>NC_090439.1:1136838085-1137438085 GCF_031143425.1 Pleurodeles waltl
GCACTGCAGTTTCAATGGAGATTACAAGCCACGTCTCTATTAGATCAGGTATTCAGGAAAGGTGTAAGGGCAGCAAAAATTGAAAAATTTGAAAACAACTTGGGCTCTGTGGAGGGTGCTGGCACCATTTGGGAGTCAATCAAGGTGACCATTAGAGGTATATGTACTCGCCTTCAGATGGAGGTTCTCAGGTCCATACACACACAACTTAAGGCTATAGAAAAATCCCTAATGATGCTGGAAAAGGAGTATGAGACTACTCCGAACCCATCCATCCCAGCGAAGATATGAGTACAGATTACCAATTACAATGACACAGTGGAGCTAGAGGTTCAACACGTCTCAGCGGTGGAAGGCGAGGGCATATGGTGAAGGGGGCAGACCATGCTGATGTCTCGCTATCAAAATAAAAGAGCCTTGGGTGCAATCGTATGTGGTAGAGACCTTAGCCCTCGTCACCCAAGCCCTCGTAAGCAGCAAACTGGACTGCAACAATGCCCTCTACGCAGGAACCACGGCCAAACTCCAGAAGAGGCTGCAACGCATCCAGAACGCCTCCGCACGCCTCATCCTGGACATCCCCCGCGACTGCCACATCACAGACCACCTGAAAAACCTGCACTGGCTCCCAGTCAACAAGAGAATCACCTTCAAACTCCTCACCCACGCTCACAAAGCACTGCACAACACCGGACCAGAATACCTCAACAAACGACTCTCCTTCTACACCCCGACCCGGCATCTCCGCTCCGCTGACCTCGCCCTCGCAACCGTCCCACGCGTCCGCAGAACTACAACCGGCAGTAGATCATCCTCGCACCTCGCCGCCAAAATGTGGAACACTCTTCCCACCCACCTGCGCCAGACCAAAGACCTCCTTACCTTCTGGAAACTTCTCAAGACCTGGCTGTTCGAACAGTAGCAGCACCTCTCCCCCACCTTCTCCCCCTCCCCTCCTCAGCACCTTGAGGCCCTCATGGGTGAGGTCAGTAGTGCGCTTTATAAATCCCCTGATTGGTTGATTAGCTAAGGATGAAACAGCGTTCCATGACACACCAGGCATACTGGTGTCTTTTGTGCACTTCTAGGAATGCATATATGCTGGCCGCGACTCTGTTGAGGCAGCTGAAATGGCAGAATACCTAGATCAGTGGATTCCAACTTTTTGACTACTGTGGACCCCCACTTTATCAATACTGGAACCCGGGGATCCCACTGAATCATTATAGGAATCTGGAGACCCCCACTGAGTCATTAATGGAAGCAGGGGACCCCGGCCTAAACACTGTTAATGATTTGAAATGCAAAACAATACACAAAAAGCACAGAAACAAGTATTCACCAAACACAAGCACAAATGATAACACATTTTATTTAATTTGCAAATATAAATAAAAAAAAATGAAAAATTTAATTTTAATAGGAAGGTTTGAGCTTTTCTAAATTCAATTGAAGCCATACATTGTCCATATTATATTCTGTTTGATGCACCAGAACTGCTCCCAAAATCCAATTTCAAATTCCTTGACATTTACAGTACATTTTCAAATTTACAGTTGTAGATTTTTCTACTTTATTTATATACACTTTATTAATCTGTTAACATTATTTCATTTTATAAGCTCTCGCGGACCTCCTCAGGAGGCTTCCTGGACCCACAGGGGTCCCCGGACCACAGTTCTAGATTATACAGCTCTAACGTGTCTCTTTCTCAGGCAGAGAGAATTCGTGGCTCAGCCTATCACAATGGAGGAGATTAACGACTCCATCCGTACACTGTCAAATTGTGAAGCCTCTAGCAGTTATGGACTGCCGGGAGAATTTTATAAAGAATATGCAACTTTATTAGCACAGCACCTCAATGCGATGCTTACCAAAAGCACATTCTCCCCCAACATTACGAGAGGCTCTTATATTAAACATTATTGAAGCCTGACGAACCCTCAGAAAAATGTGAATCGTACCGACCACTGTCCCTCATTAATACGGATGCTAAAATACTGGCTCCCAGGTTGCGGCCCCTACTCACAAGCGTAGTGTTGCCTGATCAGTCCGGCTTCATACCGGTGCGCTCCACCTCTCAAAACTTCCATACACTCTTTGCAATACTCCATTACGTAAAGCTTACACTTCCAGCTGTGGTGGTTCTTTTAGATGCCGCCAAGGAATATATATTTGCAATCTTACAGCACATGGGTGTCCTGCAAACGTTTCTGCGCTGGATTAGGCTGTTGTATACCACACCTGCAGCTAGAGTGAGGATAAAGGGGCATTCGATGCCTTTCTGAAGGGGCATGCGTCAAGGGTACCATCTATTACAGCTTCTCTTTGCGGTGGCATTGGAGCCCCTGACATGCGTGATGAAGCAGAGACATGCATATGTGGCACTGCAATTCCGTCAGAGGCATTTGGCCATCTCATATATGCAGATGACATGGTTGTTTATGTCAGAAACCCTGCCATGAATCTGGAGCCACCTATATGCGAACATATACACTATGAACAGCACTCAGGGTAAGCATTAATTGGTCAAAGTCAACAATTCTCCCCTTAAGGCAGACCACTACACCGCATATGCTGGAGTACCCTAGAGTGATGAGATGAGGCAGTTAAGTACTTGGGTATGTGGGTACACTGTGACCCAGAGCTAGTTATCAGGTATAGTTAAGACAGCGGTCACCAAACTCGAAGAAAAGGTAACACGCTGCTCCAGACTCCCACTGCCTTTTGCTGACAGAATGGCACTCATGAAAATGATAAAAGTGCAAAAATTCCTGTATTTGTTTATGAATATCCCTATAGTCTTAACCCAGGCCTTTTTCCGGACCCTACGCTCCCTTTTAATTCGGCTGGCAAACAACCAAGACTCAGTTGGGACACGCTCGCACTACCCAAAAAGGGTTTGGTGCCCCTGATCTGCAGCTGTACTATCTCTGCGTCCAAGCCCACTATGCAGACTACTAGCTGTATCCGCCGAAATATACTCCGCATGTGGTAATTGAAAGTGATGATGCATATCCAGTTCCATTTAAAGCAATGATTCATCGCACAGGTACAGATGTTCCAAACAATAAAATTAACACAATCCACTGCACCACTTAGGCATGGAAAAAGCTTGTCAGGTGTGCACCAGCATTGCCTCTCTTGTATCACTCGGCAGTCTCAGTGATGCAGGAACCAAGGGCACTTTTTGTACTGGGGGAAGCAGGGCTCAAAACACTCGGTGATGTATATCCTGAAGAGAATTTTATCTCCCTTACAGAAACACAACAGAATAACTGATCACCCCTGTAGGAAAGTGCCACTGTTGGCATGGTTACCCCACCCCCCACATCTTTTGCCTAGTGTTGATGCCAAATTTAATTGAAAGTGTGCTGGGACCATGCTAACCAGACCCCAGCACCAGTGTTCTTTCCCTAAAACTGTACCTTTGTTTCCACAATTGGCACAATCCTGGCACACAGTTAAGTGCCTTGTAAAAGGTACCCATGGTACCAAGGGCACTGTGGCCTCGCCTGCAGCCTCTGAGTGACTCCCGGGGTCTCCTCATTGACCAGCATTGGAAGCCTGACCTCCTGTTTGCACCCTGCGCCTGGCTGCCCCTGTGCTTCTGAGGGTGTGTGTTTGGTACCTAGTTGTAGCCCTCCTGTGCTTTTTCAGTCCCCCCTGGTCTGCCCTCCAAGCTGCAGGTACTTACCTGCAGGCAGGCCTGATTCCAGATACCCCAGTCTCCATAGGAGCCCACGTTAAAATTGCTCATCTTTGACCTCTGCACCAGGCCGGCACCGTGTTGCTGGTGGTGGGTGTTTGTGGTTAACTTGAACCCCAACCGGTGGACTTCCTAAAACCTAGAGACTGAAACTGTAAGTATTATAATTACCTGTAATCCGATCTAACTTTTCTTTGTCCCAGGAACTGTTTCAGAAAATTGCACTGTGTCCATTTTTAAAACAGATTATTGACAATATTTCATGAACTGTATTACTCACCTATTTCAAACAAAGTACTGTTCATGCATGTGTGAAATACAAAACTTGTAAGGTATTTACCTGCAACTTGAATCTTGTGGTTCTAAAAATTAAGAAAATCTATTTTTGCTTTATAAAAACCATTGACCTGGAGTTAAGTCATTGAGTGTGTGCTTCTTCTATTTTCTGTGTGCGTACAACAAATGCTTTGCACTACCCTCTGATAAGCCTAATTGCTCGACCACACTACCACAAAAGAGAGCATTAGTATTATCTACTTTAGCCTCTGTTAAGCCTCTAAGGAACCCCTGGACTCTGTGCACACTATGTCTCATTTTGATATAATATATACAGAGCCAGCTTCCTACACTGGTGGCAGTGGTGGGATCCTCAACTTTGCATTTGCTGGGCTACTCAGGCAATAACTGATCACAAGACTAAATTCCAAAATTACCTTCAGAAAACAGATTTTTGAATTTTACTATTTTTCAAAAATTTTAAAAGTCCTGCTAGGGCATTGGTTAAGGCCCGTTTAGCATCTCTTTTTTAAAGTTTAAAAGTTATTTTTAAGTTAGGATTTAGTTACTAGAAGTAGTTTTTAGTTTCTAAAAAGTAATCCCAACTTTTAGTAACATAAAGAGCAGCTCAGAGGACATGGTTGTGAAACTCAAACTCACCCCTTACTTCCATCTAGGGATGGCAGAGTTAAGGTCCCTCTGTAAGCTGAAAAACATTAGAACAGGTTCCAACCCTACCAAGGTCTTGGCAGAGTACACCACGGACCGCCCTGCTGAGGAGGAAGAACTCCACTCAGACAGGGAAGATGTTAGACATGAGGAGGATGACCTCCCCCCTCCTCACCTAACTAGGGAGACCAGGGTCCCCAGACCTCTGTCTCCAACTCATTGGATCTGGATCTTCTACAGGGGAGTCCAGCACCTCTGGGAACATTGGGGGCAGCCTCAATGAAGAGGACATCCTTTTAGCAAGGATGGCCAAAGGGTTAGCTTTGGAGCAACAACTCCTGGCTATAGAAAGCGAGAGAGCAGAAATGGGCCTAGCACCCATTAATAGTGGCAGCAATATAAGTAGGGTCAGAGAGAATACTGACATCCTAAATATCCCCAAAGGGATTGTCTCAAATTAAGAAGAGGGTGATGATATCACCAAGTGGTTCACAGCTTTAGAGAGGGCTTGTGCAACCAGCAAGGTAAACAGATCTCACTGGGGAGCTCTCCTTTGCGAACTGTTCACTGCTAAGTGTAGGGATAGACTCCACACATGCTCTGGTAAAGATGCAGAATCCTATGACCACATAAAGGCTACCCTGATTGAGGGCTTTGGATTTTCCACTTTGGAGTATAGAATTAGGTTCAGGGGTCTCAAAAACCTCGAGCCAGACTTGGGTTGATTTTGTTGACTACTTGTAGGAAAGTACCATCTTGCCTGGCATGTTACCCCCATATTTCACTGTATATATGTTGTTTTAGTCTATGTGTCACTGGGACCCTGCCAGGCAGGGCCCCAGTGCTCAAAAGTGTGCCCTGTATGTGTTCCCTGTGTGATGACTAACTGTCTCACTGATGCTCTGCTAACCAGAACCTCAGTGGTTATGCTCTCTCTGCTTTCCAAATTGTCACGAACAGGCTAGTGACCAATTTCACCAATTCACATAGGCATACTGGAACACCCTTATAATTCCCTAGTATATGGTACTGAGGTACCCAGGGTATTGGGGTTCCAGGAGATCCCTATGGGCTGCAGCATTTCTTTTGCCACCCATAGGGAGATCTGACAATTCTTACACAGGCCTGCCAGTGCAGCCTGAGGGAAATAACGTCCACGTTATTTCACAGCCATTTACCACTGCACTTAAGTAACATATAAGTCACCTATATGTCTAACCTTCACCTGGTGAAGGTTGGGTGCAAAGTTACTTAGTGTGAGGGCACCCTGGCACTAGCCAAGGTGCCCCCACATCGTTCAGGGCAAATTCCCCGGACTTTGTGAGTGCGGGGACACCGTTACACGCGTGCACTGTACATAGGTCTCTACCTATGTACAGCGTCACAATGGTAACTCCGAACATGGCCATGTAATATGTCTAGGATCATGGAATTGTCACCCCAATGGCATTGGGGGGAAAATTCCATGATCCCCTGGGTCTCTAGCACAGAACCCGGGTGTAGGAGGCTGGACTGGCTTGTAGTGAGTACCAAGGGGTACTTGCACCTTGCACCAGGCCCAGTTATCCCTTATTAGTGTATAGGGTGTCTAGCAGCTTAGGCTGATAGATAATGGTAGCTTAGCAAAGCAGCTCAGGCTGAACTAGGAGACGTGTGAAGCTACTACAGTACCACTTAGTGTCATATGCACAATATCATAAGAAAACACAATACACAGTTATACTAAAAATAAAGGTACTTTATTTTTATGACAATATGCCAAAGTATCTTAGAGTGTACCCTCAGTGAGAGGATAGGAAATATACACAAGATATATATACACAATAGCAAAAATATGCAGTATAGTCTTAGAAAACAGTGCAAACAATGTATAGTTACAATAGGATGCAATGGGGAAACATAGGGATAGGGGCAACACAAACCATATACTCCAAAAGTGGAATGTGAACCACGAATGGACCCCAAACCTATGTGACCATGTAGAGGGTCGCTGGGACTATCAGAAAATAGTGAGAGTTAGAAAAATAACCCTCCCCAAGACCCTGAAAAGTGAGTGCAAAGTGCACCAAAGTTCCCCTAAGGACAAAATAGTCGTGTTAGAGGGAGAATGCAAGGAAAACACAAATCAGCAATGCAACAACGATGGATTCCTGTCTGAAGGTACCTGTGGAACAAGGGGACCCAGTCCAAAAGTCACAAGCAGCTCGGAGATGGGCAGATGCCCAAGAAATGCCAGCGGTTGGTGCAAAGAAGCTCTTACTAGGCTGAAGAACTGTGAATACTGCAGGAACGACAAGGGCTAGAGACTTCCCCTTTGGAGGATGGATCCCCCACGCCTTGGAGAGTCGTGCAGAAGTGTTTTCCCGCCGGATGGACGCCAACAAGCCTTGCTACACGCAAATCGTGCGTTTGGCGTTTTTGGACGCTGCTGGGGCCCAGGGGGGACCAGAAGGTCGCAAATTGGACCTGCAGAGAGAGGGGACGTCGAGCAAGACAAGGAGCCCTCACTGAAGCAGGTAGCACCCGGAGAAGTGCCAGAAACAGGCACTACGAGGATGCGTGAAACGGTGCTCGCCGAAGTTGCACAAAGGAGTCCCACGTCGCCGGAGACCAACTTAGAAAGTCGTGCAATGCAGGTTAGAGTGCCGTGGACCCAGGCTTGGCTGTGCACGAAGGATTTCCGCCGGAAGTGCACAGGGGCCGGAGAAGCTTGCAAAGTCGCGGTTCCCAGCAATGCAGCCCAGCGAGGTGAGGCAAGGACTTACCTCCACCAAACTTGGGCTGAAGAGTCACTGGACTGTGGGGGTCACTTGGACGGTGTCGCTGGATTCGAGGGACCTCGCTCGTCGTGCTGAGAGGAGACCCAAGGGACCGGAAATGCAGCTTTTTGGTGCCTGCGGTTGCAGGGGGAAGATTCCGTCGACCCACGGGAGATTTCTTCGGAGCTTCTGGTGCAGAGAGGAGGCAGACTACCCCCACAGCATGCACAAGCAGGAAAACAGTCGAGAAGGCGGCAGGATCAGCGTTACAGAGTTGCAGTAGTCGTCTTTGCTACTATGTTGCAGGTTTGCAGGCTTCCAGCGCGGTCAGCGGTCGATTCCTTATCAGAAGGTGAAGAGGGAGATGCAGAGGAACTCGGCTGAGCTCATGCATTCGTTATCTAAAGTTTCCCCAGAGACAGAGACCCTAAATAGCCAGAAAAGAGGGTTTGGCTACCTAGGAGAGAGGAAAGGCTACTAACACCTGAAGGAGCCTATCACAAGGAGTCTCTGACGTCACCTGGTGGCACTGGCCACTCAGAGCAGTCCAGTGTGCCAGCAGCACCTCTGTTTCCAAGATGGCAGAGGTCTGGAGCACACTGGAGGAGCTCTGGACACCTCCCAGGGGAGGTGCAGGTCAGGGGAGTGGTCACTCCCCTTTCCTTTGTCCAGTTTCGCGCCAGAGCAGGGGCTAAGGGGTCCCTGAACCGGTGTAGACTGGCTTATGCAGAATTGGGCACCTCTGTGCCCAACAAAGCATTTCCAGAGGCTGGGGGAGGCTACTCCTCCCCTGCCTTCACACCATTTTCCAAAGGGAGAGGGTGTCACACCCTCTCTCAGAGGAAGTTCTTTGTTCTGCCATCCTGGGCCAGGCCTGGCTGGACCCCAGGAGGGCAGCTGCCTGTCTGAGGGGTTGGCAGCAGCAGCAGCTGCAGAGAAACCCCAGGAAGGGCAGTCTGGCAGTACCAGGGTCTGTGCTACAGACCACTGGGATCATGGAATTGTCCCAACAATGCCAGGATGGCATAGAGGGGGCAATTCCATGATCATAGACATGTTACATGGCCATATTCGGAGTTACCATGGTGAAGCTACATATAGGTAGTGACCTATATGTAGTGCACGCGTGTAATGGTGTCCCCGCACTCACAAAGTTCAGTGAATTGGCTCTGAACAATGTGGGGGCACCTTGGCTAGTGCCAGGGTGCCCTCACACTAAGTAACTTTGCACCTAACCTTTACCAGGTAAAGGTTAGACATATAGGTGACTTATAAGTTACTTAAGTGCAGTGTAAAATGGCTGTGAACTAACGTGGACGTTATTTCACTCAGGCTGCAGTGGCAGGCCTGTGTAAGAATTGTCAGAGCTCCCTATGGGTGGCAAAAGAAATGCTGCAGCCCATAGGGATCTCCTGGAACCCCAATACCCTGGGTACCTCAGTACCATATACTAGGGGATTATAAGGGTGTTCCAGTAAGCCAATGTAAATTGGTAAAAATGGTCACTAGCCTGTCAGTGACAATTTGGAAAGAAATGAGAGAGCATAACCACTGAGGTTCTGATTAGCAGAGCCTCAGTGAGACAGTTAGTCACTACACAGGTAACACATACAGGCACACTTATGAGCACTGGGGCCCTGGGTTACCAGGGTCCCAGTGACACATACAACTAAAACAACATATATACAGTGAAAAAATGGGGGTAACATGCCAGGCAAGATGGTACTTTCCTACACAACCCCCCCCCAAACGAAGGACAATAAGACTAGCCATTACCTGATGAGTCTTCATTGTCTAAGTGGAAATATCTGGAGAGTCCATCTGCATTGGAGTGGCTACTCCCAGGTCTATGTTCCACTGTATAGTCCATTCCCTGTAGGGATATGGACCACCTCAACAATTTAGGATTTTCACCTTTCATTTGTTTTAGCCAAAGTAGAGGTTTGTGGTCTGTCTGAACAATGAAGTGAGTGCCAAACAGGTATGGCCTCAACTTCTTCAGAGCCCAGACCACAGCAAAGGCCTCCCTCTCAATGGCAGACCAACGCTTTTCTCTAGGGGTCAACCTTCTACTAATAAAAGCAACAGGTTGATCCTGGCCCTCAGAATTAAGTTGTGATAGGACTGCCCCTACTCCTAATTCAGATGCATCAGTTTGGACATAGAATTTTTTAGAGTAACAAGGGCTTTTCAGGACAGGTGCAGAGCACATGGCCTGCTTCAGCTCCTCAAAAGCTTTCTGACAGTTTGCTGTCCATAATACCTTTTTAGGCATTTTCTTGGATGTGAGGTCATTAAGAGGGGCTGCAATGGAGCCATAGTTCTTAATGAACCTCCTGTAATACCCAGTGAGGCCTAGGAAGGCTCTCACCTGAGTCTGAGTGGTAGGGGGAATCCAATCAATAATAGTTTGGATTTTCCCCTGAAGTGGTGCAATCTGTTCCCCACCAACAAGGTGTCCCAGATAAACCACTTTACCCTGCCCTATCTGGCACTTTGAAGCCTTGATAGTGAGGCCTGCCTTTTGCAGGGCCTCCAAAACTTTCCAAAGGTGGACCAGGTGATCATCCCAGCTGGAGCTAAAGACAGCTATATCATCCAAATATGCTGCACTGAAAGCTTCCAGCCCTTGCAGGACTGTGTTCACCAACCTCTGAAAAGTGGCAGGTGCATTTTTCAAACCAAAAGGCATTACAGTAAACTGGTAATGTCCTCCAATGGTAGAAAATGCAGTCTTAGGTTTAGCATCTTCTGACATTTTGATCTGCCAATACCCTGCAGTCAAATCAAAAGTGCTTAGATACTTGGCAGATGCCAGTGTATCTATTAGCTCATCTGCCCTGGGTATAGGGTGAGCATCTGTTTTGGTTACCAAGTTGAGACCTCTATAGTCTACACAAAACCTCATTTCCTTCTTTCCATCTTTAGAATTGGGTTTTGGTACCAGTACCACAGGAGAAGCCCATGGACTGTCAGAGTGCTCAACCACTCCTAGTTCCAACATCTTCTGAACTTCTTGCTTTATGCAGTCCCTGACATGGTCAGGCTGCCTATAGATCTTACTTTTGACAGGTAAACTGTCTCCAGTATCTATAGTGTGCTCACACCAAGAAGTGGTGCCTGGCACAATGGAGAAGAGTTCTGAAAATTGTCCTAGGAGATTTATGCAATTATCTTTCTGCTCAGCAGTAAGACAATCAGCCAAAACTACCCCTTCCACAAGAGCATCTTGTTCTGTGGAAGAGAAGAGATCAGGTAGAGGATCACTGTCTTCTTCCTGTCCCTCATCTGTTGCCATGAGCAGGGTGAGATCAGCCCTGTCATAGTAGGGTTTCAGGCGGTTGACATGGAGCACCCTAAGGGGACTCCTGGCAGTGCCTAAGTCAACCAAGTAGGTGACTTCACCCTTCTTTTCAACAATTGTGTGTGGACCACTCCATTTATCTTGGAGTGCTCTTGGGGCCACAGGCTCCAAGACCCACACTTTCTGCCCTGGTTGGTACTGAACCAAAACAGCCTTCTGATCATGCCATTGCTTCTGGAGCTCTTGGCTGGCCTGAAGGTTTTTACTGGCCTTTTTCATGTACTCAGCCATCCTTGATCTGAGGCCAAGTACATAGTCCACAATATCCTGCTTAGGAGCTTTTAAAGGTTGTTCCCAACCCTCCTTTACAAGTGTGAGTGGACCCCTAACAGGGTGTCCAAAAAGAAGTTCAAAGGGGCTGAAGCCCACTCCTTTCTGGGGTACCTCCCTGTAGGCAAAAAGGAGGCATGGTAGAAGGATATCCCATCTCCTGCGGAGTTTTTCAGGGAGTCCCATAATCATGCCTTTGAGAGTTTTATTAAATCTCTCCACCAGTCCATTTGTTTGTGGATGATAGGGTGTTGTGAACTTGTAAGTTACACCACACTCCTTCCACATGGCCTTTAAGTATGCAGACATGAAATTGCTTCCTCTGTCTGATACTACTTCCTTTGGGAAGCCCACCCTGGAAAATATTCCCAGGAGGGCTTTTGCCACTGCAGGAGCTGTAGTGGTCCTTAAAGGAATAGCTTCAGGATATCTTGTGGCATGGTCCACTACCACCAAGATAAACCTATTGCCTGAAGCAGTAGGAGGGTCAAGGGGGCCAACTATGTCAACCCCTACCCTTTCAAAGGGAACCCCAACCACAGGCAGTGGGATAAGGGGTGCCTTTGGAGTGCCACCTGTCTTGCCACTGGCTTGACAGGTTTCACAGGACTTACAAAAATCTTTTGTGTCCTCAGACATCCTAGGCCAATGAAACAGTGGTACCAATCTGTCCCAAGTTTTCATTTGACCCAGGTGTCCAGCTAAGGGAATGTCATGTGCCAGTGTTAGGAGGAACTTTCTGTACTCCTGAGGAATCACTAATCTCCTGGCAGCTCCAGGTTTAGGATCCCTTTGCTCAGTGTACAAGAGGTTGTCCTCCCAGTAAACTCTGTGTGAGTCACTGACATCCCCATTAGCCTGTTTGACAGCTTGCTGTCTGAGACCCTCTAATGTGGGACAGGTTTGCTGTGCCACACTCAGCTCCTCTCTGGCAGGCCCCCCTTCACCCAAAAGCTCAGCAGTGTCTGCTTCCAGCTCCTCTGGTGTAGGTTCTGCACAGGGAGGGAATTCTTCTTCCTCAGAAGTAGAATCCACTGTAGAGGGAGGGATAGTAGGAAGTGGTTTGCTTCTACTAGCCCTAGCTTTAGGGAGCACTTGGTCCATTGTTCCTGGATCCAAGCTTCCCTGTCCTTTTTGCTTTTTGGCCTGAGCCCTTGTCAAAGCAAAAATATGCCCTGGGATGCCCAGCATTGCTGCATGGGCCTCCAACTCCACATCTGACCAAGCTGATGTCTCCAAATCGTTCCCTAATAGACAGTCTACAGGTAAATCTGAAGCTACCACAACTTTCTTTGGACCAGATACCCCCCCCCAGTTGAGATTTACAACAGCCATGGGGTGGCTTTGTGTTATGTTGTGAGCATCGGTTACTTGGTACTGGTGTCCAAGTATGTGTTGTTCAGGGTGCACCAGTTTCTCAATCACCATTGTGACACTGGCACCTGTGTCCCTGTAGGCCTGGACCTCAACACCATTTATTAGGGTTAGTTGCTTGTACTTCTCCAAGTTATGGGGGCAAGCAACCAAAGTGGCTAAGTCAATAGCCCCTTCAGAGACTAAAGTAGCCTCTGTGGTCTCCCTAATCAGACCAACCCCAACTAAATTACCAAAAGTGAGCCCAGCTACTCCCTTGGATTGGCTATTAGTAGGTTTGCTCCCACCACCACTGCTATTAGTAGGGACACTAGGTGTAGCAGTAGGGGTTGTAGTGGTAGGAGCTGTGGTGCCTTTCTTTGGACAACTTGGATCTGTTGTCCAATGGCCTTTTATCTTACATAAATAGCACCATGGTTTCTTTTCCTTGTTCTGATTAGAGGAAGGTTTGGGCCCACCACCCCCACCAGAGTGTTTTTGTGGGCCTGATGAAGACTCATTTTTAGATTTGTCCCCACCCTTGTCAGAAGACTTACCATCCTTCTTTTTGTTGCCATCTTTGTCACCCCCTGTATGAACTTTTCTGTTCACTCTTGTTCTGACCCATTTGTCTGCCTTCTTTCCCAATTCTTGGGGAGAGGTCAGATCAGAGTCCACCAAGTACTGGTGCAACAAATCAGACACACAATTATTAAGAATATGCTCTCTCAGGATTAAGTTATACAGGCTGTCATAATCAGTAACTTTACTGCCATGTAACCACCCCTCCAAGGCCTTCACTGCCTGGTCAATGAAATCAACCCAGTCTTGTGAAGACTCCTTTTTGGTATCTCTGAACTTGATCCTGTACTGTTCAGTGGTTAAGCCATAACCATCCAGGAGTGCATTCTTAAGAACTTGGAAATTGTTAGCATCATTTTCTTTTACAGTAAGGAGCCTATCCCTACCTTTTCCAGTAAATGATAGCCATAGGATAGCAGCCCACTGCCTTTGAGGGACATCCTGTACAGCACAGGCCCTCTCAAGTGCAGCAAACCACTTGTTAATGTCATCCCCCTCCTTGTAAGGGGGAACTATCTTATGCAGATTCCTGGAATCATGCTCTTTTGCAGGATGACTATGGGGAATACTGCTGCTGCCACCATGGGTATCTAAACCCATTTTCTGTCTTTCCCTCTCTATTTCTAAAGACTGTCTATCCAAATCCAGCTGTTGCTTCTTGAGCTTCAGTCTGGTTTGCTCCACTCTCAATCTATTGAGCTCCCTTTCCAACAATCTGTCATCAGGGTGGGTGGGAGGGACATTTCTAGATACAGAGGTATGATGGGAATGAACAGAAGGAGACCTGTCCCTTACAGAGGGCACCCTAACAGCTTGGCTACCAGTATAATGTGAGAGCACATCATCAGTATGATGTGATTCAACCTCTGTACCAACTATGCTAGACTGTCTAGTAATGGGCAGGCTGAGAAGTTTCTTTCCTGAACCTTTTCCTGGGGGAGTCCCTGGATCAGATTGAGAACCATTAGCTACTTTTTCTACAGATTGGGCACTTATGGCCTTATCCTGTACTCTAAGCATATTAATTAACAGTTCTAAGGAAGGATTCTTCCCTACACTCAAACCTCTCTCTATGCAGAGACTCCTTGCTCCTTTCCAGCTAAGGTGATCATATGCAAGTTTGGACAGTTCAACTTTTTGGCCTGTGCCAGACATTTTTTAGAGAGAGTAAAAGTGATAGACAAAGAGAAAAAAGTTTTCAGAACTTTTTGCAAAGACAGAAAAAAAAACTTTTTAAACTTTTAAGAACTTTTTGAAAGTTTAGAAGTACTTTTCAGCACTTAGAAAAGAGTGAAAAGAGGAAATGCAAAACTTTTTGGCTATGTGTATATACACTGACCTTGTTTTGTATATTTTTCTCTTATGAAAAGTACAATGACAAGAGTGGTAAGTAGTCTCAAAGCACTTATCCCACCACTGCACAACCAATGTAGGAGGCTGGACTGGCTTGTAGTGAGTACCAAGGGGTACTTGCACCTTGCACCAGGCCCAGTTATCCCTTATTAGTGTATAGGGTGTCTAGCAGCTTAGGCTGATAGATAATGGTAGCTTAGCAAAGCAGCTCAGGCTGAACTAGGAGACGTGTGAAGCTACTACAGTACCACTTAGTGTCATATGCACAATATCATAAGAAAACACAATACACAGTTATACTAAAAATAAAGGTACTTTATTTTTATGACAATATGCCAAAGTATCTTAGAGTGTACCCTCAGTGAGAGGATAGGAAATATACACAAGATATATATACACAATAGCAAAAATATGCAGTATAGTCTTAGAAAACAGTGCAAACAATGTATAGTTACAATAGGATGCAATGGGGAAACATAGGGATAGGGGCAACACAAACCATATACTCCAAAAGTGGAATGTGAACCACGAATGGACCCCAAACCTATGTGACCATGTAGAGGGTCGCTGGGACTATCAGAAAATAGTGAGAGTTAGAAAAATAACCCTCCCCAAGACCCTGAAAAGTGAGTGCAAAGTGCACCAAAGTTCCCCTAAGGACAAAATAGTCGTGTTAGAGGGAGAATGCAAGGAAAACACAAATCAGCAATGCAACAACGATGGATTCCTGTCTGAAGGTACCTGTGGAACAAGGGGACCCAGTCCAAAAGTCACAAGCAGCTCGGAGATGGGCAGATGCCCAAGAAATGCCAGCGGTTGGTGCAAAGAAGCTCTTACTAGGCTGAAGAACTGTGAATACTGCAGGAACGACAAGGGCTAGAGACTTCCCCTTTGGAGGATGGATCCCCCACGCCTTGGAGAGTCGTGCAGAAGTGTTTTCCCGCCGGATGGACGCCAACAAGCCTTGCTACACGCAAATCGTGCGTTTGGCGTTTTTGGACGCTGCTGGGGCCCAGGGGGGGACCAGAAGGTCGCAAATTGGACCTGCAGAGAGAGGGGACGTCGAGCAAGACAAGGAGCCCTCACTGAAGCAGGTAGCACCCGGAGAAGTGCCAGAAACAGGCACTACGAGGATGCGTGAAACGGTGCTCGCCGAAGTTGCACAAAGGAGTCCCACGTCGCCGGAGACCAACTTAGAAAGTCGTGCAATGCAGGTTAGAGTGCCGTGGACCCAGGCTTGGCTGTGCACGAAGGATTTCCGCCGGAAGTGCACAGGGGCCGGAGAAGCTTGCAAAGTCGCGGTTCCCAGCAATGCAGCCCAGCGAGGTGAGGCAAGGACTTACCTCCACCAAACTTGGGCTGAAGAGTCACTGGACTGTGGGGGTCACTTGGACGGTGTCGCTGGATTCGAGGGACCTCGCTCGTCGTGCTGAGAGGAGACCCAAGGGACCGGAAATGCAGCTTTTTGGTGCCTGCGGTTGCAGGGGGAAGATTCCGTCGACCCACGGGAGATTTCTTCGGAGCTTCTGGTGCAGAGAGGAGGCAGACTACCCCCACAGCATGCACAAGCAGGAAAACAGTCGAGAAGGCGGCAGGATCAGCGTTACAGAGTTGCAGTAGTCGTCTTTGCTACTATGTTGCAGGTTTGCAGGCTTCCAGCGCGGTCAGCGGTCGATTCCTTATCAGAAGGTGAAGAGGGAGATGCAGAGGAACTCGGCTGAGCTCATGCATTCGTTATCTAAAGTTTCCCCAGAGACAGAGACCCTAAATAGCCAGAAAAGAGGGTTTGGCTACCTAGGAGAGAGGAAAGGCTACTAACACCTGAAGGAGCCTATCACAAGGAGTCTCTGACGTCACCTGGTGGCACTGGCCACTCAGAGCAGTCCAGTGTGCCAGCAGCACCTCTGTTTCCAAGATGGCAGAGGTCTGGAGCACACTGGAGGAGCTCTGGACACCTCCCAGGGGAGGTGCAGGTCAGGGGAGTGGTCACTCCCCTTTCCTTTGTCCAGTTTCGCGCCAGAGCAGGGGCTAAGGGGTCCCTGAACCGGTGTAGACTGGCTTATGCAGAATTGGGCACCTCTGTGCCCAACAAAGCATTTCCAGAGGCTGGGGGAGGCTACTCCTCCCCTGCCTTCACACCATTTTCCAAAGGGAGAGGGTGTCACACCCTCTCTCAGAGGAAGTTCTTTGTTCTGCCATCCTGGGCCAGGCCTGGCTGGACCCCAGGAGGGCAGCTGCCTGTCTGAGGGGTTGGCAGCAGCAGCAGCTGCAGAGAAACCCCAGGAAGGGCAGTCTGGCAGTACCAGGGTCTGTGCTACAGACCACTGGGATCATGGAATTGTCCCAACAATGCCAGGATGGCATAGAGGGGGCAATTCCATGATCATAGACATGTTACATGGCCATATTCGGAGTTACCATGGTGAAGCTACATATAGGTAGTGACCTATATGTAGTGCACGCGTGTAATGGTGTCCCCGCACTCACAAAGTTCAGTGAATTGGCTCTGAACAATGTGGGGGCACCTTGGCTAGTGCCAGGGTGCCCTCACACTAAGTAACTTTGCACCTAACCTTTACCAGGTAAAGGTTAGACATATAGGTGACTTATAAGTTACTTAAGTGCAGTGTAAAATGGCTGTGAACTAACGTGGACGTTATTTCACTCAGGCTGCAGTGGCAGGCCTGTGTAAGAATTGTCAGAGCTCCCTATGGGTGGCAAAAGAAATGCTGCAGCCCATAGGGATCTCCTGGAACCCCAATACCCTGGGTACCTCAGTACCATATACTAGGGGATTATAAGGGTGTTCCAGTAAGCCAATGTAAATTGGTAAAAATGGTCACTAGCCTGTCAGTGACAATTTGGAAAGAAATGAGAGAGCATAACCACTGAGGTTCTGATTAGCAGAGCCTCAGTGAGACAGTTAGTCACTACACAGGTAACACATACAGGCACACTTATGAGCACTGGGGCCCTGGGTTACCAGGGTCCCAGTGACACATACAACTAAAACAACATATATACAGTGAAAAAATGGGGGTAACATGCCAGGCAAGATGGTACTTTCCTACACCGGGTACTGCCAAACTGCCTTTCCCGGGGTTTCACTGCAGCTGCTGCTGCTGCTGCCAACCCCTCAGACAGGTTTCTGCCCTCCTGGGGTCCAGCCAGGCCTGGCTCAGGAAGGCAGAACAAAGGACTTCCTCAGAGAGAGGGTGTTACACCCTCTCCCTTTGGAAAAAGGTGTCAGGGCTAGGGAGGAGTAGCCTCCCCCAGGCTCTGGAAATGCTTTGATGGGCACAGATGGTGCCCATCTCTGCATAAGCCAGTCTACACCGGTTCAGGGATCCCCCAGCCCTGCTCTGGTGCGAAACTGGACAAAGGAAAGGGGAGTGACCACTCCCCTGACCTGCACCTCCCAGGGGAGGTGCCCAGAGCTCCTCCAGCGTGCCCCAGACCTCTGCCATCTTGGATTCATAGGTGTGCTGGCACACTGGACTGCTCTGAGTGGCCAGGGCCAGCAGGTGACGTCAGAGACTCCTTATGATAGGCTCTTACCTTTCTTACTAGCCTATCCTCCTTCCTAGGTAGCCAAACCTCCTTTTCTGGCTATTGAGGGTCTCTGCTTTGGGGAATTCTTCAGATACCGAATGCAAGAGCTCACCAGAGTCCCTCTGCATTTCCCTCTTCATCTTCTGCCAAAGGATCGACCGCTGACTGCTCAGGACGCCTTCAAAACCGCAACAAAGTAGCAAAGACGACTACTGCAACCTTGTAACGTCTTCATCCTGCCAGCTTTCTCACCTGTTTCCTGGTGGTGCATGCTCTGGGGGTAGCTTGCCTCCTTCTTGCACCAGCAGCTCTGAAGAAATCTCCTGTGGGTCGACGGAATCTTCCCCCTGCAACCGCAGGCAACAAAAGACTGCATCACCGGCCCTCTGGGTCCCCTCTCTGCACGACGAGCGTGGTCCCTGGAACTCAGCAACTCTGTCCAAGTGACTTCCACAGTCCAGTGACTCTTCAGTCCAAGTTTGGTGGAGGTAAGTCCTTGCCTCCCCACGCTAGACTGCATTGCTGGGTACCGCGTGATTTGCAGCTGCTCCGGCTCCTGTGCACTCTTCCAGGATTTCCTTCGTGCACAGCCAAGCCTGGGTCCCCGACACTCTAACCTGCAGTGCACAACCTTCTGAGTTGTCCTCCGGCGTCGTGGGACTCCCTTTTCTGACTTCGGGTGGACTCCGGTTCACTCCTCTTCTAAGTGCCTGTTCCGGTACTTCTGCAGGTGCTTCCTGCTTCTGTGAGGGCTCCCTGACTTGCTGGGCGCCCCCTCTGTCTCCTCATCCAAGTGGCGACATCCTGGTCCCTCCTGGGCCACAGCAGCATCCAAAAACCCTAACCGCGACTCTTGCAGCTAGCAAGGCTTGTTTGCGGTCTTTCTGCGTGGGAACACATCTGCAAGCTTCTTCACGATGTGGGACATCCATCATCCAAAGGGGAAGTTCCTAGTCCTCTTCGTTCTTGCAGAACACCAAGCTTTTCCACCCAGTGGCAGCTTCCTTGCATCCTCAGCTGGCATTTCCTGGGCATCCGCCCACTCTCGACATTGTTGCGACGCTTGGACTTGGTCCCCTGGTCTTACAGGTACTCAGGTCCAGAAATCCACGGTTGTTGCATTGCTGGTGTTGGTCTTCCTTGCAGAATCCCCATATCACGACTTCTGTGCTCTCTGGGGCTTGTAGGTGCACTTTACACCTACCTTACAGGGTCTTGGGGTGGGCTATTTTTCTAACCCTCACTGTTTTCTTACAGTCCCAGCGACCCTCTACAAGCTCACATAGGTTTGGGGTCCATTCGTGGTTCGCATTCCACTTTTGGAGTATATGGTTTGTGTTGCCCCTATACCTATGTGCTCCTATTGCAATCTAATCTAACTTTACATTGCTTGCATTACTTCCTTTTGCTATTACTGCATATTTTTGGTATTGTGTACATATATCTTGTGTATATTTGTCATCCTCATACTGAGGGTACTCACTGAGATACTTTTGGCATATTGTCATAAAAAAAAAGTACCTTCATTTTTAGTATATCTGTGTATTGTGTTTTCTTATGCTATTGTGCATATGACACCAGTGGTATAGTAGGAGCTTTACATGTCTCCTAGTTCAACCTAAGCTGCTTTGCCATAGCTACCTTCTATCAGCCTAAGCTGCTAGAAACACCTCTTCTACGTTAATAAGGGATAACTGGACCTGGTACAGAGTGTAAGTACCTCTGGTACCCACTACAAGCCAGGCCAGCCTCCTACACTAGGCAATGGTCACTGCAGAACAAAAATAAACTTTGGCTTATTCTGGTTAGAAGCAGTTTATTTCAAGGATAATCCTCAATCACCAGATTTTTGTTTTGCAAAATGTATGGGCATTCCGTATTTTAAACTGCACTGGTGACACAAAGTTTCACATTTTTAAGCAAGACCGGCAGTGACAAGTCAATCACCCGATGTATACTAGCAGCATGATTACCGAGTTGTTTAAATCCATGAACACACAAATCAAAGTGCCAGTGCAGTTTGTGTGGGTGCAGTTGTAACAACTGCACATCGGTTGCCATGTCTGATGAACAGTTCAGATATCCTTCGAAAGAGAGGGAACATTCACCCCAGATGGAAGATATCATTAGGAGTTTGTAAAAGGAAGTTGTTAAATTGTTAAACACTATTATTAAGCACACTTTTATTGAAAGTACCTTAAGACATAGGTTTGGAATAAGCACAAATGACAGGCTGAATGCTGAACATTATTAGGTACAATGTTGTTCTCAGTTGTAGAATTAAACTTGCATTGAATAGGAGGTGCTTTACTAACGGTCAGTGACTCCACTATTGGCACAAATGAGTCAACTTGTTCACACAGAGAACTGCAATGCGGACAGGATGGTCAGAATTAGTGGTTAGTCATATTCCAGGATGGTTGTGCAAAACTGGAGCATGTCGTTTCCCAGTTGATTGTCTCAGTAGGACCGCGGACACTCAAACCAACCACTTTATTATGACATTTAAATACATGATTGTTTGAACTCTAGTCCACAACTAACATAACTTGTCTTGTGTCTTGAGCATACAGGTTTAAAGCAAGATTGATGATTGATCTGCAAATATTTGGAATTGTTTCATGTAAGTCAGAACAGTGAGCATTTGTGAGTTAAACTGGGTAACCTCCCAGAAAGAACTCAAAGTTGTGTTGTTTTCAAATGCAAATAACAAAGATATACAAATGGAATAATTTATGTTTTCCTTAAATTATCTGTATAGAGGATTAGTTCAACTTTCCTTTTTTCAGATTAGAGCATGTTCTTAGGATACCAAGGTCTCTTTTGTTACTGTATTAAAATAAAATAACTAAATGGCCATTAAGCTAAATTGAAAGCGAACTTGTTATGCTAATCTAGCGAAAGAATTCCCACAGTCTAAGCCTCCTCCTGCACACTGACAAAAAGGAGATATTCTTCTATGTGGGGGTGGTCTTTGTAAAGGTATCAATCATTACACTGCCATCTTCATCAAACAACTACAAGAAACCCTGTAAGTTGACGGAGAAATCTCCTTATAAGTAGGAGGCAGTTTCTTGAGTAGTGTCCTGCTGGGTGCAAATTCTGCATTACAAATTAATTACAACCAGACTGTGTATTGTGCCCCAGGTACAGAATCTGAGAGCTGGCAACTGCATAAGCCCTTCCCAAATTTCAAACCGGTTGTTTCCCAGAAGTACAGAAGCATCGATGTTTTAATAAAGTTGACCTCCTTGTGAAACTTTTCTTGCAATCTGTACACCAGTGTGGTTTGTCTCCTGTATGAATCATCTGATGCCTGTAAAGACTTGAGCATCGAACAAAGCTTTTTTTGCATTCTGTGCACTGGTATGGCTTCTCCCCAGTATGGATTCTCTGATGTACTACCAGATCTGAGGACCTAGTGAAGCTTTTCTCACACCTACTACACTGGTATGGCTTCTCCCCAATATGAAGTAGCTGGTGTGAATAAAGACTTGAGGGCTGACTGAAGCTCTTGTTGCACTTCATACAATGGTACGGTTTCTTCCCTGTATGGATTCTGTGATGCAAATTAAGACTTGCACATCGACTGAAGCTTTTTGTGCACTCAGTACACTGGTATGGTTTCTCCCCAGTATGGATTCTCTGATGACGAACCAGATCTGACCTTTGAACAAAAGTTCTCTCACACTCTGAACACTGATAAGGCTTGCCCCTTATAGGGATAATCTGAGGCACATTAGGTTCAGTGTTTTGACTGAAGCTTTTCTGTCCCTCTGTATATTGATATGGGTGCTCTCCAGTATGAATCTTCTGATGTGATTGGAGTTGAGAGAGCAGACTGAAGCTATTGCAACACTCAGCACACTTGTATGATTTCTCCCCAGTATGAATTTTCCCGTGCTTTAATAGACTTGATTTACTAGTGAACCATTTGTCACACTCAGTACATTGGTACGGTTTCTCCCCAGTATGGACTCTGAGATGCCGTATCAGGGATGTCATAAAAGTGAAGCTTTTCTGGCACTCTGGACACGGATATGGTTTTTCTCCAGTATGGATCCTCTGATGAGAGTATAGATTGCCCCTTTGACTGAAGCTTTTTTCACACTCTGTGCATTTGTACGGTTTATCTCCACTGTGGATTCTCTGATGCTGGCAAAGATGAGCGCTTTGACTGAAGCTTTTCTCACACATTTCACATTGGTATGGTTTTTCACCAGAATGGATCCTTTTATGGTATAACAAAGCCTTTCGATAAGTGAAGTTTTTCTGGCAATCTGTGCACTGATACGGCTTCTCCCCAGTATGGACTCTTTGATGCTTCATCAGATAGGACTTTTGAGTGAAGCTTTTCCCACAATCAGCACACTGGTACGGTTTCTCACCAGTGTGGATTCTTTGGTGATTTAAGAAAGATGATCTGCGAGTGAAGCTTTTCTCACAGTCAGCACACAGGAAGTGTCTCTTCGGGGCCTGGTTCCTCTGGTGCTTGAATATATTTGAACTTTGAGTTAAACTCTCCATGCTGTCCATATGCGTTAACTCCCCAGTACAGATGTTTTGATATGACAAAGTCATCAGTGATTTTTTTTCACACTTCATACACTATCTGTGTATAAACTCATTTGAGCGGGGGTAAAGGGTATCTGTCACTTTGTGCAATGGCAAAGACCAGAGGTGTGTACGGATCCAATCGTCAAGTGTTTTCTCACGCTCTTTGCTATGGTACCTTTATTTGGTTGCAACTGTTGATTCTGAAGGTGTGTTGCAGTCTTATTAGCTCATTATACTGTGCTTTTGGTCTGTTCCTCCACGCTCTTTGAGGCTGTGAAAGAGAAGATAATTAATTGTGAATTTATAATTAGAAAAGGTCAGGTGTTCATCTGTGTACACAAAGTATTCAAGTCTGCAATTTATTTTTTTAAAGAGTGTATGAATATGCATATCTGTGTTGTTCTTGAGTACTGGGAGTCTTGTGTTTCTTTTTCCACCTGATTTGCAATGAGAAGAGTGCAATATCGTGCTGTGCCAATGTGTTAGTTTCAGCTTAGTTTGTTGTGTTGACAGTTTCATGACTATGAATAGGAAAGGGTGGATGTGTTGGACCAAGAAGAACAGGACACTCGGTGCAATGCTGAGTGTGCCCTTTAAATTATAGGGCTGTGAGTCCTTGTGGCTTGCTTTAAAACTCTTTAATGAAATTTTATTGGTTGCACTTCAAACAGAATCAAAGATACATATATAAGAGCACTGAAGAGAGAAACAAAAAAGAAAACTAAACACCCCCACTCTCCAATTTGGTACCTTTCCTTGTCATACTCATACCTATGAGGGTCTAGCACTATGAACATTCAGCATTTGCACACCTTAGTTCTGCAGTCCCTTCAGTGTCCCTTGGACGTCTCGTTGGCCATCATCTCTCCCTCCATATCTGGGGTCTTTCACCAAGTCCTAGAGTTCATCCGATGATTCTAATATTATAACTATCCCACCTACCATCCACCCCATATTTTCTCAGATTTATTTTCCCTACCTCTGCCTCAATATATTTCCCTTTCCAGGATTCAGCATCAGTCC
This sequence comes from Pleurodeles waltl, assembly GCF_031143425.1. Lineage (NCBI taxonomy): Eukaryota > Metazoa > Chordata > Amphibia > Caudata > Salamandridae > Pleurodeles > Pleurodeles waltl. The sequence continues at coordinate 1,136,861,553 of NC_090439.1, forward strand.
ATACCCTCCCACCATTCATTGTATCCTGGTGGTGTCCCTGATCTCCATTTCCTGGCTATGTCTCTTTAAGCCACCATGAAACCAAGATTGATCAGTTTGGCCCCATATTCCCAGGAGTACTGTTTCCGGTTTCAGTTCCAAAGAGTTCCCCATGGCATCCTCCAAGGCCTATACCATTTTCCCTCCAAAACCCTGCAATCTTAGGCCAGTATCATAGGGTGTGATCAAACGTGCCAATGTCCCCACAGCACCGCAAGCAATTCACATTTGTTGCCTTCTCTATCTTGTAAAGCAAAGATCTCGTATAGTACACACTGTGCAGTATTTTAAATTGTATCAGTTTAAGCGATGCCGGGATGGTTGACTCTGCTGGGAACATAAGCGCTTCCACCCAGTCAGCATCCTTCAGTTCCCCACATTACCCTCCCCACCTCTCCCATAGTGTGTTTAGTGAAGGTTGCATATTTCTCATTATAGTGCCATATGTCAGGGAAATTAGTTTCCTTGATATCTCACACTCCAAGAGTCATAGCTCAAGTGGAGCATCCTCTTGTGTTTCAGATTCTACTGGCATGCTAAGGTGTAGAACTGCCTTCAGCTGAGCGTATTGTACCCACTGTGTATCTGACATTTGGTATTCTTTTTTTAAGGTGTGAAAATAGTACCACCCCATTCACATCCCATACTTCAGCCAGGGACGATATCCCTATGGCGTCCCAACCCCTAAACCCTCTCAGGGTGGTCACCTTAGGCAGTAGTATGCCGTCTTATATGGGTGTCCTTGAAGTCAGATGATTGGCCCACCCCATTTATCTTCGAAGTTTCTGCCATATCTGAATGACCTTTGCTGTTGCTGGGCTAAATGCGGGTCCCAGTCTACCCCCATACAACCAGTGTAAGTAGCTGTTACAATACATGGACTTCCTGTCCACATGGAACACCGGGTCCTCCCATGTAGCAATGGCCCAGTGGTTGACTATGTTCACTTGTGCCGCTTCACAGTATTTCCGAATAATAGGAAGGGCAATGCCCCCCCCTCATCTTTTGATCTTTGCAGTATACGAAGGGCGACTCTAGGCTGCCCATGTGACCAGAGGAGTGTGCAGACTAGGGAATCTACTCTGATAAAGAACGAATCCAGGATAGCGTAAGTGGAGTTCTAAAGAACATAAAGGAAGCCGGGGAGAGTCACCATCTTAAATAACGTGGCTCTTTCCATCACAGAGACTGGAAGAGATTGCCAGTCTTTAACTTCTGTTTCAAACCTTTTGAGAAGGGGGGGACAGATTTGTGTCACATTTGTGGGCGGGCCGACCGGTGACCCATATTCCTAGGTACTTAAACCTGTCTGGTTCCACTCTCAATGGTAATGTCAGTGTTTGACTAGGCATCCTTGTGTCCACAATGAATAGCAGGGATTTATCCCAGTTAATTCCAAACCCAGAGACTTCAACAAACGCCCAGAAGATATCTCTCAGCCATCTGACTGAAAAGGGTACCTGTGTCAAATACTGCAGGATATCATCTGCATACATAGAGATATGTTCCTCTTTGCCACTGCTAGTCAGCCATCCCCATATCAGTGCATCCGTCCTAATCCAGTTGGCCAGGCCCTCAATCGCCAATGCAAATGGCATTGGCGCCAGAGGGATGCCCTGTCTTGTCCCCCTATATAGTTTAAGTTCTCGTGAAAGATAGTCATTGGCTTTCATATAACAGTCCAACCCACTTCTGGAATTTCGTGCCAAAGCCCATTTGTCCCAGGACTCCAAACATACACCTCCATTCCACGGAGTTGAATGCTTTTTTAGCATCCAGGGAAAGTATGGCTCTCCCTTTGGTGGATTTTGTTATCAAGGCCAGATTGCAGTGGAGTGGCAAGGTATAAACTTACTCTGATCCAGATGGACCAGGTTCATCATTACTTTCCTGAGTCAGATCGCCAGCGCTTTACCTAGGATTTTGATATCAACATTTAGTAGTGAGACTGGGCGATAGGAATTGCCCTGGTCCCTGGGCTTGACCGGTTTAGGCAGCAGGATTATCGCTGCCGACCTCGTATCTCTCAGGAGTTCCCCAATTTCAAAAGCTTTTAGTAAGGCTGTATGCAAGTATGGTATTGTCCACTTACAGAGTTTTCAGAAGAACAAGATCGGAAATCCATTACATCCCAGGGTTTTCCCCATCTGTAGTTGTCTCATCGCCTCTGTCAACTCTTCCTCAGTGATAGCCTCCTCTAGTTTAGTACTCTGAAGGGGGGATAATTGTACTATGGGTCAATCAGCAATGAAGCTGTCTAGAATTCCACCAGTTGGGTAGCAATTCCTCCATTATACTTTTGGACTCCCCAATTGTCTCCCCCTTGGTTGGCCATAATTCTCTAATGAATGAGTCACTTCGTTCTTTCTTGCCTATCCAGGCAAATAATTTGCCTCTCTTATTACCTGCCTCATAGAGGCATTTACTTTTTCAGAAGATATTGGCATTTCACTTCATCTCTAGCCACTACATTATATTCCTCCCCTTTCTGCACCATCTCTTCCTTTGTCTCCTGATCCGGTGCAACTGCTTATCTATTCTCAAATGCTACGAGTTAATTTTCCAATGTGAGTAACCTTTTCTGTCTCTCCTTTCTATCCCCAACTTCCCCCACTAGGGCCACCCCTCTTATGGTGGCTTTGTATGCCTTCCATTCTCTGGGAAGTAATGTTAGGACGCTTTCCCTAGATCTTCCACCACTTTTGTGTTTTGGAGTCGCCAGGTTTCCATCTTCCAACTGCCCCCGGTGGTTGGATTCCCAAGGATATAGTCTCCTGCAACGGGGTATGATCACTAATTACCTGTGCCATGTATGTAGCCTCTTTAATTCTATGTAACAGATTTGCAGTGGTAAAAAAATAGTCTATTCTTGAGTGAACATCATGGGCAGCTGAATTGTATGGATATCCCAGTTCCTGTCTATGCAAGATTCTCTACACATCACTGAGGCCCACTGCATATGTGAACCCTTCCAGATTATCAGTGGCTGGGTGCCCTTTCTGCGATTTACTGGTTCTGTCCAACTCAAGACCATTACTAGATAAAAATCTCCACCCAGCAGTATATGGGCTGGTGGAGTGTCTATAAGTACTGCACCTATCTTTTGTAGCACCTCACCCTGTAGTCCCGGGAGTAGGTATATAATAAATAGTAATACAGAGGTGTTATCATATTCCCCCAGTATTGCTATGAAATAGCCGTATGGGTCGACCCATGTGCGGGTTGTGTGAAATGAAAGGGATTTTTGTACAAGCACCAAGACTCCCCTAGATCCTGACATATATTGTGCATGTCCCACTACCTTATATTTCCCCCTTTCCATGGTCCTATGTTGCATATCCATGAGGTGGGTCTCTTGTAACTAAATTATATCAGGTTGATACCTAGAGAGTGCCTTGCATATTAGATCCCTGTTAGATCCTGTGCACCAACCCGTTCACATTCCATGTTAAGAGAGATAACTTCCCAGTAAACATCACAGTAATTCAAAAGTCTTGCTACCCATTCACGGTTCTCTCTTTTTAGACCCCCATTCTCCATTGTACTATTGTAAAGTATCCCTTCAGCAAGTAGAGTCAAAAGAACCATCAAAATTCCCCCCACCTACCCATCCTCCCTATCTTACCTTGCAGTGATTTTTGAAGGAACCTCCCCCCCAATTCACAGCATGTACCCATGCCCAAAACAGGAAGCCCTCCTCACATATAGTAGACTTCTCTAAGGCGTGGCCAGGTGCCATTGCTGTGGAGAACCTTCCGCATGCCTGTGTTCAAGTTCCTCAGTCATGTCCCTTCAAAAGATGGGAGACACTATGTGGAGCCCTCATCCGGCTCCCTAGTCCAGTCCACTTAGGCCATACCCAATACAAGTATTGTTAGACCTCTGTTTGTTAGCCCAACAGGTCGGCCGTCATTGTGGTCACATGTGGAAGCTGTTCCTCCTCTGATCCCGGTTCCTATCCCTATTGTTCTGTACCACTGCCGCTTGTGTCTAGGGTGAGGCCCCTCCACCTGTAGTTTGTCTGGATCCCCTTTTCCCCCCCTAAGGTCTTGGAGAGTCTTCACCTGTGCAGACTTGATTTGCTTCTGTGTCAGAGTAGCAGCAGACCCTTTTTAGGCTCTTGTCACCCATTGTTTTGCCTTTCGCTTTGTCCATCGTGTGTTCCCATCCTCTCCGGGTCTACTGTCGTGGTGGAGTCCCGTGCGTTTCCAGCCATTCCCATGCCTCCTGTGGTGACATCAGGAAGTGTGTTTTCCTCTCAAATTCAATCCTAAGTTTCGCTGGGTACATCAGTGCATATTTTAAGTTTAGCTGTCGCAGGGTCTTCTTAACTGGGGCAAAGGCTCCCCTCTGCTTTTGAACCAGGTTTGTGTAGTCCTGATAGATATTAACCTCCTTTCCTTCAATCTTCTAATGACCCCTCTTTATCGTTGTCTGAAAGATCACGTCTTGATCTCTGAAATTCATTAGCCTCGCTACTACAGGCCTCGGATACACCCCTGGTGGCGGAGGAGCAGCGGGGATCTTATGGGCCTGCTCCACCGAGAAGAACTTGGAGGGCCTTCCTCCCAGCACTACATCGCTCATCCAGGTCTCTATGTATAAGTCCTGTGATGGGCCCTCCACCTTCTCCGGGACCCCCACCAGTCGAATATTATGTCTTCGGGAACTGCTTTCAGTGTCCTCCGCTTATCCGCCATTGTCTTCAGTTCATTATTCATTAGGGCCATCTTCTGAGTGAGCGCCTTTACCTGTGGGACTGTTGTCCCCACTGTATCCAGTGTAACATCTCCCAACACCCGAGGACCCTCCACTGGCTACAGGTTGAGAAGTGATTCACCTTCAAGCTTCTCACCCACACATACAAGGCCGTACACAACGCAGGACCAGTCTACCTGAACCACTAGGTCTCCTTCAACCCCCCGCCCTCCCCAGATCCCTCCGCTCCACCCAGGTGGCCCTTGCCACCATCCCTCACATCCGCAAAACCACCGCCGGAGGAAGATCTTTTACCTACACTGTAGCGAAGAGCTGGAACAACCTCCCCCTGCACCTCAGACAAAGCCCGTCGCTCACCATCTACAGAAAGCACCTCAAGACGTGGCTATTCAAATGAGGCCTATCCCGTCCCCCCAGCACCTTGAGACCCTCACAGGTGAGTAGCCGTGCTTTACAAATACCAATTGCTTGACTGATATCCTCTGTTTCTTTAACGCAATCCTTTAATTTCCCATAGTCCTCTCGCAGAAGGCCCACCTCCCCCGCTAGCGCTGCAATCTGTGTCTCTAGGGCCTTCTTGGTATCCTGCATGGCGGCTAAAATCACTGTGGTATGCTGTGCCAGGGCCCCATTCCCATCTCCATCTTCTCTTGAGGGACCCTGGGGGGCACTCTCTGCGGGTGTTTCCTTATCAGCCCGTTGCTTCCCCATAGTCCCCCACAGGCACCACTTCCGAACGGGCCCCAACCGGCACCACAGCAGGAATTGCCATGTAGTTTTCTGCCAATTCATCCAGGTTAGGGGTGTGTGTGTGTGTGGGGGGGGGGGCAGGGGGAGGGGTAGGGCCCTAGGCGGGAGTGTCGCCTCCCAGCAATTCTTCATAATGTCTATCTGTCCGTGTGTCTCCTGTGCCAACGTTCACCACCATTGCCTCCTCACTGCCAGCTGGTCCCCCTCAGGCCCTGGTGGCCCCCCACCACCTCGCCGGGTCAAGGATCTCACTCCCAGAAAGGGGAGGGGGATTGGGGTGGTCAAGGGCCTAGCTGCCCCCAGTGGGTCATCCCCCATCCAACCCCAATTATGCCTGCGAGGTAGTTGCCACTGTTGCCCCGCAGGCGGTAGATTAGTCCGGTTGGGGGGGGGGGGGGGGGGCGCTGATACCAGGCCAGCACTGTTCCCATCCTGCTCCCTGCCCCCATATGTTGCTTTCCTAGGAAGCGGAGGAGGGAGGACACCCACCGCCAACGTCCACCAGTACGGGGGGAGGTGGGAGCACACTCGCTACCTTCTGGTACTCGAGGCCTACAAACCGTCCTGTTCTCTCTGCTGGGTCGTTTTGACAAGATGCGGCCTCGGCGGCCCTGCAGTGCCCTGGCATGCCATTTCTTCCTGCACGCCCGGGCCGAGCCACCACCTGTTGTCTAGGCTGGCCCGGATTCACTCCCCTCAGGTGGCCCAGCTTCCCCCGAACTCCGGCCCCGGCAAGGGAGATACTGCCCTGCCTTCACTCCGTCACCGTGCCCCTCAGTCCCAGAGGCGGCCTCAGTGCGGCACAGTACGCGCTCCTGCCCCTGCCTCCTGCCTCTCCTGGTCATCCGCTTCACCGTCTGTTCCACTGACGCCCAGGACCCACCTGGAGACTGATATCACATCTATGGGCTCAGGGAAGCGGGTTGGGGCCTTGTTCAGGATACGGACACCTCTTTTTTTGGGTGACAACCGCCAGAGATCCGGACTACGCGTCTGACTTCATTGCTAGCTTGGCTACGCACACCCCCCACCTTTTATTTTTTTGCTTACTTAAAAGGCTTCTCGTCCTTGGACATGTGTAGCCTTGGAGAAAGCTTTTGACCTGTGTAACTGCTGCTATATGTTGAAAGTACCAGGAAAATTTGTGATAGGCCAATGATGCAATGTATCAAATTTAAAAATAAATCTGAGGGTTCTGTTCAGAAAAAAAGCCCCAGAAACTAAGAAAAAGCAGAAAGCCAGACAAAGAACTGGGAATGCATATCCGTCCAGGAGAGATGGCTATAATTTGAGTAACCATGAATAATTGAAACGCCAATTAAGTCAGTAAACCATGATTCTGTGGGGAGTAAGGAGCCGAGAAATCGATGATTAATATTAATGATGAATACATCTGACCAAAGAGCCTGGAAGAAATAAGCATATCCTCTATGGCCGAAGTCCAGGAGAGGTGGATTCTAATTGAGGATCCATGAAAAACTGAAAAGCTGAATGGCTATACTGATAGCCATTCCTTCCATCAATCAATCAATCAGTGATTTCTAAAGCATGGCTAATCACCCGTAGGGTCTCGAGATGCCATTTGAGGGCGTGTTGTTCAGTCGAAGAGCCAGGTCTTGAGGTCCTTCCTGAACTGCTTCAGTGATGCAGTCTGTCGGAGTTTGAGAGGTAGCGTGTTCCATGTCCAGGCTGCAAGGTAGGAGAAGGATCTTCCTCCTGCTGTGCTTTTCCAGATCTTGGGAACCTCTGCGCGGGCGAGCTGAGAAGAACAGAGCTGTCTGTTGGATACGTAGAAGGTGAGGCGGTGGTTGAAGTATGCCGGTCCTATGTTGTGAAGTGCCTTGTAGGTGTGGATCACAAGTTTGTATGTGATGCGCTTGTTGACAGGGAGCCAGTGTAGGTCTCTGAGGTGGGAAGGGATATGGCTGTGCCAGGGGATGCCCAGGATGAGTTTGGGTGCTGCATTCTGGATTCTTTGTAGTCTTGATTGTAGCGTCTTGGTGATGCTGGCATAGAGTGTGTTGCCGTAGTCCAGTTTGCTAGTGACGAGTGCATGGGTGATTGTCTTCCTCGTGTCGGGGGGATCCACTTGACTCTGGGGAGAGTAAAAAGCAGTCAAACGGAGTATCATATGAATAATGGATACATCCGGCAAAAGAGCAAGAAAAAACAAGCATGAAATATTGAATTTAGCATAAAGAAAAGGTCAATGTCAAAAGCTCACTATAAAAAAATAAAGTAGCAGGTTTGGCAAAGAAAACCCATGCCTCAAAAACTGTGGAGCCTTCTGTGGAACTGGACTTGAACAGTAGTACTGCTGTACAGTGCAGCCTAAATAATTGTAGTTCATAAGACTCTCCAAGAAGAACAGCTGGTCATGCCTAAGGATATATTCAAATAGAAATACCAGATGGAGAAGTAAACAATCTTGATAGGGCATATCATGTAGAAATACAAAAAAAGAAGAATATATTGAGCTCTAAAAGAAGTACATTCTGGTCCCATTATTCAGATGCCTATGACATCATCCTGGCTCAGGATGACAGGCCTCCATCCTGTAAAGTATGCACCTCAGAGAGAGGAGGTAATAATGGATAACAATGGAAGCATTTTCTCCTTTAGTACCTGGGAATCTCAGGGAAAAATATGCACACAAGTGGGCTTTCAAATAAGCTCTACCATTATACAGAAAGCCATGGAAGGTGGAATAAAGACTGTGTACCATATGTGATTTGTCCTAAAGAGTGAACCAGATGTTCAGACTATATATATATTAAAGGCTGAGGCAAACATAATATACCATAACATATATCTGTAAAGCGCATGTTCACCCATAGGGGAAGCTTGACGCTGAATAACAGGTGTTTATTGTTAGCCAACCCAATTGTACTAATTTTATGAACCTCAGAAGGATGAAAGTATGACTGGACTCCCTAGGATTTGGACCTCTGACCATGAGGTTAAACATAGGCCCCTGCAGTGGATGTGTCAGTCCACTGAACCACCAGACCAGACATCGAAGCATGAAATAAAAGCCATTCAGGATCAATCGCAGTATCACAGTGTGATATTGCTATGTCATTCCACCATGAACACTCAACTTTATCCAGAATACAACCTCCAAATACACTGAGAAAGTTGCAAGAACTGGTGGGGTTTTCAAACACTGGAAGAGTTTACTTGCCACGCAATGATGAGCAACAAAAGTCCTTATATGATTTATTGATTCCCACCTTTTCTGAAAAAATTTGGACATCTATACATACAACTATTATTCATGGACTGGAATCAGACATATGATAGAAGAAATGTCTCTAGACAGAGGACAAGAAGAACCTAGTCACTAGGGTTGTTCCTAGCACTTCAGGCTAAACATACATTGTTACAATAAGAGGTAGACAACCAACATAGCATTCAAATCACATTTGTATTTGACTGCAGAGGAACACTTTGACTGAGAACATTCTCATGGCTGTGCAGAAAGCCACTTTGAAAGAATGCTCTCTTGTGCAAGGAAAGCAAATTACTTTAGTTTACCATCCTTAGATGCAGCAGCCAAAGTTTGTATACTTAATGCACATAAACTATACCTGCGTTGGTTCATTATATAAACTTCAAATGATGGAAAATTTAAGTAGGATCCTACATTTAAGACGCAGGAATTTCTGCAATATCAGAAAAAAATCCATCTAACTCCACAAGTATGACTTACCCATGGGTTTAACAGCATATTTTACACCAATGGATCTGCACAGCCTGCAACTGGCACTAAGCAAAAATACTCCATAGCTTGTGCTGCAAAAATGTTTTTTTTTTTTAGATGGTGACTTCAAGGAGCTGCACACTCACGCTAATATTTTAGGTGATTAGACTGACTAAAGAGCTGAGGTTTATGGCATCCTACTAGCCCTTCAGGAAGCTATCCATTAGTTCCCACGTTAATAGTGTGGGATTCTGCGTTCAAGGCTACAATGTGGATCTGCCACATTGCTGTTTGGATAGATTCAGGGATTCAAAAGATAAATAGATAAAGGTTAAACAGCTTTGGGGGGAGGTGAGAAGATTGCTGTGGTCCATGTACTCCATACCATGGACCACAGAAGTCAGGAAAGTCATGTTATAGGGAACTGTGTGGCTGACTCATCTGCAGCTGCAAAACCAGCTCTGCAAACCTTTCAAGTTGATTCTGTTCCTCGATCTCAAACTATGACCAATCAAAACATCATAATGGCAATAAAAGCAATTTAAAAGGGGAACATTTTGCATAAGGTGTTTATTGTTAGCCAACCCAATTGTACTAATTTTATGAACCTCAGAAGGATGAAAGTATGACTGGACTCCCTAGGATTTGGACTTCTGACCATGAGGTTAAACATAGGCCCCTGCAGTGGATGTGTCAGTCCACTGAACCACCAGACCAGACATCGAAGCATGAAATAAAAGCCATTCAGGATCAATCGCAGTATCACAGTGTGATATTGCTATGTCATTCCACCATGAACACTCAACTTTATCCAGAATACAACCTCCAAATACACTGAGAAAGTTGCAAGAACTGGTGGGGTTTTCAAACACTGGAAGAGTTTACTTGCCACGCAATGATGAGCAACAAAAGTCCTTATATGATTTATTGATTCCCACCTTTTCTGAAAAAATTTGGACATCTATACATACAACTATTATTCATGGACTGGAATCAGACATATGATAGAAGAAATGTCTCTAGACAGAGGACAAGAAGAACCTAGTCACTAGGGTTGTTCCTAGCACTTCAGGCTAAACATACATTGTTACAATAAGAGGTAGACAACCAACATAGCATTCAAATCACATTTGTATTTGACTGCAGAGGAACACTTTGACTGAGAACATTCTCATGGCTGTGCAGAAAGCCACTTTGAAAGAATGCTCTCTTGTGCAAGGAAAGCAAATTACTTTAGTTTACCATCCTTAGATGCAGCAGCCAAAGTTTGTATACTTAATGCACATAAACTATACCTGCGTTGGTTCATTATATAAACTTCAAATGATGGAAAATTTAAGTAGGATCCTACATTTAAGACGCAGGAATTTCTGCAATATCAGAAAAAAATCCATCTAACTCCACAAGTATGACTTACCCATGGGTTTAACAGCATATTTTACACCAATGGATCTGCACAGCCTGCAACTGGCACTAAGCAAAAATACTCCATAGCTTGTGCTGCAAAAATGTTTTTTTTTTTTAGATGGTGACTTCAAGGAGCTGCACACTCACGCTAATATTTTAGGTGATTAGACTGACTAAAGAGCTGAGGTTTATGGCATCCTACTAGCCCTTCAGGAAGCTATCCATTAGTTCCCACGTTAATAGTGTGGGATTCTGCGTTCAAGGCTACAATGTGGATCTGCCACATTGCTGTTTGGATAGATTCAGGGATTCAAAAGATAAATAGATAAAGGTTAAACAGCTTTGGGGGGAGGTGAGAAGATTGCTGTGGTCCATGTACTCCATACCATGGACCACAGAAGTCAGGAAAGTCATGTTAAAGGGAACTGTGTGGCTGACTCATCTGCAGCTGCAAAACCAGCTCTGCAAACCTTTCAAGTTGATTCTGTTCCTCGATCTCAAACTATGACCAATCAAAACATCATAATGGCAATAAAAGCAATTTAAAAGGGGAACATTTTGCATAAGGTGTTTATTGTTAGCCAACCCAATTGTACTAATTTTATGAACCTCAGAAGGATGAAAGTATGACTGGACTCCCTAGGATTTGGACTTCTGACCATGAGGTTAAACATAGGCCCCTGCAGTGGATGTGTCAGTCCACTGAACCACCAGACCAGACATCGAAGCATGAAATAAAAGCCATTCAGGATCAATCGCAGTATCACAGTGTGATATTGCTATGTCATTCCACCATGAACACTCAACTTTATCCAGAATACAACCTCCAAATACACTGAGAAAGTTGCAAGAACTGGTGGGGTTTTCAAACATTGGAAGAGTTTACTTGCCACGCAATGATGAGCAACAAAAGTCCTTATATGATTTATTGATTCCCACCTTTTCTGAAAAAATTTGGACATCTATACATACAACTATTATTCATGGACTGGAATCAGACATATGATAGAAGAAATGTCTCTAGACAGAGGACAAGAAGAACCTAGTCACTAGGGTTGTTCCTAGCACTTCAGGCTAAACATACATTGTTACAATAAGAGGTAGACAACCAACATAGCATTCAAATCACATTTGTATTTGACTGCAGAGGAACACTTTGACTGAGAACATTCTCATGGCTGTGCAGAAAGCCACTTTGAAAGAATGCTCTCTTGTGCAAGGAAAGCAAATTACTTTAGTTTACCATCCTTAGATGCAGCAGCCAAAGTTTGTATACTTAATGCACATAAACTATACCTGCGTTGGTTCATTATATAAACTTCAAATGATGGAAAATTTAAGTAGGATCCTACATTTAAGACGCAGGAATTTCTGCAATATCAGAAAAAAATCCATCTAACTCCACAAGTATGACTTACCCATGGGTTTAACAGCATATTTTACACCAATGGATCTGCACAGCCTGCAACTGGCACTAAGCAAAAATACTCCATAGCTTGTGCTGCAAAAATGTTTTTTTTTTTTAGATGGTGACTTCAAGGAGCTGCACACTCACGCTAATATTTTAGGTGATTAGACTGACTAAAGAGCCGAGGTTTATGGCATCCTACTAGCCCTTCAGGAAGCTATCCATTAGTTCCCACGTTAATAGTGTGGGATTCTGCGTTCAAGGCTACAATGTGGATCTGCCACATTGCTGTTTGGATAGATTCAGGGATTCAAAAGATAAATAGATAAAGGTTAAACAGCTTTGGGGGGAGGTGAGAAGATTGCTGTGGTCCATGTACTCCATACCATGGACCACAGAAGTCAGGAAAGTCATGTTAAAGGGAACTGTGTGGCTGACTCATCTGCAGCTGCAAAACCAGCTCTGCAAACCTTTCAAGTTGATTCTGTTCCTCGATCTCAAACTATGACCAATCAAAACATCATAATGGCAATAAAAGCAATTTAAAAGGGGAACATTTTGCATAAGGTGTTTATTGTTAGCCAACCCAATTGTACTAATTTTATGAACCTCAGAAGGATGAAAGTATGACTGGACTCCCTAGGATTTGGACTTCTGACCATGAGGTTAAACATAGGCCCCTGCAGTGGATGTGTCAGTCCACTGAACCACCAGACCAGACATCGAAGCATGAAATAAAAGCCATTCAGGATCAATCGCAGTATCACAGTGTGATATTGCTATGTCATTCCACCATGAACACTCAACTTTATCCAGAATACAACCTCCAAATACACTGAGAAAGTTGCAAGAACTGGTGGGGTTTTCAAACATTGGAAGAGTTTACTTGCCACGCAATGATGAGCAACAAAAGTCCTTATATGATTTATTGATTCCCACCTTTTCTGAAAAAATTTGGACATCTATACATACAACTATTATTCATGGACTGGAATCAGACATATGATAGAAGAAATGTCTCTAGACAGAGGAGAAGAAGAACCTAGTCACTAGGGTTGTTCCTAGCACTTCAGGCTAAACATACATTGTTACAATAAGAGGTAGACAACCAACATAGCATTCAAATCACATTTGTATTTGACTGCAGAGGAACCCTTTGACTGAGAACATTCTCATGGCTGTGCAGAAAGCCACTTTGAAAGAATGCTCTCTTGTGCAAGGAAAGCAAATTACTTTAGTTTACCATCCTTAGATGCAGCAGCCAAAGTTTGTATACTTAATGCACATAAACTATACCTGCGTTGGTTCATTAGATAAACTTCAAATGATGCAAAATTTAAGTAGGATCCTACATTTAAGACGCAGGAATTTCTGCAATATCAGAAAAAAATCCATCTAACTCCACAAGTATGACTTACCCATGGGTTTAACAGCATATTTTACACCAATTGATCTGCACAGCCTGCAACTGGCACTAAGCAAAAATACTCCATAGCTTGTGCTGCAAAAATGTTTTTTTTTTTAGATGGTGACTTCAAGGAGCTGCACACTCACGCTAATATTTTAGGTGATTAGACTGACTAAAGAGCTGAGATTTATGGCATCCTACTAGCCCTTCAGGAAGCTATCCATTAGTTCCCACGTTAATAGTGTGGGATTCTGCGTTCAAGGCTACAATGTGGATCTGCCACATTGCTGTTTGGATAGATTCAGGGATTCAAAAGAAAAATAGATAAAGGTTAAACAGCTTTGGGGGGAGGTGAGAAGATTGCTGTGGTCCATGTACTCCATACCATGGACCACAGAAGTCAGGAAAGTCATGTTAAAGGGAACTGTGTGGCTGACTCATCTGCAGCTGCAAAACCAGCTCTGCAAACCTTTCAAGTTGATTCTGTTCCTCGATCTCAAACTATGACCAATCAAAACATCATAATGGCAATAAAAGCAATTTAAAAGGGGAACATTTTGCATAAGGTTTACATTGGCTGTCCCTAAATACAATGTTTCCATGGTTGGGAATAGGCATATTCCTAATGAAAGAGTTAGGTTGAACTTAGGTCAGACCACCCATGAAGGATTAGCTTCTGCACATGCTGATAACAGTGCTATTGTATCACTGCTACAGCAATCATACTAAAGGCCATATTTAAATGTAAATGTAAAATGTAAATTAGCACTTGTATAGCGCACTACTCACCCGTTAGGGTCTCAAGGCGCTGTACTCATACCGCTATGGAACCCCTCCTGGCTTTTCCCTGTGAGGCGCCCACTCCTGAGCACCCCCAGGGTGAAGCCAGGCATCCAAGCGCTGTTGGGGCCGTTGTGGAGATTAAGCAAGCTATTGCCCAGAGTTGCAGAGTGGGACCCATGAATTAGATTAGGCACCGAGGCGAGAATTATCTGGTCAAGGGGAATTGAGCCCAAGACCTGCCGAAGCGGGACTTGAACCCTGGTCTTGAGCCAGATCTCTGCTTCAGGGTCTGCCGCTCTAACCATTGAGCCACACTTCTCCACTATTTACCCAACAACGTATGTACAACATGTGTAATAACAAAGCCTTATTCAACAAATAAAGCATTCTGTTATTGTAGGAGCAGCACCTAATTCCCTTGCAATATCTGACAAAGATAACACTTTTGGCGTGGTGTTCCTCTCCCATGTTGGCCTGCTGCCAGCAGACAGACAGTATAAATATATAATGGCTACAGTTGATTTTTGGTCTATATTCCTGTGGACTTGGGCAAAAAACACTGCCACTGCTCAAGTGGTCATCAAAGTCTTGCAGTGCATAGTAGAGATGGGAGCAGCTTTCACATTTCATTTAGGAAATCGTACTGCTTTCAGGTACATCTTAAGGATTTTAGGGGCCCTGGGCCAAACGTATTTTGGGGCCACTTTTTGGAACAGCTTTGAATTTATGACCCAGTTTCAGCTCTTTCGTGCTCTCTTTGGCCAGGTCACTGACAGTGCACAGGCACACTCATCCACATTTTTTAAATATGTGTTTTCAATATTCTAACACAGCAGCAGCTCACTAATATTATTGCAAATATTCTCTGTGACAGCCTCCCATTTCTCATATATCATGTCCTGTTTTTGTCTAAAAAAACGTTTTTATGGATGTTGCATGAAACAAAAACAACATTGCTCTGCAAAAATGGATGTAATAGAATCACACATCACGCACATTAAAAAATAAATTAAAGGAAAACAGTATTTAAAACAATTTGTTTAACAAATAGTCAAGAGCATCAGGGCACGACCCTCTGCAGAACAGAGCTGGCTCTATCAGGGGCCCCCGAAAGGCTGCTGCCCTGGGCCAGAGCCCACTTTGCCCATCCCTCTGACCGCTTTCACTGCTAAGGAATTTAAGGATGCTATGTGTGTTCTAGGAGAATGTCTGCTATACTTACATCCATTCCGTACAGAGTATCAAACATGGTTGTCGAGCACACCAGCAGTATACTTAAACAAGTTTTGACTGCCAGGGTATCGGATTCAGGCTTATTCTGGTATCATGTTCTGTATAGGCCTCAAAGAGCAGCCAAGAATATTAGAAGGCATTACACCACATGAGAGGCTTTTGGGCAGGTTAAAGTATTTTCCTGAATTTGAATCTCTATGAAAAGCTGACTGAGACAAACCTTTATTCGTAAGACAACCCCATCTCACAACATCCAAAGACAAAATCCAAGAAGTGGAAGAAAAACTTCAAAACTCGAAAGTCTCTGACTCAGCTATTGAAGAGAAAGCTGAAGTAAATGGGTGGCTTCCAAATACTGGAGTGCTAGTCAAGGAACAGATTTCCAATAAACAGCCCTTAGAACAGTCTTATATACCACTTGTTCCAGGTATTGGTAATCATGCCTCCATTGTCTAGAGTTAGGAAAAACAATTAAGTATTGATTGATCACACATAGAAACACTATTTGGCCCCTTGTGTTCAGCCGTCCCAACCCCGTTACCAAAGTACCTCCAGGGTAAACCTGTACAAATTTGTCCTTACTCTGTCTCAGGTCTCACCAAGAAGAGTATATAGCCCAGTTGAAGTATTAGGCCCTGTCCCAGGGACTGATGTTCCTGCTTTGTCTCGAACTTTACACTCAATGTCAAGTGCAGGTACTGATGTGGTGCAAGCAACCTCTTCAAAAAGACCTTGCTGCGACATCTATAACTGCAAAGGTATGTACACCACCAATATCATCTCGTACCATTGAAATGATGCTGTTACAAGGAATTGCACTGTCTGGGGATGTGTATAACAACCCTGACAATTCTGGTACACAATCACTTGAACAAACTCAAGAAACAACAATGTCTGTAAAAAGTCAGGCTCGTGGAATTTCTATTGCCAGACGCCCAGGGGACACCCAGATATCTGTCAGAGGCACGTTTTAAGCTCTATTTTATCTGCAAGACAAGCAGACATTCTATCTACACTCCTAAGACTACCATCATCTATTGATTATTTTAATTTGCAAAGAAAAAAGCCATGTAAATACCAGTGTACGTCCATAATTAGGGTAAGCACAACCATTACTGGGGCGACTTTGGGTCACAGCCAATTTGAAAGGTGAATGGGAATTTCATGAACAGACAGAAAATGTTTATCGGCTGTAAGCCGCGCCTGAACTCTAGGCTGTGATTAGTTGTTAGATACAGCAGACTTTTAGACCTTTACCCTGTTTAGGCCGAGTGCGAAGGCGATTTGACCTGTTGTAAGTGTTGTGGGCTTTTAACCACGCCCACCTCATGCCCATCACTTTCACTTGTTTGTGGGCTTTCCTTTCAAAAATCGCTTCATGTCATTTGTAAATGCTTTACGTTTGTCCTGCATTGGGGCGGTTTTGTTACCGCCTTGCAGACTGCCCCTGTTACATGGATTATTGCCGATATACTTCAGTGAGAGCAAACTATTTTTTTTTCTTTTGTCTCCCCTCTTCCTGCTGCATGGCGGCCATGGTGCTCACTACGCAAACAGGCACAACACAGTGAACTCAATCAGCGTATAGAAGCGCTGATCACATTGTTCACAGTCACTGAATCAGAGTCATTTCTTCTGGCTCTTCCCTTAAAAACCTTGAAATTAGTAAATGCTTTACATAAAACAGAAATCCTCAAAGTGAAAGCAGCTCTCCCGGCACAGCGATCAGCCTATACCACAATATTCACAGCACTCGGAAAACTCGCCCCATAATGCTTTGCAGGGCATTACTTTGACAATACATTTTTGCTCATAACTTAGCCTGTGGTGGTCCTAGGACAATGGGAGCACCACCAAAACGTTCAGCACAACTTGCTCTTTCTGTCTGGGTCCCTGGGTCCCCACGCTAGGTTAGTGGGGACCCCAAAATAATAACCCCTCCCACCATTCAATGTCTTTTTAAGTGCTTTTATGCTAGAACATTAGTTTTACCGCTAAGAGTAGTTTGTCTTTTAAGGGCCTTGTTTGTAATACATTGTTATAGTCCTGCTACCCCGGGAAATATATAATGCACTATGCCCTCTAGAGGCTAAATATATGGTTACACTGCATTATTTAATGCCAGTTTCTTTTTGTGTGGTTATGCCCTCTAGGGGTTACCTATGTAGTTATAGGACCACCTTGACAAACCATTTTTGCTCATAATGTTACACGTTCGTTCTGTCTACATCATCTCAGGGTCCCCACACTATGTTAGTCGGGACCCCAACATTAATTTCTCCTGTTTTTTTTTTATTTTTTAGGGGGTTATGCCTTTTAGGTGCCACCAATATTTCATATGATATTTTTGTTATGGTGTTTTGAGCATTATAGTCTAATGCCCAACGTTTATTTTTAATAAAGGTGTATATGATCATTGTAAATGTTTTAATAAACTCTCCTTATTACAAGTATGGCCATGATTCAAGCAAACTTAACATCCTTATTACACTATGACTGTTTGAACATTCTTGATATGTTTGGGTGACCCTTATAGTTTATTTATCCTCTGTGGCTGTCTTAGGTCTTTTTTTGGGAAATTGTGTTAGCCAGCCAGCAACTCTAATGGTGGGGTGGTGAAAGTGGTGTTCTATTGGAATTAGCATGGCAGATTTAAATTAGGATGCTGAATGGCAAACTTTTCATTTTTTGCTGCAGATAGAGGCAGAAGGTAAATGGAAATGGTTTACTTATATGCAGGGCCACTGCAATAATATTGCAGGAAAAAACAAAATTATGAGGCAGGGCTGACCAATTTATGTGGCAAAAAAAATCCAGTTATGAATTTACAATGCCAATAGCTCTAACTCAAGAAAATGCAAGACCTTATTATGATATCTATTTAGTGGGGGATGGATGCACTGTTTTTTCTTGTCTTTGAGTAATAAGGATTGATATACTGGGAGGATGGACAAGGAAGTTTTGACTTACACCCCTCTATAGGTGTTTTCTTTGTGTATTGCTCACAGACAGTGAGACAAAGTGAAGCTAGACATTGTCAGAATGAGTCACTCTGACTTAACAAGGGGTAAGAGATGTTACCTACTACACATGCACATCACAAAGGCTCTGCCTGTAGACTCTCACAAAGGGTTTGTCACTAGTCGTTTTGGTCCCCAGACAAGTTGGGACCAGGGCAGGGAGGAAGGAAACTTCAAACACCTGTGGGGGTGAGCACATCTAGAAACTTTTCCTAATTCAAAGTGGGCACCAGCTACAAATATTGGACCCTCAGACCCAACTCTTCAGAACACTGCTGGACCTATGGAAGATTTAGCAGAAGGGATGTTGTCAGCTAGAAGAACTGCTACTCTGCTGGACTGCTGCCCTCCTGCCTGAGAAGGACTGGGCTTGCATCTTTCACCCTAGACCACAAGTGTGACTGCAAGGGCTAGTTGGATGGCCTCCTGATCAGAGCCTCAGGGACAGAACAGCCTCCAACAACCTTGAAAACAGCTTCCAAACGCTGCAAATTGTCTGTCTTGTCCTCCCAAGCAGTGCCACCCCAGTCCTGGACCCTTGAAATTGGGCCCAAAGGTACTCTACCAGTCCACCTGTGGTCCTAGCAGAACCAATGCATCTCCTCAGCTGCACAACGCACCTCCAGTGGAACTGACACATCTTCTCTGCTGTGTGACGCATCTCTAATGTAAAAATTTGCATTGCATCCCCGGAGCCCATTGGAACTGCTGGTGCACGGCCCAACTCCACGTAAAGTCCTCTCATCACAGCTTCCCAGAGCACTGCTGCGCAACACATCTCCACGCAAGGACTGTGCATCGCCCATCACAGCTCCCTTCTGCTGCACAACGCATCCTTGTCACGAGCAGGACTCTGCATTGCTTCCCAATCAGGATTTAAGGTACTTTGTTCAGTTGGACTAAATGGGTCCCTGTAGCCTGTCAGCGCTCCATCGCATTCGGTCTGAAATTGCAACTGTGCCCATGTCTACTGCGACCAGATGAACACAGTTGGCACATTGTGCTTTTTGAGTGCTAGTCTCACTTAAATATTTAAAATTGCAAACCTCCGTTTCTACTAATTGGATTTTTGTTGTTTTGGTCTTAAATGAATTATTCATTTTTATTCTATATTTCTAAATTTGTGTGAGATTTTTCTTGTGTGGTGTTTTCACTTTATTACTCTTTGAAATGGTGCATAACTACTTTACACATTGCCTCTAAGTTAAGCTTGATTGCTCTTGTGCCACACTACCAAAAGATTAGGCAAATAATAATTTGGAGTTTGCTTATGAATTTACAGGTGTGGTTAAGAAACTGTACTCTAGGAAAAAGTCTAAATTTAATTTTTAAGTAAAAAAATATGCATGTGTATGCTTGCTCATGCCCAAACCTGTTGAGTGTTTGCAGGTTCACGTTCCCTTTTTCCCATTTGGAAAACATTTGACTTCTGCCTTTTTTTTAGGGTTGAACGGACAACCTTCCCCAACGTAGGAAGAGATTAGATAAAAGTTAAACATTCAAGTTTGTACGTGCGCATAAACTTAAAAGGGTATTCCAACCCTGGATCTACCACTTTTCACCCCTTCAAACCCCAGTATGTAGATTTGTAAAAAGGTGGCAAAATCAGGTCATTGCTAGAAACATGCTATGAGTACCGGCATAATCAAAGAAGCTATTATCAGAGCTCTGACAATTTTTTTCATCTCACTGCATGGTACCAAAGGAACTAGTGGATTTGTTTTAGACAAGTGTATTTATAAAGCATCCCGCCCTATGGACAAAAATATATTTTATAAAATTACACATGCCTGTTCACTACTTGGTTATTAGCCAACCAAGGCTTCCAAGAGAAACTCTGATGTCTGCCTCTATTTTCTTGCAGCATAAGTTTTCACACAGACTGCAGGCCACTGCCCAGTCTCAGGCTTGCTTTACACAGTAAACACACAAAGTGCAAGAAGCAGCGACTCGCAAAAGGGTGTCCAACACGCACCTTCTCATGCCCTCTGAATTCCAAGTCAGCCTTTGGAATTACCATTACAAGTAAAGCACTTTTTTTTTTTTTTACAGGCCCGTTGAAAAATATGTCAATTCATTTTGAAGCTAATTGAGCATGAGAAAAAATTATTGTGCATAGTTTCCAAGTACTAATTTGGCAGAGTAGAGTGTTCTTCCTCTGTCGCTAATTCGCTAATACCCATCAACATACTGTCACTGATAGTGGAATTGTAACCAACAGAAAAAGGTTTGACCACAACAGCTGCATGCCCCTCCCATTTCAAAGAGAAATCAGGATAACATATAATTTTGGTCAATATATATAAAACAATTCTGCACCTACAACCTTTTCATTTGAACTGCATCAACATTTTCCAAAGGCCACTTCTCCCACACTCATGGAAGAAATGAAGCACAGTACTCGGATAGGTTTATCAGGTCCCAAACTCCAAAACACACTACACCATGCTCCCACTTACTCTAGTGCCAAAAAGAGAACAGCTGGTTTTCTTTTAGCATTGCCATGCTGCCCACGGCCACTTCAGAGGACTGTTGGACCATGAATTTTAGCCTGTGGTCTTCCAGTCACAACAGTAGGTGACTTGGCTGCAAACGTTTGCCTCTCTGGCTACATATGTCCACCTTGTGTGGAAGTTGCATTGGGGGGTTTTGAGCTAGTGTGTAAGAGAGTGAAGGGGGATGGGCCACTGTTAATGTGTCTGCGTGAGGGCGCAGGGAGGCGGAGGGAAATGAGTGGAACGGAGCATGTGTTAAGATAGAGGAGTAAAAAGGGGCATGTGGTGGGAGAGTAAAAGAGCACAAAGAATACATCCTGCTATTAGTTAGACATTAGAGGAAAAGTAAGGATGTGGCCAGAGACGGTTTAGTGGAGTACCATGGTGCATAGAGCTTGCCTGTGGCAAAAGGTTTAGGGCAAAGGATAAATGGACTAGCTTATGGCAGAATGGGACACCAGGGGACAACCACTGAACTGAGATAAGCAAATAGTAATGAAAGGAATGGAGCCTTCTTTGTGGGAGTTGGAAGGTGAAGTGGAAATCTCCCTCGTGAGAGAATGGACAAAAGGGGGGCATGTAGCCCGTGGTGGGAGAGTAAGAGGAAAGCATGGAGAGGTGAGTAATAGGAGGGCGAAGGCAAATAAGCCTATAATGTAGGGCAAAGTGCTATAGAACTTTAATGAGCTTCTATCAGGAGATATGTGGTACTTAAGCCTACAGTGAGTGAGAACGAAATGGTTTTTCACCAGTAGGAGTAGTTTTGCAGGATGGAAGTTTTTCGGGATTCACATGTTGTGCATTATTCTGCCAATTAGTGGTTGAGTCCGGAAACTTCTTGTTAGTTCCTTTTCTCTCTTTTTCCAGTTGGTGCGATGTCCGTCCCCTGTGCTGTGTGACGTGCACCCTGGAAGCCTGTGTGTGTGGTCATCTTCACATTTTCTTCTGCTGCACACGTTGGCTGCTCTTCTATCTTTCAGTATTGCAGCATCCCTCCCTCCTTGTTTCACCTCATTTCCCGGGGAGGTGGAGGGTTGCAAGTGAATCCAGAAAATTCTTCAAACTGCAAAATTACTCCTACTGGTAAGTAACAATTTATTTTTACAGCATGAATCATTTTCTGGATTCACATGCTGTGCATTGGTTGTGTAGCTGTATTCTGGGTTTCTCTTGGCAGTGGTGTTAAAATGAGGTTGAGCTTGCGAACAGAAGCTTCAGTACTCGTTGTCCCACTTCTGCCTCCTTGTTTATTTGAATACCCACACAATAGTGTTTGTGTACACTGGAACTGATGACCAAATAGCTGCCATGCATGTGTCGTTTATGGGCATGTTTGCTAGAAAGGCCAGGGTGAATCTTTTCTTCCTTGCCGAGTGTGCACTAGGTTTCTCTTCCAGGCCTTTTCCTGCCTTCTGGCCTTTTCCACCTTATGAATGCCCCTTTGTTATCATTGAGCCTTTGTTGGGGTTTGCAATTGACATAAAGAACTGATTTTCCTTTCTGATCATCCTTGTCAGTAGTACATCAGAGCCCTCTGCACATCTAGTAAATGGAGCTTTCTCTCTGTTCGTGTCCCTGGTTGTTGAAGAACCCTGGTAACTGGATATCTTGCTTCACATGGAATTGTGATTTGTTCTTTCGAAGGAAACATAGGTTGGTCCTTATAGTAATCCTACCCTTGTTTATTTGCTGGTTTTGTTGCATTTAGGTTCTTCGGTGGTTAAGGCTTGCAGTTCGCTCAATCTGCATAGAGATGTGATTGGGAAGCTGGTCTTTCTGATCAGGAACCGCAGTTCACCTTATGCAGTGGTTTGAACATTGACTTCATAAGTTGCGTTAGAACCAAGTTGAGATTCCACAATAGTGTTGATGCTGATCTGGATGAAGCCATTCTATTTGCCTCTTCTGGGAATCTCTTGATAACCGGTGTTGTAAAGATGCTCCTTCATATGTGGCCTCGTGTCTAGGCTACTATTGCCGCCACGGGCACCTTAAGTGAGGTGTATGTAAGCCTGCTGTCCAGCAAGTGGCTGAGATACCAGATTACCGTAGTATCCTCTGTCCTGGTGAGGACGTATCTATGTAATTTTGCTGTGTATCAGTTTCTTGTGTTCAGCCATTTTGCTTCCTATAAAAAAAATTAAAAAAAATAACGTTTTGGGAGATTTAAGTTTCCAAAATCTATGCCAGTGGGAAAGGAAGGGAATGTGATTAGAGTTTTATAAATTGCAGTAGCTACTCAGTGTCCCGGCGCTAGGAAGCAAAATCTGATCTCCACATGAAAGAGGTGACTAGAAGGCCGAACCGAAGAGCCAGGTCTTAAGAAGTCCCTTAAAGGTCTGAATAGCCCTAGTGTCACAAAGATGAACTGGGAGGTATTCCACACTCTAGATAGGAGAAACAGCTACCACACAACTTTTTTCTTCTGAATTGAGGAATTGCTACGCTCAAGGAGTTAGATGACCGAATAGGACGAACAGGTAAATATGGGGCAAGTCTGTTTAAGTACTGCGGACCTTTGTGGTCAAAAGCTTTACGCGTCAGAACCAGACCCTTGAACCTCACATGTTCTTTTATGGGCAACCAGTGCACTTCTTTTAGGACTGGCTCGATGTGGCTCTCCTGGGGAGGCATAGCAGAAGCCTGGCAGCAGCGTTCTGCAAGTACTGTAATCTCTTCAGGAGGTAGGTCACAGTACACAAAATTAGCATAATCCAGCCTTGAGGTGATCAAGGCCTGGATCACTGTTGTTTGCTACAGAAGAGGGAGAAGATAAAGAAACTTTTAAAAACATTTTTAGCGAGCCAATGCAAGTGCCTACTACCCCTGCCGCCTAAGGGGAAAAGAAGCAGTGGTATCAGACTTTACCCCAAGATTACACGCTACCATGGTAGGAGGAGGTGGCGGAGGACATCCTTGGGCCAATGGTCATTGTCCAAACTGGGCAGGGGGACCTCAAAAAGCAAAATTTCTGTTTTGCTAGTGTTGTATTTGAGGCCGCTATCGCACATCCATTGACACTTAGTTGTCAAGCAAGTGTGGAGGTTACCCAGAGAGTTGGGTGTATTTCTGTTGAGAGTGAGACGACGTATTGTCTGCATAAGATATTGTCTGTACTCCAAAGGATACTGTCAGGGGTACCAAAGTGGTCACATACACATTGAACAATGTAGGGCTTAGTGGAGACCCCTGAGGGACTGAATGGTTTAAGATCAGAGGCAATTGGGGACATCCAGATGGACAGGGACCTGTCTGTCAGAAAGGAACGGAACGGAACCATGCCAGGGCAGGAGCACAAATGCCTATGGCTTCGAGGCACTGCAGGAGTGTTGAATGCAAGATTGTATCAAAGGCCGCTGACAGATCAAAGAGTATCAGTGCCACTTGCTTCCCCTGATCCACCAGTAGCCTGATAGTGTCTGACACCTCCAACAGTGTGTTCTGGGTGTTGAAGTTCAGGCGAAAGCTCAAATGGATGCGGTGAAGTAGCATGTTTTACTCTAAAAAGGCAAAAAGTTGCTTATTTGTGAGATTCTCTAAAATCTTGGTGAAGGAAGGCAGCAAAGAGATTAGACCGAAGTTGGCAAGATTGGTCTTGTCCGCCGATGTTTGTTTTTTTAAACGGGGAATCAACTTGGCCTGCTTCCAGCCACTGGGCACTATGGCCAGTCGTATTGACTGATTTAAAGCGGGGTTAATACCCGCACAGTTGGCGGTGAGAATATAAGGAGGGCAAGGGTCATCCGGCGACCCTGATTTTGAGACAATTCCTCTAGTGAGATCAAGTTAAAAGTCCTGTAGCAGTTGGCCATGGGGGGGGGGGGTGCTGTTGCTACCTGCAGTGTAGTGTGGTCACTAATCCTCAACGAGGTAGCATTTGTGAGATGTAAAGAATCCATGATGGTTTGGATTTTGGTATCAAAGAAATCAGAGAGTTGGGGACATAATTTGAGAGAGGGAGTTAAAGGCTGAAGCAAGGCTTCAAGGTGCATGAACTTTTTGAGGATTTTAAATACTTCCCCAGGCTTGTTTTGAGAAGTGTCTGTCTGATCTGTAAAAAAGTCAGACTAAGCTTTATTAATTGCTCGATGATAGGTATTTCAAGCGTTCGTAAATCAGTTTGTCATTACGAGGGTACTGACGCCTCCAATCCCTTTCCATTTCCTAACAATGCTTATGAAGCACCTTAAGCTCTTCATTGAACCAAGGGACTGACTATCCTTTTACTGAGGGATTAACATGTCTATGTTTAATAGGTGCGATGTGGTCAGCCGCCTATATAAGTCAGGAATCAACCAATCTGGCATCGGCCTCCATGTCCCTGGTCATAAGATGAGAATGCTCGCTCTAAGCGAGACTAAACTCCGGGGGATGACAGTTGTCCAATTACGGTGCAGTAGAGAGGAATGCAACCTACGTTTGCGAGGGCTGTGGGCCAGTGGCAGTAAATTAGTATGATCAGACCAGGACAGGGGACTAATGTCAAGTACCGATGGATGGATGATAGACTTCCCCATTCTTTTTGATGTGCGGTAGGAGGCCCAGTACTAAACCTATATCGCACTGGTTAAGAAGCTGATTAAGGGTGCGAGGACCTTGGAAAATGAGATGACCAAACATGATGGGGGTTGGGACTCAGGATTTTTGGATGGTGAGAATAAAGGTAGAAGCAGGATTGTACCACGTGAAGTCAGGTAGAGTGGTGAAAGGCTGGTGTAAGTTCTGTAGACCGTTTCAAGGTAAGAAAGTTTACTGTTGGCATGGTGTTGCTGAAAAATGTTGAAAGGTGGAATTATAGAAGAGTCGTTAAGTATGGACCGCACAAGTGCAAAGTGAGAAGTGATAGGAAGGGTGAGGGGTGCAGCAGCTTTATGATGATGGAAGGTAGGATTGCTCGGCTGTTTCATCTCCGTCTTGTTCATGTCCATCTCAGTCTGTTTCAGGTGAAAGCGGAGCTGGTGAAACGTTCCAAGAAGGTTTAGGAAGTAGGAGTATGGCTTCTGGATCTGAGGGAGCTCATAGAATTGCTCCATCTATTTGCAAGATTCTGTGAAATGAATTAGTGTTTCATTGGTTATATTTTTGGAGAGCTGGTGGGTGGGGGGTTATTCCCTGTTTCTTTGATAGTTGTCTGCTTATTATTTACAGTTATTCATTGTTATCACCTATATTATGGGCAAGGCCACTGGAACTATGAGGCAGGAGAGGGACAACTTTTGCAGCGGGACTGAGTAAATTATGCGGCAAGAAAACACAAATTATTCCGCATTGTGCAGCACATACGTAGTAGTATTACTTCATTATTTCATCATTTTTAGGCCGAGAGCGCAAGCGCTTTGACCTGTTGCAAGTCTTAACAACGCCCTCCGCACGCCCATCACTTTCACTCATTCATGGGCTTGCCTTTCAAAAGTCCTTTATCATCATTGATAAATGCTTTATGTTTGCCCCTCCTTGGGGCGGTTTTGTTACCGCCTTGGACACCGACCCGGTTACATGGATAATAGCATGTTTGCTGATACAATTGACTGTGTGCGAACTTCTTTTTACTTTTTTGTGTCTCTCCTTCGCGCTCATGCTCATGGCGGCCGTGGCGCTTCGAATCCGCTCGCTTATGTCAACTATTTTACTTTTAATTTTCAATTTACGTGGCAAGAAAGGTCCAATTGGGAATTTACAATGCCAATAGCTCTAACACAACCAAATGCGAGACACATTGCATTGCAAATGCTTGGTAAACTTGGTAACACTGCATGGTCATTGGTTGCACCTCTTTAGTACCAGTATAACACCTGGATATAGCAATAAGCAACAGAAAGGTGCTCAATCCAGCTTTGCAAAGGGCCTTCCACTGTGAGACAACACATGCTGCTGCATTTTTCGTAACTTTTGAACCATTTGAGCAAGAAACAAAAGCTTTTTTTTGTTAAAACCTGCAGATTATGCAGCAAATGATGGATTATTTGGTAAAAGTGACATCTATAACCATGCGAAAATCGCAGCGACTACACAATCACATAATTCAAGTGACCCTGATCATGGGGTACCACTTAATGTTTTTACTTGCTCTGTTTAGCTTGCACTATGAAAGGAGGAGGCAATGTTTGAATTTGGTTCTTTAAAGATATTGGAATGTTTAAGTATTCTCTTGTGTGGCCGTTGAGCAGTAAAGTTCCATTCTTTGGCTGTTGTGAAGGACGGGTAGAAAGGGAAGTCATGCTTGATCTTTGAGTCTGAATAAATCAACTTTATAACTAATCAACGCTTCAGCTTTGTTCATCACAACAAAAACCTTGCCTCCTTTAATGGCAAGGTGGTCGTGTTTTCTTGGTAACGTAAGGACGTTACCAAGATAACACAAACTTCTTGCCATGAAAGGACATTTCCCTATGCCAACTCCACCAGGTCTGAGACTAATTTGTCTTGGCCGCTGCAGTAGCTCTTGGGCCGCCAGTTATCTGGAATCAGTTGGGAGGCCACACAGGGGTATAGGTGGAGTGTATGGTTGAGCCTTCCCAGTATATGTGGAGCCCTTCCTCAGGAGTTCAAGGGTATGGTGTAATAATACCCGTGCATTCTCTTTGACACTTGAGCCAGGGATCCTGAGAAAGACCAGGGTGCCATCTTGCACTTCCGAGGTCATCAGCCCCGCCTCTTGAATGTGAGATCCTGCTAACCAGTGAGCAAACCACTGAATTTTAGTGGCTTAGTAGTATAGATAAAAGTTAGGGGCTCCCCATCCTCCTTTTCCAAGGGGCAGCAGTATCTATCTCCGACCCAGACCCCACACAAGGGTTATTAGTAGGTTATCCAACTGACAAAAGTAGCTCTTGGATAGGATCAGAGGAAGGTCTGCAAAGTAATAAAGAAGGGATGGTTATACTTCTCAGGACCAATAGAGGTAATGAGATCCAGCATGTTCCTTGAGATTGCAAGGAACTCATGGTTCTCCCCAGATTGCCATCTAACAGGTCCGCAGACCTTTCATCCCAAATACCGAAAGGCGATTGGAGCTCTGTGTATGGGTCAAGGTCCAAGAAAGACACATTGTTGAGGGGCATTGCGTGGCAAGGGAACACATGGGATTTTATATGGTTGACCTTCAAGTCAGAAATGGTCCCAAAGACAGGGTAGTACAGACTGGATTATGGTCTGCTGTAAAGTCTTGTACATAAATCAACAAATTGTCTACATACAATGACACTGTGTACACTGCTCCAGCATCAGGATGGGCTACTCAGCCTCAATTTCATTGTCAGATGTTGGATACCTGAGGCAAATAGCAATAAGAATAGAGGACACCCTTTTTGTGTACCCCAATATTCACCATAGGAGGCTGAGCCATGCTTCCCCATCATTGCTCTCACCATTGGGGCAACATAGAAGTGTTTTATCCATCTGAGTAGGGGTAGGGCTAGACCAAATTTACTTAGTGCTGTAAAAAGGTATGGACACTGAAGAGTATTGAATGTCTACTCTAAGTCCAGGGAGAAACATGCCTAGTTGGCCCACTGTGAAGGCTTTGGCCCTGATTTGCAAGGGTCACGGTTAGGGTTTTTGGATGCTGCTGTGGCCCAGGAGGGACCAGGATGTCGCCAATTGCGTGAGGAGACAGAGGGGGAGCCCAGCAAGATAGGGAGCCCTCACAGAAGCAGACAGTACCCGCAGAAGTACTGGAACAGGCACTACGAAGAGGAGTGAACCGGAGCTCACCCGAAGTCACAAAAGAAGATCCCACGATGCCGGAGGATAACTCAGGAGGTTGTGCACTGCAGGTTAGAGTGTCGGGGACCCAGGCTTGGCTGTGCACAAAGGAAATCCTGGAAGAGTGCACAGGAGCCGGAGCAGCTGCAACTCACGCGGTACCCAGCAATGCAGTCTAGCATGGGGAGGCAAGGACTTACCTCCACCAAACTTGGACTGAAGAGTCACTGGACTGTGGGAGTCACTTGGACAGAGTTGCTGAGTTCCACGGACCACGCTCGTCGTGCTGAGAGGGGACCCAGAGGACCGGTGATGCAGTCTTTTGTTGCCTGCGGTTGCAGGGGGAAGATTCCGTCGACCCACAGGAGATTTCTTCTGAGCTTCTAGTGCAGAGAGGAGGCAGATTACCCCCACAGCATTCACCACCAGGAAAAGAGTTGAGAAGGTGGCAGGATCAGCGATACAAGGTTGCAGTAGTTGTCTTTGCTACTTTGTTGCGGCAGAAACCTGTCTGAGGGGTTGGCAGCAGCAGCAGTGAAACCCCGGGAAAGGTAGTTTGGCAGTACTAGAGTCTGTGCTAGAGACTCGGGGGATCATGGAATTGTCTCCCCAATGCCAGAATGGCATTGGGGTGACAATTCCATGATCTTAGACATGTTACATGGCCATTTTCGGAGTTACCATTGTGACGCTATACATAGGTAAGTGACCTATGTATAGTGCACGCGTGTAATGGTGTCCCCGCACTCACAAAGTCCGGGGAATTTGCCCTGAACAATGTGGGGGCACCTTGGTTAGTGCCAGGGTGCCCACACACTAAGTAACTTAGCACCCAACCTTTACCAGGTAAAGGTTAGACATATAGGTGACTTATAAGTTACTTAAGTGCAGTGGTAAATGGCTGTGAAATAACGTGGACGTTATTTCACTCAGGCTGCAGTGGCAGGCCTGTGTAAGAATTGTCAGAGTTCCCTATGGGTGGCAAAAGATATGCTGCAGCCCATAGGGATCTCCTGGAACCCCAATACCCTGGGTACCTCAGTACCATATACTAGGGAATTATAAGGGTGTTCCAGTATGCCAGTGTGAATTGGTGAATTTAGTCACTAGCCTGTTAGTGACAATTTGGAAAGCAAAGAGAGAGCATAACCACTGAGGTTCTGGTTAGCAGAGCCTCAGTGAGACAGTTAGTCATCACACAGGGAACACATACAGGGCACACTTATAAGCACTGGGGCCCTGGCTGGCAGGGTCCCAGTGACACATACAACTAAAACAACATATATACAGTGAAATATGGGGGTAACATGCCAGGCAAGATGGTACTTTCCTACAGACACCCTATGCCCCTCCTCCACTCTACGCCACTCCAGTACTCCACTTTATGACACTACTCCTCTCTATGACAATTCAGTCTGACATACACCACTCTACTCCTCTTTACGCAACATCCTCTATGCCACTGCACTCTACACCACCACACTCTATGCCACTCCACTCTGTTCAACTGACACTATTCCCCACTTAACTTTACAACACTCTATGCCCTTCCACTCTATGAAACACTGCTCCCTCCACAATACTCAACTCTACACCACTCCATAACACCCCACTCTACTCCATGGCATTCTACTTTACACCCTTAACTTTTATCCATGTAGCACAGCTGCCAGACTGGTGTACAACATGGCTACAATGTATTGGCAATGCCAATAGCTCTTGCATAAGCGAGACCCATTGGTTTTGCCAATACTTGTTTGTGTTACGCTGCTGAGTGGGAGGGAGACTGGGTAAACACTGATGGGGGTGGGGGGGAGCAAGAAATTCCAGAGAAAGTGGAGGGAGTGTGGGAAACGGGGCAAGCAGGAACCTAGAGCAGGAGAGACGGACTGCAAACAAATGCACTCTTACAGAGTGCAACAAGATTTTTTTTTTTTTTTTTTTAAAGTACATCCAGAAGTGCGCATGCGGTGGAAGGACATTGGTCCCAGACAGGAAGCTGTACTCTGATCATGCGCCATAGAACAAAAAAACACAGAAACAGAAAGTGAAGGCAGGAGGCTGTGACCAATGTGAAGCAAGCAAATGAGAGTGAAGTTGAAGCCAAACAATGGTAAGTAATGGGTGGACTCCAACCCCTCCCCTCCACACCAAATTCACAATAGAACTGGGGCCAGATGCCCGACCATTTTTAAAACAGCCTCTGTCATGTACAAACCCTATTTTGCAAGTCTGTAACCTATTACTGACTGCCAAAATATGGTTTGCGAGTCGCTATTAGGAAGGGGCATGTGAAAGGCATCCCTTCCTAATAGCGAGTCGCAGGGAGATGTACAATTGTTTTGCGACCGGAATCCGGTTATAATACAATCGCAGTTTACCGCCTACTTCAAGTAGGTAAGCCAGTCGCAAATTTGATGGGGTCCCCAGGCCCCCCACTTTGTGAATGTAAGCAAAAAGCATACAACAGTGCATGCTCAGTCTCAAGTGAGACCTAAAATAGTGCTACAGTCTGGATACGGAAGGATTAAACACAACTTGTAAAGTGGTTGGAAACCAGTGTTGAACAAAGGGCTTAGGATAGCGCCTCAAGCCAGTGACAGGCAAGCAGAGCAAGGATAGCTATGAGGGAGCTGGCAACGGAGGAATTTGAGAGTGCAGCAATGTGAGGCAGCATGAAAGTGTAGGGGCCATTCCTGAGGGACAAAGATGTACTCCAACTGAGTAGATTTTATGTGGTAGAGGTAAAAGTTATGACACAAACCGGGAGCGGGGATAGTTAGTATTGTTCTGTGGTATGCACAACACACTAAGGAAGACCAGTAGACCACTTGTTGAAGCAATCAGTACTGGTTAGTGGGAGCAACGAGTACGACGGTAAATGCAAACTAAAAACAATTCATAGGTGGTAGAAAGATGAAGGGTAACCATCTCCTACATTAAGAACTGTGTTGTAGCACCAGTAAGTAATTGCTCTAGCTTAATGTGTAGCAAGCGGGGGTCACTGTAAATTGATTCAGAATTATTCAGAGCACAGGCCCCAGTTGAAGATCGCTTACATTACCCACAGAGCGCTGTACTCTTCCTCACTCTCTGCTCTAAACGAGAAACTGAAAGTCTCCAGACCATGTTCAGGGAAGAATTATAGATAAACCAGTCTTTGTCTGGTACCGCCACTAGAATCAGGAACACACTGTCTCCCCTCACTACATCTAACCACCTTCAAAAAGTACCTCAAGCTCCTACTTGACAGACATCTTGGTTAATTCACCCTTGAGCAGACTTACTTTCTCCAATGTGCCCTGATCTGCTTCGTTTGACTGTTCACGTGCTCTGCCCTTTTGTTGTAACTGTCTCTTGCGCTAAGTCCTCTTTTTATTTTGTACACATACACTGATGTGAACGTCTGTGTTTAACTACTATTAACGTAACCGGTATCCTTTGTGTTGTAAAGCGCTATGATGCCCTTAGGCCATGCCCGCGCTATATAAAATTGTAAAAATAATAAATATCATCACCGGGATACATAGTACAAGTAATAGGGAGCAGCAGGTGCAGAGTAACACGTCACAGGCTACACTCCCAAAGCAACTCACCATTTCTTCACAGCTGTGCAGCACTTAGTGCCAGTTGCAACGTTTAGGTTTGCGCAAGCACGCACGCTGGTCTTTCGCTGTATTGGCAGCAGCCCCAACATTCTGGACACAGGGCATTTGAGCCCCTTTGGGTTGGCCAGCTGACTAGGGGTTCCTGGTGGTTTGTAGGGCACCAGGCCCCATTATGTATTTGTGGTGCTAGGAAATGTATTTCTGGTAGTTTGATTTTCAGACCCTGTTCTGGCTACCCCTAAATTGTGTTTTATGATTTTGAGGTTCTGGCATACTTTGGGTCATGCTAGTGAAATTATGTTCCACCCTGTGCTTTTTGCCCATAATGATGCCGATACTTAGGAGATAAGTATCTAATATTAGACTGTTGAGATTTGGGGCGTACATTGTCTTTGATACCTATTGTGATGCTGTGCTTTATGTGGTTTATATCTCAGGATGATAAGTACAGTGATTTTCCTCTTACACCACTTCATCTCCTATCCCATCTTGTTGAATCAGCCCTGTTCTGAAGTAACAACCTATCCCTAATTGCCTCACTTTCCTGTCTCCACAATAACTCAGGTTCCTTCACCCGATGTCTGGATTACGTGCCCCCTTCTTGCCCTCATACTTCTCCTCACCACCACCGTCCTAGTAACACCCTTCCCTTTTCCCCACCACCCTCCTCCTCCACAATTTCCCAACATGGCCACCGCTCGAATTAAGTCTGGAATTAATTGCTACAAAATCATCTACCCTTCTAACCTGTCTAAAGCTGCAACAAAACGTTTCAAGCATAACACCATTGAATATTTCCCCGATTCCCTTTTTGTCGATCAGTTTTACAATGGTCGATATGGGGGGCTCAAAAATGATCTAATTTTTTTCACGCACGACATACCCTCTTGGTCTACCAGCTTTTACAATTCCTTTAACGTCACCTCCTCCTCCTCTATCCCCCATGGGAAACGGCTAAAAATTTCCCCCTCTGCGTGTTTTAACGGCTCCCTCACTATCTCACTCTATAACAACGGTACTGTTATGATCCAAGCCAAAGACACTTGTCTCTCTCTCTTTGACCGCCTCTTCCCTTCCCTACTCCCCTCCCCTGCTACCGGGCTATCCCTTGACTCTCCATCTAGCTCCACCAATTACTCCCTTTCTCCTCCCCTGACCCCCCCACTCTCCAACAGGCTACACCCTGGGGAGGCACAGGTCGACCCTCTTCTCTCCCCTCGGACCTCCCCTCGCATTCTTCCCCCCTCACAGTTTGCCCCTCCCCTCTTCACTTCAGCCTTACCTCGAGCTAACACGCTCCTCGTCCATTCCGCACCGTCCCGGCACTCCATTCTCATCTCCTCCCCCCTATCACTTCCAGCCACCCCCCTCCTTAGACCACCTCTCCTCCAGCCCTCTCCCCCTGTCTATGTTCCCTACGCTCCCCTTGTTCCCTCCTCCGCTCTTCTTTTCCGCCCACTCCTCCCCTCACTATGTACCCCGATTTCCCCGCAAATACATTCCATCCCTCTCCCTCCCCACTCTCCTCCAGCACTACTGTGCTACCCCCTTTCCTCCCCTGGTAACCCCTTCCCTCCCTCGGACCGAGCAGAATCACTTCCTTTCTTCAACTTCCCTTTCTCCCAATCCCCCCCATTCTGCCCGATTCCCGCTCCATCACAGCCACCTCACTTAGCTGCCAGGACCTATCCAACTCTATCCAACTCCTCCCCCTCCCTTTCATACCTCCCTAATCCCTATGACTCCTCACACTCCTCCCCTCTCCTATCGCCCCACCGCCCCACTCCTCTACTATCGCCCCCTAGTTCTGCCCTCAATTCCTATCCTTCTTGCAACGCCAACAATGACAACTCTCCTCTCACCCCTGGTGCACCAACTCCTGCTCTCACCCTAAACCTTTCCCCACCTCTGAACCCTATACCCCTACTCCCCTCCCGTCCCCCCACCTCTTCCTGCCGTACACTGCCTAGTGCACCCCCTCCTGTTTCCATCGAGCCACCCATTACGCCGTGCTCTTCCTTACTCTCTCTGGAAAAAAAGCTAGGCTCTCTAATCACCGCCATCTCCCAACTTGAAGCTACCATTTTAGTTTTAAGCTCCAAGATCTCGACTTTTCCACACACCTTAATTCCTTTGGCTAACACTCACCCTTCCACGAGATGCACCTCACCACCACACCCCACTATAGCTAAACATAGCCAGTCATCTGCAAATCCACACAAGCACTCGAACGCCACCCTTCCTTCACTTCCACTTCCCAGTAACCCTGTAATCTACACTATTCCGACCATCTCCTCTGTCAGAACCACTCGCCCACCTAAATCCTCCCGAGCGCCCTCATATAAGCACAATATCCCTATCACCCCTCATAGCCCAAGTGCCCCCGTCACCAAAACAGTTGCGTCAGAGCTGCGCTGTCTGCTCCACAACTGCAGATCTGCAATAAAACACAAACTTGAAATCTCCGATACCATCAACCAGCACAATATTGACATGATCTTCCTCACAGAGACCTGGTTCAACGATTCCTCTCACTCTATGTTTGATCTCCTTGTACCCACAGGCTATTCTATACTTAGAAATGACAGAATTGACAAAGTGGGGGGAGGTGTTGCGGTCATCTTTAGAA
Source organism: Pleurodeles waltl (assembly GCF_031143425.1). NCBI lineage: Eukaryota > Metazoa > Chordata > Amphibia > Caudata > Salamandridae > Pleurodeles > Pleurodeles waltl. The sequence goes on from NC_090439.1 coordinate 1,136,896,459, forward strand.
ACTCCCTTCAACTTAAGGCCCTTCCTAACAGCTCCTGCCACACTTTTGAATGCCTATCACTTGAGCTTCAATTGCACCACCGCTCACCTCTCAGATTCCATGCTATTTACCACCCGCCTGGTAGCAGCCCTTCGTTTATGGAGGAACTCACGGACTGTATCAGCGACCAATTCACGCAAAGTGACAATCAGATCTTCGTGGGTGACTTCAATGTCTACTGGGGCTCGCCTCAAGACACAAATGCGAATTTGCTGGCCACCTTCCTCTCTGCAAACGATCTTATCCAACACTGCACAGAAACAACACACTCTAAAGGCTCAATCCTAGACCTTGTCATTTCTAAAGCAGGCTTGCTGACTATCGCTACCCCTATTCATGTAGACTGGTCGGACCACCTCCTCATCCCATTCTCTCTTCACCTATCACACTCTATAACTCTGGGCCAGCCTAAGAGGGCTACTTCCTGGTTCCGTGACACTAAAAATATTGACCTCAGTACCCTCTGTAATTCTGCCTTGCTATCACTTCCAAGGCTAGACCCGGACCTAGAGGTCAACAAACTCACCTCCCAATGCCTCACAGTCCTTGCAGTCGAAATCAATAATGTCGCTCCTCTCCAAAGCAAAAAGAAAAGGCCCACTCCCTCAGCACCTTGGTTCAACAAATCCCTCTATGAAGAAAGGAAGCTCATAAGAGCCCTTGAGAAACAATGGAGACAAGCACCCTCCACTGAAAATTTGGCCACGCTTCGTTCAGCAAGATCCAAGTACCACAATCTCATCTTCCTTGGAAAAGCGTTGCACTACAAATCCCTCCTTGACTCAGCCAAAAATAGACCCAAAAAACTATTCGACCTCATCAAGAACCCTAACAGCTCTCCCCCAACCTCCAATTTGGAAGATTCCACAAAGAAAGCAGCGGAATTCGCTATATTCTTTGACGAAAAGGTAAAATCACTTGTAGATCAGGTCATTCATCCTACCCCCACAGAGGAGTGCAAATCCTTAACCATTTGGCAAAACTTTGACCCCATCTCTGACGATGCTCTCCTTAAATGCATCCTCGATACAAAGCCCTCTAACCATTCTCTTGACCCCATCCCCAGTGCCATTGCCATTGACTTCTATACTAATTCTCTTTCCTACTGGACCACTCTGGTCAACCTCTCCCTCAGTCAAGGCTCCCTTCCTGTGTCCTTCAAAACTGGGCAGGTCACCCCTCTGCTAAAAAAAACCACTGCTGATGCGAACGACCTCAACAACTACCGTCCCATCACTAACCTACCCTTTCTTGCGAAAATCACAGAAAAATGTGTAGCGAAACAACTCTCTCGCCATATCAAGGAAAATGATCTTCTTGACAATTTCCAGTCTGGCTTCATTCAAAACCGCAGCACTGAAACAGCCCTGCTGCTAGTGATTGACGACGCGCTGCGGATACTCGATTCAGGGGAGTCTTGTCTTCTAATTCTTCTTGACCTCTCTGCAGCCTTTGACACTGTCAATCACAACACTCTCCTTAACACCCTTCAACAGAGAATGGGCATGGAGGGCACTGTGCTCAAATGGTTTGCCTCCTTCCTGTCTGATAGATCCCAAATGGTCAAAATAGCTAACAGTCTTTCAGCTCCTGTAGCAGTCAGTCAAGGTGTTCCTCAAGGCTCCATACTTGCACCCACACTGTTCAATCTCTATTTAGAACCGTTGGGAAATCTGCTGAGTAAATCCGGGATCCACTATCATCTATATGCGGATGACACTCAGATTTACCTTAAGGTGGCCTCCAATCACGATCTCTCCTTCCTTAGCTCTACCCTCGACTCCATTCAAAACTGGATGGTAACTCATCAACTGATCCTGAATCCCTCCAAAACAGAATTCCTCCTCCTTTCCTCCTCCCTTTCTCATCCCCCAGTGCAAACATGGATGGATCAGATCAATCTAATGAACAATAAGCCCATCATTGTCGAGAGCGCAAAATCCCTGGGTGTCATTCTCGACAAAAAACTTAATCTACTCTCCCACATTAACTCCATAGCAAAGTCTGCTCGACACCAACTGCGCCTTCTTTGGGGGATTCGTCGCTTCTTCCCGGAGTACGACCTTAAAACCCTGGTCCAAGCGCTGGTTCTCTCCAGATTGGACTACTGCAACTCTCTTCTTACTGGCCTTCCCAAATCCCACCTTTCCCCCCTGAGGTCTATTCTCCATTCAGCAGCGCGATTCATATATGGGGCCAAAAGAAGCGACCACATCACACCCATTTTATCCACCCTCCGTTGGCTTCCCATAGAGGCAAGATCGATCTACAAAACTGCATGTATCACCCACAAAGCCTTGCACTCCTCTTCCCCTCGCTACCTGGTGAATAAACTGAAACTCTCTGGGGGCTCCAGACCTTCACGTAATGCAGAAAAGTTATTGCTTGAACCTCCCATTTTCAAGAAGGAAAGATTGATGGCCCAATCCTTTTCAGGCAACGCGGTGAGAATCTGGAACTCACTTCCGCCTCAGCTTCGGACCACCACCTCTTCCCAGGCCTTCAAAACTGACCTCAAAGCTCTCCTCCTTCAAAGACACCTCCTAAGTTAATTCAAGCCCTCTGTTTTCAGAAGGAAGTCCTTCCATTATAGGATATTCTGTTCTCCATGCCTATAGAAGTGCCTTCCCAGGGTGTTTTTGTGTTTTGAGTGTCTGCCATTTAGTGCAGTATTTTACCTCTACCTGTATCTTGTACTCGTTTGTAACATGCACACGGCACCTTTCCTTTTCAACGTATCATTTGCTACCTCTTATATCTTGTTTGCTTTTGATACATGCACAACGGCCACCACTGCCTCATGTAACGTAACTATTGTTTTAGTGTTTTGAGTGTCTACCATTGATTGCAACTTTTTTACCTCTATTCGTACTTTATTTTCTCTTGTATCCTGCACGCGTCACTTTTTCCTCTCATAACGTATCGTTTGCTACCTCATTTATTTTTTGCTCTTGATACGTGCACAATTATCACGATTGCCTCTTGTAATTTAACGCTTGTTTTTGTAACAGGCTCACTTGTAATTTGTCTCCTCTTGTATCTTTACTTTGCCTATTGTGAAGCGCTCTGACACCTTCGGGTAAAAGTCCGCGCTATATAAAAACGCATTAAATAAAATAAAATAAATAAAATAAAACTCAGAAGCAGCGGCCAAACACGGAATAAAATAACATCGCAGGTCGCAGCATAAAGTGACGCCACGTAAAGAGGTCACAGCGCTGGGTCTGCGGGGGGGGCAGCTCAACGAGGCCACAGGGGGGAGAGGAGCCTGGGTGGGTCCGTAGAGGACGAGGCTGCCGGGGGGGGGCAGCTCAACGGGCCCACAGGGGGGAGAGGAGCCTGGGTGGGTCCGTAGAGGACGAGGCTGCAGCTGGGGGGCTAGAGGGGCCCCGAAGCTCTATTGGGGGGGTCGGACACCAGCCCTGCCGGCTCACACCGGGGCGAGGAGCCCCTGCGCACCAGTGCAGCTCTCGGACAGGGGCCCAGCCCGGGGCAGAGGCTGAAGGGCGAGGCGGGTACTGACCGGAGCCGGCGGCCGCGGAGCCCGTTGGTCGTTAACTGTCCCCCTGGGGGTCTGGAGCGGCCGAGTAGGAGAGAGTCATGGACATAGAGGGAGGACTCTCCGTTACCGGCGGAAAGTGACTGTTCCAAGATGGCGGCGGGATCTCCCTTCCGCGGCGACCGGCAACGACGGGTGCAGGTCACAGAGAGAAGATGCCGCCGCAGCAAAACAGTGCGCCTCTCTCTCTCATAATCATTAGAGCCTTTGAATGGAACTTTTTTTTTTTTTTTTTTAACCGACGAACGGTTTTGCAGACGTTAATTTAAGCTTCCCGATCGCTGTCGCTTTGTGGATTTCTTAATTAAGCCAAAGGTGATACAACTTATCCATACATACCACATTTTTTGTTATCCGAAGCAGCCTGAACCACAGCCTCCAAACAAAAAATAAATATCATGAAAACGTTAAATAAGCAAAAACCAAAGTAATCTTCCACTGCTGAAGACATTTCAGCCGAGGCCGCCGCCATCTTGGAATGGGCTAGTGGATGCCATTGAATAACGAAGAGTCCTCCCTCTATGTCCATGACAGTTCGGCCGCTTCAGACTCACCGGAGAGAGCTGGAGATGCACTTCGCGGACCCCGGTCAGTATCTGGCCCCAGCCCCGCCCGTGTGCCGGTCTGCGCCCCTCTGCAGGGCCGTCGGCGGTGCTCCCAGTCCGCCGCAGCCCTGGGGCGCCTCCCGCCACGGCAGCGCCAGGGTCCCGCTTTACTGCCCCTTCCCTCGCCCCCTCCTCCTAATCTCCCCCCTCGCAGTCTTGTCACTCCCTCGCTCGTCCCCCCCCCAAACCCCTCCTATCCACCCTCTGCAGCCCCTGTGGCCCCCTGAGCCGGCCCCACCCCTGGACCCCTCTGGCCCCCGCAGACCCGGAGGTGTGAAGAACTTTACACAACACTCCGGTGCCACCGGTGAAACGCTCCTTTTTGCACCAGAGTGCACGTGTGAACACTCTGTATTTGCAGCTCTTTACGCTGTCTTCTCCTGTTGTATGGAATTTGATTTATTTTTTGGTCGAGCATTCGAGACCTCTTGTATATATACTTCTATATTTCTTTGTGGGCTCTCTGCTTTTTCACTGCTTTCACTGTCCTTAAAAAACCCTTGCTTGCTAGTGGCCAATCCTTGCTCTTTGTCCACCTTTTCCACAGTTGTACACTCCCCTGGAGCATGGCCCTAGTACTTGTACCCTTCCACTTGTGCCTTTGTAGCATGTGTTTAGGGATTACTTTTTTCTGGAGCTAAGAGCATTTGACCAGAGCGCTGAATGTTTCCACTGCCTCCAGTCTGTTTTTGTTAACAGGGCTCTAAATCATGTTCTTCTCTGGTTACACGTGCTCTGCATTTAAAGACCAAGATCAAATGTTAGAGGCTGTTTTATGTGGGCGCCTATTTCTGCCCCCTGTCTTCCCAATGCAAAGGCAATTGATTTTCTTACGCACTGCCGATGCATAGAGAAGATCGCTACTGTTACAATATTTACTTCAAAGTATATTCCCCCAATTCAAAATGGCCGCCGCACGTCATGCGCGATGACGTAATTTACTCCATGACGAGGCTGTCTCTTTTCTTCGCTGTTGCTTGTTCTTAGTGGGGCAACGCTCCTCCGCTCTCGTGGGGGGTTGCTCCCGCGCATGCGCCATGATAGGACCTGTCTAAGAGTGATACCACTCAGCTACAGTCACAGTACCACTGTTTAGCAGCCACAGCGATGAAGTATGGAAATGAAAGCAGTCCACAGCCGTCTTTGTTCCAAAAAATCACCCTAACGATTGTCATTTAAAAAAAATTTTTTTTTTACAGAAATATACAGAGTCTGGACAGGTTATCAGAGGTCATGAAGGCACGCACCCTCACTGTGCAGATAACTTGGAGATCAAAGGCCTAAGTCTGAAGTAAGACACCGTGGGGAGCTCAGATGTGGAGTGCTCGAAAAGTCACAGCACTGCAATCCTTATCTATTAGTGAGGGGGTGGTGAAACTGCTCACTGTCATCATCCAGACACAACCAGTGTACATCTGAGTAAATCGAGCGCCTATTGAGCAGTTTGCTCAAGATCACACATTTGTCCTAAGCTGTTTTCCTTTTGGTTCCAGTTAGGAGTCCTCTTGTAGAGTATTATTTAGTTCCCCATTCTCTCACCAAGGCATAAGATGTGCTACAGAAAGTGCAATAACTTACTGCATTACCAGCGGTAAAGCTCTACACTGGAACCAGATTTAAAACAATGTTGTATGGATTCATACGTTATAAATGAAATATTCCTATCATATTCATCACATCTCTCCTTTCCTCTCCGTTTTCTACATGCTGCAATTCTTCAGCAACTAATTGTACATGAAACATTGACACATTTTATGTACAGTGTCAACGCAACCTACAGGTAATTGCTGATGACGCCTCAGCATATGTTTCCTTTTTTTAAGTCGAGTGCGTAAGCGCTCTGGCCTTTTGTAATCTATCTGTGGGCTTTTAACCATGCCCACAGTACGCCCATTGCTATCACTGGTTCGTGCACTTGCCTTTCAAAAATCCTTTATCATCATTGGTAGATGCTTTAGGTTTGTCCCTCCTTGGTGCGATTTTGTTAATGCCTTGGCTATCAACCCTGTTACATAGATAATTGCATGTTTGCCGATACATTTGACTGCAAGTGAACTTCTTTTTCCTTTTGTGTCTCTCCTTAGTGCTCATGGCGACTGTGGCACTTTGAATCAGCTCACTTATGTCAACTGTTTTAGTTTTCATTTTCAATTTATGTGGCAAGAAAAGTCCAGTTAGAAATTTACAACGCTAATAGCTCTAACCCGAGCAAACGCGAGACTTATTGCATTGTAAATGCTTGTTTATTTCATTGCTGCTTCTGAACTGCCTTAAGAGTGTACTGGGGCCTTATGGGTGATGGTGTTACTCTGCACATGCTACTCCCTGTTACTGGTACACTATTTATCCAGGTGGGTGATACTCTCTGAATCGATTTAAAGCGAACCCTGCTTATGTTATGTGATCTTGATTTGTTTAGCGCAATTATCACCCGAGTGGGTATCCAGGCGCTTGGGCAGGTGTGTAGGTTTTTCGGTCCCCTAGGTGCTTATATGTAGATCCAGGTCTTCAGCTTCTTGCAGAACTCAAGAAGTGAGGAGAAGGCTCTGATGTGTTGAGGGAAGTCATTCCATGTCCTGGGTGCAGTGGAGAATGAGCGATCTCCAGTTTTGCTTTTGTCAATGCAAGGAATGTGTGAAAGTGAGAGTGAGGCAGAGCATGTCTGGTGGGTTGGTGAAAGTGTGCGCGGCTGCTCAGATATTTTGCTCCTGTGTTTTGTAGGGCTTTGTATGGTTGCATGAGAAGTCTGAATTGGCTGCGCTTGTGAATGGGCAACCAGTGAAGCTTTTTGAGGTGTGGTGTGATGTGTGTGTGGCGTGGGAGGTCGAGTATGAGTCCCACAGCTTTGTTCTGGTTAGTGTGGAGTCTGTGTAGGACTTGCTAGGAGAATCTGGCGTAGAGTGTTGCCGTAGTCCAGCCCGCTGATGAGTGCTTTTATACTGGTCCGCCTGTTACCCGTGAATTGCTCTAATTTAATAAATAGTGCTACAAGACAATTGTTAACATGGGAGTTTGTTACTCTTCATCTTTCCACCACCTATGATTTTTCTTTTGTAGTTTGCATCTACCAGGGGAAGCTGGAATGCTCAGTGGGAGCAGAAGCATGGCTTGAATACTTGGAGGAAGTGTACAATAAGGATGTGCTAATTACTCCGTGCCCAGTAAACTTCTATATTAATAAGGAAATAAAGGAGCGATTTTCTTTAGGTATAATTAAGAAGACAATCAAGTCCCTAAAGCTTACAAGAGCAGCTGGGACAGGCAATCTGCCAGCAGTTATAATGAAAACAAATAGTGATCGCTGGACTAGACTGTTTTACCCTCTATTCCGAAAAACCCTATTAACTGGAAGCTTTCCAGATAGCTGGAAGGAAGCAGTACTTAAACCCTTGTATAGAAAAGGTGAGACCTCCCTTCCGGGAAGCTATACACAGATACATTTGTTAGATGTGGGAGGGAAAGTCTTCTCTAAAATCCTCTTGGGGATACTGAAAGAATGGGCAGAAACAAATTCAGTAATCCCTTTAGACTTAGAGCAAGGTGGATTTAAAGGGGGACACTCAACAACAGATCACTGCTTCAGCCCATGGGCTAAAGCCAAAAAATCAGTAGAGCATTGTGGAGGGATATACTGTTGCTTGGTGGATTTCCGCTCCACATTTGATTCTGTTAATCTGGCCTTGCTTTGGGAAGCCCTGAAAATTATTAAATCCAGCATGGCTTATTCTTGCTCTTGCAGGCATTGCACAGAGATAACTGGGCCCAAATAAAATTAGATGTCGAGGGGTTGCTTTCAAGGAGAATAGATATAAAGAATGGCCTCAGACAAGGGTGTGTTTTGGCACTGTAGTGCTTTTGCTCTTAGCTAGTTTTAAGCACTAACATAACACACCAGAAATACACTTCTGAGTTCAAAGAAGACTTTTATTGTTGTTAATTCTTCCCCAACCGCAATTTTTATGTTGACGAATTAGTAGCTTTCAAGCACACGTTAATCAAACAAAATATATCAGTTTGCAATATACACAGCAGGTTATATTTATAAGATATTGAATGCAAAGCAAAACAAATACTTCACCGTGTGGGAAACTATTTACAGCTTCATCTTTCTAGGGTCTGCAAGCTGATGACTCCCTGTCAGCTGCGAGAAAGAGATTCATCTACCCACACGGGATGCTGGCAACTGGCGCCTAGTTCCAGCACGAAGTCGGGCAGATTCGAATCTGAATCTCTGCAGCCTGTGACATTCGTTACAAACGTGTGCCCCCTCCTCTCAGACCCGGGAAAACTGAGCCAGCCTTTGGAGACTGGCCAGGTCTCCGAGACTACTCCTCTTCCCAGGCTCAAGCGGAGAAAAACAACCAGTGTACCCTCTCTTATCATGTCTAGTCTACTGTGAGAAAAACATCTTGGTTCATCTTGTGCAAAAACACAGCTTGGATTCTCAACTGCAATGTCTAACTCCACGTTAAAGGCAATAGGCAGCTAACCTAAATATCAAATGCAATGTCTAATGTCATATCAAAGCCAATAGGCAGCTGAGCTGAATACAAAATGCAATGTATAATATCATGTCAAAGCCAATAGGCAGTTAAGCTGAATACAAAATGCAATGTATAATGTCATGTCAAAGCCAATAGGCAACTGAGCTGAATACAAAATGCAATATATAATATCATGTCAAAGCCAATAGGCAGAATATCTAATAGCGTGTCAAAGCCAATAGGCAGCTAAACTGAATACATCATGTCAAAGCCAATAGGCAGAATACAGAATGTAATGGCTAATGCAATGTCAAAGCCAATAGGCGGCGAAACTGGATACAGAAAGTAATGGCTAATGTCATGTCAAAGCCAATAGGTGGCTAAACTGAACAAAACATACAATGTGCTACTGGTGAACATTGAGCAACTAATATGCGCAGTGGTGAAACACAAAGTCATTGGTCAAACAAACTCCATTAAATGGCAGGACATTCCGCCCTTTGACCAATGAATTTTTGTTTCACATATCTCTTGTTTCAAACAAAAACAAAAAACATCAGCACAAAAAAACATTATCAGCAAATCAGATTTGAATGATCAAAACAATCCCTGTAAAGCAATAGAAGTGAATCAACACATTGATCTCATAACCTTTCACATCAGATACATCTACACAGAAAAGACTGAGCAATTTTTATACTCTGAGTGTCTCTAATTCAACAGTGTTAGCAATTTGATGTGGCATGAGTTCTACTCATGTAAAGATGCACAGTCCACCTGAAAGGTTTTTTGGAAGGTAAGCAAAAGTCAGAATTCCATACGAGAGGGAAAAAAAAGAAAAACACAGCTTAGTTCCAGTGGAAGAATGCAATCAAACAAGTTGAACTTGAACTGAAGGCGCAGTTTGCGCAAAATGGATCCATGGTGCTGGCACTTTACTCAGCCAGGTTCAGGTTGGGGGTTCGGTCCCTTCCCCGACCCCACACGCACACACCGGAAGGGGGACCACACAGCACACTCAGGGACAGTGGCGAAACGTGGTAGGATCTGCAAAAGAAACAAGTATGACTTTTCTTGCAAATAACATTTGTCATTTAAACTGCACCCTTCCTCTTTCTTTCCCTGTTTTATAATCAGCAGGACGTTTTTGGGGCGCTTTGTTATAATTTCTGCAGGTTCTGGAGGGTCACTTGGGTCTTCAACCCACACACCAGCACTGAGGTTTTTATCTGCTGCACCACAGCTTCCCTTTTCTTGCACTGTCAGAAGGGCTGGGGCAGACTCATTCTTTACCAAACCTCCATTCACTGCACTTTTGTCAATTTGGGCCATTCTGTCTCCAATTTGTATGAATGAATCAGATTCTTTTCTAGGTATCAGCATAATTTCGATTTTTCCTTGGTAATTTGCAGCAATCACTCTCCCTAAAACCTGATCAATTTGCCATTTCTGTCCTGGTAACTTTCCTCTCCCCAACTGCTCTGTGACTGCTTGCATGACATATTGCTTTTGTGCGTGCTGCACAGTTTTTATCAAATCTAGGGGAATGTGCATCTGTCTTATCCAGGTGGCTGGTTCACCTGTGCGGTATAAGTCAATAAGGACGCTCAATGAAGGACCACACACAAATTATGAAAAAATTATGAATAATTTTGGCTTTACTATAATTTCATATAAATGCAAGCATTTAGCACATTAATAATAGTGGAATAAGCATGGCAATCAAAAGCACCTATTCATATATATGTACACTACACTACAGATAGTATCTATGTATATGAATGAGCAAAGAGTTCATTAACAGAGTAAGAAGGGTAAATAAAACAAACAATATCTACCTGAGTGATTATATATATATATATATGTACACTACAGAGTGCATCTATGCATACAAGAATTCATTGACAAATATAAACTGGGAATAACTGCATAAAAACATGTAATACACTACGATGTGCAGGGAGCAGAATATTAACGAGCAGAGTTGAACACTTCAGATAAGCTTTGATTTACTGCACACTAAAATGCACATTTCCATTACTGTGGCAAATTTACACTACGAGGTTCAGTAAAGCAAGAAAAAAACTATAAATGGGCTGAATTTCTCAGATTACAAATACAGTGCAAATATAATAATCAATCATAATAATAGAGCAGAGAAACGAAAAGCCTTTCATCCCTGGGTGGAACTTAACTTAGTCACTTAGTCCACGAGTGCTGGGAAGCCCTCTACCGCCCGCTTGGACCTCTCTCCCCCTCGAGCGTCACAGTCTTGGAACAGCAAAACAGGGAGGCAGCGCTGGGTCTGAAGATTACAGTTTTCACAACTCCATCTGCGAGCTTCAAATTCCCTCACCCACCTTTCAGTGTTTAAATAATCTGAAGCTTGGATTCTACCCCCTTTCAGTATTTTCTAGCTATGTATGTTATCAGTTCATGTCTCTTGGCTGCCTTGCCATCCCTGGCCATTGTTTTCATTCCATCTTTTACCGTGGTCTCGTTTTCAAGGCTGAGACTGACTCTCCTTTACAGCCTGTTTCTCACACATGCAGCTGCGAAATGAGTTTATCTACGGAATGTCAAAAGAAAACAAGCTTGAAAGCGAACATCGTGAATTTTCTTTCACGTTGCTCTGGCTTCGGCAGGCATCACGCTCATCTACACTTGTTCAAACTAATTAACCCTTCGCGTTACAATGTCTTCCGCAACTTTCCCTACTGCTACACTGAACACTCCACCCCTTAGATGAGCGCGATGCTTGCGAGGCCAGAAGTATTTATTGCAACCCTTCGCTAGCTAGATTGCTACGAATACTTGTTAGCATTATCCTGAGCGCTTGCATTTTAGTATAAAGCTGATTTGTGCGCACATATAGTCTACATAGTATAATCATTAGCGTGACACAGACAATCAGTAGCCGGATTAGCGGATGTAACACTATATTTAGCGTTTTCGTAGCTCCTGGTGCCCAACCTAAGAAGATGTCATACCAATGGTGCTCAGTATCTTGCTGAATACGTGTAGCAGTGTGCATAAGCTGTTTGGCGTCGATAGTCATCTGTATGGCTACATCCTTGGTATATTTAGCTGCCATGTCGAATTTAGCAAATGTGACTTGTGCGTAGTGCCGAATTGCCTCTAATCTAGGTAGCTTCACAACAAGCGGAATGTTCCATTCCAACTGTGCTTGCATTTGTGTCTGTAATGTGGTTGTGGTGAACTTAGTCGGTTGGTATAGGATGTGAGTACTTATGTCAATAATGCTGGTAATATTGCACATACACATTACCTGCTCTCCGGTGGTTTGTACAAATCCGTTAATAAGTAAGGGGTGATTAGTAACGTAACATATACTCTCTGTTCCTATCTGATATAAGTCTGTGCCATTGATAGGATAAGGTAACCATTCACATTCTCCTGGTATTGGGTGAAGGCATGGGTCTAGCGCCCGTCCAGTGTGGGTACATACCCACCCCTTAGACCAATCTGCACATCTAGTGGGATCTACGGTGTGATTTATTTGATCAATCCATTTTTTGTCAGTGTGAGGTATCCACCATTCTTCACCTATTACTACAGGGAGCAATATAAAGGGGCACCATATTTCAGGAGGAAGATTACTTCTAGCTATATCAAAATGAGCATAACACATCTCCCCCTCACAATGGAATTGTATAGGCTTTACCCATATTTCTTCAGGCAAATGCAATTGTTGTCTCCAATATTCACCTTGAAGCTGTCCCCATTCTGCCTTGAAGTCTACATACTGTTGATTAATAATGCTTTGCCATAGTATGCACTGAATTCCTTTGGACATTGTTTGGGTGCTTTGAAAGCTTTTTCCAAATTCTTCATAAGTGAAATTATGCCATTGCCAATCACGATACAACCCACGCAGAACCTTCCATACTTCTTGTGAGTGTGTGGGCCCCCATTGTGAAATAACTTTTATGGCCTCCCCTGTATTATATCCTGTTGAAGATAGCTTATTCCTGATGGCTTCAATATCAAAAGCGTTCAGGGCCCCTACCCCAATTCCGGTGGCCCCAGCTATCATGGATCCTAGATCTCTTCTAATGCGTAATTTCGGCAAGGGCCATAACTGTAGTGTCCATGGTGTGCATAATGGATCGTACTTAGAGACATTCCCCTTGGCAATGGTTATCTGTAACACAATATGGTTAATTATGCTTGCATGTAAGGCTTGCTTACATCCTATTCTATATCTAACTATAGAAACGTTGCCTAAATTACTGACCATGCGTCTTTCGGCTACATAAAACATAAAGGCAGGTGGTTTGGAGTATCTAACTCCTGTAGTTCTATTTGACATTGTAACCACTACCATATGTCCTGGTAAAATATTTTGGTTTTTTAAGCAATCATAAGGTTTACACGGATATGTCTGTACTGGTGTAAAAGGTACAATGGTGTCACAATATTTACATATCATGTTTAGCGTATAATTCAAAGCCTGCACCGTTGCGGGCATTCCCTGCAACTCGTTCAGTCCATAGGCATGTCGGATTTGCTGTCCGGTTACTTTCCAGGTCACAGCTTTGGCAGCCATCCATTTGCCTCCAGGTACCTTCACGTTGCAGAGTGAAACATTTCCCTGGTCATCAGTTACTTTAGCGGCTTTAGGTGCACAGGTGACATGAAGGTCTGTGATGACATTCTCCGCCACATTTGGTCGGACCAATATACTTTTCCCGGTTATAATCAAGACCGCAAACAGGAACCACGTTATCGATGCAGAAGTCATCATTTACGACCGTGGGGTAAGTCTCACTGCAGGTACAAATACAGGTACATTAGAATTCTTTAAAAGTACAACATATGTACTCCCCACCCCTTGACTCAATATCTCTCCTGCCTCTGGCTTTTTCCCTGGATGATGCACCCATACTCTTCTTCCTGTGCTTCCAAATCCTCCTTCACCTCTCTGAGTGTTATCGGGAGGGGCAGATCTTTCTACAATGTGGGGGGTATACGCTTGTTCACAAATTAATTGGGCAAGTCTGTCATGTGCTTGATACGATACAGCAGCATCTCCTTGGTTCAATAATACTACTTTAATCTCTCCTCTAAAATCTGGGTCTATGACTCCCCCTAGTACCGACACTCCCTTGATGGCTAGACTGGATCGAGGGGCAATCCTGCCATATGTTCCGGATGGTACTCTCACTCCTATTCCTAGGGGAATAGTCTTCACCTGTCCTACGGGTATTTCTCCATCCTCTGGCGCAAACAGGTCCAACCCTATACTGCCAGAAGTAGCCTGTAAAGGTAATCGAGCTCGAGGATCTGTTTTCCAGACGATCATTGTGTGGGTAATTTCTTTATCATGCCCTGTCATCCGAATGAAAGGAGTCTTCTGCCCGACTGGTCTATTGTTCAATTCAAACAAGGCTTTGTCTAAATTACTACTCCATCCTTTTAGAGTCTGATGCGCTGATAACTTTTGTAGCTGCTCTTTCAACAGTCCGTTATATCTCTCAATCATGCCTGCAGCTTGTGGATAATAACTAAGGTGTAGAATCCACCGAATTCCCTGTTCCTGCGCCCAATCCTGCACTGTTTTCCCTGCAAAGTGTGTGCCCCTATCTGTTTGGATTTCATCAGGTACCCCATAATGTTTTATCAGGTAGTTTAGCCCTCGCAAAGTGGACTTTTGATCTGCAGACTTACAGGGCATACCCAACATAAGGCCAGAGTAGGTGTCCACCATGGTCAGTACGTAGCTTTTTCCTCCTTCCTTTGGTAGTGGCCCAATATAGTCCAATTGCCACACGGTAGCGGCTGCGGTTCCTTCTCTGATGTGGCCGCTAGGCTTCTTTTGCAGGGGCATTTGTTTTATCTGGTTGCATGTGGGGCACTCTTTCACTGCTTGTTGGACCTGTTCTTTAGTGACTGGGATTTGTCGTTGCTGTGCCCATGCATAAGTGCCATTCTCTCCTAGATGTCCCGATGTTGCATGAGCCCAGTTTGCTAGAGCAGTTTCAGCCTCCTCATTGCTGGTTATTGTTCGTGTTTTGGCCATCTGATCTGCGGTGTTGTTGAATAGAGATGCGAGAGAGGTGTCTGAAGGGCAGTGGGCGTCCACATGTCCCACATAGATTTGACATTTGTGCCCTTTCTCCCACATCTCTTCCCATAGCTGCTCACCTCCCCAAATGGGGGTGCCTTTGATTTTCCATCCGTCCTTGCGCCAAGTCGGGGCCCAGCTTACTAGTCCTTGATAGGTGGCCCAGCTGTCAGTGTACACAAACGTTTTCTCTCCGATGGGGGCCTGCTCGATTACTGCTGCTACCCCCTGCAGTTCCGCAAACTGACTTGATCCATTATTTCCTCCTCGCAGCAACAGCGTCTCTGTAGCAGGCTGGAATGCTACTGTTTGCCATTGTCTCTTTCCTTGGTGGTACCGGGCAGTGCCATCTGTAAACCATGCATTTTGCTGTTCCTCTTCTGTGAGCTGTTCAAAAGGTGGGGCTGTTTTAAATGGAGAGGACTCCATCTCAGATGGCTCTGGTGAGGGGACCATTGCCTGCAAGTCCACTGCCCCCAGCATATCTTCTTGTAACTTTGACACTCCTGCTGGCCCCGGTTTTGCCCTCTGCTGCAGATACCATTTCCACTTTACGATGGTAGACTCCTGCGCCCTGCCTACTTTAGTACCAACCCCTCCTTCTCTTATCCAGCCTAGTAAGGGGACCGTGTCCTTAGGGTAATCGGCCGGTCACCAGTTATACGCTCTGTTTCTACCAACGCCCAATATGCTCCTGCTAGTTCTTTTTCTAACGGGGTGTAATTGCTCATGGAGGGAGTTAGTCTCTTCGACCAAAATCCCTGTGGTACTCTCTTCTTTCCTTGCCTCTGCCATAGACTCCACATCACTACATCATCCTGTACTATCATTTCCAGCTCAAATGGGTCTCCTTCTGTGATGGGACCTAACGCAAAATAGTTCTGTAATGCATCTTTTGCTCCCTCAAAGGCCTCTTGCTGTTCAGGTCCCCATTGGAAAGGGTGCTTTTTTCGTGTAACTTGATATAGTGGTCTCAATATTAATCCTAAGTGAGGGATATGTTGTCTCCAAAATCCCATCAAACCAATAAATTGTTGTGCTTCTGCCTTAGTTGAAGGAGTCTTTAGCTGCTGTACCGTATCGATCACCTTCTGTGGTATTCTTTTTACTGGTCCTGACCAAATAGCGCCCAAGAATTTCACCTCTTGTGCCGGGCCTTGGACCTTTTTTGGGTTAATGGCCCATCCCCTTTGCTGTAAGTATTCAATTAATCTTTCCAATGTGTCTGTGACTTGCTCTTTAGTGTCCCCAGTGATCATGATGTCATCAATGTAATGTGCAAGTCAGGTGTCTCCAACTGAGAAATTGGCTAAATCTCTAGCTATTAGCCCATGACACAATGTGGGACTATGCACGTACCCCTGGGGCAACTTTCTGAATGTGAATTGTCTGTCCTGCCAGCTTATCGCAAATTGGTCTTGACTGGCCTCATCGATATCAATTGAAAAGAAGGCGTTAGCTAGATCAATCACGGCATGCCATTCCCCCACATCTTTACTCAACTGTTCCACCAATGTGATGATATCTGGGACTGTGGCTGCCAAAGGTGGAGCCACTTTGTTCAGTTGTCGATAGTCGACAGTCATTCGATATGTATCATCTGGTTTCTTCACGGGCCATATAGGAGAGTTAAATGGGCTTACAGCCGGCCTTAACACACCTGCATCTAGCAACCCCTGTATGGTTTCTGAAATCTCTTTATGACCTCCGGGTATGCGGTACTGTTTAATGCACACCGGCTCCTTTGGGGGAGGTACATGTAATGGACTCCACTTTGCATGCCCAACCAGAACTGTCCTAGATTTCTTTATGTGTACGCTCCTCACACCAAAAGTAAATGTTCCCCATTGCGTATCAATAGTTTTGCCTAGTAACAAATCCATGCCAATAATGTATTCTGGTACTTCAGCTATTAAAACTTCTGCCGTGAACGGGGGTCCTTTACCGATTGACAATTTAAGCTTAACAGGTTTGGCCTCTGTCTCTGCACCCCCGTAACCATTAATGATCACACCCTTCCCTGGCAGCCTCTTAGGGTTTCCATTGATCAGAGTTACTTCCGCACCTGTGTCGAGCAGTGCCATAACATGTTGTGTTCCTTTGTGCCAATAAATGATAAGAGGTACATACGGCCGCCTGTCCCAGGGGCTTACCTCTTGCACTGCTCTGACCCCCGGGGTTTGGCCTGACCTTCATAATAAGGGGTCTGGGACTTCCCAGCCATCGCTGGACAAGTCAGGGTATAGAGTTGAGACGGGCACCTTCCTATTTTTCCCTGATTCTGTTTTTTCCTTCACAGACTCTTCCATGGGTGGTGCTGAGGGCTGTTTCTCATCAACTGCCTCTTTCTCTTTCTGCCTACGCTGCAATGCTTTCCATTTATTAAGCAGATAGGGGGTAGGCTTCCCATCTATCTCCTCTTTCTTCACCCCAGCATTCAACAAATCTATCCACATTTGTCGTCTGGTCACTTTTATTGTAGATTCTCTTCCCTTAGACTTAATGTCTTGTCCCACTGCTCTTGCTGATTTTTGTCTATCAAGCCCTTCTAATTGTGCCATTAATAACACCACGTCCCCCACTGGTCTTCCCTGAGCGGGTCCTAGAAGGGCCAACAAGGCACCTTTCATATGCGGAGGGGCATTTCTGATTAACCGTGCCCGGATCCCTGCTGTTACTGGTTCAACGTCAGGTCCTAAAAATTGCTGGGAGTATACTGCGTTCTGCATCCCCATTTCTCGTAGTTGTTCATTTGCCTCTGAAATCGTATGCCAAGGACCCCAACTCTCCTCCACATCTATAGCAGTTGGGTACAGTTGCTTCACTCCTTCCATCAACCAACCCATTAGAGAGAAAGCTTGTTGCCCCTGTGCACCGCGTAACCGTTGCCCTAACATAGCGTGTGTAGTTACTGATCCCATTTTCAAAAGTTCAGTTGGTGATAAATATGTACCGTCTGCTCCAGTGTCCCACAATCTCACCAACCATTTAAACAAGGGCTCTGTAGGCATTTGTCTAAACATACGAGTTATTTCTAACAATTCACTCTGTGTATAATCTCTTACCAAACGTGAATTCTGTATTTGCCCACCATTCACCCCCTTTGATTTATTCTGCACGAGTGGGCGAACCTCCATTACACTTCCCCTTTCACCTTCAATTTCACCTGCACGTCCTTCTCCACTTTCAACTCCACCTAATTCTGCTACACGTACTTCCACCTCATCCTCCCAATTCCAGTCATCATCATTATCTGAAACTGTTCCATCCCAAGTACAAGGGTCCCAGTTTTCTTTGCGTACCAATGCCCTCACTTGCACAGCTGAGGATATTTTAGGCTTCTGCCTACTCTTCTGTTTTGCTACTCGAACTGCTAACGCGGTGCACCTTGCCTCCATTTGATCACCCCTATTCACTGCACTTTCGATAGTTTCTTTCATAAGCAACTGCCTTTCCTGCAAGGCTGCAACCTCATCCCGCAGTTTTCTTATTTCTGCATCTTGTGTTAATGTTTTCCTGTACACTGTACGGAGCGCAGACAGGAAAAGCCATCCCACTTGCCCTGCTGCCTTCAGCTCCAACTTCGCCCCTCTTAGCTTCACACTCTCTACCGCATCTTCCACTAAGAGAGGAGTCACTTTCTCATCGAATGCCTCCCAGAACACCGGCGCTGCCCACCGGTTCAGGAGTCCTGCTACACCAGAGAACGGGTCAGTTGCTAACCACCCGGGAATGGATCTGGCTTCTGCCCCATGCTGCCTTCCGCTCTCTGCCTCACTTTTCTTACGTCCCCAAAGAGGCATTATTGACTTAAAACCCCACTCCTGGTACCAATTGTCTTATCCAGGTGGCTGGTTCACCTGTGCGGTATAAGTCAATAAGGACGCTCAATGTAGGACAACACACAAATTATGAAAAAATTATGAATAATTTTGGCTTTACTATAATTTCATATAAATGCAAGCATTTAGCACATTAATAATAGTGGAATAAGCATGGCAATCAAAAGCACCTATTCATATATATGTACACTACACTACAGATAGTATCTATGTATATGAATGAGCAAAGAGTTCATTAACAGAGTAAGAAGGGTAAATAAAACAAACAATATCTACCTGAGTGATTATATATATATGTACACTACAGAGTGCATCTATGCATACAAGAATTCATTGACAAATATAAACTGGGAATAACTGCATAAAAACATGTAATACACTACGATGTGCAGGGAGCAGAATATTAACGAGCAGAGTTGAACACTTCAGATAAGCTTTGATTTACTGCACACTAAAATGCACATTTCAATTACTGTGGCAAATTTACACTACGAGGTTCAGTAAAGCAAGAAAAAAACTATAAATGGGCTGAATTTCTCAGATTACAAATACAGTGCAAATATAATAATCAATCATAATAATAGAGCAGAGAAACGAAAAGCCTTTCATCCCTGGGTGGAACTTAACTTAGTCACTTAGTCCACGAGTGCTGGGAAGCCCTCTACCGCCCGCTTGGACCTCTCTCCCCCTCGAGCGTCACGGTCTTGGAACAGCAAAACAGGGAGGCAGCGCTGGGTCTGAAGATGACAGTTTTCACAACTCCATCTGCGAGCTTCAAATTCCCTCACCCACCTTTCAGTGTTTAAATAATCTGAAGCTTGGATTCTACCCCCTTCCAGTATTTTCTAGCTATGTATGTTATCAGTTCATGTCTCTTGGCTGCCTTGCCATCCCTGGCCATTGTTTTCATTCCATCTTTTACTGTGGTCTCGTTTTCAAGGCTGAGACTGACTCTCCTTTACAGCCTGTTTCTCACACATGCAGCTGCGAAATGAGTTTATCTACGGAATGTCAAAAGAAAACAAGCTTGAAAGCGAACATCGTGAATTTTCTTTCACGTTGCTCTGGCTTCGGCAGGCATCACGCTCATCTACACTTGTTCAAACTAATTAACCCTTCGCGTTACAATGTCTTCCGCAACTTTCCCTACTGCTACACTGAACAGCATCTCTTTCATCTCTGCCCACCTGTAAGTGGCTTTTTCTCTCAGCTGTTCACATTTCTGGGGCACCCACTTAGCCATCCCCACTAAGGCAGAATTCTGGGTGTACACTTCTCTCTCTGAATTTTTCTCATTAACATCTGCAAGGTAATTGAACCAGTTAGGTGCAAGCCATGTGGAAAAACAAACAGCTAAAACATTAGCAATGAACCAAAAATCAGCGTAAAAATGACACATCTCACGTAGCTCTTGCTTTAAAATCTGACACACATTGTACAACTCTGTTCCTTCTCCTGTGCCATAAAATAACATTTCAGTCAATGAATCATTAGTCAAACAAACATGCTTTTTACCCTCAGTGGACACGAGTTCAAATGGTGCACACAATTTCACTAGTGACTCTTTTACCTGTGGTACTCTAGCCCTGTCTTGCAAGTACCAGATCCAGTGTATGATTCTAGCTAGGGGCACTATTTTCTTCCCTTGTTCTTGATTTACATGTACATAAGCATTTCCTTCTTGCACTGCGCAGAAACCTAAAGTCTGCATTATTTCATTTGCCAAATCACAAGCTCGCAACTGCATATAATTTTTACCAGTGACCATATACCAAAGTGTTAGGATTTCACTCAAATGAGGGCTATTCTGTTTCCAAAAGTCAAACAAGCTAATGAAACTCGGTGTCTCTTGCTTAGTGCAAACAGTAAACAACGCTAAAATCTTTCTTTTTACTTCATTCTGCAATGGTAACTGGTAAATCACATTCTGAGCTCTCTCGTCCGTGTTATCAGTTAAGGAATGCATTTTGGCTGCCAAAAACCCTGGCTCACAGGAAGGCTCAAAGCAGCTCGGAGCTGTCTTAACCCCCTCATTACTGGAATGGGAAAAGAAAGATTCTTCTACAACAGCATTTTTATAACTTTCAGCATTATTTTGAATTAATGTATTCTGGCTAATTTGCTCACGTAAATTCCTATTTTCATGTTCCAACTGCCTACATTTCTCCTGCATTTCTCTGTAAGCAGATAAAGGTATCCAAACCGTTCTGTCATCATTGCTTCCAAAAGACACATTTTCTAAATATACACAACAAAAATTATTTCTCAAAGCACTATCAGGCAGTTTAGCTACACATGCATTTTCAAACATGGTCTGCCGTGCTTCTGTAATTCTCCAAACAGAAAACAATTCACAGTTTTTCATAGCACCATCGGGCAGTTTAACAACACATGCATTTTCAAACATGGTCTGCCGTGCTACTGTGATTCTCCAAACAACAAAAACAATTACACTTTTAAAGTGTGCACGTAGAAATCTACCAATTCGTCAATACCCCTTAATCAACTCTTAATGATCGACCCCACTTCTGGTACCAAATGTAGTGCTTTTGCTCTTAGCTAGTTTTAAGCACTAACGTAACACACCAGAAATACACTTCTGAGTTCAAAGAAGACTTTTATTGTTGTTAATTCTTCCCCAACCGCAATTTTTATGTTGACGAATTAGTAGCTTTCAAGCACACGTTAATCAAACAAAATATATCAGTTTGCAATATACACAGCAGGTTATATTTATAAGATATTGAATGCAAAGCAAAACAAATACTTCACCGTGTGGGAAACTATTTACAGCTTCATCTTTCTAGGGTCTGCAAGCTGATGACTCCCTGTCAGCTGCGAGAAAGAGATTCATCTACCCACACGGGATGCAGGCAACTGGCGCCTAGTTCCAGCACGAAGTCAGGCAGATTCGAATCTGAATCTCTTCAGCCTGTGACATTCGTTACAAACGTGTGCCCCCTCCTCTCAGACCCGGGAAAACTGAGCCAGCCTTTGGAGACTGGCCAGGTCTCCGAGACTACTCCTCTTCCCAGGCTCAAGCGGAGAAAAACAACCAGTGTACCCTCTCTTATCATGTCTAGTCTACTGTGAGAAAAACATCTTGGTTCATCTTGTGCAAAAAAACAGCTTGGAAAAATACAGCTTGGATTCTCAACTGCAATGTCTAACTCCACGTTAAAGGCAATAGGCAGCTAACCTAAATATCAAATGCAATGTCTAATGTCATATCAAAGCCAATAGGCAGCTGAGCTGAATACAAAATGCAATGTATAATATCATGTCAAAGCCAATAGGCAGTTAAGCTGAATACAAAATGCAATGTATAATGTCATGTCAAAGCCAATAGGCAACTGAGCTGAATACAAAATGCAATATATAATAGCATGTCAAAGCCAATAGGCAGAATATCTAATAGCATGTCAAAGCCAATAGGCAGCTAAACTGAATACATCATGTCAAAGCCAATAGGCAGAATACAGAATGTAATGGCTAATGCAATGTCAAAGCCAATAGGCGGCGAAACTGGATACAGAAAGTAATGGCTAATGCCATGTCAAAGCCAATAGGCGGCTAAACTGAACAAAACATACAATGTGCTACTGGTGAACATTGAGCAACTAATATGCGCAGTGGTGAAACACAAAGTCATTGGTCAAACAAACTCCATTAAATGGCAGGACAGGCACCTATACTGTTTTCCTTATTTTTGGCAGATTTACCAAAAATGTTAAGCCAATCCAATAGTTTTGGCCCCAAGATGAATGGGGAATCCTGTAGGATGTTACCTATATGCTGATAATCTAGTGATCATAGATTTGACAGAAATCGGCCTCTAGAGGAAGCTAGATGTCCTCTATGACTACTGTACTAGGAAAAAATTAACTATAAATATGGAGAAGACTAAAGTACCTTCCTTTTGGGAATAAGAGGATAAAATGCATTTGGATCTTAAATAAAGCCAAAAGCGCGACTGTTAGCAAATACAAATATTTAGCAATGTGTTTTTTCAAATAGTTTGTTACGGAAAGATCATATAGAATCTCTGCAGGCCAAAGCACTTTCTTCTGTAGGGGGTCTCAAGAAATTTGCTAAAATGTATGGAGGTCCCTCCTTTAGTCCGGTACTGGCAGTATATCAGGGAATGATACAGCCACAGTTCCAGTACAGTGTGGAAGTAGTCTGTATCAGTGGGAAATCAAATTGGGATCCCGAAGAGGGCAGCTGCTTAAAAAGACTACTTTCTCTTCCACTATGGCCCCGGCCTAACAGCATGGAATTATTCAGCATTTGCAGAGATAATAGAATTCTGGACAAGAATAGATACAGAGGAGCGCCCCAAAATATCAATGCTATATAAAAAAAATATATATATAACTATTGAATTAAATTGGGTAAGATCAGTTAGTAGAGGGATTCCTGATCTTTGACTGGATTAAGTACGATTTAAAGCAAGTCCTAATGGATCATCAGTGGTTTTTAACAGAACAGAAGTTTTTATTAAAACCTATTTTACAAAACTATGGTATTAGAGAAAGGGGGCAAGCACATCATTTACTTTTGGATATGCCGTTCTTGTTCGAGGCCTGTGCTCTGGGGTGATTTTTATTGTCTGTGAATGATGTTTTAGCAAAACTTTGAGCATGTTACTGTATTATTGGCTTGGGGCAATCTTCTCAACTGTAGTTTTGGATTGATTTTTAATTTTGAATGGTTTTATAATGTATGGATTATTGATGAATGAGTTTTATTGTGTATATGTTTTTAAAAACCAACGTCTAAAATAAACATTTGATAGACATACTTGTTGCTCCTTCTAACTAATATGGATCACTACATCTAAAGGTGTCCTGCTCTTCCTCGGTGTGTTGTGCATACCAGAGAACAGTGCTAACTGTTACTGTGCCCACTCCCACTATGTACCACTATAACATTACCCCTAGCACTTAAAATCCACTGAGGTGGAGCTCAACTTTGTCCCTCAGGAATGGCTCCTACTCAGTCATCCAGCTTCCATCACTACCATCTCAAACTCCTCTGTTGCCAGCCCCCTCATAGCTGTCCTTGCACTACTTGCCTTGTCCTGGCACTACTTGCCTCTGTCTTGAACCTCTATCTTAAGCACTGCATGCAGCCCTGGTTTCCAACCACTCTACACATTATGCTGTGACAAATCCTTCCACATCCTGACTGTAGCACATTTATAGGTCTCGCTGAGACTGCTCATGCGCAGTTGTTTGTGGGATATCTTGTAAATGGAAGTGGAAAAAATGAAAAGGGCACAGGGGCCCACCCATTACTCACCATTGGTTGGCTTCAACATCACTCTCATTTTCCTGCTTCTCATTGGTCAGCAACTCGTACTTTCTGTTCCTGTGTTTGTCCATTAGTGAAGCATGGGCCAAGGACAGATTCTTGGCTGTGGCCAGTGTCCTTGCACTGGCTGCACACTTCTGGAGGTTCTTGAGAAAATTGTGACACTCAATAAGAGTCTGTTTCCCTTTCCCAGGGTCCTTGCTTGCCCTACATACCCTCCCTCCTGGTGTCACTGGCGATTCGAGCTCCCCCCCCACCCACAGCACCCCTCTGTTGGTGCTTGCCCCCCCCACCCATCATGCTGCTGCATGTCCCCTGCCTCCCGTCCCTTGTTTTGCTTGCCCACCCTGCCCTCCTTCTGCTGTCGTTTTCTTTCTTGCTATGAGGTGCAAGTTGTGTCTTAGCATCAAAAGCCTGTTCCTTCTCTCTGAGATGCATTGTCCAGGATCCCTCTTTGAGCTACAGGTTATCTCTTAGAAACAGAGCTCTCTCTCTCAGTCTCTAGTCTCTCTAGTCTCTAGTCTCCCTCTCATATTTATTTGAAATGCTTGGGTGCTCTGGGGTGCAGGATACACCTATCTGCAGAGCACTTGTTTCCTCTCTAAAGTGAAACATGTCCTTAGGCCACACTCTTCATCTATACCGTGCATGGCACAGTCTTCAAATTTGAGACATAGGATGCAGGCTCCCTATCTGAGGTGCAAGCGCCACATCCTTTCTTAAGGTGCAGGTGCAGCTTCCTCACAGATGCACTCTCCCTCTCAGAGGGTTAATCTCCCACACTGAAGTTCTGGGTGTAGAATCCCTCTCTAAGGTGCATGCTCCGTGCAGGATACTTCTCCTAAGGGACAGGCCGCGCCTCCTTTTTTGAGGTGAAGGATCGTTCTCTGATGTGCAGACTGGCTCTAGTTCAGGCACAAACACTCTAACACAGGTGCATACTGTCTCTGTGTTGCAGGGCACATTACATGAGATGTAAGTTGCACGCTTCTGACAGTGCTGGTTACCTGTGCTACAGGTCAATACAAAAGACCTAAAAGCCAAGAATCATGTGGGATGGCCAAAGACTGCCTCAATAAAAACATTCAAATACATTATGTAGACCCTGCACAATGAGGCCTGAGTCTTTTTTTAACTAAATTGCATCTCATGAATATGGCAATTCGTATTTAGTGTAGCATTGTTGCTTTAAGTTGACATTCTAGTTAGAAGAAAGCAGGGTGTTTGGAAGGTTGGGTGTTAGGTTCACGTCCTACATTTCAACATTTACTGGGGGGCTCTTGTTCGACCATATAGGTTTGAAGTGCTCAAGGCCCTACTCTGTGGCATGCCTGGCTCGAAATGTCAACATTCACGAGTAGCTCTTCTCTTGGAATCCTGTTTCAAGTCAACCCCCCCCCCCCCCCACTGTGCCCCAAGAGTGTGCGATCAGAGCTCTATGTTTCAGTATTCTCTAGCAGTGAGCTTCTGTCCGCAGACCAGATACCTCTTGCCTAGTCACTGCTATGTGAGTGTCAAAGCTCAACATCTCAAGTCTCTGACAAGGGGCATCCTTTCCCCTGCCCAGGTTAAATTACTCAAGGCCTTCATGTGTGAGACTCGGAGCTCCACATTTCAGTGTGCTCCTGAGCTTGCCCTACTTCCCAAGCCATTAAACCCCTGCCCAAAGCAGTTGTCTCATGAGAACATGCACAATTGTTTCAGCCTCCACCCCCCAGTAAACAAGCATTGGCTTTGTCAGTGTTTTTTTTTTTTTTTTTTTTTGCCATGTTGTACGCCAATTTGAGCCAATTGCTCAGCGAAAAAATAGGGGTTTCCAATCATTTATAAATTCATTCATCAAAATCAAACATTTGGCTATATGTGGGTTTTGACATATGAAGTTAGCAAATGAAGCATAGGAACAGTTTGTCACAAACTCTAGTGACTTTACCATTTCTCAAAACCTTGGTTATAGCAGCGGCACAGCAAATTCAGCTACATGCCAGCAGGCCTTCATACACACTTCCATTTCCTACTGAGTGTGACAAAATGGAACCTGAATCATAATGGATTGCACAAGTCTACGAAAATATGTCTGTATACACCCTGTCACAATAAAGAGAATGTAAAGAGATCATGACTCACTTCCATCGGGAGAAAATTGCTTACAGATGAAGCTACCCCTTTTGCCTACACTTCTTGTTGGAAGGTGAGCACATTGTCGTCAGTGATCTACATGAAGCTCAAGAGCTACTGGGCCTACCTGGACCACCACCGGACAGAGCAACCGACCTACACTAAGAAGAAGAGAGGATAATGAATGGCACCAACTGATGGACGCAGCAATATGGGAGACAGAACTCTGCGGTCAACAAGATAGATTTCCGTTTACCATCCTTTGACAAACACTGAACTTTATTCACAATCCCCAAATTCACTATTTCTCCCATTCAACAACATTGGATGATACAGTTGGACTACCGGAACAGTGTCTTGATTGGAACAAAAGGCTTGTTGGGCTGGTGGCAACTCACCCCAGACTTTAGAGCTAGCTCCACCATCAACTCGTAGCTTAACCACTTATCAAACTGAACACATTGTTGAAGGCTCTTCGTTTTGGGGGATCCACTTGGGCTGCAGTTGTTAGCTTTAGTTTTCTGCTTTATTCGTTTTTCATCAGGGACCAGGGTGCGATTTACTTGGGAAAGTAATCACACCTCGAATATCAATAATGTCACTGAATGTTCAGGACCTCAACTCCCCGTGAAGGGAAGGGCAGTCCCCTAATGGCTTAGGCAGAGAGAGTCTGATGAGGCCCTCATGCAAGAGATTCACTTCACAAGAGAGGACACCTAGAGACTGCATTCATACTGGTTCCCACCATAATTCCATTCTACATACCAGAATAAATCCTTGGGGAAGGGTGTGATCATTCTCCTTCCTAGGGACCTGGACTTTACCCTAGAAAGCAAATACACAGATAAAGAGAGCCAAAAGGTGGGATCAAGGGTAATTTAAACCAACTTGTAGTCCTGATAATAGCTATCTGTGGCCCGAACAAAAGCAAAGAACATTCTTTTCCGATCTTGTCTCCAAATTGTCCCACATCACAAGGTCACCAACATTAACTATAGGAGGGGATTCCAACATGGCACATAAGCCTCAATTAGATTGATCCCACACAGGCCTACTTCCACACCCCATGCATAGCCCTCTACGAGGCCTTATTCACATTCCAATCCACTTGACCTATGGAGAAGTCAGAACACCACTGAAATATATTTCATGTTCTATTCATACATCCATAGCCACATTCCTGCATTGATCTCTTCATGGTATCTAGAGAATCCAGATCAACATCCTTGATTGAAAAATAGCTGTCCGAGTCCTTTTTTAGCATGCTACAATTTGGCTATACCTGTCTAACTTACCGCCTGAAAAACCCTTCCATCATCCATGGGTACTCAAGGAGATACCTTTCCATGACCCAGCAGTACAGGAGAACATCAAAGAAACACTTGAGCAATATGATAACAGAGAAGTCTCAGAATTCACTTTGTGGGACTCCACTACGGAGGTCATCCGAGATAACTTAAATTCCCACTCCTCAACTTTTGAGCTAGCCAAGTGTAAAAAAGGAAGCTTGGAGTCCCAGTCAAACAGGCAGAACAGCGTCTTAAACTGACGGGAGGTGTGCAGACTGCATGGGGAGTTGAAACACTAGCAGTGAAAGAGGTAGGCTGGAAACTACTCTACATTCAACAAATGTATTATGAGAAGGGCGGTAAAGCAGAAAGATTCTTGGCATATAAACTGAAACAATTTAAAACCTGAAATCATATCAAAGAAATTGTTTGACAGGAAGGGCAACAAACCTGTGACTTTTAAGAGATTTTAGGGACATTCGCAATATATTACGCTGTGCTTTTTCAGGTCAACAATGAATTGCCCAAAACGAAGATGACTACCTCTCCTGGGGTTACTTTCAAGATAAACTTGTGGAACCAGAGGAGGAAATATCTCTAGAGGAGATCTGTGAGGCAATGAAAATATGTTTTCCAGCTTTCTTTTATATGGTACATACAACTATATTTGTGGAGTTCTCAAGAATGGTATTCAATTCCCTTCTAGCGTGAAGTGTGGTCACAGATTACATGCTGCCCTCACACCTTTCTCCACTACTCAAAACGGAAAGATCCCACAGAGGGTAGGTTTTATCGCTCAATCTCACTTCTCAACTGTGATGTAAAACTATTTGCCTCAATCCAGTGTAGCCATGGCCCAAAACAATCTCCATCTAACAGTCAGGTATCCAGAGGAAGACTGGGACCAACTTTTGGAAAGTGGATTATTGGTAAGGGCAGGTAACTACCTACACTTAGCAATAGGCCACTAACCCCCGCTACTTCCAGTCAGGTCTCAATAAATTAATTCACCAAAAAACGGGGACAAGGAGGTTAACTGGTCCAGTGTACGTCCTCCCTTTTCATAACATGTTTGTCAAAAAGGTACACTGTTCCAAAAGCACTATGTAGACTCTAAAGGGTGTCTCAAGAGTAATTACCTCAGAAGCAAGGGCCCTCAGGTCTCATCATCAGGCTTGCTCCACGTCAGACTGGTGCTGCAATGTCTAACGGGACCCTCAATGGGGTCACTAAGCCAAACTTCTGCGCAAAACAAACAAGACACTGGAGAGAAGAAAGAAAAGAAAATTGACTCAGCTTCCCTCAGGAAATTCCTTTAATTAGTGGCAGAGAACGTTGGTCAAGGTTAAAAACAAAAAGGTGCATCTAAGGGAAATGATGACCCTTTACTCTTGCAAAATGTGGTTGAGAATACGGTTTCTAACGCCACTCTACAAGTCAACATGTTTCGCGCCTACTCATGTCTTTACAGATCTAATGGCGCTTCTTCAGGACTACAAAAAAAGTCTTCTCCAAAATCCAAAAATGACCACTAGCCGCTGGTCAGTTCCTTCAGGTTTTGATGCTGGGGACTCTGGTTAGCTATGTTTCACCTGTAACAAGCAGGGAGTCCATTCTTGAACCAGTTGAAGACAGGCAAAGTTCTTTTAGTGGTGAAGCCCAAGTGTGCAGCTGGTGCAGTCCTTCAGAGCGCAGTGTCCGGGTGCAGGTCAGGGATCCAGCAGGGCAGTCCTTCTTCTGATGTTGTTCCTTATAGGGATCTGCGGTGTGAGGGCAACTCTGCCATATTTATCCTTGCTCCTGGGGTGGAAAGCAGGGGCGGGGGAGGGGTCAACTGTCCAGTCACAGGCAGGCCATCACCCTCTTGGATGACCCTTCCTGGGAAGTGTGGCAAAAATCAATCCTAGGGAGCAACATTCTTTAAAAATCCAAAATGGCAGAATCTGAATTTTGGAGGTTAGGTCTGGCTGAGACCACCCACTGGTGTGGCTAAAAATCCTTAACACACCCCTCTCCTAATCTAATCAAGGGGGTACCTGGTTGTCTGGTTTTGCAGGAAATGGTGGAGGTCCTGAGCTGCTCCAAATGTCCTTCTCTCCTTTGAAGACCAGTTTGGCTGCTCTCCCTCCATCCTGTTTCACCATCTGCTGAGGCAGATCTCCTCCCCCAGACACTTCCTTTGGGTTCAGCTCAGGCCACTTCACACCTCGTCAAGGCAGCCTGGCCAGGCTGTCAGAGGCTGGCCAATCAGAGAAGGACACTACAGAGCTGAAACTGGTAACTTTTGGAAAGATTTCTAAAACTCTTTCCCTAAGCTACTAATATTAAATCCAACAGTGGCAAGTTGCTGCATTTATTATAACAATCAGTTTGAGACCAAACTTTGGACACTTTGCTAATTAAAAAAAGGCTCCCTCTTTTAGCCTACGGAGCCTATTCACTACAATGAGGGATAATGATTTTGGCTATTTTTCCTCACCGGGGTTTATGAAACATTTTTACAAGGCCCCTGCTTACAGTTACACTGCACCCAACCCTGGGGGTTCCTACGATACACCTCAGGGGTGACTTATATGTAAAAATAAGGCCGCTTAAGACTTTGGAAGTACTTTTAATTCCAAAGTCGAATTTGCATGTCACTTTAATTTAAAAGCAGCCAGCAAGGTAGGCCTGCCCTTAAAATGACCCTGGGCACATCCGCAGTGCACGTATGGGGCCACTACCTATGTGGGGGGCCCTAAATCAACATGCCCTACCATATTAGGGACTTATAGGTAGGTTGATACTGCCAATTATAATTAGCCTAATTTGCATACTCATTTTAATCAGAGCACATGCCCTGGGACTGGTTAGCAGTACCCAGTGCACCACCAGAGTCAGGAAAACACCAGCAAAAAGTGATAAATGGGGCAATAAGTTAGGAGGCTTTTGCCAGCAGCCCAGTTTTCTCACACCAACACAAAATTAGCTTCTGACATCATTGAGGTGGATGAAAGAAGTAAACTACCAATGAATCTTCTCCCTCGACGTGGAGAAGGCCATCAACAGAAACAGCTGATCATTCTTGTCCAGAGTCTTGAATAGGATTCATGTGAGTGAGAGAATGAAAACCTATATTTACACAGTTTGTTAGCTACTCCACTAAACTTAAATGAAGAATTCTCAGATTATATTCCCATAACTAGAAGCACATTTTCTCTGTTGATTTTTCTGCTTTCCATGAAGTCCCTGGGTCAGCGGAATCCAGACATCAAAGGCGTCAGGATAGGTAAAATAGAGCATAAACTGGCACTTTTTACTGATGATATTGTATGCTTTATCACAAAACAAGCACTTCTCTGTGGTCTCTTTAAGCTGAACTGACTAAGTATGCAAGAGTTTTGGGATTTCAGATCAGCTATACCAAATAAAGGGGCAAGTAGTGGCAGACCCTCGGCGTAGTACTAGAACAGAGGTAACCACTGCTGGCTTTGTCTGGTCTGACACCCCAATAAAATATTGGGCATGCACCCAGGGCCTTATACTCTTGTAAATCCCCCCCACCACCAACTCCTAGACTATGCAAGGATCTATATTGTTGGGGCAGGTTTGAGATCTCCTGGATGGAAGAATAGTGAGTGTGAAAATTAACCTACTACTCCCCTTCCTATCTGTTACACAAACCTTACCTTTACGTTTTTCTTCCTCATCCTTAACCCAGATCCAAGGCAAGCTGGTAAAATTTTAATGGAAAGGGAAGAAATCCACGGTCCCCAAAACAACTGTGATTCACCTTACAGCAGGGAGATGCTTGGGCATTGGGATGTTCCTACGCCCAGGCATTTCAAATCCACTGAGCCCTTGACTGGGTTTATAACCAAGACTGAAAGGTCTGGATTCAATGGAGCAAACATACTCTGATATTCCACTTCAACAGTTGCTGTGGCTTCCTTTTAGTGCTTGGTTACTTTAGGAAAGTACTCTCTTTTTGGCATGGTTATCCCACTTTTGCCTGCTATCAGTGTGCTTAAACTGTTTTCACTGAGATCCTGCTAACCAGGACCCCAGTGATTGTTCTGTCCCCTTCCAAATGTGGTTTCTTCGGAACTTTGTGCACTCCACAATTGGCATACTGGCGTCCTCTTATAATTCCCTAGTATATGGTACATAGGTAACCAGGCTTTGGGACACCAGGGGTCCCCCATGGGCTGCAGCATGTATTATGCCACACATGGGAGCCCACGCAAAATGTTTCTGCAGGCCTGCCATTGCAGCCTGTATGAAAAGGTGCTTGCACCCTTTCACCACAGGTCACTACACCAGGTCACTGTAAGCCACCCTTATGGCAGGCTCTTCCAGCCCAAAGGGCAGGGTGCAGGTCCCTGTGTGTGAGGGCACCCCTGCATGAGCAGAGGTGCCCCTACAAACATCAGTTCCATTGCATTGGACTTAGTAAGTGTGGGGAAGTCATTTTACCTGTGTACTGGACACAGGTCACTACCAGCACCAAGAAACAAGAAGGAATCTCCCTTCGAGTGAAGTAGTGGATCCGCCCTCCTCTAGAACTGCATGGATCCTGCATCACAGGTGGTGGTCCTCTCTGCCTGCTGTCCAACTTGGGAGACGGTGAGCCCTTGCCTCTCCTTGCAGGACAGTACACCTGTGCACCTTGACTCTTGCGTTTGTCAAGGCTTGTTGTTTCCTGCTCCATGGGCTCTTCAGCCTCTGAGTAGCCCTGGCCTTCAGCACTTCATCCTTGCAAGGTCAGTCTCCCTTCTGCTGCTCCAGCAACATGGGACTCTTCTCCAGGTGTGCTGATTGGGCCTCACTGCAACTTACTGTGCCTGCTGTCAGTGGGTTGCCTGTGGGGCTGCCACTGCTTCTGCTGGCTCTCCTGACTGCTGAGGGTCAACCAGGATTCCCCTCCAAGGGTTGAGTTCCCTGGACATTTCTGGTCCTCTTCAGCCTTGCAACTCTTCTTTTGCTTCCTCTTGCACTTTGCAAGGCTTGTTGGTGGTTCTCCTAATCACTGAACATCTGCAATCCAGCAATCAACGTGGGACACCATCTACACAGCTCAAAGGGCTCCTCTACAGCTCCTCGGCTCCACATCTGGTCGTCTTCTTTCCCCGTCGACCTGGATCTTCATCCACAGAAGGTTGAGTAGTGGCTCCTGCCCCGCCTCTACACTCCATTGTGGATTGGACTCTGTCCCCTTCTTTTGCAGGTCCTCTTCTTCCAGAATCCACCTTTGGTTTCCTCTGGTCTGGTCCTCTTTTTGCACAATCCATTTTCTAAGTCTTCTTGTTAGTCCTTGGGAAAACCAGGTACTTACCTCTGCTCTCCTTGTCACTGGGGGTCACTAAGGTACTCACCTCTTGGGGTCCCGAGTTCTCCCAGTTCCCCTCTAACTACTCCACATCCTTGGGTGGGGGACTTCACTTCACATTTCACTATTGTAGTATATGGTTTGGCCCTCCCCTAGGGCCCTATCTATTTTCATATATATATATATATATATATATATATATATATATATATATGGAAAATGTCACTTACCCAGTGTACATCTGTTCGTGGCATGTTCCGCTGCAGATTCACATGCTGTGCACAGTTCCTGCCATCTAGTGTTGGGCTCAGAGTGTTACAAGTTGTTTTTCTTCGAAGAAGTCTTTTCGAGTCACAAGACCGAGTGACTCCTCCCTTTCGGCTCCATTGCGCATGGACTTTGACTCCATCTTAGATTGTTTTCCTGCATAGGGTGAGGTAGGAGTGGTAGAATGAGAATAGTAAAGATGTCCATGCAATGGAATAGATATGTATGTACATAGTTTAGTCTAAAGGAATGTTTATTTACATATATACAGTTTTCTAATTGCACCTTAAACGGCTACAGGCTCCCGGGGAGGAGGGAGGGCGCATGTGAATCTGCAGCGGAACATGCCACGAACAGATGTACACTGGGTAAGTTACATTTTCCGTTCGATGGCATGTGTAGCTGCAGATACCCATGCTGTGCATAGACTACAAAGCAGTAATCCTCCCAAAAGCGGTGGTCAGCATGTAGGAGTTGAAGTTGTTTGAAATAATGTTCTTAGTACAGCCTGTCCTATTGTGGCTTGTTGTGTTGCTAACACATCTACACAGTAGTGTTTGGTAAATGTATGAGGTGTGGACCAAGTGGCTGCCTTACAAATCTCTGTCATTGGTATGTTACCTAGAAAGGCCATTGTTGCCCCTTTCTTCCTAGTGGAGTGTGCCTTTGGTGTAATGAGTAGTTCGCTTTTAGGTAACAAGTCTGCATGCATTTAACTATCCACCTGGCTCTACCTTGTTTGGATATAGGGTTACCAGTATGGGGTTTTTGGAATGCGGCGAAAAATTGTTTAGTTTTCCGAAATGGTTTTGTTCTGTCTATATAGTACATTAGAGTTATTTTAATGTCTAACATATGCAGTGCTCTTTCTGCTACTGAGTCTGGCTGTGGGAAGAAGACTGGAAGTTCCACTGTTTGGTTTAAATGAAACGGTGAAATGACCTTTGGTAGAAATGTTGGTTTTGTGCGGAGAACCACTTTGTTTGTGTACTTGTATAAAGGGTTCCTCAATAGTGAAAGCCTGTATTTCGCTAACTCTTCGTAGTGAGGTGATAGCCACTAGAAATGCTACTTTCCAAGTTAAGAATTGGATTTGACAAGAATGCATGGGTTCAAAGGGTGGGCCCATGAGTCGTGTAAGTACAATATTAAGATTCCACAAGGGTACCGGTGGTGTTCTTGGCGGTATGATCCACTTTAGTCCTTCCATGAAGGCTTTAATAACTGGTATTCTAAATAGTGATTTTGTGTGTTTAATCTGCAAGTAAGCAAAGATTGCAGTGAGATGAATTTTGATGGAAGAAAAAGCGAGATTTGCTTTTTGTAGGTGTTTTGTATGGAGGCATCTAACGGTGTGATTTCATTTGCTTGGCAGTAGAACACAAACCTTTTCCATTTATTAGCATAGCAATGCCTTGTGGTAGGTTTTCTTGCCTGTTTAATGACTTCCATACACTCATTTGGAAGATTTACATAGCCAAACTCTAAGACTTCAGGAACCAGATTGCTAGGTTGAGCGTTGCTGGATTGGGGTGTCTTATCCGTTGTTTGTGTTGTGTTAACCGATCTGGTCTGTTTGGGAGTTTGATGTGAGGTACTACCGAGAGGTCCAACAGTGTGGTGTACCGCGGTTAGCGTGCCCACGTTGGTGCTATGAGTATTAGTTTGAGTTTGTTTTTACTCCGTTTGTTGACTAGGAAAGGAATGAGTGGGAGAGGGGGGAAAGTGTAAGCAAATATCCCTGACCAGTTGATCCATAGAGCAATGCCCTTGGACTGAGGGTGTGGGTACGTGGACACGAAGTTTTGGCATTTTGTGTTTTGTTTGGTTGCGAACAGATCTATGTCTGGTGTCCCCAACTGGTGAAAATATTCTTGTAGTATCTGGGGATGTATTTCCCACTCGTGAGTTTGCTGGTGATCTCGACTGAGATTGTCCGCTAATTGATTGTGAATGCCTGGAATATATTGCGCTATTAGGCGAATGTTGTTGTGAATTGCCAAATCTTTTGTGCTAGGAGGCATAGTTGTGATGAGAGTGTTCCCCCCCCCCTGTTTGTTTAGGTATTACATTGTTGTCATATTGTCTGTTTTGACAAGAATGTGTTTGTGAACTAGAAGAGGTTGAAAAGCTTTTAGTGCTAGGAAGACTGCTAGCAGTTCTAAGTGATTTATGTGTAGTTGTCTTTGTTGACCCATTTCCCTTGTATATTGTGATTGTTGAGGTGTGCTCCCCACCCAATCATTGATGCATCTGTTGTGAGAATAGCGTGAGGCACAGGGTCTTGAAAAGGCCGCCCTTTGTTTAAATTTACAGGGTTCCACTATTGAAGCGAATAGTGTGTTTGGCGGTCTATCAACAGTAGGTCTTGGAGTTGACCCTATGCCTGCATCCATTGTTTTGCAAGGCACTGCTTTAAGGGCTGCATGTGTAGCCGCGCGTTTGGGACAATTGCGATGCATGATGCCATCATGCCTAGAAGTTTCATGACAAATCTGACTGTGTAGTGCTGATTTGGTTGTATGTTTGATACCATGGTTTGTAATGATTGTACTCTTTGTGGGCTTGGACTGGCAATCGCTCTTTGAGTGTTGAGTGTTGCTCCCAAGTATTGTTGTATTTGGGATGGTTGTAAGTGAGATTTTTGGTAATTTATAGAGAACCCTAGTCTGTGTAGGGTATCTATTACATACTGTGTGTGATTTTGACACCGTTGTTGAGTGTTGGCTTTTATTAGCCAATCGTACGATATGGGAATACGTGCATGTGATGTCTCCTTATATGGGCCACTACTACAGCAAGGCATTTTGTAAATACTCTGGGTGCTGTTGTTATCCCAAAGGGCAGTACCTTGAATTGGTAATGTTTCCCCTGTATGACAAATCTGAGGTATTTTCTGTGAGATGGATGGATGGGTATATGGAAATACACATCTTTTTAGATCCAGTGTTGACATGTATTCTCCGTGTTTTAGTAAGGGGACTACATCTTGTAGTGTGACCATGTGGAAGTGTTCTGATTTGATTAATAGGTTGAGTCCTGAGATCTAAAATTGGTCTTAGTGTGTTGTCCTTTTTGGGAATAAGGAAATATAGGGAATAAACCCCTGTTCCCTTTTGTTGGTGAGGTACTAGTTCTATGGCTTATTTTGTTAATAGTGCTTGCACTTATATTTGTAACATGTCTAGATGTTGCGCCAACAGTTTGTGCGCTCTTGGGGGAATATCTGTAGGAAAATGTGTGAATTCTATACAGTAACCATGTTGGATAATTGATAGGACCCATGTGTCCGTGGTTATGTCTGACCTATCTTTGTGGTAAAATGTTAGTCTTCCCCCACTGGTGATGTGTGTTGTGGAAGGGTGACAGGCAAGTCACTGTTTGTTATTAGTGGCCTGCTTAGTGGGCTGAAACTTTCCCCCTTGACCTTGGGAATTGTCCCCTGAAGGACCCGCGAAACCCCCCTCTCTGATATTGGGATTGGTAGTTGGGTTTTGTTTGAGAGGTGGAAGCCTCTGAAGGCGGTTGTCTGAAACCTCCCCTATATTGTTGTTTCCTGAATGTCCCTCTATATTGGGACGAGTAGAGCGCGCCCATGGCTTTGGCTGTGTCAGTGTCTTTCTTCATCTTTTCGATGGCTGGGTCCACTTGTGGCCCAACTGCTGTTGCTGATTAAATGGCATGTTCAGTACTGCCTGCTGTATCTCAGGTTTGAACCCCGAGGACCTTAGCCAAGCCTGCCATCTAATTGTAACTGCTGTGTTCACTGTTCTTGCGGCAGTGTCTGCGGAATCCAGAGCTGAACGAATTTGATTGTTCGATATTGCCTGCCCTTCCTCTACCACCTGTTGAGCCCGTTTTTGATATTCCTTGGGGAGATGATGGATGATATCACTCATCTCGTCCCAATGAGCTCGGTCATAACATGTGAGGAGGGCTTGAGAATTTGCAATACGCCACTGGTTGGCAGCTTGTGACGCCACTCTCTTTCCTGCTTCATCAAATTTCCGACTCTCTTTCTCTGGAGGTGGTGCATCTCCTGATGATTGTGAGTTGGCTCTTTTCCTTGCAGCACCAACCACTACAGAGTCCGGGGGCAGCTGTTGTGTGATGAACACTGGGTCCGACGGGGGTGGCTTGTATCTCTTCTCCACCTGCGGTATGATGGCTCTCCCCTTCACAGGCTCTTGAAAAACTTGCTGAGCAAGTTTAAGCATGCCTGGGAGCATAGGCAGGCTTTAGGAGGAGGCATGCGTGGAGGCCAGGGTATTAAAGAGGAAGTCATCCTCCAATGGCTCTGGATGCATGCTAACATTATGGAATGCAGCAGCTCTGGCCAAGACCTGGGTGTATGAGGTGCTATCCTACAGTGGAGACGGTTTTGAAGGGTAGCACTCAGGGCTATTGTCCGAGACACGGGGATCGTAGAGGTCCCAGGGGTCTACATTATCTTGCGACTGCACAGTGTGTGTGGGTGACTGTGCAGTGGGCGTGGCAATAGGTGACCCTGTCCTTTGTGGGGGAGAAAGTTCTAGCGAAAAATGGCGAGTTGGCGATTTTTTTCCCTGGCCACTTTAGCTCTTGGCTGATCAGTCTCTGATTGTTCCTGGAAAGCCAGCTTTCTCTTGAATTTTAGAGGAGGGGCAGTTTGGATCTTTCCAGTATCCTTATGGATCCGTATCTGTGCCTGTGTTTGATCAAACTCTTCAATTTGAAGCTCCTCCTCAAATCTGTGCCTCTCTTCTAGCTGCTTAGAGAGCCCATGTTCTTCTGTGTACGAGGTCTTTTTCAGCTCCGAAGCCAGTTTTCTCGGCACCGAAATACCCATGCTGATGGAAGGCCTTGGCTCCGAAAGGCTCTTTCGAGGCTTAGTCGACTCGACAAGTCGGTGTCGAGGTTTTTCGACACCGGGGTCTCGGCTCGAGTCCGAAGACTTTGGCCTTTTTCGGTGCTGAAGGTGTTGCTTGGTCACCGCTTTGTTTTTTTATGGGTCCAGCCATGGCCTTCAGGCAGTGGCGTCCCCGAGGCCTTATGTTTCTTAGGCTGACTGTGGGGTTGGGTCTGGGCAGGCGTACTCACTTGTTGGCCTGCTGTAGGTGGTCGGTCTCCGTCGGAGTCGTCCGAGTCCGATCACTGGAAGTTTTCGACGCCATCTGCATCCGCCTCGCCCTCCAATCCCGCAAGGTCTTCTTTGATCGAAAGGACTTGCAGGCCTCGCAAGTATCTTCTCTGTGCTCCGGTGACAGGCACAGATTACAGACCCGATGCTGGTCTGTATAGGGATACTTAGCGTGGCACTTCGGGCAGAAACGGAAAGGGGTCCGGTCCATTAGGCTTCGACGATGTCTGTGGTCGGGCCGACCAGGCCGCGGCTGGGGGTGGAAGCCCCGACGGGCCACCGAAGCTGTGTCTCGTCTGTGTTGATGGAAGATGTTTCCCGATCGCAAACAATACCGACGCTTTTCGAGGATTTATATATTTTTCCGATTTGAATAACGGAGTGAAGAGGAACACGTCCGAACCCGATGGCGGAAAGAAAACAATCTAAGATGGAGTCGATGCCCATGCGCAATGGAGCCGAAAGGGAGGAGTCACTCGGTCCCGTGCCTCGAAAAGATTTCTTTGAAGAAAAACAACTTGTAACACTCAGAGCCCAACACTAGATGGCAGGAACTGTGCACAGCATGTGTATCTGCAGCTACACATGCCATCGAACATATATATATATATGCATGCATGCATAAAGTATACTTACCTCCAGTTGGGAGAATTGCCTACAAGTAATCTAGTTTTGTGTTACTATAATAAAGTGCCTGTGTGGTTGTAACACTGTGTGGTTCCTTTCATGTGTGATAGGTTACTGTGTGACTATTGTGGTATTGCATAAGCTTTGCGTGTCTTCTAGATAAGTCTTGACTGCTCATCCACAGCTACCTCTAGTGAGCCCTGGCTTCCTAGACACTGACTTCATTCACTAATATGGGTTGCCTGGCCCTGGTATAAGATGCCAACACCATAGGTGTCCACCACACACCAGGCCAGCTTCCTACAGTTAGACCCAAATTCCTCTTCAATCCACTGCCATTCTCCTGGAATATTGGCAAGAGGTGACTCATTATAAAGGAGACTCGACTTAGCGGTCTCTGCTTCCACCCCCACTCAGAGCCCAGATTTCCCACAGGATTGTTAGACCATACTTGAAACTCTGGAGCTCCTCCAACTTTATGTGAACTGTTAGAAAATGAAGAGGTGAGTTGCTCTTTTAGTTTACCCAGCATGGAGGCCTTCTGTCTAACCCTACTACAGCACTGGGTATCAAACCGAAATCTCAAAGCACAAATCTATAAAGATTGCACCCTTCTAAAAACTAAACTGTGTTCTTCGACAGAATCAAGAACATGGGCATCATTTGGCTTTATAGAACCTTCCAAAATCGTACTATTCACTTTAAACACAATTACATTCTGCTGTGGGAGAGAGAATTAGAGATAGAAATCCCTGAGGACACATGGTCAGCAACATGGCGAAGGGTCATCAGGTTGTCTGTGTCCAAAATAGAAAATATACCTATAAAATCATGAGCCATTTCCCACCTGCCAGACTAAAAGCAGTGTTTGCAGGCTCTGATGTCTGTTTGAAGAACTGTTGGGAAAGGAGCACACTAATTCATGCATGGTGGTCATTTGTATATATTAATACATTTTGGAGCAAGGTCCAATCCCATATTAAGTCCATAACAGATGGTCTTACTCCTCCAGCCACTGGTCCTATCGGCAGGAAACCTGACAAGCTTAGCGTTTTCCCCTCTCACCACATGCTTGGAAAACTAATTTCACATGACAGTGTATAAATTTGATAAGGTGTAGCTTTTCTACACACATGAAGAGGTTACACTGATGTACATTGAAGAACCCGATTGAGTAACCTTGCCTGAGGCAACTTCTCCTTGCCTCAGAGAGAGTGGTAATTCATCAACATGACTCCCAGTGATGAAGTCTCCTCCAGGTTCGAGTCTGGATTACTTCAACAAACATGGGTCAGTCTGCCTTCTACCTCAAGAAGTGATTGTATGTCGGGGCCTGGAGTTCCCATGATAGCATGTGTGTGATGTTATATCAAGATATGTTCTATTGTAAACGCATAAGCCTGTTTCTGCCATAATATGAAAAATAAAGTAGGTAAAAAATTAGGTGATTAGAATTTTGTGTTGTGGCCATTGCTTCCAGTTCAGGTGTAGTGCACATACATTAGGTATACCAGCTTAGGTTACTGCTTCCGAGGAAGGTAAACTAAAGTAATTTGCTTTCCCTGCACAAAAGTGTATTCTTTTGGAATGACTGTCTGCAAAGCCATGAGAACATTGTCTGAAGTAAAAAGTTTCTCTGCAGTCGAATATATATGTGATATTTATGCTATGGGGTCACCTGTCCCTCATTGTAACAACATATGTGTAGCCTGAAGTGCTAGGAACCATGCTAGTGACTAGATTCTTCTTTTCGTCCCCCATTTGGAGACTTTTCTTCTCACATGTTTGCTTCCAGTCCAAGTACATTTGTATAAATTACTCCTTTCTTTTCAGAAAAGGTAGGTATTATTAAATCACAGAAGAGCTTCACTTCCTCTTCATATGTGACAGGTACATCATAATGTGGCAGGTAAATTCTTCCAAAGTTCAAAAACCATGTCACGTCTTGCCACTTTCTCAATGAATATGAAAGTTGTAAGGTAGCACACTTCTGTAGGAAGTCTGGTGCTAAACCTTTACTCTCATTGGATGATTCATAGCCAAGGGATACCACATTCAAATATGCAATTTTCGATTCCTCAAAGTTTATTTGATACCCGTAGTAAACTAGCAAACTCACTATTCGCTTAACCCTCTCCAGGTGTTCTTTTAAATCACCATGTTATCTGTAATGTATATCTCATTAGTGTATAACAGCAAGACAGGATTTTTCTTTTAAGATGTCTTTAATTCTTGCTACCTAGGGCTATTTAATACTATCGAGGCTACCTTGTATAAACATATTTCTTATATTGTTGTCTTCAGTCCAATTCTTTGAGCATTTCACAGTAGGTTCATTCCAATTTTTATAATCCAGCAGAATTCAATATGAGCTGTCTGTTTTTTTTATTTATTTTTACGCTGATACAGCAAATTGGTTCAGAATGGATTTTATATCATGCTTGCCCTCTGGCTTTTATAAATATTGAGCCTGAATCCGTGGTTCACTCTTAAGGATTAATCACAAGTGGTACAGTGTCTTTGTCCCTCCTTCATTGGTTTTCTATATAATGGAAGAGCTTATTTCAAAGCCCACTCGAGTGCATAGTTCCCCCTTAGACCTTTGGGTACTGGGAGGAACATGCTTCCATTTTTGCTTCTTGTCTGCAAGGTTCAGCCTTTACAAAGAATGGAGGCCAGTGATACTCTACCAGGATGATGTCATAGGCATCTGACAAATAAGATCAGAATACAGCTTTTGTGGAGTATAAATATCCCCTCTATTTCCATTTCTACATTATAAACCCTATCAAGTGTTTACTTGTCCAGCTGATGTTTCTACCTGAATATATTTTTGGGGTCATGACCAGTTATTCTCTGAGTGAACTATAGTTACTTCCACTTCCCAGTCCAGAAGTGCTACTGTTGAAGTCCTGTCCTTTAAGTATATATATATTTATATATATATACTTAAATATGTTGTTTCTCATGTAGTACGATTCTTTATAGGTGAGATCATGCCAATAAGAACACCCATAGT
Source organism: Pleurodeles waltl (assembly GCF_031143425.1). Lineage (NCBI taxonomy): Eukaryota > Metazoa > Chordata > Amphibia > Caudata > Salamandridae > Pleurodeles > Pleurodeles waltl. Next base: position 1,136,938,139 of record NC_090439.1, read on the forward strand.
CAATGTACTATGTTTATCTTGTGGTGTTGTATGTGGACAGACCTTTTCAAATTAGTTTGTTCTGTGTGTGATCCAACATTGAATTTTGTTTCACTTGGTGGCTAAACGTCTGCATTGGAGCAGGTGCCTGTGGGGCAACAGCGTGAACCAACATACCAGTCCCGTCCTGCAGAAAGATTTGCAATTTCTGAGGTACTGTTTTTCTTTGTCAAACCACCCACTTTTTTTCTGATGAAGTTTTGATTGTGAACGTTTCTTGTCCTTCTTTATGCTACTTTCAATGTTATATGCTTGTTTTGCCTTGCTCTTTTGTTGATGTACTCATATGATATCTTGTCTGCGCCTTACTCTCCCTAGAGTCATGGGAAGACCGTCTGTTAGTAAACTGACACTGAATAGGCTTTTGCATTTTTTTCATGGTTCCTTAAATTATATCAACCTCTTCTGGACTCTTGCTGCGGAGGATATGCAGTCCTAGTTCTCCGTTTAGTTTTCTGCATTTTCTTACCTTGCAGAAATTTTGCCTTAGCATAACCCTCAGATATATTTTTTGAGTTGAGTTACAGTTTTGAAGGATGACTACGCAAGGCATAGCGGCCTATGGAGCTTATACATATGAAATAATTTTAGGTAGCTCTTGTTCATGATCTTGCACAGGAAGAACGGCCAAGCTCTGGTACTGAGCCACTTATGCCGTTTCGTCCCGAGATGGTACTAAGAACTACTGAAGCAACAGTGTCAAAATTACCAACTAACTACATACCCTTATGAATCACTGGAGTGGGTCATGTTTTTCCTGTATTTGTTGTTAATACAGTTGAAAAGGGTGTGGCACCCATTGCAGTGTGTATACACTAGCAAATATACTTGCTCCTTTAGTATGATTCTCTAAAGGTGGTATCATGCGAATAGGAACACACAAAGTCGGTATCCCATGCTTATCTTGCGATGTTGAATGTGGACAGACCTTCTCAAATTGCTTTGTTTTGCGAGGTATCCAAAATGGAGTCTTGTTGCACTTGGTGGAATCTTTTCCCATTACTTCATTAATAGTGTGTGGGCCAGGTTTCTCCATTGGAGCAGGTGCCTGTGGAGCAAAGAATAGCACATATCATATCTCTGTATTAACTAACCACATTCATTCAATATTTATCACACTGTTAAAAATAGCAATAAATATGGGTGAGGAAAAAAAAGGACATAAAGGTATTTCATATGCTGCTTTTAAGATTAGTTTTGATTAGAAGAGTTTACCAACACAAAGCACAATGTCCAGTGCAAATTTCATTCTGGGTGGGGACATAATATTGGTCTCAACAAGCCTCAATCTCCACCCTCTTATGAAATTACAGTTAAAGCACAGTACCGTCAGTTTCCTGACTGGTATTGGGGAATAATATGTAGTAATGGTCTTTGAGGCTTCTTTTACTGCACAACATTCCCCTAACCACATTTTCTGTCCACACAAATTTTGTCAGGTATTGCTTGTAGAGAACTGAGAGGGCAAAGCAGTGGCTGAATCGAAATTTGGGCTAAAACAGTGCTTTGCAACCTAATTCAAATTTATGGACGCTCTCTGACTGAAGCTTTCCTGCTGTGTACAAAAAAAAATAAAGACTAATTTCCCATATATAATTTATCTAACAAGGTTAACTAAACACAGCACTCAAGAATGTTCTAAAACAGGGGTTCCCAACCTGTGGTCCGGGGACCCCTGGGGGTCTGCGAAGCCTCCTCAGGGGTCAGCAACTGCTCAGAAAATGAAATAATATTAACAGATTAAGTCCCCAGCTTTCAGTAATGATTCAGTGGGGGTCCCCGGGTTCCAGTAATGGTAAAGTGGGGTCCACAAAAGTCAAACGGTTGGGAACCACTGTTCTAAAACATCATCACCAAGCACACTCCTTGAGGAGCAACTAAACCTTCAGTATAAACGTTTGTAGGACTCCATTGAGGAAAACTAATATTAGATTTGTGTGTGTTTTTTTAATGTCTTTACAAAATTTGACATCAGCTTACTCCTCACGGATATTACAATAAAAAAAAAAAAAGTTAAAATCAATGTTTCAGTTCCAAGTAATAGTAAATTAGCAACAACCTCTCTTTTAATACACTAATCTGTAAATTTCTCTGAAACATTAGCACCAAGCATTTGGAATAAAGACCGTGGCAAATTAACAAGCGAATAGATTTAATTTCACATTTCAATTAGCTGAATAAAAAGTCTTGCTTGTTTACCCAGGCATGACTCATACTTTAAGTAAACTAGAATGCTTTGACTGCATTTGTTCTCATGGAAGACGGGAGATGCACCACCAGAGATGTCATAAGGTAAGCGATGATCTAGCATCGCCGTAATCTTTATAGATGCTAACTCTTGAAAGAGTGCTGCCTTTGTGATTGTGAACACAGAAGCAAGACTGCCTTAAAGCAGCAGGACACCTGCCCTAAACCCTTTAATGAGGTAGCCCTTGTCCCACCATGAAAATTAAACTGCTGTGGTTAATGGCCAATCACTGCAGGATGGAACCTTCAATCAATCAAGAGATATATGTAGAGTGCTGCTTATCACCCAAGTGGGTATCCAGGCGCTTGCAGCAGTTGATAGTCGAAAACCTTTACCATTTCTATTACGGGGTGTCCTTTACGTGCAGTGATATTCTGTCTGTGAGCGCAATGACGAGGGACTGTGCTAGAGTACCCAAGAGCACATCTTAGAGGGTGCACAGGTCATAATATAGGCGAAGTTGGCATCTATTTTATAGCCTTTGTATCGAAAGCATATTACTTAGAACATTTGTATGTATTATGGGTATCACACAATCAGTAAAGTTCATATTTTCATGACTTTACAGTGATAAAAAGCTAAGAGGAACTTTCTGGAACTTGGCCTTTAGACCAAACTAGATACCAGCAGTCAACATTTCATTCTGTTTTCCTAACAGTAGATGGTAAGGGAGCACAGCCTCTATTTAACAAAACAGGAAGGCCGGAGCGTATCTGAAATCAAGCGCCCTATAACACAACTGGAATCCTACAGTGCCCCTTAGTTTGGTACCATTTATGGCATTCTCGGCCTCGAGTTCCCTTAACACAAACTCAACTGCAAACTGACATGAAACCCACACTGACGATGCAATCTACAGCAAGTAGTGTGGTTCTGCAGAGAACACCATTAAAAAAGAAAAACAGATTGAGAACCAACCTTGTGTTCTATCTGCACCCTACCACCAGTAGACTGACTGTTGGGATGAATGTAGAAACTGAAGAAAGCTGGGCTTAAGATTTCCTCTTTTGGCCGCTCCCATTGATATTGTCATTCATATTCCAACCATCCCACACTAACTTTCTTTCAGAATCTACATATTAGATTAACTTTACAATGACCTCTGCCTACACTAATAAACTTACATGTTTTATAAATTCTAAGTCCTTTCCCCACCTCATTTTGTGTAATCCAGCAGCCTAAATTATTAGCAAGATGCCAATTGGCGCTACAAAAGCCCAAAATATATCAGATGTGCGCAAGGTTTTCAATCTTTCAACAGGATGTGCCATGAAATCACTTCACTAGCCCAGTCTGCCATCCTATGTAGCACTAGTAATTATTAATGCGGGTAAGCTTTAGAGAGCGCATGATTATGTTGACTGTGATGGAAACTCCATTCTGGGTGACTAGACCCACAGTAGTACACAGCTTCAACCTTGTAACAATAAAAGGGCTGGCCACACAAAGTTATGTATGGCATACCAACAACCTTAAGAGGTGCATGGCGTAGAGTAGCAAACTGTACAAACCATCCTGGTGCACAAGGGATGACAGTCACCTTAGGTCAATCGAGACTTAAATTTGCTGCCTTTCTGCCCTCAATCTAGTCACACTTTTTGAACTGCATTTGATTACAAGTGGCTACTTAACAGAGAGAACAAAGCAATACTAGTACCAACCCCTACAACGGGTAATATATACAAGATACTCAGTCAAATCTTAGCACACAGACTACTAGCCATTTACCTACTTTATTACAGGACCAAAATGGCATAATCCCTCTTGACACATCTCTGAATATGGACCACCTCTGTAGTATTACAGTAAAGGCTCCTGGTCTTTGTCTATGCATGTCTGGCCTTGTAGAAATTTTTGACATGTACAATTAGCACTATATGTTGAAAGTACTGCCAAAATTCTGATGGGCAGGCAAATGCTCCAATTGATAATCAATCAGGCATTGTTTATATAGCGCAGCTACTTACCCTTGAGGGTCTCAAGGTGCTGTGGGAGGGGGTTGCGTAGCTACCATCAGTGATGCGGTTCTGTCGCGTAGGCTCTCATTATTCTAATGAGACTACTGGATTTGAGCGGCAGAATCACTTGCACTGGGGGGGACTGAGTCTGAACCCACTGCAGGTGACACATGTCGGCCTAATCCGGGTTTTGTTCCGGCTAACTAGTACCGCCTCATCTCCAACCAAGAGCAGGGATAATTGGGCAGCCGAGCGCATGACACAATTGACTCCTCAGGGAAGTCGTGGTCTCTCAGATCTCATCTGTTTCTCTCATTTACAGTAGCCTCACATATACAAGGACAATCAGAGGCAGTATATGTTTCAGTAAGGTTTTAATGAAGCAACTGCATCTTAGATAATAAAGCATGTACTGCAATAACCGGGACGATGAAGCATGACCGGATTAAAATTGTGAAAAGGAGAGTAAAGCATAAAATTAATGCTACCATATTGTCACTAGAGTCATTAAAATAATTCCTACCTAGGCTATATGTTCGAGCACAGCATGTTAAGCTATATTTCTGCTCTTCAGGTTCCCCTGAGAAGACATCATCCCTCAAACCTGAGCAAGAGGCCTGTAGTCTACATAAGCAGCTGTAGCGAAGCGTTCAGCAATCAGAATACAGTTGTGGTCATCTGGCTGGAATCTCCCTCTAACATGCATGGGACAGAGAAGTGTTTTTATAATAAAACAGCTGATGTTCTGAGAAAATGTCTCTACGTAAGGATGTGTTTGTTTCTATGAACACACACGACAAAGCGTTACCACATTTACCTGCAACCTATCTTACTGCAGCCTTGAGAAAAGCAGAGTGAAAGAAATGTCTTGTTAAAGAATGCAGTGCTGACCTAAGCAAAGAACAGCTAGAGAGAAAATAAAACAAGACTGCAAATGTGGCTATTGTTAAAATAATAAACAAAGCTGAGTAAAATATATCTAGGTTGGAGGGCACAGCAGCAGGCCTAGTTTGCTAAAATAACGTGTAAGGAGCTATAACTAAAAGGGCTACACAACAGTTCTTCAAAAAGCCATGTCTTCAGCTCTTTTGTGAAGTTGAGGAGGGAGGTAGTTTGTCTGAGGTGATGCAGGAGGGTATTCCAGGCTGTGGCCGTGATGTGGGAGAAAGAGTGGCCCCCTGTTCTTGATTTCCTGATGTGGGGTACTTCGGCGAGGTAGAGCTGGGCTGATCGGAGGGTCCTGTGGGGTACGTGGATGTTTAGTCTGCTGTTCAGGTAGGCTGATCCAGTGTCATGGAGGGCTTTGCGGCGTGGATGAGGATCTTGAAGGTGATTCTTTTTTCTACTGGAAGCCAGTGAAGTGTTCGCAGGTGCTGAGAGATGTGGCAGTGTCGGGGCAGGTTGAGGACCAGTCTGGCGGCGGCGTTCTGGATGTTCTATAGTCTGCGGGTGAGCTTCTTGTTGATCCCAGCGTAGATCGTTTTGCCGTAGTCCAGTTTGCTGGTGATAAGGGCGTGTGTGACGGTCTTTCTGTGTTCCAGGGGGATCCATTTGAAGTTCTTGCGTAGGAGGCGGAGGGTTTGGAAGCAGGTGGATGCTGCTGAGCTGATTTGGTGGTCCATGTAGAGTTTGGCGTCCAGGATGATTCTGAGGTTTCAGGCTAGGTTTGTGGAGGTGGGTGGGTTTCCGAGGGTGGGTGGCCACCATGAGTTGTTCCATGCGTCGGGTTGTGGGCCCATGTTGAGAACTTCGTTCTTGTTTGCGTTGAGTAGGAGGCAGCTGTTTTTCATCCAGTTGGCTACTGCTCCCATGCCTTCGCGAAAGCAATGTCTGGCTGTGTTTGGTTAGTTGGATAGGGAGAGGATGAGTTAGGTGTCGTCGGTGTAAGAGACTATGTTGATTCCGTAGCTCCTGACTATGGCAGCCATAGGGGTCATGTACATGTTGAAAAGAGTAGGGCTGAGGGAGGATCCCTGGGGGACTCCAAAAGTGGTGGGTGTGGGGTCCGAGATGAAGGTGGTGAGTCTCACTCGTTTGGTTCTGCCTGAGAGGAAGGAGTGGCTCCAGTCGAGGGCCTTGTCTCTGATGCGGCTTTGTGAAGTCTGCGTATCAGGGTGTGGTGGGATACTGTGTCAAAGGCCGCTGATTGGTGTAGGAAAGTGCCACTTTTGGCACGGTTACCCCCCACTTTTTGCCTAGTGTTGATGCCAACTTCCATTGAAAGTGTGCTGGGATCCTGCTAACCAGGCCCCAGCAGCAGGATTATTTCCCCAAACTCTGTACCTTTGTTTCCACACTTGGCACGCCCCTGGCCCACAGTTAAGTCTCTTGTAAAAGGTACCCCTGGCGCCAAGTGCCTTGTGGCCAGGAAAGGTCCCCAAGGGCTGCAGCATGTATTATGCCACCCTAGGGGACCCCTCACCAAGCGGTCTGCCCTTGCAGCTTGTGTGTGCTGGCGGGGATAAAAAGAGTGCCGTGCTCACAAACCACTGCCTGTGGCATAGGTAAGTTACCTCTCTAGCATGCCTAACAGCCTTAAGGCAGGGTGCACTATACTACAGGTGAGGGCATAGCTGCATGAGCACTATGCCCCTACAGTGTCTAAGTCCATTCTTAGACATTGTAAGTGCAGTGTAGCTATATTGAGTATATGGTCTGAGAGTTTGTCATTACGAACTCTACAGTTCCATAACGGCTTCACTGAATACTGGGAAGTTTGATATCAAACTTCTCAGCCCAATACACCCCCCACTGATGCCAGTGTTGGATTTATTGAAAAATGCACAAAGAGGGCATCTTAAGGTGCCCCCTGCATGTTAGCCAAACTGCAAGTGTAGGACTGACCTGTCTGTGCCAGCCTGCCACTTTCAGAGAAGTTCCTGATCACATAGGGTGTGAGAGCTTTTGTGCTGTTGATGGTCAGAAACAAAGCCTGTCCTGCTTCACACCTTCTCCCCTGAAGGAACTGTAACACCTGGCAGTGAGCCTCAAAGGCTCAACCCTGTGTTACAGTGCCAAGCCTCGTGTTACAGTGCCTCAGGGCACCCCAGCTAGTGGAGAAGACCCACTTTTGGCGGCAAGTCTGGTGGTAAAATTAGGGAAAACAGGGAGGACTGACCACCCAAAGCCAGGACCACCCCTAAGGTGTCCAGAGCCGAGGTGACCCCCCCCCCCCCTCCCTGCAGAATCCTCCATCTTGGTTTGGAGGACAGGGACCAATAGGATTAGGGTTGTGCCCCCCTCCCCAAAGGAAGTGAGCACAAAGAGAGAATAGCCACCCTCACGGACAGTAGCCATTGTCTCCTGCCCTCTGACCCCTGAAACACCCCTAAATCCAGGATTTAAGAGCCTCCCTGAACCCAGCTCACCAGATTCCTGGTGCCCTGACAAGAAGAAGAATGACTGCATAGCTGAAACCCCCAGCAGAGAAGAAGTAAGATTACAACTGATTTGGCCCGAGCCTGTCTTCTGCTTCAAAGAACCTGCAAAAGAACAGCGATGCATCCAGCGGGACCAGCAACCTCTGCAATGCTCCAGAGTACTGCCCTGAACTCGAAAGGACCAAGAACTCACACAGACAGCAGCCCAGACCAAGAAGAAACAACAACTAAGGACTCCAACCCCACTCCTAATGCGTGAGTCCTGACCACTCTGCACCCGACTCTCACAGCCCTTGTCCAGGTGGCCCAACCAGTTAGAGAGGATCCCCAGGCAGCTCTGAGTAAGTGCCCACCCTGGGCTGACCTCTCCACCCCTCCATGACGACGCCTTCAGAGGGAATCCCGAGGACCACCCTGACCCCGGACGAAGATATCTGGCGTCTAAAGACACACTGCACCTGCAGCCCCCAGGCCTTGGAGAATCCGACCTCCGGTGCAGCAACGTTCAGCATGTGGCCCTCCTCCCTGGCCAGCCTGTGGTTTGCCCGAGACGACCTCCTGGACCTCTCCTGCAGCATCTGAGTGACCCCTGAGGTCCCCTCATAGAGAATCATTGGAGACCAGACGCTTTGTTTGCACCCTGCAACCGGCCGCTCCAGTGCCGCTGAGGGTGTATGTTTGGTGCCTACTTGTGGCTCCCCCAGTGCTCCTCTAAACCTCCAGGTCTGCCCTTCGAAGATGCGGGTACCTACCTGCCTGCAGATCTGAAACAGAGTACCCCAGTCTCCATAGGAGCCCACGTTAATTTTGCCTACACTTTTGACCTCTGCACCCTGCCGGCCCCGTGTTGCTGGTGGTGGATGTTAGGGGTTAACTTGCACCTCGACCTGTGGACTTCCTAACCCCCGGAGACTGGAACTGTAAGTGTGGTATTTACCTGCAAATCAGTCTGACTTTTCACCCCCACCCCCCAGAACTGTTTCTGAAAATTGCAGTCAAGGATTATTGCCAATATTTTGAAAACTGTATAACTTATCGATTACTGTTGATACCTGTGTGAAATATGAATCAATTGAAGTACTTACCTACAAATTGAATCTGGTGGTTCAAAAAATAAATTAAGAAAATACATTTTTGCTATATAAAAACCATTGGTCTGGAGTTAAGTCATTGAGTGTGTGTTTCTTGTATTGTCTGTGTGTGTGTACAACAAATGCTTTGCACTACCCTCTGATAAGCCTAACTGCTCGACCACACTACCACAAAAGAGAGCATTAGTATTATCTACTTTAGCCTCTGGGGAACCCCTGGACTCTGTGCACACTATATCTCATTTTGTAGGAAGCTGGCTCTGTATATACTATATCAATCATCATCATCCTTCAGGTTAGGCCAACGTCCGGGGTTAAATCTGGACGATCCATGTTGGTATTGTATCACGTAGGGAGAGGGTGCTACCAGGGGTAGCCACTCTCGCCCTTGCTCTTCTCACTAGCCATTGCACCACTGGTGATCAGAATGCTCATTTTGAGGGAGGAATGGGCAACTCAACTGGGAGATGCTAATTATGCGATATCATTTTGTACACATGATATACTGCTTTGTTAGGGATATTGAAGGTGATATCTCAACTATTTTGAATACTCTCAGCTCCTTCAAAAATGTGCTGAGCCTGGGCATTATTTGAAGCAAATCCTGCATATTCCCAAAATCCCATACACTACCACAGTGAAGATTTATTCTTGGGGCCGTGAGATGGAATGGGAAGTAGTTATGGTCTGCTAAATGGGGATCAGGACATATTTTCTAGAGAGTGATTTATTGGAGAACAATTTAGGATCTGTGGTTCGTACGCTGAGATCTCAGGTTGCATTCTTGTTCATTCTCTTTGTCCAATATGGGCCGTATAGCACAATCTATTGGCAATGATTATGCTGCCACGTCGTTATCTGATGTGGGGCTGTTACAAAATCAGAGTAACATTAGCAAAATTAAAACTGCTAATGGATAAGGGAGGGCTGAGGCCCCTAATTTTGAAGCTTATTATCTGAAGGCCCAAGTCACCCTTTGTAAATGACCTTCAACTTCATACAAATAAGTTGCCACGTTTCTAGTAACTTTTAATTCCTTTGAGCTAGAAGCATTTTTTTTGTTAAAATCTGTAAATTATACAGCAGGTGAAGACTTATGTGACAAATGTGGTAAAATCCATAAATATGTGGGAAAAAGCAGCTGGTGCAGAATTGCAGTGACCCTGAATATGAGAGCTGCTAGACATCGGGTTTCTTTGTTCTATAAAGCAAGACAGGCACTTTCGGGCATACATCTCCTCTCATTTAGGGGCACAGGGGTAAGAGACCTAAAGCGTGCAATCAATGACATGGATTTTCAATATATACACTTACCTGTCTGCATAAGGTCTCGCAGAATTCATGATCCATATGTACATTTTAACATGGTAACCTAGCAGAAAATGAGCAAGAGAAATCCAAACTCTCAATCAGAAAGCCCACGTTGCCATGAGATGCACACAGTCTTTAGACTCATTTCAGGGGACTTCCCCTCTACAAGTGGAATCTCCAGGAATCGAAATGAGGAAAGTGTCTTTGAGATTTGATTTGGCTTTCATAATAGGTAAGAGAGCAGTTCCCTACTTTGAAAGACCCTCAGACCCGCCTGGCTGCTAGTTGGGGAAAATTGTGATTCATTTGCAGATACAGAGATCCTTGCACTGCACAGAAAGAAAAGACTGCAATTGATGAAACCGTTCATGGCACAACAATGGAATGAGAGGCCACAATTATTAAAGATAATAATAAAGATGATCCCATGATCCTTGAGATGTCCCTACTTTTCAAACCCAAATGTCCTACATTAAACCCTAATCTATTTATGTGTAAACTATGTTTGTATATGTAAACTATGTATGCTTTCTGGATTGGATACACATCAGAATAAGTGTTAATTGGGTGTATAAATACATGAGTAAGCATAGGTTGATCCCTTGAAAAAAATGATCAATTAAGTTAAGAAATATTTTCTCATGCTCATCCTGATTAATTGATATGGGTCCGCTCAGAAGGAAGGGAGAGTGGGGGGTTGTAATGTTCTGAAGCTGTCTATATTTTGTGGTTTGCTCTTTTATAAATCAGATGTATATGAAGTAATGCTGGTTAAAGTTTTCAATGTGACTGGTGTAATTCCTTCGCTTGAGACTTAAATGCAGTGCTGCCCTTTAGTGCATCTACAGTATATAAACATTAAAAGGTGGAGCAAGCCATGAAGACTCACAGCCCCATCATAAAGAAAGACAGCCTGAACCCTGCGTTCTTGTGTGATATTCCCCCTTGGCCCAACCCAACCATCATCTCCCATCCCTACACATGAAAATGGCAATAAACAGCTATGACAAACTGAGCTGAATCAATGCCCTTGAATTCTCTAGAACTGCCTCCATCTGCATCCATATATGACACAGTACATCAACAATCATACATGTTGTAATCATATCTTTCCATACCAGAAGGAGAAAACTAACACAAATCTCAGCACTCCCGGAGAATGCCGATATGTATACTCTTTTAAAGAAATTGCAGACATGAATATTTGTGGTGCATAAGTGAACACTAGATGCCTTTTAACCACTCATTAACAATTGATTTTCTTCTCTTTGACAGCCTAAAAGGTTGCAGATGAAGAGAACTGCTGTACAAAATGATGCGCGAAAACCGCAGCACACCATTCGCAACAACAACAGTAAAAAAGAATCATGCCACAGCAAAGAGTGTGAGAAAACACTTGAAGATCACATCTGTATACACGTTAGATCTGTTCTGCGCAAATCCCATGCCAGCATTCACACTGCCATTTAACCTTTCCCCCCAGCTTGAATAAGTTCACATGCTACAGAATTCTCTCTTCATACTTACACCAGAGTGAGGGAAAATCATCACTGAGGATGGCTTTGTTATATCAAAATATCTATACTGAGGAGAAAACGCATATGGATTGCATGGAAAGTGTCACTCCAAGTTCAAATATATTCAAGCACCAAAGGGTTCAGCCCCCAAAGAGATTGTACCAGTGTACAGAGTGTGAGAAAAACTTCAGTAAGAAGTCATACTTATTAAAACATCAAAGAATCCACAGTGATGAAAAACCGTACCCATGTACGGACTGTGGAAAAAACTTCACTCAAAAGTCATATCTGGTGAAGCATCAAAGAATTCATACAGGGAAGAAGCCATACAAATGTAAATTGTGTGAGAAGAGCTTCAGTCGAAGCTCACATCTTTACCAGCATCGTAGAACCCATACTGGAGAGAAGCCATACAAATGTACAGTGTGTGAAAAAAGCTTCAGTCAAAGGGGTAATCTTTACTGTCATCAGAGGATCCATACTGGGGAAAAACCATTTCAGTGTCCAGAGTGCCAGAAAAGCTTCTCTTCTCTGTCATCTCTGGAACTGCATCTCAGAGTCCATACTGGGGAAAAACCATACCAATGTACAGAGTGTAATAAATGCTTCAATGATAAATCAGGTTTGGTAAATCATTGGAAAATTCATACCGGAGTGAAATCACACAAGTGTACAGTGTGTGATAAAAGCTTCAGTCGCTTCTCTCATCTCCAGTCACATCAGAAAATTCATAATGGGGAGCAACCATACCAATGTACAGAGTGCCAGAAAGGCTTCAGTATAAACTCTGAACTGTACATGCATCAGTTGATCCATATTAGAGAGAAGCCTTATCAGTGTTCAGAGTGTGATAGAACTTTTGTTCGAAGGTCAAATCTGCTATGTCATCAGAGACTCCATACTGGAGAGAAACCATACAAGTGTACTGAGTGCACAAAAAGCTACAGTTGGCACTCAAGTTTTTATAAGCATCAGAGAAGTCATACTCAGCAAAAACCACACCAGTGTAGTGGGTGTGAGGAAAGCTTCACTTGCTTATGAACTTTGGTTTGTCATCCGAGAATCCATTCTGTGGAGAACACATAACAGTGCACTGAATGCAAAAAAGCTGAAGTCAATCCTTACATGTTTACAGGCATCACATTATCCATAGAGGAGAAAAACCACACAGGTGTACAGATGGCAGCATTATCTTCACTAGAAAGACAATTTAATTAAAACACCGATGCAGCATACCTCTGGGAATCACCCTGCTGTTTCAAATTTGGGAAGGGTTTATGCAGTTACCACCCTCAGATAAGCTCAAAGGATGTATTTGGGGACACGATGCATGGTTTAAAAAGATCAGCTATAACTTGCAATTAGCCTAAGAGATTGGTAAAGCTGCTACCTACCTATTAGAAGATTTATCTGTCAACTAACAAGACTTGTATGCATCTGAGGAAGATGCCTGTGTGATGATTGAGACATTTACAAAGACTACCTCAACACAGAACTATGTGTTCTTTTTTGTAGGTGAATAGAAGGAGGAGGCTTGGACTCTGGGAACCCCTCAAGTCAGACTGGCAAAACCAGTTCACTTCCAACTTAGCTTTATGAACCTTTAGTTGTTTTATTCTAATAAAGTTACAAAGGAGGCCTTGCTATCTGAAGAACATACTCTAATCTGGGGCAAAATGCTGAACCAACCCTCTGTAGAGATAAGTTATGCAAACCATAAGTTACTTAATTGCTTGTTTTGCTGTCATTCGCAATTGGAAATCATTAATTTACGTCTTTTCAGATGATTCCCCAGTTTAGTTCACGAAGGCTTGCTGTTTGATCAGACTTGCTGGAGCCTGGTTCCAAATAATTCCAGGTCCGCCTACCTTTAAACCTCTGCAGAAGTTCTGCTGGTTATGGAGAGGCCAAACAGCCAATTATTTAAGTGTCAAACTGTAGTTGCCCTCATCCGCCTGAGACAACCAACTGGGAAACAGCATAATCCAGTTCTAACCAACCAGCCAGGAATCAAGTAGTTCTGATCATTCTCCATGTATTGGCGTTCTCTATGTGAACAAATGTAATTGGTGTCAGAGCCACTGACCATTTGTGAAGACCCTCCAACTCAAGGCATGATTCGTTCTAATCCTGCTACTGAGAACAACATTGCAACTAATTAGTTCCAACATTCAGCCTATGTCCTTTCTGCTAATTCCAATACTATGTATTTATATTTTCCTTAATTGATGTATGTGAATTAATAGAAAACTGAAAAACTACATTGTAGGAAACCAAATCATGGAAAACCACTTTTAAGAAAAGTAAATTTTAAGGCAACACAAATAAATTGAAAATTAAAGTAAACATTTTAAAGAAAAGAACATTTTAAGGAAAATAAACTAAATTACATTAAACATGGGTGGAGTTTAAGGGTAGTGAGTTTTTTGGGTTCAGGGATGAATGATGTTTAAGGGTGATAAGGAGTTTTTAGAGGTCAGGAATGGGTGGAGTTAATGCGTTAAAAGGGATTTTTAGGGTTCAGGGATGGGTAAAATTTAGCAGTGGCGAGGGTGTTTAAAGGGATCATGAATGGGTGGACTGTAGAGGTGAGGGGATTTTAGGGTTCACGGATCAGTGGAGTTTAGGAGTCCAGAGGGGGTTGTAAGGTTTATCAATGTGTGGAATGTTAGGGGTGTTAAGGTTTTTTTTAGGGATGAGTTTAGTTTACAGCTGGTGAAGGATTTTAAGTTTCAATAATGGTTAGTGTAGGAAACTGTGTTATTGGTTGAGGGGGTGAACACCCTACTCAAGCAGCAACAATAATTATTGTCAGGGAGAAACACGAGCAGACCCCAAATTAACCTCTGTTAACCCTCTAGTAGCTTGGTACAAAAGCAGTCAGGATTAACTTGGAAACAATTTGTAAAGTATTTATGCAGCACTCACACAGTAATAAAGTGGCAACACAAGAAAAAATCCTGCACCAATTTAGAAAAATAAAGTAAAATTATATAAATATGTTAGGACTAAAACAACAAAAATCATATTAGCAGAACTAGAAATTGGCCCTTTTCAAGGTCTTGTAGAAAAATAGCACTCGGAAGCCAGAAAAACTAATTGTAGTTATTTGTAGCAGTTGACCAGGACCAAGTCACGAGTTAAGGCCGACCAGGATGGAGCACGGACTGGATACAGGACTTGTGCCCTGGACTTCAAGACGCGAAATCCTTGCGTCGGTCTGCATGGCCGCCGAGAAGCCATCAATGGGGCTGAGATGTGGAGTCCAAAATCGAGGTTGATGAAGCCGCTAGTGTTGCAAGGACTTGCGACGAGATGCGTTGGTGCTGAAGAAAAATATGCATTGAGCAGGAGTGGGTGTCAGTGTCAGTAAGCGTTCTGCTGGGTTGGTGCTTGTGAGTCTGCAGAACAGAAGCTGCGTGGTCCTTCGAGTTGCAGTGAGATGCGTCACGTGGGGCTGGTTGTCGCATCGAGATGCGTTGTGCTGGATGGGTGCTTGCAAAGCCGCAGAACAGAAGGTGCGGTGCATGGTCCTGCATCAAGATGCGCAAAGTGGCGTTGGTGCTGAGGAGCCTGTTGTTCCCTGTAGCTCAGAACAGGAGGTCAGCTGACAGACTCTTGAAGACACTCTGGAGGTTGTGGGTCAAAACGGGCAGTTTGGCATCAGCAGGGCATGCCACAGCAGCAGAGTAGGCGCTGGGCATCAGAGCAGCCCTTGGTCAGCAGGGCAGACTTCTCACAGCTGGGGAGTCCTTCATTTGTAGGGTCCATAGGTCCAGAAGTGATCTGACGAGTTGGGTCTGACAATCCTATATTTATACCTGGTGCCCACCTTGAAGTGGAAAAAGCTCAATCAATCAGTACTTATATAGAGCAAATTATCACCCATGGGGTCTCAAGGTGCTTTTGTGGGGGTGCTTCTCACTCGAATAGCCAGGTCTTGAGGTTCTTCCTGAACTGCTTTAATGTTGCGGTCTGCCTGAGGTTGCCTGGTATTGTGTTCTGTGTCTGGGCTACGAGGTAGGAGAAGGATCTTCCCCCTGCTGTGCTTTTTCAGATTCTGGAAATCGCTGCAAGGCCAGGCTGTACAGAGCAGAGTTGTCATTTTGGTGCTTTGAAGGCGCGGCGGTGGTTGAGGTAGGCAGGTCCTATGTTGTGTAGTGCCTTGTATGCGTGTATCAGAAACTTGTAGGAGATGTGTTTGTTGAATGGTGGCCAGTGGCAGTCTCTGAGGTGGGAGGAGATGTGGCTGTGTTGGGGATGTCTAGTATGAGCGTGGCTGCTGCATTCTGGATCCTTTGAAGTCTTGATTGCAGTTTCTTGGTGATGCCGGCATAGAGAGCGTGGCTGTAGTCCAGTTTGCTACTGACGAGTGTGTGGGTGTCTGTCCTCCTTGTTTCAGTGGGGATCCAATTGAAGATCTTTTGAAAGGGTTGTAGGGTGTGGAAATATGACAATGATACAGCGTTGACTTGATGGGTCATGGCGAGTGAGAGGTCCAGGATGATGCCTAGGTTGCGAGTGGGGTAGGTGGGGGCGTTTCCCAGGGCAGTGGGCTACCATGAGTCATTCCAGGTGGAGGGTGTAGAGCCGTGCATGAGGATCTCAGTCTTGTCCGAGTTGAGCTTGAGGGAGTTGACCTCCATCCAGACACTGAGTGCTCTTATTCCGTTGCGGAACTTTCTCTGGGCCTTAGCTGGGCCGTTGGTCAGGGAGAGGATTAGCTGTGTATCGTTGGCGTAGGAGATGATGTTTAGGCCGTGTTGTTTGGTGATTTTGGTGAGCGGAGGCATATAGATGTTGAAGAGTGTTGGGCTGAGTGAGGATCCCTGGGGTACTCCGCAGCATGTTTCTTTGGGTTCCGAAGTGAATGGTGGTAGTTTGATGCTCTTTCTTCTGCTGGGGAGGAAGGGTCTGATCTATTCCAGTGCTTTATCGCGGATGCCGGTGTTGTGAAGTCTGGCGCAGAGGGTGCGGTGGGAGACGGTGTTGAATGCAGCGGAAAGGTTAAGGAGGATGTGTGTGGCCGTGTCTCCTTGGTCAGTATGGTGCGTATGTCTGCGGTGGCTGCCAGAAGTGCTGTTTCAGTACTGTGGTTGCTCCTGAATCCAGATTGGAAGGGGTCTAGAATCTGGTGAGTCTCGAGGAATTCAGTGAGTTACTGGTTGATGGCCTTTAACGTTACTTTGGCTGGGAAAGGGATCAGAGAGATGGGTTTGTAGTTTTTCAGCTCCCTTGGGTCGGCGGTAGGTTTTTTGAGTAGCAGGTTGATTCCTGTGTGCTTCCAGTCGGAGGGGAATGTGGTGATCTCGAAGGATCGGTTGATGATCTGGCAAAGCCCTGGGGCAATGGTTATGCTGGCAAGATTGAAGATGGAATGTGGGCAAGGATCCGAGGGTGCTCACGAGTGAATGTAGTTCATAAGTTACCAGTGCCACTGTTTTACCCCACAGAGGTGTCTGGAATTTTCTTACCCCCTGTCCTGGCCCCAGATTATCTGGGGTCCCAACAGACTAGTGTGAACTCCTTTGTAAGTGTGCTGAGGCAGTTGTTGAAGCGCAAGTGTGGTAGGTGAAAGCTTTTCCCCCCTGATCCTGACAGAGACGGCCCATCCTGCCAACATCTATTCCCTCTTTTTCTCACTATTTGGGAGAAATACACAAAGACCAACTGCCAGCTACACCTAGTCATGTGACCCAAGATACATGCACCAAATGGTTAGGTCAAGAAAATGCCAACTTTCTAAAAATGGCATTTTCAGAATTGTTACTTAAAATTTGACTTTACCATTAAAGAGTGTTTTAAATTGCAACTCCTCGGACACCAAACATGACTTTCCTACCTGCTCCCAATAAAAAGTTATCACATATTAAATGTAATAAGGTAACCCAATATTATCCTATGGGAGAGGTAGGCCTTACAGTAGAAAAAAACAAATGTAGGAGTTTTTCATTACCAGGACATGTAAAACTTAAAAGTACATGTCCAACATTTTTTTATTACAATGCACCTTGCCATATGGGCTGTTTAGGGCCCGCTCTAGGGTTGACTTGTATGTATTAAAAAGGAAAAGTTGGCCCTGGTAAAATGTTTACTTTGTTATGTGAAAATGACAGTTTAAAACTGCACACAAAGACTACATTGGGAGGCCTTAGGCATGTTTAAAAGACTACTTAAGTGGGTGACACAATAAGAGATGCAGGCCCCCAGTAACACTTAATTTATAGTAGTACCACTTTACTAGATACTCACAAGTAAATTAAGTGTGCTAATTGGGTTTAAGAGAATTTCACCATGTTTAACGAAGAGAGCAGACGCACCTTAGCACTGGTAAATTGCACAGAGTCCTAAAAGCCAACAAAAATGGGTTCAGACAAAAAGAGGGTGAAGGCTAAACGTTTGGGGATGACCCTGCAGGAAGAGCCAATTTCCATACTCCTGGATCCTGAGAAGATTGTATGCTATGTGCAGAACTAGTTCCGTCTTTGACTTGAAAAACCAAACCTGGGATCAAAGGTGGTAGTTACTCCTTCTCAATGGTCACTTTGTTGAGTACCTGGTAATTAATGCTAGTCCTCAAATTCCCTCATTTTAGCCAGAATGATAAACACAAGTGGAAATGGAACATTTTGAAAATCATAAAAAACTATTGCTTTAGAGTTCCTGTAAGGCCCTTAATAAAAGTGCCCTCTTAATTCTGATTGGGGCAGTAACAGAGTTCTTTCTTTGTTTTGGCAAATAAGAATCTAATGGCTCAGATGGCAGTCAAGCTCAGGTAGTTGATTGTACTCACTAGCTTGGACCATGGCTAATATGATAGAGACTGCTGTGCTGAAAAGCTGTTAAACAAGTGTGCAAGCAGTATGTGTTATTACATGTGTTTTCCAATCAATGCTGGGGTTATGAAAAAGCCTTGGAAAAGAGGAGTGTTCCTTGAAACACACTTTGGCTGTGTCTTGTATGAACTGTTTCTACTGATAATATAGTATAAGAAAATAAAGGAATATCATTTTGTGAAAACTTCTCATGGACTACCTATGAATTTGGATATCTTTATGACTGAACATGCGAAACGACCTCCAATGGGAGTCTATGATTACTTTTGTGTCTGTCTTATCGTGGTCACCCTTGCATTCCGTTAATCATGATCTAGTTTGATGACCATACTGATAAGTTTGCAACAAGCCTTGAGCAGTCACTACCAGGGCAAGCACTGATCTCTAAGACAATGGAAGAGGAATGTCTTCTTGTGTTCTGGATACCTGTCTTCTGCCACAAGCATCTTAAAAGAACTTCTGTATGTCAATAGATCAAGACTACCTTTCCTAAGATTGAGAAACTGATTTTCAAAAGATTGCATATAGATGCAATTTTCGAATAATGTCTTGGCAATACATTTGAAAGGTTAGAACTAACTGTATATTAATAGGCCCGTATTGTCCGCCAAAGATATTGACTATGCCACTGTCTTATCTCCCACAAATGATAGGAGAAATGCAAACTTAGACTGCTTGGTCTGGAAATACGGGAGGCAGTGCAAGAAGTGGAGCTGGCATAGATTAATTAAGATAGGATTTTGCCATCTCCATTAAATCTTTCTGGCAAGGCCAGCAATACAGGTGACAGGGTGACTATGCTAACTAGCTGGCTACAAAATATTCAGCAAGGGTGTATCAATTTGAGTTGCAGAAATGAAGCAAGCCAGCAAGATGAGAAAATGGATTGAAACCCTGCTGGGCGAATCGAGGGCCATGGGCTTCCTGGAGTAGGGGACATCCCAACCTCCATAGGTGGTGCAAGGACCTAAGTGTTGGGAGTATGAGCTATTTTTTGATCTAGTCACTGACTTAGGAGCGTATTTTGTTATTGTCGCAACACAAGCTGCAAATGATTACTAGCTAACATCTTATCAAGCTGAGCCCTAGGACACTTTCAGTTTCTACTGCTGCAGAGGGGGAACCCGTGGGTTTGGTATCAACCAGATCCAGCGGCCACTAACCTGTGAATTCAGTCCTTGCAGAAAAATGTAGACTGCTTTCATCCTTGCTTCCGCAGCACGGCCATCAACTAAGAGTGCGGGGGGCCTGGCGGCCACGATGGCGGCCGCGGTTTAGAGGAGCTCCCCGGCGACGCCCGCTAATCCGGCATTTCTCGGCCGGCGGTGAGGCGCTGTGAAACGGACACGGGTGTGGCGGCACCCCGGGAGCGGATGGGGGAAGCCGGATGCAGTCGCCGACGGTGAGGAGCGGCGCACACGCATGCGGCTGACGGAGAGCGCAAGAAGCGGCGCGCTCAGCTCCCGCGAGGCGGAGGCTAAACGGGGCCCTGCTGCGACCCTGCTCGGGGCCTGCGGCGGCGGCGAGAGGGCCTCTGGGGGCAAGTGGCGGGGCGAGGCAGCTGTGGGCCTGCGAGCGGGACCTTGTCAGACTAAGGGGCGGCGGAACGCTCCCGGCCCCGCGTGCGGATCCCGCGCCCCCTCCTTCCCTCTCCTCTATTTCTTTGTGAAGTGGCACAGCGGAGGTCCCCTGAGGCTGGGCAGCCTGAGGTGACGTTACTGGCCGTAGCTGCGGTGGCTCGACTACCGCCACTGATTGCCAACCCCCCCCCAGCCGCCTCTCCACCCTGCCCCCCCAGACTAAATCTCCGGCAGCACCACCTTGGGGCGGCTGAGATGCAAAGACAACCCTGGGAAACAACTGCGACCCCAAGAAAACCCCTGGTCTGGTGAAGGCGACTCATGGAAGAGAGGACTCTAGTGGGCTGTCGGTATTACAGCAAGAGGTAGGCCTTGCTCTACACACTGCCTCAGCTGGAGAGCAACGTAGCGACTGCAGGGGCTGTTCTGATGTAGGGGCCACTGGAGTGGGCAGCTGCTTGTGCTCTTGCACTTGCAGGCGAATGTACAGCACAGACAGCCAGGTTTCCCACGCTCTGCACTTCCTGCGCTGTAGGGCCCACCTCCCTGATGGAGTGCACCCGCAGCGAGATGGGGCGCTTGTACTGTCTGCCATCGTGCGGTGGCCAGAGTGAGACAAACTCAGAAAGAAGGAGCAGTTTGAAGCTGTGCATCCAACGAATTGCAGCAAATCTGCAGCATTTTTGCTTATCCAGTAATGTGGCCCAGGGCAACCAGATCCTTGTCGCTGTCGCAATGGGTCGCCTTTGCTCTGGGTCAGGGAACTGCTTGCAGGCATCGAGACCTGAAGCCCTAGCTTCCAATGGTCACAAACTAGATGCGGTATTGCCAGCTGTGGAGCGCATAGGTGCAGCACTTGATCAGACACGAACGTCGCTGGAAAATAAAATCAACAATGTAACAAGTGACCTCAACCTATTACACGCCGACCACCGTAAACTAGTGGACAAAACAACTGCTGGAAGGCACCCAGAATGATCTCGCCCCCAAGACTAATCAAATAGACGCCTCACTGCGAGAATTAACACACAGGGTCATGGCGCTGAAGCACAGGGCAGAAGACGAGGAGGGACAAACAAGGAGCAATAACATTTGCGTGCTGGGCCTTCCGGAGGGAAAAGAAGGTGCTGATGCTGTCTCCTATGTAGAAAAATGGATACGTGAACTGCTCTCAGCAGACACACGCCATTCTTTACAGTTGAACATGCCCATTACGTCCCAACGAGACCCCGGTCACCAGGTGCAGACCCACAACAATTCCTGTTACACTTTTTACATTTTGTAGACAGAGACAACATACTGCGAGTGGTGCGCTCACTCCCAGCTCTTCAAGTAGACAATGCTAAGGTGATGATGTTTCCAGACTATACTATTGCAGTGCAAAGACAGAGGAGATCCTATATGCCTGTGAAATGTAAACTGTGAGCACTGGGCCTGACACTCCCTCCTCTTCCCTACAAGATTGAGAGTTGTAACCCAAGGAAAGACACGCTTCTTTGACACCCCTGAAGCGGCGGGGGAATGGCTAGAGTCGGTGGGATTGGTTAACCAACAAGAATTAATGGCAGAACGGGTGGAGCAATGGAACCCAAAACCTTGCAGGCATAGGAGCAGCCAACGCCGCGGACCATCCCCTGGATGACAGGGCCATGCCCTGGACTTGGAACAGATCATTCAAGAACAGGGTCGTGCGCTGCAGACTGCTGAGACTATCACGGAGCAATGACTATCTCAGATACTGAAAAATAACTCAATGATTCTGATGCAGACAGTATCTCTTTTGGCAGAGATCTCTCAAACACTGGGTACTTGACCTTACCTACTGTAGACGGCGGATTACATGATTTAGAATTGTAATGATGCTGTGCTCTGATTTCTCTGACACTCACTGTTCTTGCAATGTAAAGTGGATGACTTGGGGTGTGCTGCGCAGTTGCAGCTGCGCTGGGTCCCTGGGTTAGACTCCCCCCCCACTTAATAATCTGCCCTGCATTATCTTCTTTCCCACTGGCAGGGACAACTATTAGCAACTCATTTCTCCTCATATGCCAGAGGGGCCCTTGTTTGGATTAGGCCAGGCACCCTGTTTGTGGTGAAGGAATGGGAGGCAGACACAGAGGGCTGGTTTGTGTTTGTGCAGGGATGCCTAGAAGGGCGCGCACTACTGCTGGGGTCTGTTTATGCGCCTAATATGAACCAGGCCTCTTTTCTCCACAGACTGACTGGAGTCCTCTCCCGCTGGAGCGGCCTCCGTGGCTTGTAGGAGGTGATTTTAACAGCGTCCAAGACCTTGACCCATCCTTCCCACCACTATCTACCGTGCCCACAGTGGCTGCTGCATGTTCACTGCGTAAGTGGCTCCAACACTGGAAACTGGTAGACCTATGGTGACACCGCAATGCTGCGGTGAGAGTTTAATTGTTTTTTTTGCAGCCCCGCACCAGCTATATGTGCAACAGTTTCAACACCCCGACCACGCCCATCACCACACCGAACCCAAGCACCACCAACCTCATCACCGCCTGGTCCAACGTCAACGACGACGAAACACGCAAGACCATGAACTCCATCCACTCCGGATCACCGACCGACCCCTGCCCCCACCACATCTTCAACAAAGCCGACTCCATCATCGCGCCCCAGCTCCGCAAGATCATCAACATCTCCTTCGAAACGGGCACTTTCCTGGAAAGCTGGAAGCACGCAGAGATCAACGCCCTCCTCAAAAAACCCAAAGCCGACCCCAAGGACCTTAAGAACTTTCGCCCCATCTCCCTCCTCCCCTACCCAGCGAAAGTCGCAGAAAAGATCGTCAACCTTCAACTGACACGCCACATCGAAGACAACGACATCCTCGACCCATCGCAAACCGGATTCAGACGCAACCACTGCACCGAGACCGCCCTCATCGCCGCCACGGACGACATCAGACGCCAACTTGACCATGGCGAAACCTCTGTCCTCATCCTCCTGGACCTCTCAGTGGCCTTTGACACGGTCTGCCACCGCACCCTACTGACACGCCTCCAAGAAGACGGTATCCAGGATAAAGCCCTAGCCTGGACCGCATCTTTCCTCTCCGGTAGAACTCAGACCGTCTGCCTCCCGCCTTTTCGCTCAGAACCCAACAACGTCACCTGCGGCGTCCCCCAGGGCTCGTCCCTAAGCCCGACGCTGTTCAACATCTACATGGCCCCCCTCGCACAAGTGGCTCGCCGTCACGACCTCAACATCATCTCCTACGCCGACGACACCCAGCTCATCCTCTCCCTCACCAACGACCCCGCCACCGCCAAAGCTAACCTCCACGAAGGTATGAAAGCAGTCGCGGACTGGATGAGGAACAGCTGCCTGAAACTGAACACCGATAAGACGGAAATCCTCATCCTCAGAACATCCCCCTCCGCCTGGGACGACTCATGGTGGAACGGCACCGACACCCACCGACCACGCTCGCAACCTGGGATTCATCCTCGACTCCTCTCTCTCCATGGACAGACAAGTCAATGCCGTCACCTCCTCATGCTACAACACCCTCCGCAGGATCTACAAGTGGATCCCGACCGACACCAGGAAGACAGTGACCCACGCCCTCGTCAGCAGCAGATTAGACTACGGCAACGCACTCTATGCAGGAATACCAGCAAAGCACTTCCGACTACTACAACGCATCCAAATCGCCTCCGCCCGACTCATCACCAGCGCCCCCCGCCACAGCCACATCACCCCACTCCTCAAAGAGCTCCACTGGCTTCCTGTCGACAAGAGGGTCACCTTCAAGCTCCTCACCCACGCACACAAGGCACTCCACAACGCCGGCCCTACCTACCTGAACAGCAGACTCAACTTCTACACTCCGACCCTACAGCTACGCTCCGCAAGCCTCGCCCTCGCCACCGTCCCCCGCATCCAACGAACCACCTCCGGCGGCAGATCCTTCTCCTACCTCGCCGCCAAGACCTGGAACACACTCCCTACCTACCTACCTACGACAGACCCAAGACCTACTCGCCTTCAGAAGACTCCTCAAGACCTGGCTCTTCGAGCAGTAGCAGTCACACCCCCGCCCCCCTTAGCGCCTTGGAACCCTAACGGGTAAGTAGCGCGTTCTATAAATGTATGTGATTGATTGATTGAACTTGATAGAATACTTTGTTCAGACAACTTGTGCGCCACGCTGTTACAGATGGACTACCTTGGCCTCATACACTCCGACCACAATCCCCAACTTCTACAAATGGAATGGGACACATCCGACCCTGTTGTTTCCACCTGGAGGTTGCGGCCAGAAATGCTAAAAGACATGCCCTTTAAGGCAACGCTTGGCACAGCCTTTGAACATAATACTGGTACTAACTCGTCCGGACTCATTGAATGGGATGCATTCAAGGTTTACATACGAGGGCACAGCCTGGGTGCACAGGGGAACATGCATAAGTCCATTGAGCGTGACCTAACCCGAGTGGAGAACACACTGTTGCAATACGAAAAAGGCACCATTTGGGACTCTCTGTGGACGCGAACGCTAGCAGATAAGAGGACAGAACACTTGAGTCTGGCAGAGAGGTTGCGCTGTCTTAATTATGCAGCTTATTCGCCATGCATGCACGCACGCTGTGGCTGACAGATCGGTCAGGCTATTGGCCTGGTTGATTTGCCAAGAACAGGAACACACCCCTATTCTAGAGCTACGTTCGGTGATGGGCGACACTGTCCACACAGGGCGAGATACATGACAAGCTGACACGTTACTATGCCACCCTATACCAGTCGATGGCGCTGGTGGAACTTGCAAACTTTATGGGGTTTCTCCCTACTTACACTGCCCTGCCTCACAGAAGAGCAACGGGTAGAATTAGATGAACCGTTAACCATAGCAGAGATTCAAGATAGAATAAGTGTATTGGCTACTGTCAAAACCCCAGGTCACGACGGTCTACCGCCAGAGTTTTACAAGGCATACTCCTCTATGATTGCACCTCGCCTGCTGCGGCTCTTTGAAGAGGCCTTGTCGGCAGCATCCCTGACAGCATCCCAACGGGAAGCACTATTGATTTCCCTCCCTAAACCGGGCAGAAGCCCAGTGGAGCTGGGATCGTACAGGCCCTTGTTGATCCTTAATACAGGCTATAAAATCCTGGCTAAACTGTTAGCGATGCGACTGTCACCAATTGGTACCTCACCTGATCCATGCTGACCAGAACAGCTTTGTGCCAGCACGTAGAACTTCCTTGAACATCAGACGCCTGTTCCGGGTAATGAGGTACTTCGTGCAGGATTGGCTTAACGGGGGCTACCTGGTGCTGGACTTGGAGAAGGCCTTTGACTCCCTGGAATGGCCCTTCCTGTTTGCGGTGCTACGCCACTTGGGTTTTGGACCAGGCTTTTTAAGACTGGTAAAGCTACTGTACACACATCCGCAGTTCAGGGTTCGAACTGGCTCAACTATCTCTGAACCGATTGAGGTCAGCAGGGGGACTCGACAGGGTTGTCCCCTTTCCCCACTGCTGTTCTTGCTGGCGATAAAGCCCCTGGCGGCAAAACTCCGCTGATTAGGAGCAACCTGGAATATCCCGTTAGGGGATGGTAGACATACTGTGTCCCTGTACGCATGATCTCCTCCTGTATTTCAGGGACATCTACAGTATTCCAGAGGAAGTTGCAGATATACTGCAGCGGTTTGCCATGATATCAGGGTTACGTGTAAATTGGGCAAAGTCGTGCCTCTTCCCTTTCATTCCCAATCGGTTAGATCCGAGTCTCGCTCTATCGACAGTACTCATCCCCTGGTAGCCCAGGACGTTTCGATACATAGGCATTAATGTTTTTCACATGACAGATGACCTGTGGGATGGAAACCTCAAACGACTAGTGTCATCTATTCGTAACCAAATGACTTTTTGGCAGACGTTGCTGCTCTCTGTGATAGGGCGGATTGCGCCCCTTCAAATGGTGGTCCTCCCCCGTATGCGTTACTATTTCTCCAACGTACCATTGTACGACCCGACCAAATTTTTCAGAGAACTAGAGTCCAGAATTAGGGAATTCATTTGGAACAAAATCCGCTGCAGGGTGGTACTAACTAAATTATACATGCCTCTGGAAAAAGGCGGACTAGCGGTACCAAACATGGAGCACTAATTTCTGGCCTCCCAGCTGCAATGGGTGGCCAAATGGCTTTCTGGCCTTCAGCTATTGGACACAGTGGTGGGGACACAGCCCTGGTTGCTCTCAGAGGTGTTGCATCTGTTCCACCTGGCTACATGGGCTAAAGCACCAAATTTGCTTCTGGTGGATGTGGCTTACCACTGTTACCGTCGGAGTCTTCGCCCCACCCACGCACTTAGTCCAGTTACTCCTTACGCACAAGCACTGGCCCTACTGGGCACACCGCGTGGAACACGATGCATGACTTCAGCAGAGCCAGAGCCTTGACATGCTGCAGACTTGCACACGTTAGGGGATTTATACACTGAGGGAATGCTAACCCCATTTGACACACTGGCGGAGGAGAAAAACCTCTCGCCGGGACAGTTCCTATTATATAGTTACCTGACAGCATCGCTGTATCAACGCTGGGGGGGCATATCCGTTGAACCGTCAATGCACCTCCTGATACAATACTTGACATGGTAGACATTCAGTACGATGGCTCACAGACGTGCTCCGAACACACACTATACACACCTGTGTCTCTCTGCGGGCTGGCCGGGAGGTTGATTTGGATAGGCCCTGTACGGATAAGGAAAGGGAAGCTGCCTTGAAAAGCCAATGCACGCTTTCATCTGATCCAATTCTGTATCCTCCATAGGGTGTACCTTATGCCAGTGAAGATTAATCAATACTTTCAGCGCACAGATGCAGCATGCCATTGATGCACGTTAGTGGCGGACGATCTGCTGCACATTTTATGGTTCTGTCCCTCACTAGGTACTTATTGGCGTGCAGGATCGGCATAGCTGTTGTAGTGCACGACACGCCCGCAGCTAATCACGTGGAAGGCATGTATCTTGGACCTTTTTCCCAGAACTAAAAAGCAAAAAGCGTCCACGAGATTTCTAGATCTGGGCCTCTAAGCGGCTAATCACCAAGAGATGGAAATCTGCAGAGCCCCCTTCGATAGAAGAATGGAGGAGGTCGTTTGCGATATGGGTGGAGGCAGAAGGGGTGGTGCTGCGGAGGGATGATCACCTGGGACTGCGGAAATTTCCCTTGGCCTCTAGCTGGGACGCAATGTTGCAGCAACTCCAGGAACAGGAGTAATGATTGATGCAGATGCGGCACTGTTCTGGAGGTTGGGGCTTGGCGGGACAAGCAACACAGGGCCTTACGGTGGCGTGCCGGTGTGCTTCGATTGAATGACAGAGCGCAAACATAATGGTCTATGGAAGGAGAGGGGTGGAGTGGGTGACGGGGGTGGCAGGCTCTAGCCAAAGTTCTTGTTATGTTAGTTTATTGTTGTATATGAAATTTATGCTGAATCTTATCTCCCTACCTGTATGATGTGCGACAGCCACCTAATGAAACGACGCAATGACGTATTCTCTATCTCACGCTGATACCCACAGACTGGTGGCGTATGATATATCGCACTCTTCTACTGTATACCGTCTCCTTAGCTCTGAATGTACATCCTAACTGCTTATAGAGACTGGATTTACTACCAACCAAAATAACTAGAAGGCAAAGGAACGCAGAAATGATACATCCCAGATGTTGTAACTCTAACCCCAATACAATAGCTGACGTACATGAAATGTATTTGTATTCTCTCTTTGAAAATGAAATAAAAAGATTCAAGCAAAAAATCAACTAATAGTGCAGCAGGTGTTGCTGGTGAGAAAGTGAAGAAAAGGGAAGTGGATGTTGCATCACCCGCAGGCTGACTGGTTCCCATGTGATCATCTACTCACTGCACACAACTGTATTGAAACTAAACAAGACTAAAAAGTGATTGTCTGCCTTAACCACTAACAAGTATTATACGTTGCTGCCCTATAGTCCTCCCTGTTGCGAACAGTACAGTAATTCCTGTCTGGAATTGTTTATTTTTTAAGTTTGCTTTACTATTAGGATCTGTATTAGGAAGTGTTAGATTCCTTCTCTGTGCAAACAGCTGATGAACATGTACACCTCCACGGTGGGCAGACATTTCTTGCTTCTTTTTTCTTCACAATGGCATTCTTAGGCTGATGTACCCGACTCTGCATATGCTTAAGCATCATGGCAGTTCTCTAAGGGGATAACATGGTGAAATAATCTGGAGCCGGTGAAGGAAGTTGAATAGCCCATTTATTATCAGGTAAAAGACCGGGAGGGAGACTCTCATAACCGCCTCCTCCTGACTCCCCTTCATGTTCTGTCGCACGCGACCAGATGAATGGTCATTCCATCAACGCGTGCAACAGAACCTTCACGAGGACATAACACATCCCCTTTCCTCAAAATAATACATACAATAAAATAATGCAGAAAATGTCAATGTTAACTTAACATGAACAATACATACAATAAAATAATGCAGAAAATGTCAACGTTAACTTAGCATGAAATAAATACACAATTGATGCTATAAACGAAATACAACACCTAAGCGGAAAAAAAAACCATGCCAAGAAACACACATTTGCTAAAACATCCAATACTAATGATGGTTAATGTTTGACAAAGTCATTAAATCTCTTAGGCATTCTTAACATTGACCTGTCCCTCACTTTCACTCCTACACATACATTCTCACTCAATGAAGAATCATCAGTGCTAGTATCGGTATCCACCATGGTTCCAGAACTGTTATCCAAATTCAATGACCTTTCCCGTCTGATACACACAGGCACCTTTAAAACCTTTTCACAGTTCCACACATTCCCATCACTCAACAACAAGGTGTATTTGTACACTTTTCTCACCTCCAAAGTCTGAAAATTTAGACTTCCCTTTTGCTGACCCTCCACCCTTCACCACTTGCACCCAATCGCCAACCTTACAATCACCTAGCACTTCATCCATAACAACCTTCTTACTCTCCACTCCTTTCGACAACAATGCCCTAGGTTTTCTACCCCTCATGACCTCGGAAGATGATTTCCCAGTTAAACTATAAGGAGTTGTGCGGTAAGACCAAACTAAGTCCTTCACGGCCTTCCGCCAATTTATACCATTGCTGATCACTAATTGCAATCCCTCCTTTAACGAACTTCCTGTTCCACCGCTCCACCAAACCATTACTTTGTGGATAATACACCGATGCCCTGATGTGCTCTATGTCATATTTGCATAAAAACTAATTCATATAATTTGACACAAGTTGCACACCATTGTCAGAAACAATCGTTTCAGGCACCCCTTCCGAATCAAATAAATCCAAGAAGAATTCCACCACACACTCAGTGTTGACGTTCTCCACAAATCTCACAACAGGCCACCTGGTAAAATAGTCCACTACAACCAAAGCATATTTAGGAATTTTTCCCAACACACTAAACGGACCCATAATATCAATAGCTATTTTTTTCCACAGCCCATCCCATTTGTCAGACTCTACAGGAGCATTCTTAACAACCCTCTGCGACTTGTCGCTCCACGTACACAACACACATTCCCTCACATGATTTTCCACATCCTTATCCAGCCCAGGAACCACCAAAAGCTCACCCCTGAACATCGCTCCATTCTCCACACAAACTTAACAGAAACACTCTGCATCACACAAAGCACCACCTCTATTTGGCCATCCTTGAGGGCAATAACCCATCATTTCTTGCAACACAATATCTTTTTGAACCTCACACACCCACTCCTCATGTGAAATCCTACCCTCAGTCACACTTCCCACATCTACTCTTACAATGGCTATGAGTTCATCAGGTTCAGGATCACCCTTCTCACCTTCAACTGACTGCACAGGAAGTCTGGACAGACAATCAGCTAACACATTCCTCTTCCCAGGAAAATACACCAATTCGTAATTGTATTCCAATATTCTTGCCACCCAACAAGCTATTCTAGGCGTAGCTCTACCTGCCCCTTTAGTCGAAAACACTTCAATTAAAGGACGATGATCAGTACGTATCACAAACTTCATACCCCATACAAACCTGCAAAAATGATTTACACCCCACCAACATGCCAATGCCTCTTTTTCAATGGTGGAGTAGTTCATTTCAGATGAGCTCAACGGTCTGGAAGCATATACAATAGTCACTTCTTTCCCCTTTCTTTTCTGCATCAACACCGCACCAAGCCCCACTGAACTGGCGTCAGTATTAATAATAATGTCATCCCTGGTGTCAAACGGCTTAAGCGCTGGAGCTGAGGCAATCTGTTTCTTCAACAAACAAAACTCCCTTTCACAACCATCACACCATACAAATTGCTCTCTCACACACAACAACTTCCTCATGTGTTTAGTCTTGTCAGCGAACCTGGGAATGAATTTTGAGTAATACTCTGACAAGCCCAAAAACGATCTCAATTGATCTTTGCTGGCTGGAGAAGGCGCGCATTCTATCGCTTCCACCAAATTAGATTTAGGGGAAATCCCATCTCTGTTTATGCAATGACCCAAATACTCCATCTCAGGTACTTTAATTTTACACTTTTCCAATTTAATCGTCAATCCATTCTCCCTTAGAACACTCAAAACTTTCTTCATTGCATCATCATGCTCCATCTAGTCTCCACCAAACACCAAAATATCATCCTGGAAATAAGTAACACAAGAGATATCCTTTAACAAATGATGCATCGCTCGTTGGAATACTGATGATGCTGATGCCAAACCGAAAGGCATGCGTTTGAATCTGTATGCCCCTTCTGGAGTAATGAAAGAGGTTAACGCACATGACTCAGGATGCAACTCAATTTGGTGATATGCAAATGATAAGTCTAAGGTGGAAAACACACTCGCCCCCTTCACCATGGATAACATATCACCAATATTAGGTAGAGGATGTCTATCCACCCATATTGCAGCATTCAGATCACGAAGATCCACACACAAACGTATGTCCCCACTGGCCTTCTTGGCAATCAACACCGGTGCCAACGATTCAGACACCTCAATTTCCTCAATCACATCCTGCTCCGACAATCTAGATAATTCCTGCTGTAACTGTTCCCTCATCACTATAGGAACAGGGCGAGGTTTATGCGCCTTGGGTACCGCATTCTGCTTTAAAACAATTTTAGGCATAAAACCTTTCAGTTTTCCTAACTCCTTACTAAATACTTGCGGAAATTCCTCCACAAAATTGACCCCCTGCACCACGTGTACATTAGACTTAGACCCTAACACTTGATCAGGGTGATTGGGATCAAGAATTATACCAAGATCTTTTTGTTTCGGCCAACCCAACACATTAGTACCCTCCCCCACAAAATACACCTTAGACATACTTGTTGTGCCTTGGAACTCTAGTAAAGCCTCCATATATCCCACCAGCTCAATAGGTTTGTTACCATAAGCTACCATCAGGTGGTTTGATATCATGTGTTGGAAAACTGGACATATGTTCCTTTCCAATCAAAGTATATCTATCTCCTGAGTCAGCCATCACCAACACATCTACCCCACCAATTTTAACCACACAGTGAGGACCACTAGAACTCACACTACCTACATCCACTACTTGCAAAATGAATTGTTGTGTATCAATATTCTCATAATCATTACCCACTGAATTGATTGTTCCTTTACTCTTTCTCATGCTCATTTGCTTTCCTTTGCATACTCTCGCAAAATGTCCCTTGGATCTACACTTCCTGCACACTTGCCCAATAGCAGGGCAGCACACATCAGTCACAATGTGCCCCTTTAACCCACATTTGTAACAGATCACATCTTTTGTTCCATCCAACTTCGAAGAAGCTCCAATTTGGTCCATCTTTTTAAACATAGAACCTTCCGTGTTGACCGCACTCACTACTCCAGGCGCGGTGGACAGTTCTTTCAAACCCTCATTAGTTACCTCAACTCTTTTAATAATGTCTATGGCTCTTTGTAGCGTCAGATTCTCAGTATTCAACAATTTCTCTTGACTTTTTTTCTCATTTACTTTCAAAACTAGTTTGTCCCTCAGCATTTCATCCTGAAAGTGTCCATAATTGCATGTAGCTGCCAAAATCCTCCCACATAACTTTCGACAGACTCTCCTGGTAACTGGCTTCTTATTAAGAATTTAAAACGCTCCACGACAACGTTTTTTCCCCCCAAAATTGGTGTTCATCTGTTCCATGGCAATCTCATATTCATCCGCATCCTGGTCTTTCTCCACATATGAATATGGTAAATGTTTCAAAATGCGCCTTCCTTCTGCTCCCAAACAATGCTTCAATATAGCCAATTTTCTGGATGCTGTAAATATATCTCTACCCACAGCCAAAACATACGCTTCAAATCCCTCCTTCCAGTCCTCCCAGGATATGATTGGTTCTCCAGGCGTGTTCAAGAAAAAAACAGGTGCTGTAAATCCTTCCATTCTTCTTTTTTTTTAAATTATTTTTGTATTCACACAATGAAAAACAACGTAATCGTGCCTGAGCCTGAATCTGACTACAGAAACTGGTAAATATCTGCCAAAGGCACCTGCAGTTGCTTAGCAACAGACTCTGGCTCCACGAGCTTCAAGCAGGGAGCGTTTTCTGTTGCTTGGTAACAGACTCTAACACCACAAGCTTTGCCATTGCTTCACACTGTAAATCCAAGCCAAAGCGTCCCCAGTTGCTTGGCAACAGATTCTTGCTCAACGATCTCCAGGCAAGAAGTATCCACTGTTGCTTGGCAACAGAAACTGACTCGACGATCCCTGCCGTTGCCCGACCCAGTGTTGCCAAGAAACCAGCATAACACTGCGTCCCAGGTCTACAGCAAAACAATTACAAGCACAGCTGCTCAACTGAAGCTTTCGCCTTCCAGCGTCATGTCGGGCCAACAATGATAATGTGCTTCGCAGCGTGGCGTCCTGCTGCATCATCAAGTAAAAACACTGCTGTCTCTCCTCCCAGTCAGCACCACACCCCTTGTCGCAAGTGAAATAATCTGGAGCCGGTGAAGGAGGTTTAATAGCCCGTTTATTATCAGGTAAAAGACCGGGAGAGAGAGTCTCATAACCGCCTCCTCCTGACTCCCCTTCAGGTTCTGTCGCACGCGACCACGCAGATGAATGCTCATTCCATCAACGGGTGCAACAGAACCTTCATGAGGACATAACACATGGTTCTGTCCTTAACGTAAATATGTGGAATTAAGCTTATGTATATTAGGCTGTCATAGCTTAGACTAAGGAGATAATGTCTCAAGCTCTGATTTGTTTTGTAAACATTAGATTGAATCAGTGGCCAAATTCCTATAAAAGCTTGGGTTTTCGCCTGAGTAATTATCAACAAAGTTCATGCTGATTCCTGATCTAGACGCCCTCTCCGTTTGAAAGATACATCAGGAAAGTAAGCTGCAGAAGCTGGGCGCAGCTATGTTGGGACGCTTGTCCATGGCTGAAGTATGAGTCTGTTCTACTGTGGCAGAACTACGATAAAAAATAGTCAGATCTTCGAAAACTAGGGCACGGGACCGATACAGACGCTACGAATGTAGAAATCATGCCGGCAACGGCCTGTTAAACTGGTTATGTGCAATAGATTATGGCTGCACCCCTGGAAGCGCGTTTTTTTTTTTTGCGAGACCGGTTAGGTGGGGCCCAGCGGCTGTTCGTTGTGGGATCTGGTTGGATGGAGCTGGCAGAGATGTGGGGCGGAAGTTTGGGGGCTTTGGGAACGGATTCTAGTTACTATTTTGTTATTATATTGTTGTATGCAATGTTAATGCTGGATCTTAACTTCTTTACTAGGCTATATGAGACAGCTGGCCATTAAGACAACGTCCCAGTGTATTATACACCTCATAATGCTGAGCACTCCGAAGACTGGAGGCCCGTAATACCTCCTAGTCCTGATATACCACTCTATCAGCTCTGGTTGTGAATCCTTATTGCCATTTGATATATGGTTCTCTGTAAGTTGGCACAGTTGAACCAGCTGTAACGGAAGTTGTGCTTCTGATTTTCCTCAATGCAGTAAATGTATGCAAACTGATAGTTTTTATACCTGAAATAAAATAAACAGATTCAAGCTAAAAAAAACACAAACAAAAAATAAATAGCCAGACATGCTGTTTCAAAAGTTATATTGTGCGGCTCATTCCAAATGCTTGACATGCAAGGGTGCTATCTAATGGTTTAGCCTACTAAATTAATGTAGAGATTAGAAATAGATTTAGGGTCTAGGATGCTATTTAGCTTGCAAACATGTTTGAAACTGTCCACATTTTTCTTGTTAATAGTAACAGTTTCAACTGCAACCTTATTCTTATTTTGTATCATTACCATTTATTTCATTTGCACACATACAGACTTTTAAAATAAACTTTATTTGAAGGGGTGGGCGCAGTAGTATCAGTCGCAAGGGGTGAACATGGAGGGAGTTGGTCTCTTGTGGTGTGTGGTATGGTTCAGGAGTTCGTGGATGTAGATTCTGTGGAGGACTCCAAGGGCGAGTCAATCAATTTGGAGAGTAATGCCTCCCATTCTGGAGCCATTAAGCAATGGTGCAACCCCCTGGAGCCCTCACCATGCAATGCCAGCACCTCGTCCATGCCCAACGAATGAACAGGGTCCGCCATAGTTCAGGGCTCAGGGAGTGTAATTTCCAGCATGTTGTAATCGTTTTCTTGATCAGGATAAGGGCCAGGTCTAAGAAGCGCATTTTGATTTTATGTGTGCGTGGTCTGGCATGTATTTCCAAAGCTCCTGCCTCACAAGAAGTGATATTAGGGATTCCTGTGATATGTTCCAACTGGGAATATACGGTGCAGTAGTTCTTAGCTGAGGACAGTCCCACAGAATGTTGTTCAGGTCAGCTGCTGGATTGTTACATCGTGTACACGTATCTTGTGCACTGGGAATGATGCTGGCCAGGTGCCTGGGGAATATGTATGCCCTATGGAGTATATCAAATTGGATCAGTGAAGGCCCGTTCTCATTCGATATCGTGGAGTTGCCTGCCAAATTCAGCCTCACACTCATCTTGTAATGGTTGTAGAGATGTCTGCATGCCTTAGTGAGCCATACAACTAACTCGCGGCTAGGCCCCATAATGTGTAGTGTGTGGATGAGTTTATGTGTGGCTGGTTCCAAGCCCTGAGTGGCCCAGGTTGCACCCTTAGGCATAAAGGAAGAACTGGCCCTCAGGGAGCATGTCTTGGTCACTCAGTGGTTTGAACTCCATCATATGGCTATCCATAAAAGGTTTGCCCATGCTGGTGAGGCCACACTCCTCCCACACCTCTAGGTTACTGCTGGAGAGGCAGCCCCTCTAGGTTGTGAAGCCCAGCAAGGGAATCAGTGGGGCATACAGAGGAAGATGTTCTGTAATATGGAGTGCCTGCAACAAACACAAGAGAGTTATCCTTGGAAGGAGGGGCAAGTCCCATGGGAGATGGGCACCAGCCTGCAGGAGATGAAGAAGGGTTCTGTCAGAGAGGGGAGGGTTAACAGTCCCCATGTCCTTCAAAAACCGTCCCACCAACCAGTAGGCCAGGCACTGCAGCTGGGCCACCAGATAGTATTTAAAGTTGGGCACCCAAAGACTCCCCCTGCTCTGAGTGGAGCTGAAGTTTGGCCAAGACCACCCGTCTGTGTGATCTGTGCCAGCATAGATTCCCCAGGCAGACGGAGTTCCTAGAAGAATGACCTAGGGAGTAGATTTGTGAATTAATGTAAGAGACTGGAGAAGATCACTGTAGGAAAGTGCCACTGTTGGCATGGTTAACCCCCCCACACACACACACACTTTGTGCCTAGTGTTGATGCCAACTTTGATTGAAAGTGTGCTGGGACCCTGCTAACTAGGCCCCAACAACAGTGTTCTTTCCATAAAACTACCTTTGTTTCAACAATTGGCGCAGCCCTGTCCCACAGTTAAGTCCCTTGTAAAAGGTACCCATGGTACCCAGGGCCCTGTGGCCAGGGAAGGCTTCTAAGGGCTGCAGCATGTATTATGCCACCCTAGGGAACCCCTCCCTCAGCACATGCACACTGCCCTGCAGCTTGTGTGTGCTGGTGGGGAGAAAAAGAAAAAGTCAACATGGCATCCCTCTCAGGGTGCCATGCCCACAAACCACTGCTTGTGGCCTTACAGCCCTAAGGCAGGGTGCACTATACCACAGGTGTGGCCATAGCTGCATGAGCAATATGCCCCTACAGTGTCTAAGTCCATTCTTAAACATTGTAAGTCCAGTGTAGCCATATTGAGTGTATGGTCTGGGAGTTTGTCATTACGAACTCCACAGCACCATAATGGCTTCACTGAATACTGGGAAGTTTGGTATTAAACGTCAGCACAATTAACCCACACTGATGCCAGTGTGGGATTTATTATAAAATGCACACAGAGGGCATCTTAGAGATGCCCCCTGTATGTTAGCCCAACTGCTAGTGTAGGACTGACCGGTCTGTGCCATGCTGCCACTTTCAGACAAGTTTCTGACCACATGGGGTGAGTGTCTTTGTGCACTCTGTGGTCAAAAACATAGCCTCTCCTGGGTGGAGGTTCTTCACATCTCCCCTTGCAGGAACTGGAACACCTGGTGGTGAGCCTCAAAGGCTGAAGCCTCAGGTTACAGTGCCTCAGGTCACTCCATCTATTGGAGATGCCCACCCCCGGAAAAAAGCTCCACTTTTGGCGGCAAGTCTGGTGGAAAAATTAGGGAAAACAGGGAGGAGTGCTCACCCCAGCCAGGACCACCCCTAAGTTGTCCAGAGCTGAGGTGACCCCCTTCCTACAGAATCCTCCATCTTGGTTTGGAGGACAGGGACCAATAGGGATAGGAATGTGCCCCCCTCCCCAAAGGAAGAGGGCATAAGGAGGGTGTAGCCACCCTCAGGGACAGAAGCCATTGGCTACTGCCCCCTGACCCTAACACGCCCCTAAATCCAGGATTTAAGGGCCACCCTGAACCCAGCTCACCAGATTCCTGGCGACCTACAAGAAGAAGAACTGCTAAGCTGAAACTCCAGCAGAGAAGAAGACAACAACTACTTTGGCCCTAGCCCTACTGGCCTGTATCCTGCTACAGAGAACCTGCAAAAAGACTAGTGATGCGTCCAGCGGGGCCAGCGATTTCTGACAATTCCAGAGGATTGTCCTGCACCCAAAAGGACCAAGAACAGCGGCTCTGTCTGAAGAAATCTACAAACAGGGACTCCTACCTCACTCCGGTTGCGCGAGTCCTGACCCCTGTGCACCCGATGCCCACGGCCTGTGTCCAGGTGGCCAACCCAGCCAGAGAGGTCCCCAGGCGACTGTGAACAACTACCCAGCCTGGGCTGACCCCTCCATGACGACACCTGTAGAGGGAATCCCGAGGACCCCCCTGACCGCGAGCTTCGGACGAAGATAACCGACGTCTGAAGAACCAGTGCACCCGCAGCCCCCAGGCATTGGAGAAACCGAGCCCCGGTGCAGCATCGACCAGCAGGTGGCCCTCCACCCTGTCCAGCTGGTGGTTTGTCCTAGAAGCCCCCCTGGACCTCGTCTGCAGCCTCAGAGTGACCCCCGGGGTCCCCTCATAGAGTTGCATTGAAAACCCAACACCCTGTTTGCACCCTGCACTTGGCCGCCCTAGTGCCACTGAGGGTGCGTGTTTGGTGCCTACTTGAGGCCTCTCCAGTGCTCTCTTAAACCCCCTGGTCTGCCCTCCGAAACTATGGGTACTTACCTGTCAGCAGACCAAGTTCTGAGTGCCCCCTGTCTCCATAGGAGCCCACATTAATTTGGTTCCTCTTTGACCTCTGCACCCGACCGGCCCTGTGTTGCTGGTGGTGGGTGTTTGGGGTTAACTTGAACCCCCAACGATGGACTACCTACAACCCGGAGATAAGAAATGTAAGTTGTATACTTACCTGCAAAACTATACTATCTTTTCTTCCCCCAGGAACTGTTGAAAAATGCAGTGTACACTTTTAAAATAGCTTTTTGCCATTTAAAAAAAACCTGTATACGTTGTTGATTCTATTCAAAGTCCTGATCACATATATATGCAAAGTACCTTTTATTTTATGTACTTACCTGCAAACTGAATTTTGTGGTTCTAGAAACAAATTAAAAAACATTTTTTTCTATATAGAATCCTATTGGTCTGGAGTTAAGTCATTGAGTGTGTGTTTCTTCTATTGCTTGTGTGTGTACAACAAATGCTTAACACTTCCCTCTGATAAGCCTAACTGCCCAACCACACTACCACAAATAGAGCATTAGTATTATCT
Source organism: Pleurodeles waltl (assembly GCF_031143425.1). Lineage (NCBI taxonomy): Eukaryota > Metazoa > Chordata > Amphibia > Caudata > Salamandridae > Pleurodeles > Pleurodeles waltl. Next base: position 1,136,976,416 of record NC_090439.1, read on the forward strand.
ATTTCAGCCTCTGTCAAGCCTCTGGGGAATCCCTGGACTCTGTGCACACTATATTTCATTTTGATATAGTATATACAGTGCCAGCTTCCTACATTGGTGGCAGTGGTGGGATCTACGATTTTGCATTTGCTGGACTACTCAGTCAATACCTGATCACTCGACTAAATTCCAAAATTGCCTTTAGAAAACTGATATTTGAATTTGACTATTTTTTTAAAATCTTTTAAATTCCTGCTAGGGCCTTGGTTAAGTCCATTAGCATCTCTTTTTAAGTTTAAAAGTTATTGTAAAGTTAGGATTTAGTTACTAGAGATAGTTTTAGTTTCTTAAAAAGTAATCCCAACTGTTAGTTACATAACAAGCAGCTCAGAGGAAATAGTGACGGAACTCAACCTTACTCCTTACCTCCATGTAGGAAAGGCGGAGTTAAGGTCCCTCTGTAAGCTGAAAAAGATTAGAACTGGTTCCAACCCTACCGAGGTTAAGGTCCAAGAGCTCTTGGCAGAGTATACCAGGGACCACCCTGCTGAGGAGGAAGACCTCCCATCTGACAGGGAAGATATTAGAGATGAGGTGCATGATCTCCCCTCTCCTCATCTAACTAGGGAGACCAGGGTCCCCAGACCCCTGCCTCCAAGGATAGAACTCACTGGATCTGAATCTTCCACAGGAGAGTCCAGCTCCTCTGGGAAATTTGAGGGAGCCTCAATGAAGAGGTCATCCTTTTAGCAAGGATGGCCAAAAGGTTAGCTTTGGAGCAACAACTCCTAGCTATAGAAAGGGAGAGCGTGGAAATGGGCTTAGCACCCATTAATGGTGACAGAACGTTATGTAGGGTCAGAGAGAATACTGATATCCTAAAAATCCCCAAAGGGATTGTCTCAAAATATGAAGAAGGTGATGATATCACTGAGTGGTTGACAGCTTTTGAGCGGGCTTGTGCAAACAGAAAGTTAAACGGATCTCACTGGGGAGCTCTTCTTTGGGTAATGTTCACTGGTAAGTGTAGGGATAGACTCCTCACACTCTCTGGTAAAGATTCAGAATCCTTTGACCTCATAAAGGCTACCCTGATTGAGGGCGTTGGATTCACCACTGAGGAGTATAGGATTAGGTTCAGGAGGGCTCACAAAACCTCGAGCCAGACCTGGATTGATTTTGTTGACTACCCAGTGAAAACACTAGATGGTTGGATAACTGGCAGTGGAGTGCATGACTATGATGGGCTTTATAATTTGACAAGTTGCATCAACATCTGGTAGACCTAGGTCCAATTTCTCCCCAAGAACTGGGAAAGAAGGCAGACCATTGGGTCAAGACTAGGGTGACCAAGACTTCCACAAGGGGTGACCAAAAGAAAGGGGTTAGAAAGCCTTCCCAGGGGAAGGTTGGTGAGACACCTAAGGACAAAAACAAAGAGTCTTCTCAAGGGCCCCAAAAACCTGCTCAGGAGGGTGGGCCCGAGCCTCTTCACAGTCCACAAATGGGCACAAGGGTAAAAACTTTGATCCCAAGAAGGCCTGGTGTCACAACTGTAGACAACATGGACACCAAACTGGAGACATGGCCTGTCCCAAGAACAATCCCACTAGCTCTACTCCAGTTAGTACTGGAATAGCCAGTCTCCAGGTGGGATCAACAGTGTGCCCAGGGCAAATCAGGGTTCACACTGAAGCTACTTTAGTCTCTGAAGGTGGGGTGGATATAGCCATACTGGCTGCCTGGACGCCTAACATGCAAAGATACAGGCAGCAGCTCTTGATAAATGGGACAAAGGTAGAAGCCCTGAGGGATACAGGTGCGAGTGTCACCATGGTGACAGATAAACTGGTTTCCCTAGGACAGTATTTGGCTGGACAAACCTATCCAGTTACCAATACTGACAATGTGACTAAAGTCTATCTCATGGCTATGGTGACTTTAGAATGGGGAGGGGCTACTGGCCTGAAACATGTAGTGGTCTCTTCTGCAATCCAAGTGGAATGTTTGCTAGAGAATGATCTGGAGTCCTCAGCATGGGCTGAGGTAGAGCTCCAAATCCATGCAGCCATGCCAGGAATCCCTGAAGTGGTGTGTGTGTGTGAAAACCAGAGCACAGAGCAGAGCACAGAGTGAAAAAGAAGGGTTGGAGCCTGGAATAATGGCCCAACCGTGCAAGAGAAAAGGTAAGAGGACTGGGGGACCAGCCTCTGAACAGCAACAGAAACAAGACCTCTCTTCCCAGGAAGATGTCTTATCCCCGGAGGGAACTGAGTCCATGGAGCTGGAACCTTATCAGGTAAAGCTGTTGGGCCCAGGGGGACCCACAAGGGAACAGCTGTGTCAGGGACAAAATACTTGTCCCACTCTTGAAGGGCTAAGACAGTAAGCTGCTGAACAGGAGAAGGGAGATGTCAGTGGCTCCCACAGGGTCTATTGGGAGGATGGACTCCTTTACACTGAGGCCAGAGATCCCAAACCTGGTGCCACTAGGATAGTGGTAGTGCCTCATGCGTTTAGAGAGTTTATACTCACATTGGCCCATGACATCCCCCTAGCTGGGCATTTGGGACAGACCAAAACATGGAGCAGACTTGTGAACCATTGTTAATGGCCCAACATGTCCCAGAAAGTAAGGGTGTTATATAGCTCCTGTGTCACCTGTCAAGCCAGTGGTAAGACAGGTGGCCATCCAAAGGCCCCCCTCATTCTACTTCCAGTGGTGGAAGCACCCTTTGAGAGGGACGGTGTGGACATGGTGGGTCCACTTGAACCACCCACAGCCTCAGGGAACCGGTACATACTCGTAGTAGTGGATCATTCTACCAGATACCCTGAAGCAATTCCCCTTAGGCCAACTACTGCCCCTGCAGTAGCCAAAGCCCTAACTGGTATTTTACCAGAGTGGGTTTCCCTAAAAAGGTGGTTTCTGACAGAGGTACAAACCTCATGTCAGCTTATCTGAAACACATGTAGAATGAGTGTAGGGTGTCTTATAAATTCACCACACCATACCACCCACAAACCAATGGACTTGTTGAGATATTCAACAAGACATCAAAGGGCATGATCATGGGGCTCCCTGAAAAACTCAAAAAGAGATGGGATGTCCTCCTGCCATGCTTGCTTTTCGCCTACAGAGAGGTGCTTCAGAAGGGAGTAGGGTTTTCCCCTTTTGAACTTCTGTTTGGCCATCCTGTAAGGGGACCACAAGCACTTGTTAAAGAAGGATGAGAGAGACCTCTCCATGACCCAAAACAAGATGTGGTGGACTATGTGCTTGGCCTCCGCTCTAGGATGGTTGAGTACATGGAAAAGGCATCCAAAACCCTTGAGGGCAGCCAACAACTCCAGAAGGTGTGGTATGGCCAAAAGACTGCAATGGTTGAATTCCAGCCACAGCAGAAAGTCTGAGTTCTGGAGCCTGTGGCTTCCAGGGCACTTCAGGACAGATGGAGTGGCCCTTACCCAGTCCTAGAGAAAAAGAGTCAGGTCACTTACTTAGTGGACCTGGGCACTAGCAGGACACCCAATAGGGTGATCCATGCTAACCGGCTGAAACTCTACAATAATAGGGCAGACATAACCATGCTGATGGTTACTGATGAGGATCAGGAAGCAGAGAGTGAACCTCTCCCTGACCCCCTCCCAACTGACCCTAAAGATGGATCAGTAGATTAAGTTGTCTATTCAGACACCCTCTTTGGCCAACAGCAAGCTGACTGCAGAGCAAGTCCTAAAGCAGTATGCTCAGCTCTTCTCTTTGACCACTGGTCAGACACATCTGTGTACCCATGAACTGTACACAGGAGACAGTTTACATGTCAAAAACAAAATTTACAGACAATCTCACCAAGTCAAAGAAAGCATCAAAGTGGAAGTCCACAACATGCTGGAGTTAAGGGTAATAGAGCACTCAGACAGCCCCTAGGCCTTGGTCCCCAAACCTCACACCAAAAATGGCAAGAGAGAAATGATGTTGCTGAAATGCTGATCAGCTCTTTACAGGTCACACTACCCCTCCACAGGCACACAGGTGCATCCCAGGTGAGCTCATCCACTCGCTAGCTCAAAGGAGCCTTTTAAACACAAGGGGGCGAGGGCACACTGCCTCTCATCCGAGCACAGTTCACCCCATTGCATCCTGTTAAATGCAGTACGCTTACTTCAAAGTTGCTGTAGTTTTTCACCAAAGCTGGTGCTTGTAGTGCTGTTATCTCTAGGCACGTGTTTCTGGGCTTTGTCCTTCATCAGTAGACAGCAGAAGTAGTACAGAGCAGAGAACGTTCATCTGGAGTTGCTGAAATGCTGCCCAAGTCTTTACAGGTCACAGTATGCCCCATCACAAAGGGTGACAGGGTCACTGGCAGCTTTATCGCGCTGGCTTTGTTTTATGAAACAGACATCAATGGCATGACCAGCGTGGTACCAGGGATAAGTCTCTGGCTGAATGATCTAATGAAGTGGGCCAAATGTATTCGCAAATGGATGTATGAAGGAACAACGCATGCGCCACGCATGCATGCCTGAACAACACGGTCAGAACAACGACTGCGTTGTTTCCACGAATCCTTTTTTCCATGCATGCCTTTACAATGATTTTTCATTGTAAAGGCATGCCTGGTAGAGGCCCGTGTCGAATAGAATGCGTGGTTTTCACATGTCACCCCACCGATCATATAAGCAAAACTACCCTGACCCCCCACCTGCCCTAAAACTACCCCGACCCGACCCTAAAAATAAAACTACCCGACCCCGCCCCTAAAAACAACCCCGATACCCCCACCCACCCTGAGCCCTAAAACCTACCCCCACCCACCCTAAAAACAACCGACCCCCACAACAAAATAAAATTACCCCGACCCCACCCTAAAATTAAACTACCCTGACCCCCACACCAGCCCCAAAAATAAAAATACCTTGACCCCCTCCTGCCCCTAAAAACTACCACGATCACCTCCACCCACCCTGAGCCCTAAAACCTACTCCAACCCCTCACCCTCACTAAAAACAAAATTACCCCAAACCCCACCCTGCCCCTAAAAATCTAAACCCCCACCTGCCCTAAATACAAAATTACCCCAACCCCCACCCCACCACTAAAAACGCACCCTAAATACAAAATGACCCTGACCCCTACCCTTAAAAACAAAAACACACCGACCGCCCCACCCCACCCCTAAAAACCCACCCCAAATGCAAAATAACCCAACCACCACTGCATCCCTAAAAACTACCCCCAACCATCTTCCAGCCCCCACTTACCTAACCGCATTCTCTCCTGATGCCAACTCCCTTTTTCTCTGCCTTAACCACGCATGGGGATTGTTCAACACATTCAAGATTAAGGCAGAGAAAAAGAGAGTTGTTGTTAACGCAAGCGTGGTTCTGCTTGCATTAACAATGTTGTTGTGATTCCAGCAGCGTCGTTCCGGATGTTTCCCATTCACAAACATCTGCCAGTGGGGGGTGATGGGGAGTGCCTCAGAGGCTGCGGTTTGGTACACCGTAACCAAGGATGATGTAAGACCACCGTGAAGGTATGACACTGAGGCTCTGCCTGCGGGATGTAGTTGTTAGCTGTGTTCTGTGCATTTCCTCGCTGTGCATGTCTCCTTATTTCTACACATCTATAAGTTTTCTAGATCTGCCTCAGACCTGTCACCCCATTGGTTGACAGATGAACCAAATGGTTCCCCTCTTTTTTTTTTGGCCTGGTTATGTCCTGTCAAAGTACTCACAACTGTTGCCATAACACATGCATGGGTGGTGGCGGTAGAGATGGAAGGTTGAGAGTTTCCGGCTAAACCACATGTATGTACTGAGTGAATATTACTACTGTACATGATATATGCTATCCACCCGGAACTGTTTCAATGTGTTGTATTGTTATAAACTCTAATAAAGAGATTTAAAAATATGTGATTCCAGAGACATCAAGCCTGGGGTGGTTACTGGTTCCCATTTGGAAATTACACTTATAAAATGTAATAAGGTAATTCCATTGTTATCCTACGGGATAGGTGGGCTTGCAGTAATAAAAAAACAAATGTATGTATTTTTCACTACCAGCACAAGTAAAACTTAAACGTACGTGTCCAACATTTTAAATGCACTGCACCCTTCCCTTGGGGTTAGCCAGGGCCTACCTCAGGGGTGACTTGCATGAATTAAAAAAGAAGGATTGAACCTAGCAAGAGGTTTGTTTTGCCTGTTCGACATGGCAGTTTACGACTGCGCACACAGGCTGCAATGGAAGGCCTAAGACATGTTTAAAGTGCCACTTAAGTGGTTGGCACAACCAGTGCTGCAGGTCTACTAGTAGCCTTTAATTTATAGGCCTTGGGCACAGGTAGTGCCACCTTACTAGGGACTTAACAAGTAAATTAAATAGGCTGATGGGATTTAAGCCGATGTTACATATTTAGAGGACAGAGCACAAGCACTTTAGCACTGGTTAGCAGTGGTAAAGTGCACAGTCCTAAGGCCAACAAAAACAAATTCATCAAAAGAAAAAAATAGGAGGACAAAGGCAAAAAGAAGTCTGGGGATGACCCTGCAGAAAGGGCCAAGTCCAACACCCTTACCCACCCAAAATGATTGTGGGCTTGGCTGTGAAGGAGAGGCGGATCAAGACTCAGCAGGAAGAGGAGAGCTGTCACAAACATGGGAACAGCTTAAAAGACATCTTCCATGAGCGGTGTAACCACAGTGATGAAGGAGGGCAGACCACGGCACCCATTTAGTACCTGCCTAACATGTGTACCATGCAGAAATGATAAGAGGGACACAGGGAGCAGTTAAGGTGTGCAGTGATGTCAGAGCCTGTTGGTGGCCCTGAGGCAAGCAGAGGCTACTGTTGCTCAAATGTAGGAGTTGTTTGCCTCTGATGTCCTAAGGGCCTGTCCTACTATGATTCTACAAACTGTGCCAAGTACAACCCTTCGTACAATTGATTCTTAAGGTAGCAAGGGGCGAGCAGTCATTGGCTTTTCAGGAAGGTAGTGTGGGGATGCTCGGACCTCATCAATCAAATAACTCAATGGTACTCAACTACTAGCAACCTAAACAATTGAGGGTCTCTGGCAATATTCTGCCAGGTACTGCACCCACTCTGCTCCCTAATTGTCCCCCAGGTCCTTAATCTGGTTCTATGTGGTCCAGTCTATGTCTATAGGAGTAGTGTGATTCTTTCACAGCTGCAGTTTAAATTACTCTCACAGTAGTATGTGTGCTTACTCTTTTTAGTCTTTTAGCCATTCTCTGGTGGAATCTTCCCTCACAAGTGATGCTTGGCCTGCCAGCACATCAAGGCATACCCGCACACTCTGACGAGTGGTGAAGCATCACCAAGCAGTCCTTAAGTGGCTCCTGCCTCTGGTCAATAGTCAGTGCTGTGTTTGCTCAGAGTTTTCTGGTTCATGGCAGCTGGTGATGGCAGTCCTGATAAGGCACAGTAACAACTGGACCTTGGGAAGTGTCCTGGTCTTCTGGGTCTGAAGATGAGTCCACATCGGGACCAGAGGTTCCCCAATGAAGCCCCAGACACAGCCTTGCAATACTTGGCAGATACAGCCCCAACATGGGCTGAAAACAAATTTGACAGATGCAGTCCTTTACACACCGGTCACACCTTTGACAGTTCTATCCCCACATACGCTGATCACAATTTCAGCAGTTACATGTTGCAGCCCCACATTTACAGATGGTGACACACAATTACAGACCAACTGTGCCTCTGCAGTTGTGCTTTTGCTGAGTTGCAACTCTTACCTGAAACCGTAGGAAGAGTCAGATGGACCCTCTGATTCCCAGGTGGTCCCGGATCACTCTTTAGCAGTCTGCTCCTCTTGAAGCCTCACAGACACCGGGGACGCGCTGCATCTTGTTAGTACCTGCGTAGTCTCTCTTCTACATGGTAGGCAAGATGCTTCCTTCTCTCAGCATGCATACAGGATTCTGGGTACTTCAAGATGGGTATAGAACTGGTAGAGCAAGAGATCTAGATGTCCCACAACCTATGGGTGGTTACATGATAGCCAGACACCACCTTGGTTGCACAGCAGTCTCCCAAGTACTCTGCTGGGCACTCCTTTCATTGGTCAGTGAGGACTTGGACATTGAACAGCAAGTGTTGTAGTGGGGTCCTACTTTTGTACATAAAAGATAGGCAGGAGATGTGGATCCACTTTCTGAAACTGTAGAACTGGTTAGGTGTGATTGTTTTTTTTTTTTGTTTTCTTTTTGAAAAAGTGAAAACCAAAACATGAAGAATTAGTGGAAACCGTCTCAAGAAGTCAAAACACTGAAAGCCGAAACGCGTCAGGAAAGGAAAGAATAATGGCTTAGCAGTTTGAATTTGGAAATAAATGCCTTACATTGCTGCAAACAACTGGTGCACAGCGCTTTTCTTCGGAAGGAGAAGTTGGTTTTGATATATATATAATATACTCACTTAAAAAAAAGAAATTCAGCAGTTTGAGTTATTTCAAGTAACTATAACTTGCGGCTCAAGGTAACTATAACTCCTGCCCCCACCATGCACAGTTTTGTCTTCAATAACTTGACTTCTAATGTTTCATTGATGTTTTATTGACATTATATAAGTTGCCATGAGTGCTGTAATATCTGCGGTAATTAACAGTGCATGGCGGGGGTGCAAGTTATAGTTACCTTAGGCCACGAGTTATAGTTACTTTCTCTGGTTTTGTGCAAGTAAATTCAGAACCTAACTATAACGTCCCTGTAACCTTTGGTATTTTAAGTGAATTTCTAAGGTTTAAAAAAAATGCTAATTCCCAACTATAATGTCCCTGTAACGGTTGTTTTCTCAGTGAATTTCTATGTTTTTTTAAGGTAAAGTAATTTTCATTACTATACATTAATCCAACCACCGCTGCACCTGGCCTGCGGCTAGTCCCTGCGGCCAACCCCCCTATTCACCCCTAACCACCCAATCCCAACCTGCACATGGCCAAATGTCCTGTCTCTATGGGAGCGAGAATAGGTGTGAGAGGGTGTGTCTGGGTGTGAAAGAGGATAGGGGAGTGTCTGTCTGGGTGTGAGAGGGTCTTATTGCCCTCCAATAGATGAAAGATGCATGCACCTTCACAAAGGATTTCAGATTGTTTTTCAATATGGAATTGCGGAGAACACACACTTGCTTTCCCTTCAGCAAGCCCAGGAGTTAGGATCATTTGTCCTTTCCAGAAGTGGAGCTTCAACTGGGGCACTTGCTACACTTATTTTGTAAGTGCTTCCTGTTGAGGTTTAGTTTCTGTGAAATGAGCATCATGGGCAGAACGGAAGCTCACCTTCTCGCTTATCCAACAAGAGTCCACAGTTTGCACAAAATGTCTAACCAACTGGAGTACTTTCTACTGGTTTGTTAGTAAGTGCTACCTCGCCGGGTTAATGGCCCATGTGGGGGAGAGGGTCACCCCACACCCAGATGATTTAGGCTCCAGGGCTCCGATCCCCCTGGGGCCCACTACAATACAGCTGTGTGGCCACGCTCCCCTGGCTGATTTCAGCCTTGGTGACACCATCCCCAGGACCCACTACAATTCAATGTGGAGGGGGTGGGGAGGGGGAGGGGGGGGTGCAGCCTCCCCACCCCAGCCAGTTTTGGCCCCAGAGACCCCATCCTCCAGCCTTATCATATATATATTTTTTTCTCCTGGGGAGGGGGGGCATGCGGACCTTGGGGCCCCACTCCCCCTGCCATTTTTAGCCCCTGGGACCCCATCCTCCAGGGCCTGGCCTTATAATATTTTTTTTTTTGGGGGGGGGGGAGCAATATCGGCCCTGGGGACCCCATCCTCCGGGGCCCGGGTAGGTCACCTTGGTGCCCCCCAGGGCACCCAGTGTGCAATGGGACACCGGGCGGTAGCTTCAAGGTCCCCCGCGGTCCCAACCAGCCTCCTGCCTCCTGCAGGAGCCAGCACTGCTGTCACAGACAGTGTACTGCAAAACAATGCAGTTCCCTGTCTGTGAGAACAATAGTTTCCTCTCGTTCCCTGCCCGCATGTCTGCTGGCAAGGAAACAGAAGAAACCTCCGTTCCCAGCAAATGAGGACTGTTTGACAGCTCTTGCTTGCTGGAACCAGAGTGCTTTCTGGGACTTGGTGGGAGCTGTCAGAGCTCCCGCCAAGTCACAGCAAACAGATGGAGCCGGCCCTGGGGGGTGGCTGTCCCTGGAGCCATGCACCACCCCCTTAGTTTGAAACAATAGCCCCGGGGAGATGGTGGTCTCCGGAGCCGGGGCTCTGCAACGGACCCACTTTATCATATTATTTCAGCCTCAGGGAGGTGGTGGTGGTGGTGGTACCCGGGGTTAGGGGTCTGCAACAGACTCTTCATTATTTTATTTCAGCCCAGAGGAGGTGGCGGACTCTGGGGCTGTGGAGGGAGTGGGGAGGCTGCACGGCCCCTACTAATTTGCAATCATTTGCCCTGGGGAGTTGGTGGTTATGGGGCTGTTTCCAAAGCTAGCACGAACGCCTGCACTTTTTAAAAGTGGATTCACGACCCTGCAGTGGATTTGTGGCCTTTTTTTATTTTTAAAAAGGTATTTTTACCTAGGTGGTGAAGGGGGGGGTCCCTCTGGGATCCCAGCACCAGAGCTAAGGGGTCAGGGAGTCCCTACCCTGGCCCTGTTTCAGCTTTTTTTAAATCTTTTTTTCAGGAAGTCTGCGGAAGCCAAGTCCTAAGAAGGCTGCCAACACTTCCTTGTTGAAGTGTGGGCACCCAATCAGATCTCAGCATGAGATCGGGAGGGTTCACTGAGCCTTTGCGTATATCTATATCTATATACATACATTTTAATTTTCTTTAAAATCTCAAAAACTACTGAATGGATTTACACCAAATAACAGAAGGGGCTCTTTCTGGACCAAAAGCTAACTTTCTGCCAAATTGGGTGTAATTTCGTCCAGCGGTTCGAGCTGTAGTCATGTTCAAAATCCCCATCGATAAATGCATGAGGAAAAAGTGTTTTGGGAACCCCTCCCTCATTTTTCTCAGCCCCTGCTTGATGGATCACCCTAAAACCTTCCAGACAGCAGCTTTTGTGAAGATTAATCAACAGGTGCCAAAGATATAGGCAAGTCAAAATTTGTTTTTTTCTATAGAAACATGGTCCTAACTATAACTATCTAGTGGTGACCACCACTAGGTTATATGTATGTATATACTTCAGCCATTCTGAAATATATATATATATATATATATATATATATATATATATATATATATTCTGAAATATATATATATATATATATATATATTTCAGAATGGCTGAAGTTATAGTTAGGTTTACCAGTGATGGGGATTTCTTTGATTTACGTCCCTTAACTTTGCACCTGTTTGACGGATCTCAGCCAATGTTTGCAGACCTGCTGCACTCATTACATTGTCAGGGCCTTGAAAGTTTTGCGCCGTTTGGTCAAGGGGGTGCAAAGAAAACAGAGGGGTTCCAAAACACGCTTGAAATCCAATGCATTTAACACAGACTTTTGTATTTCACATAGTGGCAAAAAAGCTGACTGGATTAGAATGAAACTTCACAGCAAGATACATTAGACTATGTAGAGGATTATTTTTGCTCTTGCAAGTATTGTTATGAAGTGGTTATGAAGTTATAAAGGCCAACAGCTTAGTGATATCTTATAGCACAATACTACTAAATGTAGCAAAGAAGCCCAAAAAAATAAACTAGACTGCATATGTAAAGTTTCAGATTTGCTACATGAAGAACCGAAAGACCCATTTATGTCCACATGCTAATGGAAACCTATAAACAAATACATAACAAATAAAATGCATCTTAATCTACATAAATTTTATTTACGTACGCTGTGGCTCACAAAATGAAACTGGCCAAACAAAAAAACTTTTTTCTTATGCATTCTTGTGCAACAAAATTAAAAATGTACCTATCAGTGAGGCACACAATCTATTATTTGAAGGACATGATAATTGGCCACTAGGAAAACAATAAGTCTCAAGATTTATATCAATTACAATGATTGCCTTTCATGTACTTTGGCCTCCATACGTAGAAAAATCCGACTAGAAGTAGTAAGGAAGTCCAAAAAATAATATTTGCTGCATATGTAAAGTTTCAGATTCACTAATTGGACAACTGAAAGACGCATTTATGGTCACATGCCAACGGAATACTTTAAACAAGTACATAATGAAAAGGATACATCTTATCTACATACATTTTCTTGCATGCTCTCTGGCTCACAAAATAAAATTGGCCCAACAAGCCAAACAAACAACATCTTTTTTATGCACCCCTGTGCAAGAAAATAAAGAATCGCCCTGGCAGTGAGACACACAAACTACTGTTTGGAGGACAAGATAATTGGCCTTTAGGAAAAAACAAGAATCTTAATTTTTATAACAATGAAGTGGCTTTCATTCACTTTGGGTATCATATGTAGCACAATCCTGATAAATGTAGCAAGGAAGCTCAAAACATAAACTAGACGGCAAATGTGTCAGAATTACTAAATGAACAACTAAAAGACACCTTTATGGTCACATGATTATGTAAACCAATAAACAAATACATGAGAAAATGCAATAGATAAAAAGAAAGCGATCACATTATATCTAATTGTCACTCTGCAGTAATAGTATTCCAAAGATAGGGATTCCTCGGGGATTAGCTCCCTAATAACTTTCCACCCATTGACGAATCATCAAAACACTTTCCAGACATATTATTTTCTACATTTTGAGATTATGTATATTTTTGTGGTGAATCATTAAGGGAAAGCAAAGATAAAAGGGGTCCCAAAACTCGTTTTTTCACCAGTGCATTTCCAGAGACAATTGTATTTGATGTAGCGAAAAGCAGCTGAATGGATTTACATGATATGTGGCAGGATTATACATTATGGTGCAGAGGTGCTGCTTTTTGAGTACTTCAGTTGAGTAGGGGAAGTATTTTTTAGGTGATAAGGTATTTAAACTTAGTGGTATCTATCACTGTTGTCACGGAATTTCACAACATTTTGTGAAACTGCAGTAGTAGCTGGGTATAAATGTATTTAAAAATATATGAAACAATATATACAAATGTCTCTACCTATTACCACTTTAGTTAAGCAGTAATAGGTAGAGACCTACTACTTATCTATATCTAATGCCATAACACTAAACACAGCAAAGAGTAGTAAACCCAACATGGCTGATTTTCATTCTCTTAAAAATAGCCTTACCTAATTAAATACGGGCTTGTCATCGCCATGTATCACGGTATACCACGGCCCAAAATATAACTAAGGCCTAGATGTATTATTGGATTGCAGTACCCTTGTGTCACTTATGGTGTCGCGTGGGCAATGCAATACTTAAGTCAGATTTACAAAGTAACACGAGGCCACTATTTGTAGCCCAATATTGATCGGTAAATCTGGAGAAATGCAAGGCAGCGCAATTTTCTGGTTTGCGTTACTACATTGCGGCTAAATTTGACATACATCCGTATGCCACACCACTGTAGCCACTCCACTGTATGCTATTCCACTCTACACCTCTCCACTGTATGAGACTCTATTCTAGGATACTCCACTCTACGCTATTACTCTGAATGCAATGCCATTGTATTTCACTACACTCTATGCACTTACGTTGTATGCACCTGCCACTCTAGTCTACATCACTCCATTGGTCGCTACTCCACTATAAGCTATTCCACTCCACGGTGTTCTACTGTACACCACTTCACTCTACAGCACTCTATTATAAGCTATTCCACTGTTTGCCACTCCACTGTACGCTACTCCACTCTACTCCACTCCAGTGTACAACACTCTGGCATTCCACTCTACACCACTTAATTCTATGCTAGTCAATTGGACCCCTCTCCACTGTATGCTATTACACGTTATCCCACGCCACTCCAGTCTACACCATTCCATTATATGCCACTCCACTGTACACTACTCCACTATACACTATTACACACTAAGCCACTCCGCTGTACAACACTCTGCTCTATGCCATTCCACTCTACACTATTACACTGAACACAATTTCACTCAACACCAGTTTACTCTGAGCAATTATACTGTATACAACTCCACTTTGTGCATCCCACTGTGATGAAATAGCTAAATAATGCAAAGACAAAATCAAGAGAATTTACTCTACATTTGACACACAATCTTCCTTGGAAGAGCTTCAGTGGGAACAGATATGTCCCCACTGGGAAGCCAGCGCTCACTTGGGAAGTTTCACAAATGTTTTGGTGGACCAGGTTGAGAAGTTGATGTCAGAAGTCAAATCGGGTTCTCCCCTTGCCCCCACTTGATTTTTTCCCCACTTAGCTTCTACCCAAAGTCCTTACCTGACTCAGATCTTTAACCTCTCTTTGTCATATGCAGAGGATCCAGAAATTTGGAAGCAGGCTTTAATACTCCTTCTCGTCAAAAAAGTTTTCATTCTAATTACCACCCTGTATCCTTGCTCCCTTACGTGTCTAAAATCCTTGAAAGAGTTGTAAATACCCAACTCACTGCCTTTCTGGAGGATACCAACCTACTAGATCCATCCCAGATGGGAATCAGAGCTAAAATCAGCCCAGAGTCCACACTCCTTGCTATTCTGGATAACAGATTAAAAGTTGCCCTGATTCTATTGGACCATTCCACAGCATTCATTAGTGTCTCACATAGCCTATTGATTGCTAAACTGCATGAAACTGGCCTACACTCAAAAGCCCTATGATGGTTGGGTTCATTTTTAAGGAATACAACTTGGTTCGTTCAGCTGAACACTTTTAGATCATTCCCTCAGGAATCTAAATGCAGCGTCCCCAGAGTTCTATCCTGAGTCCGACACTTTTTAATATGTATATCTCTTCTGTCGCCAAACTGGCTAGAAACTGGGGATTTGAGATTTACTAATATGCACATGACACCCAACTGACCATTTCAGTCGGGGAGGATGTCACAGTGTCCTTTCCTCAGGATCTGCACGCCGCCGAACAACAGGCCCACCTTCCGGCGTCACCAACTCAGAAAGCTATTATAGCACAGAGTTATGGTGAAGCCAGTCGGGGAGAAGGGAATTAGGGTAGCGAACAGCAGGGAGAGAGATCTGAAAACGAAAGATGGGTAAACATGTATGTATATACTTGTTCATAACAGAATTAACATTCAATTATACATTTAGACAAAGGCGTCTCCATGTGTGCAAGAGTTGAGACCATTATGGAATAAACAAAGGCGTCTCCATGAATGCAAGAATTGAGACCCTTATGGAATAGTCAAAGGCGTCTCCATGAATGCAAGAATTGAGACCCTTATGGAATAGACAAAGGCGTCTCCATGAATGCAAGTGTTGAGACCCTTATGGAATAGACAAAGGCGTCCCCGTGTGTGCAACAGTTGAGACCCTTACGGAATAGACAAAGGCATCTCCGTGGATGCAAGTGTTGAGACCCTTATGGAATAGACAAAGGCGTCTACGTGTGTGCAAGAGTTGAGACCCTTATGGAATAGACAAAGGCATCTCCGTGAATGCAAGTGTTGAGACCCTTATGGAATAGACAAAGGCGTCTCCGTGGATGCAAGAGTTGAGACTCTTATGGAATAAACAAAGGCGTCTCCGTGGGTGCAAGAGTTGGTAGAATCATGGTACTTCAGGATGTCATGAGCATTAAACAAAACTGGGCGTGGCCCTTCTCTGAATCATGGAACAAGAACAATTAGTAAAATCATGATACTTCAGGATGTCGTGAGCATTAAACAAAACTGGGCGCGGCCCTTCTCTGAATCATGGAACAAGAACAATTAGTAAAATCATGATACTTCAGGATGTCGTGAGCATTAAACAAAACTGGGCGCAGCCCTTCTCTGAATCATGGAACAAGAACAATTAGTAAAATCATGATACTTCAGGATGTCATGAGCATTAAACAAAATTGGGCATGGCCCTTCTCTGAATCATGGAATAAGAACGAACTGAGACCTCTGAACCTTGAGAAGGCAAGAGCTTGGACCATGGACATACTCTGAACATCAATCATGCAATTACTATGCCTTTATAAACATAAAACGTTTGGTCTCAGTCTAGAAATTCACAAAGACTTAAATATGTATCTCACATATCATCAAAGACTTAAATATTTCTCTCACATATTATGCTTCCAAAAACAATGAAACTATGATTTGCTTATCTTTGAGATGTTTTCACATTTGCCACCTAGGCCTGAAAGGTTTACTCATGTAAACTGAAGCGCCTTGATTATTGGACCAAGGGCGCTTTACTCATATGAACTGAAGCACTTTGATTGCTGTGCGAAGGGTGCTTTACTTCCAATGAACTGAAGTGCTTTGAATGTCGTGCCAAGTGTGCTTTACTCCTGTGAACTGAAGCGCTTTGAATACCATGCCAAGTGCGCTTTCCTCCTGTGAACTGAAGTGCTCTGAATACCATGCCAAGTGTGCTTTACTCCTGTGAACTGAAGTGCTTTGAATGTCGTGCCAAGTGTGCTTTACTCCTGTGAACTGAAGCGCTTTGAATACCATGCCAAGTGCGCTTTCCTCCTGTGAACTGAAGTGCTCTGAATACCATGCCAAGTGTGCTTTACTCCTGTGAACTGAAGCGCTTTAAATGTTGTGCCAAGGGTGCTTTACTCCTGGGAACTGAAGTGCTTTGAATGCTGTGCCAAGGGAGCTTTACTCCTGTGAACTGAATCGCTTTGATTGCGGTGCCAAGGGCACTTTATTCCTGTGAACTGAAGCGCTTTGAATATTGTGCCAAGTGCGCTTTACTCCTGTGAACCAGCCACCTGTTCACTACAGAGTTCATCCCGAAACAAATCCTATTAGCATTTAACTGTGTTATTACCTATCTATCGCCAAGAAAATATTCCATTTCATAATCTGAATTTAGGCCTCGTTCCACTGCCTCTAATCGTAGTATCCAAATAGATTCCTTTCTTCTAAGAGTTAATTCCCTATTGCCACCTCGTTAATTTTGTTCACATTGATCAAAACCAAAGAATTTGAATTCTTTATGAGTACCTTGTTTGTCACATGACTTCATATGGGAGGCTATTGGATATCGTTCGTCTTCCTGTCTAATTGCTCTCCAGTGTTCTGAAATTCCTACTTTGAGGGGACGAATACTACTACCCACATATATCTTTCCACACTTACAGGACAACATATATACTACATATTTGGTGTTGCAATTTATATGGGATCTAATACTATATTCCTTATTGTCGATACCCAAAAAGACCTTTGCGGCACGTGGTTTTGAAGCAATAAAGACTTAAGTCTGCTCCACTTGTCAAAATTCACATTTGAAGTAGCAATGTGGTGCCAAATATCTGCTATTGTCGTCTGTTGCATAGGGAGAAAAAGGAAGTTACCACAACAGGTGACAACCTGGGCGTCTGAAACGACGTAAGCAATTCCGGCTCGCATGCCACAACAGCTCTCACTGTTAAGAAGCACATAGCTTCCACTGGAGAGCACCTGGAATTCTGGTCTAATCAAGGGGACTGGAACTCCCTTCAGATAGCAAGCTAAATTTGCTGCTGAAGAGTTACACATCCTGTGCAAGGACAGCTGCGTACAAACCATTGAATGGCTCACAGAAGTCTCCCATTCACTGCCGCTAAGAAAGACCTCTTTCATGGCATTAAAACATTATTGCAAAAAGGGAAGCTCCTACACCTCATGAATGTAACTATCTCCTAGCCTTTCATATCTGCCAACAGGAATGTGTTTCAGATTAATAACCCCATGTATTAACCATTCAGTGGATGGTATTTCAGCCACAGTAAACTGCAACTTTTCTAATTTCTCGATGTTTAACATAATATAAGTAGCTTCTTTCTTAGCCATTATTTGCTGCTATTGTGTCGAATGAAATGCTTAAAAAATATCCCTCACGCTGACCTGTTGCGAGACAATGGCAAACCCAGTCCAAGGAAGGAAGGCAAGTACAGTTAATAAGAGCCACAGATAGTTCCATGGACAAATGAAATAGTTCATTTTGAGCCAATTTGTTAGCTTACATGCTCTTGACAGTCTTGTTGCAGAAGAGGCAGATGAGTCGGTGAATGTGTCATTAACTTCTGCAAAATACCCAGAAGCAGTTCGTGCAAAAACTGGAGCCATGTTTGAAAGAGGAGAACTGGCAGAAGTCTCCCTTGGTGGTTCTTAGTAAATGATTCTATCCGTTTGAGTTGAATTTGAGTAAAATAGCTCAATACTGTTGCTGTTGCTTGCCCCCCAGAAGTAGGTAGTGGGACTAATGAAAGATCATTTTTCACCCTTTCTACGCTCAAAGAGGTGTCAGCACTGCTGGTCAAAACCTGGAGAGGAACATCCTGGTCTGCAGTGAGAGGGAGTCTGGGACTACCCAGGAGTCCTCTACGTCTGATGTGCAGGATCAGCCATATGGTGTCGCTTGACATTGTCGATGTAGACAAAGTGGTTTTCTTTCGAACCTGGCAATGGTGGTAGAATAAAAGTTCTGGTACCATGTATTCCAGAACTGGAACCCGTGCACGCTAATTTTTTCACAGCAATCTTTTCCCGCACTAGATCCCCAACTTTTGGAATCCAGCCGGTTGGTGTTATTGGTGCATCCCTTATTCCAGAGGAGGTGGCACTGGCAGATGCGTTGTTCTCACGGAACTGATATAAGTCCTGCAAGACAGTGACATGTTCATTTATGTCAAAAGATGTCTCTGCTGTCTCCGTGCCAGGACCATCAAGATCTGGAACATACATTTGTTTTCCAAACAGGCATTCATATGGGGTACGCCCGCCCAGGGACCTTCTGGGCAGATTATCAAGTGCTCTCTGAACTCCATACAGGTGATTAAGCCAACTATGACCCGTGCCTAACACTCTAGTTGTTAAGGATTGCTTTAAATCCCAGTTTCTTCGCTACACAACACTATTTTCTTTGGGATGATACAGAGATGAATAATAAAGTTGGACCCCTAATGAAGCCATGGTGTCCCTGAATGCCCTTGAGGGGAAAGTAGGGCCCTGGCCGGAGTGGAAAGCATCAACTGCATATGTGCTGATAAAGACTTGCAAATCTTTAATAATAGTTTGAGCGTCAGCTGAGCGTTGTGGCCATACCCATAGGAATCTGAAGCATGAGTCGACAGCGACTAGAATGTATTTATATGCATCATCAGATGTTAAAGGATCACAATGGTCAAGGTACACACACTGTAAAGGTTTGTTGGAATTTAGGAGTTTCTGCAGTGGGTGTTTGAAGGCGGACCCTTTTATTTGCCGACAGATGTCACAGCAAAGCACATACTGTTTGGTCTGTTTGTATAGACCTGGCACCCAGTAACTCCATATCGTAATAATGAAATAGTAGCCGCCACACCAGCATGTGCAGAAGCACTCCCTCATGCACTGCTGTAATCAACTCTGGTCTTTGATCTTGGTTGGGGATCACCCACCCCTGATATTGTTACTAAGGCAGTATTTAGGCTGGATATGCAGTAGGAATATTTGGAAGGATATGCCTTTGGCATGGGCTTGCTTTCAGCTGAGGTTTTCACAGCAACCAATGTTTCATCATCTAATCTCTTCTGTGAAAGAGTCATTGCAGCAACAGAAGCCGTGGCTACTGCTGACTTGGTTGCATTATCAGCCAAAGTATTGCCTGTAAAGTTTATTCCAACACGTTGATGTCCCAGTGTTTGAACTATATGGACATTTGGTAGCGTTTCTTTCAGATCCGCTACTTTCCCCCACAGTTGCCTGTGTTTAATGGTGTTGCCTCTTGAATCTCTGATCCCATTCTGGTGCCAGCAATGCAGGTATTCATTGAAGGACTGGACACAGAGTATGAATCACAGACAATTAATGTTAACTGTTCTGGATCTGTGTGTTACAGTGCCATCAAAAGAGCCTTGAGCTCTGTTAGTTGTGCAGTACAGTCCCCTAGGGTCTGTATGTAAGTATGTTGTGGATGGAATTCATCATCCTTCATGTGGCCACTCACAACCGCACAGGTGGTGGAGTATTGATGTTTGGTGCCTACTGCTGGTTTGGCTGAGCCATCGGTGTACATAATTATTTGATATTGTTCAATAGGCAAAGTGTTTGCAGGAACTGGGTATTCTAGTTCATATTGAAGAAATTCTTGAATTTGTAATTTAGGGTCAAAAACATAATCCACATCAGTGGCTTTCAGAGACGTTGCCCGTTGAATCCAACGTGGAGGTAGTACTATGGCATTAGGAACACTGGCTTTTGTGACAGTCTCAAGGGCTGGAATTGGAAATCCAACAATAATGCATTTCCCCTCGGCCAGTGGACTCTCTTTAATGACAGCAGTCTGAACAGTAGTCAGTGTTGTTCAGCTGTGAAATACAGATGTGATTTGTATGCAATAAGAACGGTATCACCCTCATTGAACGTAACATAGGTGAAACCAATGGCACCAGCAATTACTCTGATGAGCAAGTGTGTTTTGTTGTCTATTCTGTGTGTTTAGCCACAAGCATGTGTTGTTGCAAAGCTCTGAGAATGCGTGTGACACTATTTAAATGTCTGTAGTCTAGGACTATTCTATATGAATGGTCTGGTTTGGCTACAGGAAACAACGGGTTGTTCGTTGGTGAGACACAGGGTTCAATTATGCCCTGGTACTCTAGTTGCATGAGGACTTTCCTCACCGGTGCTCTAGTTTCATGCTATATTAGATTTAGGGTTGTGATCTAATTGGTATCATATGGAAGGGAGAATCTTTATCCCACCCTACATGATTGCGATATAACGTGGGGGCCAACACCCAATCAATGGCGCAAGCCTCCATAAGCTCTCTTTGAACAAGGGGCGAGAAAGATTGTTCAATTACCTCTTCCCCATAGGGAAGATTATGGACAAATTCCAATGACCAATTTTTTAAGACAATATAATATCATAATTAGTTACACGATCCTAAATGATAGTGTCAATTATGCGGTCAATGTCCCCTTCTAATTATATTTTTAGTTTATACACCCTATCAGGTGTGGAGACACTCATGTCCGCAGTCTCGACATTGTCAGTCAGTCAAGAGAACTTTATTTCGGCTGCAAGAGCCACAAAAGCACATAGCAGCAATAAATAAATACACAAGGTTGAATAAAATATGTACAGTACTCATGTGATTATATAAAAATAATAAAATTAAATGCATCCCAAGAGTCAATTAATACATTCTTACTAAAACCATTATACAGATAAAGGTTTTCCTCTGACAGTCCAACTTGCCCCAGGGAACTTGGCAACAGCAATCACTAACATCGGGCAAGTGTCTGGAGGTCTGTGTCGGACCTGCAAACTTCTAGCAGTCTACAAGCCGGGGCTTGCCATTTCCTACGTGAGGCAGTGTATGCAGGGCAGACAAATAGGAAATGAGGGAGGTTTTCAATGGGTGCTTTGGAAGCTGGGCAGATGGTTGTTGATTCATGTGACCAGCAACTGGTAAGTAGTCTTAATGGCAAGGTGCCAATGCGGAACTGGAAGTACAACTTCCTTTCTCTTGGTACCGTGATTATGTCCCAGAAAGCCTCATATTTGCACGTCTCTTTTAGGTTGGCGAAATCACATGATAGTGTAGAGTGAAGTGCAACTCTCAGATCTTCAGAGCCTAGCATATGCCAATACAATTTTTTGAGGTTCCTTTTTGAAGGGAAGGAGGTAGTGGTTGGAGAATCCCAGAGTTCTCTAAGCCCAAGCGAGTAAAGTAGCCCCTTGATGTGTCTGAGCCAGGGGATACTATGAGAATGGTCAGCTTCTAGAATGACCTGCAGGGCTACAGTAAAGGAGCCAAGCACTGGGGTAGTCCAAAGACCCCACCAGTATAAAAGAGGAAGTAGGAAGGCTTTGTGGCCAATGCGTTGCATGCCTAGGTCTCCAGTAATTCGTCATCCGTGAGATATATATCATCCGCATATGACAATGCTTCAGGGTCCAACTCGTGTAAAATAGCAATCTCACGAGCTGAAAACAGTCCTGTGCTGTTCTTATACCCCTGAGGCAAACAACATAACTTTTTCTGGGAGCCTAGTGCGCCAAAGCTTGTTAAGTCTCTGCTTTCAGGCGCTATATTCTGGCAGAAGAATCTATTCGAGATATCCAAAGTTGTTTTATATTTTTTCCGCACAATGTTGCTCATTAGTGCAGTGCTATGTGAATTTTGTATAGCATATGTACGTGTACGTCCGTTTAAATGTCTGTAGTCTAAGACTATTCTATACAGGGAGTGCAGAAATATTAGGCAAGTTGTATTTTTGAGGATTAATTTTATTATTGAACAACAACCATGTTCTCAATGAACCCAAAAAACTCATTAATATCAAAGCTGAATATTTTTGGAAGTAGTTTTTAGTTTGTTTTTAGTTTTAGCTATGTTAGGGGGATATCTGTGTGTGCAGGTGGCTATTACTGTGCATAATTATTAGGCAACTTAACAAAAAACAAATATATACCCATTTCAATTATTTATTATTACCAGTGAAACCAATATAACATCTCAACATTCACAAATATACATTTCTGACATTCAAAAACAAAACAAAAACAAATCAGTGACCAATATAGCCACCTTTCTTTGCAAGGACACTCAAAAGCCTGCCATCCATGGATTCTGTCAGTGTTTTGATCTGTTCACCATCAACATTGCGTGCAGCAGCAACCACAGCCTCCCAGACACTGTTCAGAGAGGTGTACTGTTTTCCCTCCTTGTAAATCTCACATTTGATGATGGACCACAGGTTCTCAATGGGGTTCAGATCAGGTGAACAAGGAGGCCATGTCATTAGATCTCCTTCTTTTATACCCTTTCTTGCCAGCCACGCTGTGGAGTACTTGGACGCGTGTGATGGAGCATTGTCCTGCATGAAAATCATGTTTTTCTTGGAGGATGCAGACTTCTTCCTGTACCACTGCTTGAAGAAGGTGTCTTCCAGGAACTGGCAGTAGGACTGGGTGTTGAGCTTGACTCCATCCTCAACCCGAAAAGACCCCACAAGCTCATCTTTGATGATACCAGCCCAAACCAGTACTCCACCTCCACCTTGCTGGCGTCTGAGTCGGACTGGAGCTCTCTGCCCTTTACCAATCCAGCCATGGGCCCATCCATCTGGCCCATCAAGACTCACTCTCATTTCATCAGTCCATAAAACCTTAGAAAAATCAGTCTTGAGATATTTCTTGGCCCAGTCTTGACGTTTCAGCTTGTGTGTCTTGTTCAGTGGTGGTCGTCTTTCAGCCTTTCTTACCTTGGCCATGTCTCTGAGTATTGCACACCTTGTGCTTTTGGGCACTCCAGTGATGTTGCAGCTCTGAAATATGGCCAAACTGGTGGCAAGTGGCATCGTGGCAGCTGCACGCTTGACTTTTCTCAGTTCATGGGCAGTTATTTTGCGCCTTGGTTTTTCCACACGCTTCTTGCGACCCTGTTGACTATTGTGAATGAAACGCTTGATTGTTCGATGATCACGCTTCAGAAGCTTTGCAATTTTAAGAGTGCTGCATCCCTCTGCAAGATATCTCACTATTTTTGACTTTTCTGAGCCTGTCAAGTCCTTCTTTTGACCCATTTTGCCAAAGGAAAGGAAGTTGCCTAATAATTATGCACACCTGATATAGGGTGTTGATGTCATTAGACCACACCCCTTCTCATTACAGAGATGCACATCACCTAATATGCTTAATTGGTAGTAGGCTTTCGAGCCTATACAGCTTGGAGTAAGACAACATGCATAAAGAGGATGATGTGGTCAAAATACTCATTTGCCTAATAATTCTGCACTCCCTGTATGAATGGTCCGGTTTAGTTACAGGGAACAAGGGTTTATTCATCGGCGAGACACAGAGTTCGATCACCCCCTGGTATTCTAATTGTGTAAGTATTTCTCTCACCGGTGCCCTTGCTTCATGTTTTATGGGATACTGCGGTTGTGGCTGCGGTTCACCTTTAATGGGAATTACATGGAATGGAGAATCCCTGTCCCACCCTACGTGATTTCTATACAACGCAGGTGCCTGTGCAAGAGCCCATTCAATAGAATAGGACTCAGCGAGTTCCTGAGGAACAAGGGGCGAAAAGGAAGGTTTAATAACCTCCTCACCAGCAGGGCAGGTGCGGACAAAATCAGGCGGACAATCTTGTTCGGCCAGCAAAATGTCATATATCTTAACTACACGATCCCAGAAGATTGCGTGTATGGTGCGTTCAATGTCTCCTTCCAATTGTAGAGTTACTCTATACACCTTATCGGGTTCGGAGACACGCATGTCAGCTGTTTCTACTTGTATGAAGTCATCAGTTGCTTTCACCTCCAGATGCTCTAGAAGATTCCGGCGAACTATTGTGACCTCTGCCGCGCTGTCTAGCAGTGTTAGAGCCCAGTTCTTATTCTTCAAGAGAACCCTCTTCCTGAGTGGCATGTCTAAGACTGCAGCCACTTTTTTCTTCTTAAACTGTTGTTTTTGCTGTAGTGGTTTCTCTTCCTTCTTAACCTCTTTAGTGCGGGCGTCGGCCACTGGCTGACGCCCACACTACCTCCCTGGTGCGGGTCACAACCAGTGGCCGACACCAGGGAGGGGGTTAATAAATCCTCAGGTGCGTGTGGATTCCCCAAAGTTTTCTTACCCAGAATACCCTGCAAAGCTGAAATGTTGAATAAAAACTCTATTTTTCTCGCATTTCTGTCACACAAACTACAGGAATATGCTCGGATCCACATAATTCCTACCACCCAGTGATTCCTCACCTGTCCTGATAAAAACACTACCCCACTTGAGTGCCTACACCTAGTGCCTGCGTCAGGACTGGATCACCCCACAGTCAACAGCTGCCTCATGTAGGCACCAGGCCTACCCACACAAGTGAGATATAATTTTTATCGGGAGACTTGGGGGAACGCTGGGTGGAAGGAAATTTGTGGCTCCTCTGAGATTCCAGAACTTTCTGTCACCGAAATGAGAGGAAAAAGTGTTTTTTGGCCAAATTTTGATGTTTGCAAAGGATTCTGGGTAACAGAACCTGGTCAGAGCCCCACAAGTCACCCCATCTTGGATTCCCCTGGGTTTCTAGTTTTCAAAAATGCGCTGGTTTGGTAGGTTTCCCCAGGTGCCGGCTGAGCTAGAGGCCAAAATCCACAGGTAGGCACTGTTTTCTATGAAAAAATGTGATGTGTCAACGTTGTGTTTTGGGGCATTTCCTGTCGCTGGCGCTAGGCCTACCCACACAAGTGAGGTATCATTTGTACCGGGAGACTTGGGGGAACGCTGGGTGGAAGGAAATTTGTGGCTCCTCTCAGATTCCAGAACTTTCTGTCACCGAAATGTGATGAAAACTTTTTTTTTTTAGCCACATTTTGAGGTTTGCAAAGGATTCTGGGTAACAGAACCTGGTCAGAGCCCCACAAGTCACCCCATCTTGGATTCCCCTAGGTCTCTAGTTTTAAACAATGCACAGGTTTGGTAGGTTTCCCTAGGTGCCGGCTGAGCTAGAGGCCAAAATCTACAGGTAGGCACTTTGCAAAAAACAGCTCTGTTTTCTATCAAAAAATGGGATGTGTCCACGTTGTGTTTTGGGGCATTTCCTGTCGCGGGCGCTAGGCCTACCCACACAAGTGAGGTATCATTTTTATCAGGAGACTTGGGGGAACACTGGGTGGAAGGAAATTTGTGGCTCTTCTCAGATTCCAGAACTTTCTGTCACCGAAATGTGAGGAAAATGTGTTTTTTTAGCCACATTTTGAGGTTTGTAAAGGATTCTGGGTAACAGAACGTGGTCAGAGCCCCACAAGTCACCCCATCTTGGATTCCCCTAGGTCTCTAGTTTTCAAAAATGCACAGGTTTGGTAGGTTTCCTTAGGTGCCGGCTGAGCTAGAGGCCAAAATCTACAGGTAGGCACTTTGCAAAAAACAGCTCTGTTTTCTGTCAAAAAATGGGATGTGTCCACATTGTGTTTTGGGGCATTTCCTGTTGCGGGCGCTAGGCCTACCCACACAAGTGAGGTATCATTTTTATCGGGAGACTTGGGGGAACGCTGGGTGGAAGGAAATTTGTGGCTCCTCTCCGATTCCAGAACTTTCTGTCACCGAAATGTGAGGAAAATGTGTTTTTTTAGCCACATTTTGAGGTTTGCAAAGGATTCTGGGTAACAGAACCTGGTCAGAGCCCCACAAGTCACCCCATCTTGGATTCCCCTAGGTCTCTAGTTTTAAACAATGCACAGGTTTGGTAGGTTTCCCTAGGTGCCGGCTGAGCTAGAGGCCAAAATCTACAGGTAGGCACTTTGCAAAAAACAGCTCTGTTTTCTATCAAAAAATGGGATGTGTCCACGTTGTGTTTTGGGGCATTTCCTGTCGCGGGCGCTAGGCCAACCCACACAAGTGAGGTATCATTTTTATCGGGAGACTTGGGGGAACGCTGGGTGGAAGGAAATTTGTGGCTCCTCTCAGATTCCAGAACTTTCTGTCACCGAAATGTGAGGAAAACGTGTTTTTTTAGCCACATTTTGAAGTTTGCAAAGAATTCTGGGTAACAGAACCTGGTCAGAGCCCCACAAGTTACCCCATCTTGGATTCCCCTAGGTCTCTAGTTTTAAAAAATGTACAGGTTTGGTAGGTTTCCCTAGGTGCAGGCTGAGCGAGAGGCCAAAATCTACAGGTAGGCACTTTGCAAAAAAGAGCTCTGTTTTCTGTCAAAAAATGGGATGTGTCCACATTGTGTTTTGGGGCATTTCCTGTCGCGGGCGCTAGGCCTACCCACACAAGTGAGGTATCATTTTTATCGGGAGATATGGGGGAACATAGAATAGCAAAACAAGTGTTATTGCCCCTTATCTTTCTCTACATTTTTTCCTTCCAAATATAAGAGAGTGTGTAAAAAAGACCTCTATTTGAGAAATGCCCTGCAATTCACATGCTAGTATGGGCACCCCGGAATTCAGAGATGTGCAAATAACCACTGCTCCTCAAAACCTTATCTTGAGCCCATTTTGGAAATGCAAAGGTTTTCTTGATACCTATTTTTCACTCTTCATATTTCAGCAAATGAATTGCTGTATACCCAGTATAGAATGAAAACCAACTGCAGGGTGCAGCTCGTTTATTGGATCTGGGTACCTAGGGTTCTTGATGAACCTACAAGCCCTTTATATCGCCGCAACCAGAAGAGTCCAGCAGACATAATGGTATATTGCTTTAAAAAATCTGACATCGCAGGAAAAAGTTACAGAGTAAAACATAAAGAAAAATGGCTGTTGTTTTCAGCTCAATTTCAATATTTTTTTATTTCAGCTGTTATTTTCTGTAGGAAAACCTTGTAGGATCTACACAAATGACCCCTTGCTGAATTCAGAATTGTATCTAGTTTTCAGAAGTGTTTAGCTTTCCGGGATCCAGCATTGGTTTCACACCCATTCCGGTCACTAACTGGAAGGAGGCTGAAAGCACCAAAAATAGTAAAAATGGGGTATGTCCCAGTAAAATGCCAAATTTGTGTTGAAAAATGTGGTTTTCTGATTCAAGTCTGCCTGTTCCTGAAAGGTAGGACGATGGTGATTTTAGCACCAGAAACCCTTTGTTGATGCCATTTTCAGGGAAAAAACCACAAGCCTTCTTCGGCAGCCCTTTTTTCCAATTTGTTTTGAAAAAACGAAATTTTCACTGTATTTTGGCTAATTTCTTGGTCTCCTCCAGGGGAAACCACAAACTCTGGGTACCATTAGAATCCCTAGGATGTTGGAAAAAAAGGACGCAAATTTGGTGAGGATAGCTTATGTGGACAAAAAGGGAGCAGCTAAGGGGTTAACAGAAACCTCCGAAGAGCGTTGTGATTCCTGTATCGGTTTCACATACTCTGTTCTCTGCTCTGATCGCCCACCTCTCTCATTTCTCTTTTCCGATGAGTCCTGAAAGGAACGAGATTGGCATGTATCAGTATATTGATATCTATCAGGCGTTTTTATATTCTCTCTATTTCTGAGATTATACCTATTCTGTGGGGTCTCCGTGTGTGGAGATTTTCCCCTTTCTTTTTTAGGTGTTTGTTGTTTTTTCTCCCAGCGCTTCTTATTACCCTCAGGTTGTTGCTTAGTATTGTCTTTATTAATTTTACCCTGAAATTGAGGTTTTTGTGGTCTAGCCCCTAGGCTCTCTCGACCAATACTGGAATATGTTTCCGCTATTATTTTAATCAGTTCACGCTCCTGATCTTGTTGTGCAACGTCATGAAGACGCATGCGCACTGCAAGTGCAACTGCTTCCCCTTTAAGATTACTTAGGATAATTGAAGAAACTGTGGGAAAGTTGCCCATCAGTTGCATTCCTAAATCTAAGGCCGGGGCAGCCCCAAATTCATCTTGAATTTGTTTAAGCACTTCCGGTAGGTTGGCCAATGTCGGTGTACCGTGTGCCATTGTATAGAGCGCGGCAAATACCGTGCCCCATGTATAACAGTGTTCCACTGTAGAAACCATCCCAGAGGGCAAGCACATAGTTAATATTCTATGTTTATCCTGAGGTCCCGTATGGGGAAATACCGCATCCAGCGTGTTAATTTTTTGTGCCAGCCAAAATGGAGTCTCCTCTCATTTTGCTGGGACCTTACCCACAATAGAGTGCACAGTCACCGGATTTATACCTGGTGTTACTGCATGTGGTTGTGCTGGAGCAGCACGCGCTGGGTTTGTATTTAGTGTTTGCATCACAAACTGTACTAATCATCTATATATTGCTGTTAATTCAGTATATAAGCGTCGAACCTCAGCCACCGCCATGTTCGCAACCGCAGGATGAGGTGTATATGTGGCCAATAAAGGCCAGGTAGGACCTACATTACTTAGTGGACCTAACCTTACTGGTAATATTGTATGGGATAGGGCGCCATCAAGCCAATTTTTATGTTCTTGATACGATAGAGGTATCTATAAGTATGCGTACGCCCTGTACTGCCCAGGCGCGTTCGCAACTGTATATATATGGAATGTGTTTGTGTTCCCATCAACTGCTGGAAATGTGACCCAAGAATAGAACAGTTCCATTCTATAAGCTGCATGAGCGTCCACCACAAATGTGACTGGACCTCCCTGTGCTGTTAGTCCATGTGCTAATAAATGTGTTGTAAGTGGTTGCCTCATATTGAGAGCTATTTGTACAGCCTGGGGATTAGCCATTATAAAAGCACTAAAGGTTCAGAGAAGGCACACCAAGATGGGGTCTCTTTTCCTTTTAAGGTTCAAGCTTGAACAACCACCCGCTGTAAAATAGGGTTACCTATACGGTGGTGGCGGAAATCCTCAGCACCACGGACGTCTCGGTATACGGAACTGAGGGGTCATTATATTATATGAGACCGAGATATATCGGTGGACGTGAAAATTAGAGCCTGACCAAACGTTGGTGGCGCCGTGTCGCGTAGGCTCTCATTATCCTAATGAGACTACTGGATGTTGAGCGGCAAGATCGTTCACAGTGTGGGGGACTAAGTCTGACCCACGGTGAAGGACCCTTGTCACTCTAAATCCGGGTTTTGCTCCGGATAACTAGCAGTGCCCCATCTCTCCCAAAGGGAAGAGACAATTGGGCAGCCGAGCGCATTACATCTTAGCACTTCCCAGGGAAGTCGTGGTCACTCAGGTCACAACCGGTTCTCTCATATACAGTACGGCTCCCATAAAATTGGCAAAGGCAGTTTAAGTTTTAAAGATTGATTTAATAACACGACTGCATTTTAGATAACAAAGCGTGAGCTTCAATACTCAGAACTACACTACACAGCACGATTGAAATAGTAACGATGAGAGTGAAGCACAAGAAAAAAGCTATCATAGTGCCGCTAGATTATGTTCTCTCTAAGTTATATTCTGAGCACAGCATGTGAAGCTCTAAGCCTGCCTTTCAGGTTCCCTCTGGAGGACATCAACCCTCATACCTGAGCAAAGGCCTGTAATCTGCATCAGCATCTGCAACGGGGAAGTCAGCATCTAGTTGTAGGTTCCTGGACGGAATCTCCCTCTGACGTGTACTTGGACTAGAAAGTTTTTTTATAACTAACACGCAGATGTTCTAAGAAAATATCCCTACGTAAGGATGTGTATCTTCTATGAATACTGGAGACTAAACTTCTACCACGTTTACCGGCAATGTATCAGACTGTAGCCTTGACTGAAGCACAGGGCAATCAAGAATGCATTATTTGAGAACACAGTGCTGAACTAAGCTAAACAGTGTGATAGAAGGAAATTAAAACAAGACAGTGAAACTGGTTATTTGTAAAATAACAGTGCGAAGCTGAATAAAATGTATCTAGGGCAAAGTGCACAGCGGCCTAGTATGTTAAACTAACGTGCATGAAGCTATATTAAAAATGGCTATACTACAGCTTATTCCGCATATGCCAGAGGCACCTTAATCTGGATAGCTCCAGAGGTGCCGTTCATTACAACTAAGATACATATTGATCGGGAGGGCGGATATGTTCTGCTAGAAGGACACTTAGATGGTCATCCCATTCTCCCGACCTCCATATATAGTCCCAATACAATGCCAGGATCCTTCTTTAATGGACTATCCCCGTCCTTACTCCAGGATCCAAACACGCCTAGTTTATGGGGGGGGGGATTTTAATTGTATCCAAAATACAGATCTGGATCGATCGACTCCCCCACCCTTACCGAACACTCCAGGCTTACACGCTACTAAACACTTCCATCAATGGACGCAAGCTATGCGGCTACATGATATCTAGAGTCTACACCATCCTGAAGATAGGGAGTATTCTTACTATGTGCCAGGCTACCACATACACACAAGATTGGATTATATTTTTTGCGACCCACTTATGTGGCCCAATATCTGTAGTTCTGAGTATTTGGGTAGAACCTTATCTGACCATAACCCCCTGCGGGTGGTTTTTAAATGGGGGCGACCCAGACCAAAGACACCGACATGGAGACAGAGTGGAAACCCTACAAGATGTGCCTTATAGAATACAATTAGGTATAGCTATTATGGAATACTTTCAACACAACGAGGGCTCGGTGGGCGACAGTAGAGTGGAATGGGATGCAATGAAGGTGGTTGTACGAGGTCATTGTATGACCTCCTCTTGGGGAGCGAAAACCGGCCTTACGCGCACTGTATTGAACCTGGAACAGGAAATATGTTGGCTGGAGAAAACAGCTATAACTGATCCATCAGTGCGACGATCACTGACACTACAGCGTAAGCAATATTGAGAGGAATAAGATAGGCTTGGGAAATTAGACTACAAAGAATATGTGACCCGACAACATAGGGAGGGGGACAAACCTGGACGCATGTTGGCTTGGCTGTTGCGTTCTGAGGTGCCTCGAACGGTACTAGGTGCGATTAGGAACGATAGAGGGGAAGTGGTCAATACTCAAGAGGCGATTAATGAGGCCTTTGTTCAATACTACAAAACCCTATATACGGCGCAAACGACCCCCTCCTCATATGACAATCACCCACTACTACATGATCTCCCTCTCCCCACCCTTACACAACAGCAAAAGCAAGACTTGGAACAGCACATACCACTTGTTGAAGTGCAATTGCCAATAAAACAAATGGCTAGAGGGAAGACCCCAGGCTTAGATGGGTTGCCTATTGAATTTTACGCTACATATGAAACCCGCCTCGCACGTCGGCTGATGGCCCTATATGAGGCATCATACCAGCGAGGGGGATTCCCCACCTCGATGAATGAGGCCCTCACTGTGGTGCTCCTTAAATTGGTCAAGGACCCTCTGGAAGTGAGCTCCTATCGTTCACTCTCTCTGCTCAATCTTGATTACAAAATCCTAACTAAGATCCTGCCAAATAGGCTGCTTCCTTTACTTCCGTCCCTAATACATCCAGATCAAAATGGATTTATACCAAATAGAGCCACATACCACAATACTCGAAGATTGTGCCACATCATTGATGCGGTTTCCAAGGGTACTGGTGGCGGTATCATTAGATTTCTCTCTGCTGATGACGGCCGAAAGCCAGAAACACGTGTCCAGAGATACGGCACTTGCTGCACCTACTTAAGGTGAAAGACTTTTTGAAAAATGTCTTTATCTTTAAATGAAATGACTGCATTTACCATGATGCATTGGGGCTATTTTATGCTGGAGTGTGAGGCAGTGTGCTCCCTTTTTTTGTGTGTCTAATTGACGGCTCCCGTGAGCCTACGAGCTGACAAGCTCTGGTGATGCACCTGTTCGCCTACTGAGTCGTACACAAACCTGTGAAGACGTTCGGCGGCATTTCAAGCAACCCCTTCAGATATATTTTCTCTCTGCTGATGACGGCCGAAAGCCAGAAACACGTGTCCAGAGATACGGCACTTGCTGCACCTACTTAAGGTGAAAGACATTTTGAAAAATGTCTTTATCTTTAAATGAAATGACTGCATTTACCATGATGCATTGGGGCTATTTTATGCTGGAGTGTGAGGCAGTGTGCTCCCTTTTTTTTGTGTGTCTAATTGACGGCTCCCGTGAGCCTACGAGCTGATGAGCTTTGGTGATGCACCTGTTCGCCTACTGAGTGGTACAAAAACCTGTGAAGACGTTCGGCGGCATTTCAAGCAACCCCTTCAGATATATTTTCTCTCTGCTGATGACAGGCGAAAGCCAGAAACACGTGTCCAGAGATACGGCACTTGCTGCACCTACTTAAGGTGAAAGACTTTTTGAAAAATGTCTTTATCTTTAAATGAAATGACTGCATTTACCATGATGCATTGGGGCTATTTTATGCTGGAGTGTGAGGCAGTGTGCTCCCTTTTTTTGTGTGTCTAATTGACGGCTCCCGTGAGCCTACGAGCTGACGAGCTCTGGTGATGCACCTTTTCGCCTACTGAGTGGTACAAAAACCTGTGAAGACGTTCGGCGGCATTTCAAGCAACCCCTTCAGATATATTTTCTCTCTGCTGATGACGGCCGAAAGCCAGAAACACGTGTCCAGAGATACAGCACTTGCTGCACCTACTTAAGGTGAAAGACTTTTTGAAAAATGTCTTTATCTTTAAATGAAATGACTGCATTTACCATGATGCATTGGGGCTAATTTATGCTGGAGTGTGAGGCAGTGTGCTCCCTTTTTTTGTGTGTCAAATTTAGAAAAGGCGTTCGACACAATAGGTTGGCCTTACTTAATGTGGACGTTGAGACGCTTTGGGTTGGGTCCCCAATTTTTTACAGTGGATACAGCTGCTTTATACCACGCCCCAGGCTAGAGTCCGAACGGACCACTACGTGTCGGACCCCTTCCCATTCAAAGAGGGACAAGACAGGGTTGCTCGCTGTCCCCAGTACTTTTCGCTCTAGCCATGGAACCCCTTGCAGCGCGCTTGCGGACATAGACAGTGAATAGGGAGTATGGGTTGATGGTGGTTGGCATATTACATCACTATATGCCGATGATGTATTAACCTACCTGCGGAAAACTGTTGATACCTTAACCGGTTTATACGAGATATTGGACCAATTCAGTGAACTGTCCGGCCTTCGGGTAAACTGGAGTAAATCCTGTGTGTTCCCCCTAGGAAAAACGAATGACACGCTGAACCAAATGCCTGTACAAGGGAGAATAATATGGGCAACTGGGAGTTTTCGCTATTTGGGCATAGATGTATACCTGGCTGAATCAGATTTAGTGGAGGGCAACTATAACAAAGTGCTGTTCTCTATCCGTAGGTCATTACCCTTCTGTGCACTGTTACCCCTTTCCGCTCTGGGCAGAGCAGCGATAGCGAAATTGCTGGTACTCCCTAGATTACTCTATTTCTAGCACTGCCAGTGTCACCCGGACGGGCCTTCTTCAACACTATACGCAGCCTATTGAGAGCGCTTATATGGGGCTCAGGACGTACAAGAGTATCCCTAGATTTGTTAAAATACCCAAAGCTTGAGGGAGGTATGGCAATCCCCAATATGGAACGATATTATGCAGTGGCACAACTGCAGTGGGTCATGGCTTGGTTGGCAGGTGGACAATCAATAGAGAGGAATATGGTACGACATAAGTTGACTACAACTGGAGTACTGCGATGGTTTCTAGGGCAGACTGAATCTACAGCTGGCATAGGACTGTTGATGCGTACAGCACAAACAACTTGGACCCGCTATATTCAACGAAGACGGTATCCAGTACCCTATTCACCTAAACTCCCACTATGGGACATACCCCAGATACATGCTCATAAGCAAGTATACGATTTTCACACACTGCAGGAAGGGGAGGTTGCTGCACATAGGTGATCTCTAAGATGAAGGGCACTTGCGCTCCTTTACAGACTCTAGTACAACATTCCACCTAGAGCCCGGACAGTTTCTTGCACACGCTGCCCTTTGCGCCGTTGTGAAACAAATATGGCAATCCGGCCTCCTGGAGCCGACAACGCACCTGGGACTCCATTATATTTTAACACAAGGTCAGGGGAAAAAAACAGTATCTAATCTCTATATCCTATTGAGGGAGACCCCAGCTGTACCACATCCTCGCAGCAAAGCACGATGGGACGACGGATTGGACATCGGGTTGACAGATCAACAATGGAAAATGGCATTAGCTCAGGTGCAGCATGTTTCAAGAAATGCTAGACTGAAATTTACACATTCTAACTATGTCCACCAAACGTACCTGTCCCCACATAGACTTCACCGCATGTTATAGAAGCCACCTCGAGGTGCCCGCGATGTGGGCACGATGACGCCACCTTCCTGCATATGACTTGGGAATGTCCTGAGATATGCAGTGCCTGGGGACACATCATGCAACATATATCTGACATTATAGACAAATCCCTCGCACTAGACCCGCTCCTTTGCCTACTGGGGGTGACCAAGCGGAATAAACGATCCAAGTATTATATGAAGTTTTGTTGATCTTGCCCTAACACTGTTTAAGCATATGATTGCCATGGTGTGCATCAGTACATTGATATCTGTCAGGAGTTTTTATATTGTCTCTATTTAAAAAATTATAGCGATTTTGAGGGGTCTTCAAATGTGGAGATTCTCCCCTTTCTTTTTTAGGTGTTTTGGTTTATGCAAGCGTTTCTTAGAACCCTCAGGTGCTTGCTTGGTAGAATCCTTATTGGATCTACCCTGTAATTGTGGTCTATGAGGTCTGGCTCCCAGACTATCTCGACCAATACTAGAGTATTAGCAATAATCTTTGGCAGTTTGCGTTCCTGATCCTGTACAGGAACGTCCTGTACTGCCTCCCCTTCAAGATTACTTAATGTTATTGATTGAACATACAGTGGCAAAATAGCCCATTAATTGCATCCGCAAATCTAGGGCTGAGGCAGCCCAGTATTCATTTATTTTAACACTTCAGTAAAATTGGCAAGTGTTGGGGTACTGTATATTGCTAGTGTAGAGAGTGGCAAATACCGTTTCCCATGTAGTGCAGTTATCTATTGTAGGAACCATCCCAAATGGCAAGCACATAGTGAGAATTCTGTGTTTATCTTGAAGTCCCATATGGGGATATACTGCTTATACCACATTTAGTTTTTTGAGCTAACCAAAACAGAATTTCTTCTCATTTTGTGGGTACCTTACTCATGATCGAATGTAAAGTCGCAGGGTTAATGCCTTGTGTGTGGTTGTGCTGGGACAGCTCTTACTGGGTTAGTATTTAATGTTTGCGTTACAAACGGTACTAAGAGCCTATTTATTTGCTGTAAGCTCAACGTATAAGCAGCGAACCTCAGCTACCACCATAGTGCCTGCATCAGGTTGTAGTGTACATGTGGCCAATAATGGCCAGCTAGGACCATCACTGCTCAAAGGACCTAACCTAACAAGTAGTATTGTATGGGGTAGTACACCATCAAGCTAGTTATTATGGTCTTTAAAAGATAGAGGTATTTCTAAGTATGCATATACTCTGTACTTTGCAGTCATATTAGCAGGTGTGTAGTGATGAAATGTTTTAAGTGTTCCCATTGACTGCTGGAAAATTGACCCAAGAATAAAAACCTTCTGTTCTAGCCTGGATGAGCCTCAATTACAAATGCAACAGGCCCCCCCTGGGCTGTAAGGCCATTTGCTAACAAATGAGCAGTGAGGAGAGGTCGCATGTTTACTGCGATTACCACCCGTTGTGGGATCGCCATGGTAGATTTACCTTTTCATAGATATGGACACCAAATGGGGATTGCTCTTTTTAATGTTCAAGCTTGAACAACCTACAGCATTGAAAAGGTACTACCTATCTAGTTGAGTAGGAAATCCTCAATACACAGATGTCTCCGTATATGGTATTGCGGTGCCTTCAGCAGTAGTGAGACAGAGATACTTAGGAGGATTCGAACAGTAGTGCCTGACCAAATGTTGGCGGCGCCATGTCGCTTCGGCTCCCATTGTACCAATGAGGCTGCTGGATTTGGGCGGCAGCATCACCTGAATTGTGGGGAACAGAGTTCAATCCCACACACCATGTGATAATTGACGCCTAATCCGTTTCTGGCCAGCTAGCAGCACCACATCTCTGCCCAAGAGCTGGGATGATTTGTGGCAACTGGGTGCATGACATTATGACTTCTCAGGAAAATCGTAGTGGTTCAAATGTCATCCTTTTCTCTTAGTTAAATTTATCTTACACCTGCGAAGACAGAGGCAGACTTATTGAATCAGCAATAATTAGAATGATGAAACATGCTAGAAGCAAAATGGTGACAAGGAGAGTGAAACACAGAAAACGTCCCACCATACCGTCACTATGCACAATAGTTGCAATTCCTACCTAACCTATATTAGAGCACAGCAGGATAAGCCCTAATCCGTCCTTCAGGATTCCCCCCTGGGAAGACATCATCCCCCACACCCGAGTATGACAGCAGTGGAGAAGCCTGTTATCTAAAGAGACACCATCCCAATATAGAACAGAGAACTGGCAGTCCCAGCGAGCATCTGTAACGAAGTGAGACAGCCTGTAGTTGTGGTCATCTGGCTGGAACCACCCTCCAACGTGTATGGGACAGGGAAATGTTTTTATGATAAAACAACTGATTTTCTGAGAAAGTGTTCCCATGTAAAAATACATGTTTCTGTGAATGTTCAAGACGCAGTGTACCACTTGTGCCGACAATCCTATCTCGCTGCAGCCTTGAAGAAAGCACAGAGTGAAAGAATGTTGTGCTAAGGAATGTAATGCTTTCCTAGGCGAAGGACAATAAAATAAAGAAAAGAAAATACCACCACGAAAGTGGCTGATTCTAAAGAAATTAAATGAAATAAAATAAAACGTTCTACGCTAAAGGGCACAGGCAGTAGGCCTACTTGCTAAAATAACATGCCCACAGGCATCACTTAAATAGCTCCACAAACCTGTCGGCTCTGCCTAACGTTAGTAGAAAGTCCCGGGAGCAGGACAGTCCTACCTAGTTTCCTGGTTTAAACTTTACAGAGGTTTTTGCGTCATCCAGGCTGGTGTGCCCCTGCACGCATTGGTGACGCAACCACTGCGAGTGTTGGCGGCACAGCGCCCTTATTTTTATATCTGGCTTGCATGACCACTAGACCGCTAACCCTAAAATGGTCAGAGCAGTACAACCTGGTTGGCATTGTATAACTCAACAAAGCCAACTAAGTTCTATAGAATTAACACACAGTTATGCTTTAATGATAGCAATACCCCCACTGTCCTAAAAAAGCCCCAGTGATCAGTTCAAATTCCTAAAAGTACAGATATTATAGTAAAGGTTTATAGTAGTTCAATTTATAGGGATATTATTAATGGTACTTTGGTGCCCTCCGCTGGTCACAGTAATTAATGCAGGGTCCTTTTTCTGTTTACAATACCATGATGAAAGCTACCGATTCAAAGCACCTACCAGTGGTTCCCAAACTGTGCGCGGCGCCCCTGGCTAGTTTTGACGGCGCACCAGGGAGCCGTGGCGCACAGATTGGGAACCACTGCCCTATGACAAAAGAACAAAAATAGTTTCCAATACATGATTTTCAGCAACCTGACCAACAGAATAAAGAAGACAAACTGTAAATGGTGTAGGAACAGGTAAATAGAGACAGACATGAGACTCCAGAGTGCCCAGCCTCTGTGACAAATCTGAATGTGGGAACAATGAAACCAGAGTTTATTTCTCTGGCGCTGACAAAGCAAGATGGATACCAGACAGACAATGTATGAAGGTGTCTGAGAAGAAAAGAGAATATCCAAGAAAAACTGAAAAATAATAACTGACACATTCTAGCACAGGAAGATGTCAGAAGCAGCGGCCAGATGGGTTACATCCTTTCACCGGTGTTGTCAAAGGAGGAGATGTGGCCTAGCAGTTAGAGCTGTTGACTTTAGAACTAGGGAACCAGGCTGGAGTCCTGGCATCGGCTACCATCCTTTGATTCTGTGCAAATTACTTAATCTCATCAGTGCCTATTTAAAAATAAAGCCTGACCCTATGTAGTGTCATATGGTGCTCTTCTAAAGCTCTCTAATGCCCTCATCAGTTTCATCCCAATTATTTTCCAGGCTAAAAATGGTAGTACTCCAGAGGCTGGGATTACATTCCCCCACCCGCCAAAAAAAAGTAACGTAATGGGGAGCCGCAGCCAATAGGTCAAAGGAGCTGGGGATCTAAAAAGTTTGGGAACCACTGTATTATGGAGTCTTCTATATTCAACTATTGAACCTCTTTGTATATTGCCTTTTGTCTGATCTGAAAGTAATAGATAACATTTCATAAGTAATATATAACATGTATAGCAACAAAGAAATACTATCTTTTCAGTCACTGTCTCCTCATGGACTATGAAGAGTGATATTGTGCCTCTTCAGAAATCAAATGAAAGGATGCATTGAAATACTTGGAAAATAGTGACCTTGCATCACTTCTTACCTAAAGTAACTGAACTTGCATCACTTCTTACCTAAAGTAACTGAAGGCATAACCAATCCAACAAAAAGTATATCTGAAGAATACGTCTATTTCATGAATACTTATTTAGATGTTAGATCTCAAAAGTGCAAGTCATTCAAGCTGAGGATATTTTATAAAGGCACTCAAGCTTGAATGTAATCTCTCCAAAGAAATTAACAGACTAGTAAAAGACAGTTTTTTTTTTTTTCTCTCCAATCGAGGGACAATTTAAGTTTCCAAAAAACAAAAAAAAGGGCAAGGCAACTTATAAAAGACTTCAGGCAGATAGTTTCTGGACTGACCTGTGTGAAGCCGCTGTCTACAAAAATACATGAAGATACTGGAAAATAATTGCACAGAAATAGAATGGTGGCCAAGCATGTCCCTATTAGCAACAAAGATCAGGTATATTACTAAAGCAATCTATGTGATTATAATACCCCTGTTAACCCCACAAATCTTTTGTCTAACAATGATTTTCTAACTAATATGGGCCACTCTCAAAATAATTTATTGAAATGTTTATTTTGGTAATAACAAAATACCAACAGAGCAGGCAGGTTTCAAAGTAAACAGCTCGATGTTAGATATTTGTATATTACAATCAGTTACCTTCTACTTCTGTTGCAAAAAGGACAACCATACTTGTCTTTGAATTTAGAACATGGACTCCAATACATTTTGTTGTTTACTTTATTTTTTAATTTTAATCGATCAATGCAGATACTATCAACACATACCAAAGAATCCATGGCTTATCACATTACTGCACTTATGGTTCTAGAATATAATGTTTTAGAAGTAGAGCTGTAAACTCTAGACAGTTCTCAACATAGGGAAAGGTCTATAAGCCAATCTAAAATTTGGGGTGAATGCCTCCTACACCATGTAACGGTGACTCTGAGTTTACCTATTAGCATAGCAGTGGCGACCAACTTTCTATATACTTTTAGTATGTTCTTCACATAGTCTAGTAGTGCAGCAAATGGGCTTGGTCAAGGGTATTCTCTGCCATGGGCCCACTGCCATCCAGAACTTCCTCCCAGAATGAGGATATCCAGGTACAGTACCATGCCAAGCGCATGAATTCTGCCACTGAAGTCGCATAACACCAGTATCGAAAGCTATCTTTCATCTCATATCTAGTCATACTAGCTGGCATGTAATATACCCAATGGAGGTATTTGAAATGTGTCAACTTATACGCCACAAGTTTCTGCTTCCCACTCTCCAGCACTCCTCTCCGTTTCTCATCATCAACCATGCCTTCACTTTTACCATTTCTCATCATCAACCATGCCTTCACTTTTACCATTTCTCATCAACCATGCCTTCTCTTTTACCATATTTACTCAGCCAGGCAGAAAGTAAATATTCATAAGCAACTCTACCTCAGAGGCTTTGAAAGGAGACATACAAGTGACACTATGTGGTGTTTTGTGATAGGCCTGTAACTTCAACATCTCAACTTCCCACATTGAGCCCCATAGCATCAACACTCACAAACTCATTCATAATTCTTTCTGGGAAACCACTCCACTGAGGATGGTACATACTGAATCTCATCTGCTTGATTCCTACACTATCAAAAAACTCCTTCAACTCTTTAGCGATGAATTGCACTCCGTTGTCTGAGCTTAATACAGCTGGAAAACCCTCCGGGCAAAAACATTCATCAGGAAAACCAAAAAACTATGAGTATCTGATTCTCTAATGAACCTCACTTCCAGCCACTTTGACATATAATTAAGGGTTCCAGTTTTTACTGATTTTTACAGATAAGTATAGACAGAAAACAATCTATTTCCTGTTTGTATTTATTTTTAAACGTGGAAAAATACTGAAAATTGTGCTTCTTGTCAGTGACTCTGCTTGTTGACCGCCATGAATTCCAGACCAACTGCTAAGCGGGTAGACACCGTGGGGATTTAAAAACTGGATGAGATTCCTTTAAATACTGATATATGTTACCGTATATTTGTATACAATGCTAATATTTAACTGCGTGTAGTTTTTTGTTACATTTAGCCTCTTAATTTGCTAAAACACAAAAGGAATCAAAGTATGACTGCATGTCTATCAGTTAAATAAATGTGGAAAAATACTATTTTCTGACTCCATTTTATCTCAAAACATAAAACGATAAATGCCAATAAAATGGCCAAAAAATAAATATGGACAAATACAGACAGAAATGTTTAATAAACAAATACAATAAAACCAGAAGCCCTTCATATAACTGTCAAGAAACAAAGCATATGTCTGACATTGAGGCAGCTAACTGAAGGGACCCAAACACCTATATACAATCTGTCCCACACACTTCCAGGACAGCCAGCTTCTACCATCCTGGGTTGCAAACCATTGTTACTGATGATACATACACTACACCTCTCCACCCTTCTTTCCGCTTCTCTATCCATCACATGCCACCAGAACCTCTCCAATAATCACCTTTTGTATAGAGTCATGCGTAAATTTCCTTCATGATTAATGTTAATCAATCTCTTTCTAAGCATGTGAGGAGGAATCAGTGCATCATCATGAAACAACAATCCATTTTAAAGCGTCAATTCTGATTGTAACTCTGTGGTTCTAGTGGTTAATCTCCTTCTCTGGGCCACCCATTTCAAATATAATCCATAACATTGTTCTTAGCAGATGCAATTTAGATATAACAATCTCCCATTGGGAGAGACTTCTTTTGTCTGCTGACAACAAAAAGATTGCTGAACTTCCAATATAATAACTCCCAAATCTTGTGAACACTTAATCCTACTTTATTTTGTTATCTGTACCCATCATTCACTTCACTGTATTGTACATCATAAAACAACAATCCATTCTAAAGTGTCAATTCTGATTGTTCCTTATTGTAACTCTCTGGTCCTAGTGATTAATTTCCTTCTCTGGACCATCCATTCCACACATATTCCATAACCTTGTTCTTAACAGATGCAACTTAGACATAACAATTTCCCACTGGGAGAGATTTATTTTGTCTGCTGACAGCAAAAAAAAAAAACTGACCTTCTAATATCTCATATCTGCACCTATCATTCACTTCGCTGCATTGTACATCTTAGTGATTTATTTGACTGGTTGAGGGCTCGCTAGGAACAAAGTGGTCAACTCCCACTCCACAGGCTCATCAGGTATTGATGGAAAACTTCTCTAGCAGCATGTCGCGATCTAAGGTATGTTAACATATCTAGAGAGGATCAGAAGTCACACCCAAGTATTCCTGGTATAACTTTAACTCTTCATCTACAAACAACTCTCTGTGCGGGTATTCTTTTTCAATTGTTTTGTTAGTACTGTGTCGCACCAAACTGCAAACTGGGTTTTATAAAGTACTGGGATATTGGGGAGTACATCTCAGTCACTCCCCCAGTGTGGCTAGTCTCAACCGGGCTCACATTGTACATCTTACTGTGTGCATCTCTAGGGCTGGTCAAAGTGTTTTTTGGGGAAAAAACATTTTTCAGGAGTAATGGATGTGCTTTTTGAGGTCATACTGTAGAACATTCCTGCTGTTTGGAACCATTGGTGTAGAAAGTGGGCTTGAGCAACCAGATAATGCATCTCAAAGTTATTGGCCGCAAATTCTCCCATTCCATATGCAGTGGCAGACAGTAATTAGAGCATAAGAGGAGCAGGGGATGGGACACACATCCACACTCACTCACACCCATGCATTCACACACACCCATACACATCCTGCACTCACATATACATATATATATGCGCCAAACATTAAATAAAAACAAAACAGTCTCTTAAGTGAATCCTCGGATGTTCCAAGAGGGTCTGGATTGCTGCCTCCTCGCACTGTCTGACATTAGGTCAGTCAATGAGAGGAGGTAGCACTCCACTCGTCACAGAGTGGGATGGGGTCAGTTAGAGTTACTGACCCCACCTCACTCTGTGACGAGGTGTCAATGATAGACACTAGGCTCTGGACACTTCAGGGATTAAAACTGAAGTGCTCAGGTATGAGGCTATTTCTAACACTCCCCTTCATCATGAGGGAGAGGACCTCAAAGCACTTTGCTGAGCGGATCAAACCACGCCCTCGGGAGCTGTGACATCTTCAAGCAGGCAAATTTCTGCTGAGCCAGCCAGATGTCTTGCTTCTGGTTGCCCGACCTGAAAACAAAGATTATCTGTCAGGATGACCTTTGCTCAGCTTGACAGATACTCTATGT
Organism: Pleurodeles waltl; assembly: GCF_031143425.1. Lineage (NCBI taxonomy): Eukaryota > Metazoa > Chordata > Amphibia > Caudata > Salamandridae > Pleurodeles > Pleurodeles waltl. Next base: position 1,137,019,528 of record NC_090439.1, read on the forward strand.
CCAAAAGGTGGTGGGGGAGGCGTGGCCCCTCTGCTGTTAATACGGCAACTGCTATTTTGTCCAGCTGACTTGTAGCTGTCCTCCTTTCTATGCCACTTAAAGCATGATTGTTCTTAATAGCATAAGGAACGCTCTTGTTAGGGGTATGGGGATATTGTGAACAGGATATTATAGATTTGGTAGCAGAACCATCTTCATCAGTGTCACTTTGGCAGCTACTGATATGGGTAGTTTAATCCACTTCTCCATCAATAATGTTATGTCTTTGATACAGTTACTGTAGTTTTCTTTCCAAGGAATACATTATGCCCAAGTATCTTACATTATCAGTCTGCCATTTAAGTGAAAAATCCAGCACTGGCTGATTTGTAGTATTTGTAAGAAGCATCATCACTAATTTCGACCAGTTAATACAGACCATTCCCCAAAGCATATGATTGCATGTATAACAGGGTTTAGGTTTGTAGATAGGAGCATTTTAGTGTCTCCGAAACACTATGCACGTGGTGATAGTCAGAGTATACTAAACAATGACTCTACTAATACAGCAAACAATATTAGGAGTAATGGACAGTGTCCCCCTGACAATTGCTTTGGATGATGCCATGCCTCTGTTCACTTTAATCCTGACTTAAGGGTCAGTGTACATTAATTTAAGACAACTCAGCATTGCTTTATCTGTTTCTATCCACAATCTTTCCATCACAGCAAACAGGAATGGCACTCAACTACCTAATGTCTTAGCTGCATCTAGAAAGGTGACTGTAGGTAGCTGGCCTGGTGTGTGGTTGGTACCTGAGGTACTTACACCTTATACCAGGTATCCCCTCTTAGTGTAGTGTTGGCAGTATATGCCAGGCTCTCTAAAGGTAGCTGGGGATGAGCAGCCAAGGATTATCTAGGAGACACGCAAAGCTCATGCAATACCACTGTAGTAACACAGCACTTACACACACACAAAAGAAAACACTCAGCGTTACGAAAATAAAGGTACTTTATTACAGTAATACAATCACCAAAACACTAGAAAGGCAATACTCCAATAGGAGGTAACACACTAAATATGTACTATAGTAATCAGAAATAGGCATAAGAAAAGTTAGAAAACAGTGCAAATACCAACAGACAACAGTGACCCTAGGGGGACTGCGAATATGGAATGCGAATATGGGATCCCCACCTAAGTAGATAAAGAGTGTAGAGGGGAGCTGGGGAGGGGGACTAGGAAACCCCAAAGGTAAGTACCACAGTGCCCCCCAGCGACCAGGAAGAAAGGAGTAAATTACTGGATTTTCCCCAAACCACCCAAAGGAAGGAAAATTGAGAAAATACAACACCCAGACAAGACTGCGAGAAAACAGCGGTGGATTCCTCAAGAGGAAGACATGTGGAAGAAGGGGACCATGTCCAGAAGTCACAGAAGTGTCCAGTGGTGGCAGGAGCCACTACTCACTACTCACCAGTCTGAAGATGCAGGACTTGGTTAACGGTAGGACGAAGAAGGTCAGCACTGCAGTCCTGGAGTCAGTGAAGAGTTCCTGGAGGATGCAATCGACGTCCCACGCCGGAAGGATGATTGCAGTTGGTCAGTGGTGTGGAAAAGCCACCAACAAGCCTTGGCAAAGGCAGAAGTCGTGATGAAGCAGAAGTGGAGCTGCAGAGGACCAGCAAGGTGCAAGAGGGCTCAGCCCATTGGGGGGAGGGGTACTGGGGCGAGTCCAGAGGGGCCCTCAGCAAGGCAGAGAGTCCACAGAAGAAAAGGAAGCCCCCACAGGAGACCCACTGGACGAGGAACCAGGAGTCGCAGAGGAGCCCACGCAGCACAACTGACGAAGGTTCCCATGCCGCAGGAGAAGCACACAGTGGCTGTGTGTCACAGGAAGGAGTGCTTGGGCTACCCAGGGCCTGAAGATCCCTTGGAGGAGATGCCAACAAGCCTTGGCAGTTGCAAGAGACGCAGTGCACAGGGGTACTGTCCTCCATGGGAAGGCAAGGGCTTACCTTCACCAAAGTTGGACAACTGGCAGAGAGGACCATGGAGACCACTCCAGACCACCACCCGTGATGCAGGATCCACACAATTCAGAATGAGAGGAGATCCACACAGCCGGTCGTCGTTGCGGTTGGTGCCTGCGGAAGCAGGGGAGTTACTCTTTCACTCCAAGGAAGATTCCTTCTTCCTTCTTGTGGAGACTGAAGACTTGCTGTCCTCAGAGGATGCACAGCTGGGATATGTTGCAGAAGCTGGAAGGAGACCCTAAATAGCCCTGGAGGGGGATTGGTCACCTAGCTAGGTGCCCACCTATGAGGAAGGGGCTCTGATGTCACCTGCCCGACCTGGCCACTCAGATGCTCCCAGGGCCTCTGCCCACCTTGGATTCAAGATGGTAGAATCAAGAGACCTTCTGGAGGAGCTCTGAGCACCACCCGTGGGATGGTAATGGACAGGGGAGTGGCCACTCCCTTTTCCATTGTCTAGTTTTGCACCAGAGCAGGGGCCGGAAGTTCCTGAACTGATGCAGACTGGCACATGCAAGAAGGGCACCAAATGTGCCCTTCAAAGCATACCAGTGGCCTGGGGAGGCTATCCCTCCCAAGCCATGTAACACCTATTTCCAAAGGGAGAGGGTGTTACCCCCCTCGCCCAAAGGAAATCCTTTGCTCTGCCTTCCCTGGCGTGAGCTGCTCAAGTAGCAGGAGGGCAGAAACCTTTGTAGGGGTGGCAGCAGCTTGGGCTGCTCTGAAAACCCCAGAAGGCTGTAGGAGCAATCTTGGGGGTCCTCTAAGGAGCCCCCAGAGTGCACAGAATCATACTTCCAATACTTGCAACAGAATTGGGGTATGATTCCGACATGTTTGATACCAAACATGCCTAGTTTCCATTATGTAGCTGGACATAGGCAGTGACCTATGTCCAGTACGCACGTAAAATGGCATCCCCACACTCACAAAGACCTGGAAAATGGAGCTGGAGTCTGTGGGGGCACCTCTGCTCTTGCAGGGATGCCCTCACACACAGGTACTTGCCCTCTGCGCTAGGAGAGCCTACCATAGGGTGACTTATAGTGACCTGTAGTGAAAAGGTGCATGCACCTTTTCAGGCAGGCTGCAATGGCAGGCCTGCAGTTACATTTTACATAGGCTCCACATGGGTGCCATAATACATGCTGCAGCTCATGAGCATCCCCTGGTGCCCCAAGCCCTGGGTACCATATACTAGGGACTTACATGGGGGCACCAGTATGCCAAATGTGGGGTGTATGTTGTTCAAGTAACCAAGTTTAAAGGGAGAGAGCATAGTCACTGGGGTCCTGGTTAGTAGGATCCCAGGACAGTCAAACACACTGACAACAGGCAGAAAATGGGGTTAACCATGCCAAGAAAGAGGGTACTTTCCTACAGTGACTACCACTGCTGTATCCAGATTCATCTGTTCTGGGTTGGTGGGTGGGGTAGTAATCCATTGGCCAGTATTTTTGTCAAGATCATGTTATCCACATTTATGAAAGACAGGGGCTGGTATCACAACTTTCTAGTGACTTGCTCGTTTTTAGCAGTGTGATTACGAAGGCCTCTCTCAGCGTACAGCAGCTTCCTTGCAGTATTCCTCATATTCACCTAGTAGTATCGAGGTAAGCTCTTTTATGTGCTCTTTATAAAATTTGACAGGAATGCAGTCACTGCCTGGAGTGCTACTGATGGGTTTTTCAGCATTTGACAATCCTTGTGCATTAATATTGATTACTTCTCAGTTGCACTCACACAAGTGCTTTAACATGGTTCTATTACAATTGAACCAAAGCCACTAAGATGCGTTTTTATGTGTTTTGTGCCTAAAACTAAACTAGGCCCCGTTGCAATCTTTGTTTAAAATGGCTACAGCATCATGATGTTCAGTCTGTTTATATTTCTTGTTTGATACTAGCAAAATTTGCACTGTTTATTTTGTCTGACATTGTTCTTGAAGAACTCGCTGGAGGAAGCCTTTCATTTCTTTTCAAGTCTCTTCCTGCTTGCACACTGTGTTGCATTCATTCACAATTATTTTCTGTTGCTTATGTACCTAGTTTCCTCAGACTCCTCCAGATGACATTAGGTCATAGGTGAAGCAATTTTGATGTAGTGCGTTAGTGCTAATAGGGTTATGTGGTGTAAAATGTACAAATTATAATTCATTGTAAAATCATCATACCATGCTCACTGTGGCGGTTCCATCATTTTCTATGCTGAAATAGGATATACAAACCCTCAAATTTGGGGATTATCTACATATCTTGGGACAGCTTTACAAGCTCACAAGGGATACTACCCAAGATGGGCTGACACAGTCTATTTTCCCTGATTTGCTGTATTCTTGTAACTGTTTGACTTAAAGGCAAATTATTTTCTGTAACTTCAATAAGAATTACTGCTGCATCTGCATTTTTCTAATTTAGGTATTGTACCTTAAATTGTAATAAACTCATATGTTTTTTCTTAAATTTCTGATCTCAAATCTACTTTTTCAGTCAGTCATTTTTATTGACTGTATTTTGAAATGCTGTTTTGTCTTTCGTCTCTGGAACAGATTACCTCATAGACTTTGAGGTTAACAAGTTCCCGGCCCCCCAACCCGGGCTCACCACCCGTTCAGATTTTCTAGGCAACAGCCCACACTACCATTCCTCACATTTTTCTTTACACTTTCAATTTCTTCTGGTGTGACAATGTTCTGAGCTCATCCAGCTCCAGCCACGCCAAAGTGGCTATTTCCAACTCCTCAGACCATGAAGCATATAAATTTGTATAATATTTGGTGAATATTTTTTGAATATCGGTATTTTAGCTGTCCCTCACCGGAGGCAATCTGCGCAATATGAAAGACTGCTGACTGTGGTCTTATTCTCATCTGTAACATATGGCCTTGGGGTTCCCCTTCCACAGAAATATAATTTTTCTGTCAACTTCTTCCAAACTTGTAAATTGATAGAGAAATCTCCCTTATGGTTAGGAGGGAATTGTTTGAATAGGGCACTGTTGTGTTCATATTCTGCCTTACTATTCTCTTAGGCGAAATTTAAGTTGCAGTTGTTTTTAAAAAAAACAACAAAAAAAACTGTGAATTGTGCCTGAAATCCATCCATCCTCTGATCTTATCTCAGGTGTTACAACTGCATAAGCCCTTCCTAAATTTGAAACAACCAGAAGTATGGATGCATTGATGTTTTAATAAAGCAGTCTTTTTAGTGAAGCTGATCTTGCAATCTGTACACCAGTGTGGTTTTTCTCCAGTATGGATCAATGGATACCTTTACCGATGTGAAGACTGACCAAAGCCTTTTTTTGCATTCAGTGCACTTGTATGGCTTCTCCCAAGAATAGGTCCTCTAATGACAATCCACAGCTGATGAGTGTACTTTTTCTCACTACACTAGTGTGGTTTCTCCCCTGTGTGGATTCTCTGATGCCTATAAAGACTTGTGCGTAGACTGAAGTTTTGTGTGCACTCAGTACACTGGTATGGTTTCTCCCCAGTATGGATTCTCTGATGCCTACAAAGACTCGAGCGTAGACTGAAGCTTTTCGCGCACTCAGTACACTGGTATGGTTTCTCCCCAGTATGGATTCTCTGATGATGAACCAGATGTGACCTGCGAACAAAAGTTCTCTCACACTCTGAACACTGATAAGGTTTGTCCCTAGTGGGGGTCATTTGATGTGTGTAGAGTTCAGAGTTTATACTGAAGCCTTTCTGGCACTCTGTACATTGGTATGGTTGCTCCCCAGTATGAATCCTCTGATGTGACTGGAGATGAGAGAGTACACTGAAGCGTTTGTCACACTGAGTACACTTGTTTGATTTCACCCCAGTATGAATTTTCCAATGACTTATTAAACTTGATTGATTAGTGAAACATTTCTCACACTCAGTACATTGGTACGGTTTCTCCCCTGTATGGATTCTGTGATGTAGAACCATATTTGACAGAAAAGAGAAGCTTTTCTGGCACTCCGGACATCGATATGGTTTTTCCCCAGTATGGATCCTCTGATGAGAGTATAGATTACCCCTTTGACTGAAGCTTTTTTCACACTCTGTACATTTGTATGGTTTCTCTCCAGTATGGATTCTACGATGACGGGAAAGATGAGAGGGTTGTTTGAAGCTCTTCTCACACATCTTACATTTGTATGGTTTCTCCTCAGAATGGATCCTTTGATGATATAACAAAACATTTTGATTAGTGAAGCTTTTCAGGCACTCTGTGCATTTGTATGGTTTCTCCCCAGTATGGATTCTTTGATGCCTCCCCAGGGATGCCTTTTCAGAGAAGCTTTTCCCACAGTCTGTACACTGGTACGGTTTCTCCCCAGTATGGACTCTCTGATGTTTCACCAGACCTGACTTTTCAGTGAAGGTTTTCTGGCACTCTGTGCACTGGTATGGTTTCTCCCCAGTATGAATTCTTTGATGCTTCCCCAGATCTGACTTGTGAGTGAAGCTTTTCCCGCAGTCCATACACAGGTACGGTTTCTCTCCAGTATGGATTCTTTGATGCTTCCCCAGATCTGACTTTTGAGTGAAGCTTTTCCCACAGTCCGTACACTGGTGCGGTTTCTCCCCAGTATGGATTCTTTGATGATTTAATAAAGATGACTTGTTAGTGAAGCTTTTCCCACAGTCCGTACACTGATACGGTTTCTCTCCAGTATGAATTCTTTGATGCTTACCCAGATCTGACTTTTGAGTGAAGCTCTGCCCACAGTACGTACACAGGTATGGTTTCTCACCAGTATGGATTCTTTGATGATTTAATAAAGATGACCTGCGAGTGAAGTTTGTCTTACATTCAGTACATTGGTACTGTGTCTTTGGGGCCTGAACCTTTTGGTGCTTTAATATATCTGTACTCTGAATGACACTCTCCATGCAGTCCATTTGTATTTTCTGTCCAGTATATAATTTTTTATATAACAAAGCCATCAACAGTGATTGTTTTCCCTCGCACTGGTACACCTATTTAGAGATAATTCTCTAACGTGGGAACTTATCCAAGCTGGGGGTAGAGGTTATCTGGCGGTCTGTACACTGGCATGGGATTCCCCCACAACAGATCAGATGTGTATACAGATGAGATCTTTAAGTGTTTCCTCACACTTCTTGCTGTGGCATGATTCTTTTTTTTACTACTGGTGCTGCTAATGGCGTGCTGCAGTGTTAGCGCATCATGTTGTACAGCAGGTCTCTTCATCACCAACCTTTAAGGCTGTGAAAGAAAAGAAAAGCAATTGTAAATGAGTGGTTAAAAGGCATCTAGTGTTCACTTATGCACCACAAATATTAATGTCTGCAATTTCTTTAAAAGAGTGTACAAGTATACATATCGGGATTCTTCAAGAGTGCTGAGACTTGCCTTAGTTTTCACCTCCTGGTATGGGAAGATACGAGTACGACATGTATAACTGTTGATGTACCTTGTCAGATATGGATGCAGATGGAGGCATTCCTAGAGAATTCAAGGTCACTGATTCAGCTCAGTTTGTCAAAGTTGTTTGTCACCATTTTAATGAACATGAATGGGAAACGATGGATGGGTTGGGCCAAGGGAAAACAGCCCACTGGAGTGCAAGTCTGTGAGTGTCCTTAATATAATGGGGCTGTGAATCCTCGCGGCTTGCTTCACCTTTTAGTTTTTAAATATTTAATTGATTTCATTTGTAGCAAAACACCGTCATCGTAGATAAATTAAAGGGCAGCAGTGTATTTAAGTCTCATAATTTCTTGCAAAAAAGGGGCTTAATTCACAGTCATATTTAAAACTGTATCCAGCATTAATCCATATGCTATATCTGATCTTTAAAAGATCAAACTAGAAACTGTACACAGCTTTAAAAAGAATTACAACCTACAAACCCCATCTTCTCTCTGAGTGGGCCCATATTGATTAATCAGGATTAGCATGAGAAACTGTTTCATAACGTAATCGATCAACTATCTCAGGGGGATGGCTTATGCATATTCACAGTATATATACACCCAATTAACATTTATTCTGCTCTGTATCCCATCCAGAAAGCATACATAGTTTTCTTATACAAACAAATCAGGCTTTAATTTATGACATTTGTGTTTGAAAAGTAGGGCCATCTCATGGGATCATCTTTACTACTATCTTGAATAACTAACACTTCAATCCATTGCTGTGCCATAGGCCGCTTCCTCAATCCCAGTCTTTTCTTTCTGTGTAGTGTAAGGCTCTCTGCATGTAACAAATTAATCACACTTGCCCTCCACCTAGCAGTCAGGCAGATTTGAGTGTCTTTCAAAGTAAGATGATTTCTCTTTTACCTATTAGGAAAGTCAAATCAAATTTCAAAGCCACTTTCCCCCTTTTAGGTTTCTGGAATAACCCAAGAAGATAAACCTCCGCTTGTAGAAGGGTAGCAAGAGTCAAAAAATGTCTAGCTTACGCAATGAGAATTTTCAATTCTATTAAGGACACAGAGGCGAGGATTATGCTATCCCTTTCTTTACTGTCAACACAGCAGGCAATAAAAAGTCAAACTACATTTCCCATGAGGCCACAGCCTCGATATGACCCCCAATCAGGGCCTACCATCCCATATATACATATCATAATCCTGAAAGTCCATCCTCTTTCTTTGCTCATCTAGAGAACTAAAACATCAAACGAAATCAAACTCCAACCATGTCCTCTTCTGATCGAGGGAACAGCACAACCGCTGCAACATACGTCCAAGAAGAACATCAGGAACAACTCCCTGGAAGACGCACAGGTAGTTTTCTCATCTGTAAAAGAAAATAGCTCCATAATATCTCCAGTTGAAGAAAAAACAGCATAATACTTCATAACACATCGGGAGGGACACTTTATACCATAATACATCATGTCATACATTAACTCCAAAGTTATTCATTTCACGGGCGGGATAATCATCGCCTCTGTGTCCATAATAGAATTGAAAATTCTTGTTGTGTAAGCTAGAAAAGTTTTGATTCTATGTCAGGACCGGAGGCTTCTGATTATGCTAGTTTAAAGCTGATCCACAACCCCAGAAGCTACATCCACAATAGGTTTATGATAGAATAATTTAAAGGTGGAATTTGAAGACCAATCTTCTGCCAACATAACATCTTCTAATCTGGACCCTGAGTTAAATGCTTTTGAGGCCATAGACCCTCTAAAAGAATGAGCCACAAAGACTGAAATGTCCATTCCTGCTTTCTGAAGTAACCATCTAATCCACCTGGCCAAAGTTGCTGAAGATACAGGCCCAAGGGGTTTCTGCAAGGAAATCAATATCTGCCCAGCCTAATTCCTACGAAATTCACAAGTGACATCCTCATACACCTTTAGACATTTAACCACACATAATTTAGAGTTGTCTCTAAAACTTGGATAAGAAATACATGTAGAATTAGATTTTGTACGTTTAGAAATTCGGAAAGAAACTCCAGTAGGAGTAAACACTCTACCTGCAATGTCCAGTGCTTTAACGTAGGACACTCTCCTGCATGAAATCAGACAAAGTAACATAGCTAGCTTTGCTGACAATTGCTTCCGGGATAAACTTGTTAGCTGGCCATGCTATCAAAAATTTTAAGATTATATTAACATTCCACCAAACCGAATATTTAGGTGGGGGGGGGGCAACGCACCAAGCAAATACAGCGTAGAAGTTTACATATCAGTGGATGTTCACCAACCGGTTTACCATGAATTCGAGGTTCGAGAGTGTTTAGCTGAAATAGCTGACCTAAAGTTATTAACAGTTCTATAGGCTAAGCCTTGAGTAGCCAAATGTGACAAAGAATCTACAATTATTTGCACAGAGGCCCCCAAGGGATCCACACCCCTCTGGTTGCACCAATCCAACCATCGCTTTCATGCAGAAGCATATCTTTTACGTGTGCTAAGGGCCAAGGATTGGGCGAGAAAGAATTTAGTGCTTTCCGAAACCTGAGAGACTTGCTCCGATCTCCCGAGATCCTCCATGCCATGAATGATAACTGTCCCTCCAGAATGAGAGGATGTGGAAGGCCCGTCGGATCCAATAAGAGATCCTCTGACAGCTAAATTCGTACTGGGGCTGCGCAACAAAGGGCCAAAACCACTGGGAACCAGGATTGTGCTTTCCAACAAGGCGTCACCAAGACCATCTCTGCCTTCTGGCGAAGGACCTGGGAGAGAACTCTGTGAATCATCGAAAAGGGGGGGAACGCATATGTCAATTCCTCCATCCAGGACTGAAGGAAGCCGTCTGAGCGGAGAGCTTGCGGATCTGGTCTCCAGCTGTAAAAGCGCGGAAGCTGCGCATTCAGACGGGACGCAAACAGGGCCATCGAACAAGGACCCCACAGAAGATTGAGAAAATGAAAAACTCTTGGCTGTAACGTCCAGTCGCTGACATCCTGAAGATATCGGGAATTCCAATCTATCATCACATTCACCTTGCCCGGAATATATTCCGCTGTGACAGAGATCTGGTGAGCTAGACAGAAGTGCCAAAAATCCTTTGCAATTTCCGCTAGCATCCTGGATCGTGTTACCCCCAGTTTGTTTATGTACCTGACAGACGAAATGTTGTCCACTTTCAAGAGGACACAACATTGTGCCTTGAGTGGGACAGTGTCTTCACTGAAAAAGAGCCTGCTCTAAGTCCTAGACAGTTGATGTGCATCCAAAGTTCCTCCGGGGACCACCTGTCTCCATCTGTCAGCATCTGGCTCCGCAGCCCCATCTGCTGGCATCTGACACTATGACAATTTCCGGAACTGAGTCCAAGGTTGCTCTGCCATTCCAGGCATCCATACGAGCCAGCTACCATTGAATTTCTGTCCAGGCTTCCTGTGACAGAATTACCTGTTCCGAATAGGAAAGACCCCTGCGAAGGTACAAGATCTTCATTCTCTGAAGAGCCTGATAATGGAGGGGGCCCGGAAAGATGGCCTGAATAGATGAAGCAAGGAGGCCCACCAATCAGGCAAGAACCCTCAAGGAAATCGAAGGACCAGACAACGCTCTCCTCAATTCCTTCTTGATGGCCAATTTCTTGGTAAAGGGAAGCTTCAACTGAGTTGAAATTGAGTCTATCTTGAACCCCAAAAAATCTATCTTTTGGGAGGGAACCAACAGGGATTTCTCTGCATTTATGATCAACCCCAGATCCTGGAGCAGCTGAACTGTCCAGGAAAGATGGAGGAGAACCATACTTTTCTCTTGTGACATGATAAGAATATCGTCGAGATAAACTATAAGACGAACACCTTTTTCCCTGAGCCACTGGGAATGGTCAGGTAGGCGTCTGAGATCTAGTCGAACCATCCAATCTCCTTCCAACAAAATATCGCGAAGGAGGTGGATGCCCTCCATTTTGAAATGTCGATACACAATCCATGAGTTGAAGAGGTGAAGACTGAGCACTAACCGAGAACCCCCTCCCTTCTTTTGGACCAAAAATATTGTGCTGATGAACTCCCTGGGGTGAGGAAGGGAAGGAACAAATCGCTCCTTTTTGAAGCGGAGCTTCGACCTCTTGATCTATAAAGGAACTCTCTTGTTGGGAAAAAGAGAGAAGAGGGGGAATGGAAGACTGTTCGGGGATTGAATACAATTCCAGAGGATATCCCTGTATTGTTTCTAATACCCAAACATCTTGTGTGATTAGAGACCAATTGTGTACAAACAAACTCACTCTGCCCCCCAAAATAATTTCCTCAGCAAGAAGAAGTGTTACCTGACAGGGCGGGGTTTTGGTTGTATTGTTCTCTTCTGTGAGATTCTCTGGTGTTGCGGCCCCTGTATCCTCATCCTCTTGAAGGGTAGAAGTTAGAGTTAGATTGGAATCCGGAGGATCCTCTGCCTCTGTAGTATGGTCTGGAAGTCTGGGGCTGAAATGGCCTGACGCCCGACCTCCGAAGCGCCCGACCCTACGAAAAAGGCCACTATTAATTACCTTGTTGATAGAAGTTTGGGCTTTATCCAGGGCCGAGAAGGTGGCCAAATCTTTGACAAATCTATCGCCAAACAGAAGCCTGTTCGCGGAAGGACCTGCATACGATGGCGCTAACTCCGCCAATTTCGGGTCGATGCGAAGTAGAAGGGATTTTCTACGCTCCGTGGAAATGGAACAGTTAGCATTCCCAAAAAGACAATTCCAACAGAAACTCAGGATCTATTATTTCTTGAGTCTCTTTAGCTTGCACTGCTATGTCTAGAATCTTAGTAAGAGGTCCAGAAATATCTAGCAATTTGTCCTGGCAACCTCTCCAGGCTCTGTCAATACCCTTCTTGGGGTCTTTAGTGTATTTTTCCAGAAACATTACCATATGAGGATCAAGTTCCTGGGTCTCCGCAACCTTACCAGACAGAGCTGGGCGAGGGCACTCAGACCGCAGGGTGTTGCAAACATCTTTTTCGAAACCCTTTCTCAGTCTAGACTGTACATTATCTACCACCTCCTGACATGGAATCCATTCTGTGGATCTAGGATGTACAATAGCGTCAGGATCAAATTGCAAATTTTTACTAGGTGGTGGCATTGAGGAGTCTTCGGTGCCATGAGCCTTCTGTTTTTTTTTTTTTTTTTTTTTAAATAAAATGGCTTTATTGTTTTTTGCACAACAGAAAGACAACATAACGTGGTAACGGCACTGGTCACATACCATCTCTTCTGATTGAACATTGTATAGGTACATCATATACATGGGGTTAAACCTTATTAAAGTCTCAGGCAAGTCTCTCTTTACCCCACCAGGGGGCTCTGTACATCATTCACTCCCCAGGATCCCACCCATCTCCCCCACACCCTTTCGTACTTGATGGGGCAGCCCCTTGCTTCATAAACAAGTTTTTCTTGAGAGGCGCACCAGTCTACTCCTCGGCGCCATTTCGTCACGTGGGGGTTGATTCTGCCAGCCACCCTGAGGCTATATCCCTTTTAGCCACTAAACAGGTTATTCCAATAAAGGCTCGGTCTGCCCTACTGGAGCCCACACCCTCGAGAACTCCCAGTAGGATTGGCAGGGGGGCGGGTGCTACTTCCGCCTGCAGGACTCGGTACGTCTCCGCCAACACCGCACACCAGTAGGTGGCAATGTCGGGACATGCCCATACCATATGAAAAAAGTCAGCTGTTAGGGTGGCACATCTGGGGCATCCTGCTTGTTGTCTGAGGCCGGCCATGTATAATCTTTTGGGGGAGAGGTATACTGCATGAAGAAAATAGGCCTGCACCAGTCTTAGACGGGAGTCTTAGACTGTCTTGGGGCCATCAAAGCGTCCCTCCAGTCCTCATCTTCTATAGGGCCCACCCATTGCTCCCATCGTGTACGGATTGCATCTAGGGACCGTGATGTGTTCGTGATCAATGTGCGGTATATATGTGATACTCCCCCCTTACCCTAGTGTCCCATAAGTGTTTTGGCCTCTACGGGGCTGAACTCTGGGAGAACCGTTCCCGCCCGGAGATGTACTTGCAGGGTGTGACGGAGCTATAAGTACTTATAAAACTCGGTCTGGTTAAGTGAAAAGTGCTGCTACAGCTCTTGAAAGGACCGCATATGTGTTCCCGCCCAGATGTCTCCGAGTGATGATATTCCCACCAGATCCCATTTGTGGAACCCATTGAGTGCAGAGACCTCTTTCAGCCATGAACGCTGCCACAAGGGGGTCTGTTGGGTCAGTCGGCGTCCCCATCCCGTCGTTCGCAGTGCTGCCCTCCATCCCATAAGCGCCGCCCTCCATCCCATAAGCGCCACCCTTGTCACTTCAGGGATCTCGCGTGATATGGGTTCGCCATACAGCAATCCAAATAAATCGGTGAAGCCCATAATCTGGAGCTCTAGTTGATAAGCGGGGTCCGAACAACCTCCCCAGCCAGTCGTTAATTACCAGCAAGTGCATCGCTAGGTGGTATAGGTATAGGTTAGACCTCCCCAAACCACCTTCATAAATATCTCTCTGGCAGAACCGAAACGCCAGGCGCGGGCGATCCAGTGCAGGAGTTTGCCGTTTTTATCTCCCCACCCATACACTCGGGCCATAGAGGCCTGCCACATGTATTTCGCAGTTTCGAGTGTTGCGTGTTTGATCTCTTCACGGAGCAGGGTTAACTGCTGCGTAACCGCAGCGCCCTCGGGTCCCGCTACTTGGCCTTCTAAGCGCATCAAAATTTGCTTCAAGGGCTGATCGCTTGTAATTACGCGCACGTTCTTGGGCTCACAGCGGCCCAGGAGAACAGCCGCCTCCCAGGCGGGTGCAACGTCAGTCCGCTGGTCACCTTTTATTGCGGGTCCCGGTCATCAGTCCCGGGACCCGAGGTCCAATGGCTCCTCAGGGCCCCCGAGCGGGGCCGCGGGTCTCTGCCCGCCCCCACCGCCTTTGCCAGGGATCAGGGGGCGAACAGGGTCGGCTCGTGTCTTCGGGCGGCCGGGCCTAGCAGGGCGGACGACAGAGGGGTCCGGATCACTCCTAGAGTGCGACTGCCATCTTGACGCCCTTGGCCACGCCTCCCATGAGCCTTACGTTTACGCTTACCCTGGGGTTTATCTTACACAGGAGACACGTCCGAATCAGAAGAGTCAGACGAATGCTTACTAGTTTGGACGGAGGGAGTTTTGCGATTTCTGAAAGCCCCATATTCGTGATCACTCAGGTCCGTGTTAACAGTCTGATTTAAAGGGTCATGAGATGACCGGCCAGGCTCATTTACATTGACCTCTACAGGGGTGGGGTTCCCCGAGCCTGTGCCAAAGCGTCTTACACCAAAACTGAATATAGGTTGTGCAAAAGGACGCAGTGCTTTCACTAAAGCTTTATTAACTGTGTCCTGAACGTGGAAGTCTAAAGCCTCCACAAGGCACTCTTTCATGTCCTGTCATAGTGGCCAGCATCATATCCCCCATACTGGTCATCATCCATATACTGTAGGGCCATGATATTCTGTGCACAAATAATATAATATTAGAGGTCCCAGATGCACAAATACCCATATAGCTTGGGGGGGGGGGGGGGTGTATTGGGAGTGGGGGGGCAGGTTTTCAAGTGCCAAGCATAAAAAGTGAATTTGCCGGTAAATTCAAAGAGGAGGGAGGCACCAGAAAATGTTCCCCTAGAGCAGGCTCTGATGTATTTTTGCTGCCCCTCCGCGCGTATATATCTGAAGGCAGGCTGCGGAAATTGAAATGCGTGTTAATCAGAAGAGGGAGAAACGCGCTCGCACAGATAAAACGCATCTGTGCGCATGTGTGGTTACAGCGAGGGAAAGTGGACTAAACAAGGAAGCTGCGCGGCCTTCAGAATTCTCCTCACCGGTGGGGCAAATACTCATTACAGAGCGCACGCGCGACTAAGTTTCATTCTACAATACAACAAGTCAATACTCCCCGATTGAACTGCAATTTAAGAATAATACTGTTAAGATCCTAACCTATTAAAGCGCATGAAGGCACAAGGCCTCACTGAACTTTATGACCGAATTTGCATATACAAGTACAAGTCGTTAGGAAAATTAAAGTACTTAGCTCTGCGATGCACCAGCAAAGAAAGAGGACTGACTTTGAGGATTATGATGTATATATGGGATGGTAGGCCCTGATTGGTGGTCATATCGAGGCTGTGGCCTCATGGGAAATGTAGTTTGACTTTTTATTGGCTGCTGTGTGTTGACAGTAAATGTAAGGAAATGCCTCCTTGGCATGGTTACCCCCTGACTTTTTGCCTTTGCTGATGCCAAGTTATGATTTGAAAGTGTGCTGAGGCCTGCTAACCAGGCCCCAGCACCAGTGTTCTTTCCCTAACCTGTACCTTTGTCTCCACAATTGGCACACCCTAGCATCCAGGTAAGTCCCTTGTAACTGGTACCCCTGGTACCAAGGGCCCTGATGCCAGGGAAGGTCTCTAAGGGCTGCAGCATGTCTTATGCCACCCTGGGGACCCCTCACTCAGCACAGACACACTGCTTGCCAGTTTGTGTGTGCTGGTGAGGAGAAAATGACTAAGTCGACATGGCACTCTCCTCAGGGTGCCAAACCAACCTCACACTGCCTATGGCATAGATAAGTCACCCCTCTAGCAGGCCTTACAGCCCTAAGGCAGGGGGCACTATACCACAGGTGAGGGCATAGGTGCATGAGCCCTATGCCCCTACAATGTCTAAGCAAAACCTTAGACATTGTAAGTTCAAGGTACCCATAAGAGTATATGGTCTGGGAGTCTGTCATACACGAACTCCACAGCACCATAATGGCTACACTGAAAACTGGGAAGTTTGGTATCAAACTTCTCAGCACAATAAATGCACACTGATGCCAGTGTACATTTTATTGTAAAATACACCCAGAGGGCATCTTAGAGATGCCCCCTGAAAACAAACCCGACTTCCAGTGTGGGCTGACTAGTTTTACCAGCCTGCCACACACCAGACATGCTGCTGGCCACATGGGAGGAGTGCCTTTGTCACTCTGGCCAGGAACAAAGCATGTACTGGGTGGAGGTGCTTCTCACCTCCCCCTGCAGGAACTGTAACACCTGGCGGTGAGCCTCAAATGCTCACCCACTTTGTTACAGCGCCACGGGGCATCCCAGCTAGTGGAGATGCCCGCCCCTCCAGCCACAGCCCCCACTTTTGGCAGCAAGGCCGGAGGTGTCCTGAGCTGAGGTGACTCTGACTATTAGAAATCTTCCATCTTGCAGATGGAGGATTCCCCCAACAGGATTAGGGATGTGACCCCCTCCCCACAGGGAGGAGGCACAAAGAGTGTGTAGCCACCCTCAGGGCTAGTAGCCATTGGCTAATAACCTCCCAGACCTAAACACACCCCTAAATTGAGTATTTAGCGGCCCCCAGAACCGAGGAAGATAGATTCCTGAAACCTGAAGACGAAGAAGGACTGCTGACCTGAAGCCCTGCAGAGAAGACGGAGACACCAACTGCTTTGGCCCCAGCCCTACCGGCCTGTCTCCCCACTTCAAGAAAAACTGCAACAGCGACGCGTCCCCAGGGTCCAGCGACCTCTGAAGCCTCAGAGGACTACCCTGCATCTAAAAGGACCAAGAACTCCAGAGGACAGCGGCCCTGTTTCAAAGAAACTGCAACTTTGCAACAAAGAAGCAACTTTTAAAGACCACACGTTTCCCGCCGGAAGCCTGAGAATTTCCACTCTGCACCCGACGCCCCCGGCTCGACCTACGGAAAACCAACACTACAGAGTGGACTCCCCGGCGACTGCGAGCCGCCGAGTAGCCAGAGTTGACCCGCCCCCCCCCCCCGATCCCCCACAGCAACGCCTGCAGAGGGAATCCAGAGGCTCCCCCTGACCGCGACTGCCTGCTTCAAAGAACCCGACGCCTGGTAAACACACTGCACCCGCAGCCCCCAGGACCTGAAGGATCCGACCTCCAGTGCAGGAGCGGCCCCCCCTTGCCTGCATCGCTGAAGAGACCCCTGGGTCTCCCATTGAAACCTATTGCGAACCTGACGCCTGTTTGCACTCTGCACCCGGCCGCCCCTGTGCCGCTGAGGGTATAATTTCTGCGCTGGCTTGTGTCCCCCCCGGTGCCCTACAAAACCCCCCTGGTCTGCCCTCCGAAGTCGCGGGTACTTACCTGCTGGCAGACTGGAACCGGGGCACCCCTATTTCCATTGAAGCCTGTGCGCTTTGGGCACCACTTTGACCTCTGCACCTGACCGGCCCTGAGCTGCTGGTGTGGTAACTTTGGGGTTGCCCCGAACCCCCAACGGTGGGCTACCTTGGACCCAACTTTGAACCCTGCGAGTGCTTTACTTACCTGTGAAACTAACAAATGCTTACCTTCCCCAGGAACTGTTGAATTTTGCAATGTCCAATTGTAAAATAGTTTATTGCCATTTGTGCCAAAACTGTACATGCTATTGTGATGATTCAAAGTTCCTAAGATACCTTAGTGAAATACCTTTCATTTAAAGTATTGTTTGTAAATCTGGAACCTGTGGTTCTTAAAATAAACTAAGAAAATATATTTTTCTATATAAAAACCTATTGGCCTGGAATTGTCTTTTTTTGTGTTCCTCATTTATTGCCTGTGTTTGTACAACAAATGCTTAACACTACCCTTTGATAAGCCTACTGCTCGACCACACTACCACAAAAATAGAGCATTAGAATTATCTCTTTTTGCCACTATCAACCTCTAAGGGGAACCCTTGGACTATGTGCATGCTATTTCTTAACTTTGAAATACTATATACAGAGCCAAGTTCCTACAGTAAAGAAAGAGATAGCATAATCAGAAGACTCCGGTCCTGACATAGAATCTGAAGCCTGTGTGCATCTTACAGCAAGAGGTTGCTCACAAAGGTGAACTGGGCATCTTACAGCTGCTTATTTCCATATTTGGTTGTTAAACTGGTACTGATGAGATGAAATCGTTGCCCAGACAGTATTACCATGTGTTTAAAAAAAAAAAAAAAAAATTAATTGACACTATCAAAAAATGTGCTGCATAATTTACCTTTTCTTACCACATGTTAGTAAACCCTGTTGCATAATTTGGTGCTCCACTGCCATACAATCCTAGTGGCCCTGGTCATAGTGTATAGTGCATGTGTCTGTGGCTCCTCCAGTGTGGTGTCATTACCTTTTCAGTGCACTAGTTCTTGTCCCACTCACTAGGAACTGGCCACGGGACATCACACTTTCCTCTTCTAATAGATGGGAGTCCAGTAACACCAAGTCCCTATATGGATCACCTATTTGTGTTATTCCTGCCATCTCCCGCTGTGCAAGTCCCTTGCAAGACGGATGCCAGCTTATGTATGAGCCACTTAAAAGGAAGCACAGGCACATGTAGCTTAACTGCATAACTTTTGTTCAGACTTCACTTCAAACAGCAGCACAGCATGGTGCACGCTTGGATAGGGAGGCCTATAAGAATAAAAACGGCAAGCGGCCATCTTGTTATTGTGCAGGGTTATCCCCATTCTCATCTGAGTCTACCTCCACTAACCAGTAAGCCACCCATTGGAAAGGGGCTTCCAGATAATAACCTTAAAAACAAGCATTTGCAATGCAAAAGGTCTCCCATGTTCGTGAGCTAGAACAACTAGCATTGTAAATTCATAACTGGACTTTTCTTGCCACATAAATTGGTCAACCCTGCCTCATAATTCCATCTTTTCCTGCCATATAATTCCAGTGGCCCAGCATTTAAATAAAGCACTTCCATTTAACTTCTTCCTCTATCTTAAAACAGATACAATTATCATATAAACCTTTATCAGAAATAAACTTTTGGCATTAGAGTGTAATGCTCAAAACACCATAACAAAAGTATAATTTGGGACGTATTGGAGGATGAAAGGAAAGAGGGAGTCGGGAGTAAAGATGGAGAGGACACGTGATGTAGTAACGGTGTCATGGGCCTTAGAGGAAGAAAGGAAAATGGTTGACTGCAATTTCGGTAGGAACATACAGCAGTAATTAGAGTTGAGTGAGGCCCATAGGTCTCTGGGCCCCGGTGCCACTGCACCTGTTGCTCCATTGATAAATAGACCTTAGGAGAGAAAGCAGATGGGGCACAAAAAGGGAAGTGAAAGGAATACAACAGGCAAAAGGAAGAAAGAGAAGGGGTTGCAAAGAAATAAAAGAAAGAACAAGAAAATGAAAACGCAACTAAGAAGAAATAGAGCAAACGTGTAAGACAAAAGAAAACATGGAAGGAAGCTAGCGAATGAAAGATAAAGAGGAAAAAAATAATCAAAAAAGTGTGAAAAGAAAGAGAAAAATGAACATTAGTGAAAAAAAGAGAGATGGTGAGAGAAATAAGCAGCGAAAGAACCACGTATGTATGTACTGACATTTCCCACAGACACAGAATGGAAAAAACAGTTTAACACTTCAGGTCCCATCAAGAAACTTGTGGCTTTCACATACAGACGGGGAAATGAGGGATTTATAGTGAAACGGGAACTGACAGATAGAGATAAGAAAAACACTAGAGAAAGGAAAGAAGAAAGATCTAAAAAAAAAACATTAAAAAAAAGTGAAAAGACCCAAAGGAAAGATCAAATAAAAAAGACAAAGAAAGAATGAAGGGAAGAGAAAAAAAATAGAGAAAGAATAAAGAAAGAAATAACCAGGTTTCTGCAAGTTTGAATGAGGAGGTAGCAAGAGGAAGAGGGAAATAAAAAAAAGGGAGAGGAGTAGAAATAAACAGTTGAAACAACGAGCAAAACTGTTAATGTGCGGATTTTAAGAGCTGGAAAGAGAAAAGTGGGGGAGAAAGAAAACATTGAGAGTAAACAAAGGAAAGAACGGAGTGAGATGTGAAACAGACCCTTCCAAATAAAGACAGCGGCTAAGAATAGATTTAATTGGCTCCCCCACATCCTCAAACAGAAGTCAGAGTGGAACAGCAGGGGGCACTGCAGAACAGCAGGAGGTGCATGAGCAGAGTTGTATGTGAACCCCAATACAGCAATGTCAGAGTGCTTCAGATCAGGATTGGGGGTATAGACAGAGCTGTTTCCCTGCCCAGTGCTGGAATAACAGAAAGGCAGCAGGTGAGAAATGAGAAACGGAGCGCCGTGTAATTCCTGGTATTGGAAAATGGGGAGCTGCAGGTTAGCGTTGAGGTGCACTTACAGAGTTGTATGTGGGCTGCAGTACTGGAATAGTAACAGGCACACAAGGTCAGAAGTGAGGTATGTTAATGGAGCTGCATGTGGAACCTAGTATTGGCATGCCAGTGTTGCTGCAGAGTGTTAACCTGGAGGTGCCCTGGTGAAGCTGCGAGTGAGGCCCAGTATGGGAGTAGCATTGCCGCCCTACCACAGAAGCGAGGAGTCCTGAAGGGCATGTGTGTGTGTGTGTGTGTGTGAGCCTTAGTACTGAGAAGAAATGTGCAGTGATGTCAGAACTGATGGATTCTGGCTGAGCTGTGGTGGTTCCCATCAACAGTGGCGTTTGATGTTATAGACTTGAGGTGCACTGGCTGAGCTGTGTTTTGCGCTTTTGGGTCCAGTGTTGACTTGGAGGTAGGACTGAATATTAGAATTGAGCTGCTGTAACGGAACTCTATGTGAGCAGGGTCCCAGTATAGGAAAGAAAGTGACCTCGCCAGGGTAGAACGGAGGTGCATTGATGGAGATGCGCCCCAGGTCCTAGTACTGGAACAGCAGAGTGCACCGACTGTAAGAACTGAGGTGCTCTGGCAGAAGGTGTGTGTGGGGTACTGGCATGGGCACGACTGAGGGCTTGAAGTGTGTGAAGTAAGGTGTACTGATGGAGCTGCGCTCGAGGTCCCAGTACTGGAACAGCAGAGTGTACTGACTGTAAGAACTGAGGTGCTCTGGCAGACGGCGTGTGTGGGGTTCTGGCACGGCGGGGGGCTTGGAGTGTGTCAACTGAGGTGCAGCTCCATCAGTGCACCTCAGCTGACACACTCCAAGCCCCCTGCTGTGCCAGAACCCAGGAGTGTGTCAACTGAGGTGCACTGATGGAGCTGCACCCAAGATCCCAGTACTGGAACAGCAGTGTGTACTGGCTGCAAGAACTGAGGTGCTCTGGCAGACCGCGTGAGGGGGCCCTGTCTGTTGTCAGTTTGAATTATACTATATTACTTATCTTCTGTTAGAGCCCCCAGAGCAGATCACTCAACAAACAGTCAAGTTACCAAAAATATTATTTGACGATTCATGAAATTATAAAGAAGATGAGGTAGCAATAATTTTGGATAGATTCAGCTACACAGCCTACAGTCAACAAAAAGAACGTGCATGAGAATGCAAACAGAGATCTTGTAGGAACCACAGATCCCACAATGTCCACTAATAAATCACCCTCCAGATAATAGGTCCTTAACCCCAATTATCAAAACATAACTCCTTCCAATTGCATCTCATGGCCCCGAGAATAAATCTGTGGTAGTGTATGGGATTTTGGGAATATGCAGGATTTGCTTCAATTAATGCGCAGGCTCTGTACTTCTTTGAAGGAGCTGAGTATTCAAAATAGTTGAGAGAGCAACCTCAACATTCCTAACAATGTATGTTAGGTGGTAAAATGAGATTACATGATTAGTATCTCCCAGATGAGTTGCCCATTCCTCCCCCGAGATGGGCAGGGGCATGAACACGTACCCCTGCTGGCATCCTCTCCCCACTTGATACAATATCCATACTGATCACCCAGATTTAACCCTGGTTGTTGGCCTAACAGAGAGGATCGTGAATTGGATCATTTGCCTGACTATCACACATTTTGGCAGTACTTTCAACATATAGTGCTAACTGTAAATGTCCAAAGCTTTCTCCAAGGCCAAGGCCACAAAGGCCATGTACAGACAAAGACCAGGAGCCTTTTCTATAGTACAATAGAGGTGTTGAATATTCAGACATGTGGTAAGAGGGATAAAGCCATTTTGGTCCTCCTGTATTAAAGTTACATTGATAGAAGCCTGTGTGCTAAGATTTTATTGAGGATAATGTATTCAGTACCTGCTTTAGAGATTAGTGTTGGTAAGTAGAGGTCATGGTAAAGTTCATCTAATCTGTAGATTCTGAAAAAAAGTTAGAGTGGGATAGACAGGATATTAATTAGAACCAGGAATATGAATGACATATACAGTAGGAATAGAAGTCATAGGCCAGCCCTGTTTGACTTTCTTTAGTTGTTGCATTCATCCCAATCAAGGGCCTTTTATACAATATTTTAAAGGCATCTAATATTCAGAGATGTCATAAAATGATGAAGCTATTTTGTTTTACATGTATTAAAGGAGGGAGGCAAAATGAGTAGTAGCTTGTGTGCTAAGATTTGACTGAGTATCTTGTATATATTATCTGCTTAGGGGTTGGTGCTAGTATTGCTTCTTTGCTGTGTTAAGTGCTAACTGTAATCAGATGCAGTTTCAAATTATTTGACCAGTTTGGGGGTCAAAAGAGCTGCATATATAAGTTGTGATTTCCCCATGGTGGTTGTCACCCCTTCGTTACCTAGATGGTTTGCACAGAGGGCTATCCTACATCATGGACCTCTTAAGGTGGCTGGCATGCCATGCACAACTTTGCATGACTAGCCATTTTATTGTTACGAGGTTAAAGTTGCGTGCTAATAAGCATCTAATCACCCAGAATGGAGTATCCAACACAACAGTGTGCTCAATAGAGCTTTCTGAGAATGGAGTCCAATACAATCATGTGTTCTCTACAGCTCACCCACAGTAATAATTACTAGTGGTACAATGTGATCAATCTTGAACCCCAGGCTGGACTAGTGAAGGGTTTTCATGGCGCATCCTTGTGAAAGATTGACAACCTCGCACACATCTGCGATCTGATAGATTTTGGGCTTCATAGCACCACCTTGCTGCTCGCTAACAATTCAGCCCGCTGGATCACACAAAATGAGGTGGGATTAGTACTTAAAATTTATAAAGCAATTTAAGTAAGATCATTAGTACTAGTAAGTAGAGGTCATTGTAAAGTTCATCGAATATGTAGCTCCCACAAGAAAGTTAGTGTGGGATGGCTGGGATGTTAACCAGAACTAGGAACATGACTGACAATATTCAGTGGAAGCGGAATTCTCAGCCCAGACCCTGTCGGACACTCTTCAGTTGCTGTATCCATACCAATCAACTATCTAACGAGTTAGAACATAAGGTTGGTTCTCAATCAGGTTTTCTTTAATAACTGTGCTCTCTGCTGAACCACACTGCTTGCTGTGGATTGCATTGTCACTGTGGGTTTCATGTCAGAATGTCAGAATTGCAGTTTAGTTTGTGTTGATTAAGGGAAATCAAGGCAGAGAAAAGCATAAATGGTATCAAATTAAGGGGTACTGTGGGATTCCAGTTGTGTTATAGGGCGCTTGATTGCAGAGGGGTTCTGGCCTACCTGTTTTTTTGTTTTTTAAATAGAGGTTGTGCTCCCTTACCATCTACAGGTGCGAAAATGCAATGAAATGCTGGCTGCTGGTATCTAGTTAAATTTACAGGTCTAAATTCCAGAAAGAGGCATCAACTTTTTATCATTGGAAGGTCATGTAAATAAGTACCTTTTCTGATTGTGTGATAACAGTTATTCATTTAAATATTGGATACAAAGGCTATAAACTAAATGCCACCTTTGCATTTATTATGACCTGTGTTCCCTCTAGGATGTGCTCCTGGGTGCTCTAGCACAGTCTCTCGGCACGGCGCGCACAGAGAGGATAACACTGCACATAAAGGATACCCCTATCACAGATGGTAAAGGTTACATCCTGCAATGATTGGCTGGCCTTTAACCATAGCATATTAATTCCCAGGGTAAGGAGGGGACATCATCAAAGGCTTTAGGGCAGGTGTTCTGCTGCTTTAAAGCAACCTTTCTTAAAAGTTCATGAAGGCAAGACTCTTTCAAGAGTTAGCATCTGTAAGGTTTAAGGTGGTGCTAGAAATTGAAATATGAAATTAATTCTATTAATTTGGTAATTTCCCATGCTCTGCATTCCAAATGTTTGGTGGTAATATTTCAGATGAATTCACAGATTGGTGTATTAAAAGAGGAGATTTTACTCATTTACTATTACTTCTGATACATTGTGTTTTACCCTTTTTAACAGTAATATCCGTAAGGAGTAAGGTGACATTTTATTTAGTAGATGACATAAAAAGCACAAATGTAACATTAGGTTCTTTATTAGAGTCCCAAAAATGTCTCTCCTGAAAGCAAGAGTGTGTTTAGTGATGTTTTAGGATATTCCTTAGTGTTTAGACAGCCATGTAGGATTGAATTATATGTGGGAAATTAGTCTTTTTTTGTTTTGCCCACAGCAGGAATTATATAAAACCCTAGCAGCCTCAAACTGAGTGCTGGCATAAATTTGAATTAGGCTTGAAATCACCATTTTGCAGTTGATTCCGATTCAGCCACTGCTTTGTTCCCTCAGTTCTTTTCAAGCAATACCTACCATAATTTGTGTGGACAAAACAATGTGGTTAGGGGAATGTTATGGAGTAAAAGCAGCCTCAAAAGACCATTACCACATATTATTCCCCATTGCCAATCAGGCAATTACTGTATTTTCATAGGAGGGTGGAAAAAAAGACTTGTTGAGATCACTATGTCCCCAACAGGGATGAGACAGGCATTGGCAGGGATGTGGAATTCCTATCGCTCAACGCCCGGGACATATTGTTTGGGGTAAAGGTCAATAAGTTTTAATGTTTGTTTTATCCTGGGGTCCTGCAGCACAAACCCTTTGGCTGCCAGTTTACAGAGAAGGAAACTGCAGTTGAGGTTATGTGTCCAAAAGTTAATGGTGTTCAAACTTGTATTCATCGTTCAATAATGAAAAGCCATCATTATTTGGGTGAGCTCTGTAAATAAACGTTTTAAGTTCACACTGCACTATTGACAGTGGATCCATTTAAAACAAAAAGTGTACACACATTTGAAAAGTTTAACAATATTATTGTAATACTCCCAGAATGCTCTCTGATTAGATGCAAATGTTTGCAGAAGCTTGTAAGCAAGAGTGATGATTCTTTGCTTTCAAAATAAAATGTGTAGTAAAAAATCCAAGTAGGAAAAAAACATTTCGCTACTATGAAATTTTAGGTGCTATTTCTTTGAAGCGCCATTTAGTAAAATGTGTTGATGGATGCTAGTATTTCCAAAAAATATTCCTAATGAAAAAATCAGTGTAATCATTTTCAACAAGCTCATGGGAAGCATGAAAATAAACAAGCAGTGGCAAAGCCAACAGATCTGACATTTTTTGTGAGTCTTTTGGTTTCATCAGTGCGTGTTTTGTTTTGACATGGCTTTTGTAACACTTTATGGTTGTGGGAGCTTGCCAGGTCCTCACCATTGTAACAAACACTGGCAAAAAGAAAAACAAGTTTTTGGTCCCAAAAAGCATAAATTGCCACCAGTGGTGTAAGAAAGGCCCAGCAGTCCCACTCCAGGGGACCTCAGCACAGCACCTGTCCTGAGTTGGGGGGGGGAGGGGGCATATGTCTTTGAATTAGTGGCTTTCACAAATTCACAAGAACTTACAGAGGTAGACCAGGGAATCGCTGTCGTAGAAAAATATTTGTGAACTTTATTTTAGCACGAGCAAATATGCATGTGTAGATTTGCTTATATGAAAATCTATTGAGTGTTTACAAGTTCACTTTCTCTCGAACCACTTTTTTCCCAACCCTGGAAGAACTTCTACTTCTGCCATTGTCAGGAGTAAATTTCCAACCTGCCTCATTATTACAAAAGAGTAGATAAGAGCTGGTGAAAATCCTTAAAAACATGCAAGTTAGTAGGTTTGTAGACACAAAGCCATTCCTGCCCTGGAACTATTGCCTACTGCTTCCTCCAGCCCAAGTATGTAGATCTGCGGAAAGAAGGCAAAATTAGGAAATTGCTATGGTACGGATTGAAATTGCAAGTATTCAAGCCCTACTATTGTAGTAGCCCTGGCTTAATCAAAGAGGCTATGAGGCTATTATCAGAGCTCCTACATAATGTAATTGTTGCCATAATTTGTCACTGCACTACATCGCACAAAAGGGCCAAGTAGATTTTTTTCTCAGGACAAGTAGCTTTAATAAGCAACCTGTCCCATGGACAAGTAGATATTCTATTCAATTCCACACCCTGTATTGGGCATTGTGCTTTATGCATTGTTAAACTCTCTCTTAAAAAACAAACCTTATGAAAATCCTTTTGCGAAACAGTTTTAAGTCCTCTTTTCTCATCCATATTTATTGCTATTTTTAACAGTGTGAAAAATATTGAATAAATATGTTTTTTTAATACAGAGATATGTTCTGTGCCATTTATGGCTTATAAACTCATTCTTTAGGACCCTGGCTTATTATACATACAGGACGTTCAGCTTATATGAACATCATTGAACTTCACACAATGCTAGTAAACCACAGCTTTCAGTGGGCGGTCAAATTGCTCAAATCGAGGGTTCAAATTGTACACCTGAAGCTTTTTTAGAAGACCCACAGGACCTAATTATTACAGTTTTGCTGTTTTTTTCATATGAATCTTTCCTGGTCCTCTTTAACTTCCTGTGTCCAAAACCTACTCTTTTCCTCTCCCATCCAACACCGCCACAATGTTGTAGCTTGCTTTGCATAATGGCCCAAGAAGCGGCTCATTGTAACTTACTCCTTCATTCTACACTCAGTCAATAAACGAGTACACGCTACCATTCTGTTGCCAGACAATGAGACAAATACTGAGAGGGAACTTTGATTATCACCAGTGTTTAGTTTGTCTATTGAAAAATGGACCACCAGTGCACTCTAAGGCAAAGTTTTTATTGCTTTCAAACAGTTTAAATGACTGAAAAACTGCACAGCTCCAGTCATGCAGCTCTTTAGAACGCCCTCACTTTTACCTTCAATACAACAAAAGGGGAAAATAAATGTCATTAATGTTGCTTGTGGGGGACAGGCACTCCAAGGTTATATCTCAAGAGGCAATGCTCCAACCCGAAGGTGAAGGTACCAAACTTAATATTCCTGTTATTGCAAATAAAGCGAACTTGTGAGTGCTCACGATACCAAAGTGTTTGCGGCGTAGACAACCCAACCCCTGTGATCACTTCACACAGTTTTGACATCGCTCCCCTACTTACCTCTATCCTGCCACCACAGCTATTCCCCCACCAATACCGTAGCATTCACAATGCCATGCCCAACCCCACCCACAGCAATCGCCATCACCCACCAAACGTCAGCCTCCATGTCTCCCAGTGTACAAATCTATATAAAGAGGTTAGCATGCATGCACCAGTCTACTCAAATGCATCAAGGTAGATGTAGTTCAAGGCAGACTCTAAACTCATTTGAATCATATTAGTTGACAATTTCAAGTGCAGCTAGTTATGGACACCTTACAAAATACAAATGTTTTATACTTGTTACTTGTCAGAAGACAGCAGTCTTATGGGGGCTGCATGACTTGCAGCTTTAAATTTCCTATGGTCAAATACTTAGCAAAGGGCATACTGTTGGCTCAGACAACCTTCACCAGCTCTTTTAGCAGGTAGGAGCTTGAATACAATTTTAACAGATGGACTGCATGTCTACACCAGTCAAAACACATTTATTTTAACAGGTGTAGTTCAAAGCAATCTGTTAGCTCAAATATTTTACAGCACTAACAAATTCAAATTAAGATTGTCCTGCACATCTCCCGACATACTCATGCATGTGTCCATCAGAAGAGGCAGTCTAGATAGGATCGCATGAATTGTCTTCTTAAGTTCCAATAGTCAAATACTCAACAGAGTGCAGGTGCTCACCATTGGCCCAGATAATCACCAGCTACTCCTGTGCACCCCATGTTGTGTATTCTAATTGTTAGTTTCCTTTATTATTGATTATGTGCAAATATATCATGTATTATTTTGATAGCACAACAAACTTCATATCCGTGGTTTGATTTATACATATGTTAGGGTTAAATGGGGTTGCAATCAAACAATCAGGATTTCTATAGTCCTACTAATC
The DNA here is from genome assembly GCF_031143425.1 of Pleurodeles waltl. Lineage (NCBI taxonomy): Eukaryota > Metazoa > Chordata > Amphibia > Caudata > Salamandridae > Pleurodeles > Pleurodeles waltl. Next base: position 1,137,048,024 of record NC_090439.1, read on the forward strand.
ACCAGGTATGGTAATAAGGTGCTTGCAGGTGCCGGAAGGCTCAATGGAACAGCCAGGTCTTAAGGTCCCTTCCGAATTCTGGAAGCGAGTTAATGGATCAGAGGTGCATGGGAAGGCTGTTCCAGGTCTTTGGTGTGATGATCGGGGGGATCAGAGCCGCAGTTTCGCCTCAGTTAAGGAGGGTTTGTAGGAAGCTGGCTCTCTGTACACTATACCAAAATGGGGTATAGTGTGCACAGAGTTCAGTGGATCTCCAGAGGCGTAACAGAGGCCAAATTAGATAATACTAATGCTCTCTTTTGTGGTAGTGTGGTCGAGCAGTTATCAGAAGGTAGTGTAAAGCATTTGTTGTATACACGCAGTTAAGAAATGAGGTGCACACTCACTGACTAACTCCCGGCCAATATTTTCATATAGCAAAAATATATTTTGCTACTTTATTTCTAGACGCAAAAGGATCTTTGTTGCAGGTAAGTACAGTTGTAAGTTTGCATCAAGCTTATATATCAAATGTACTTTGTTTTGCAGATAAAACAGTTTATAAGAAACACTTTTCAATTTCAAAAGTAGACACTTAGTGCAATTTCTCATAGGAAACCATACAGTCCTATGTGAAGAAAATTGAAACACAATTTACAGGTAAGTACTCTACTTACGATCGCAGTCTTCAGGGGTTAGGATGTCCACAGGTCAAAGTTCAGGTTGACTCCAAAAGCGCACCACCAGCAACAAAGGGCCGGCCGAGTGCAGAGGTCAAAGTTGTTATCAGGTTTTTAATGGAATACTTTGCAGACTGGGGGCACTCGGAAAGAAACAGGTTGCAGGTAAGTACCCGCGAGTTCTGCAGAGCACAGACCTGGAGGGTTTAGATGAGCATTGGGACGGAGAGGGGGGCCACAGGTCAGCACCAAACACAACACCCTCAGCGGCGCAGTGGCAGCCGGGTGCAGGGTGAAAACACAGCATCGGGTGCCCAAAGCTTTTCAATGGGGGAACCCATGGGGGGGGTCACAAAGATGCTGCAGGCTGGTTCCAGGGAGTCGACTGCAGAAAACCAAAGGCTGAACAAGTAGGAGAGGCTCCGGCTGGACGCAGCTGGACTGTCGGTTGACTTCTCCAAACCCAGGGAGCTGAGGGTGCAGGGGTATTTTTGGCATCCGGAATCTTCTTCGGATCCAATTGCAGTCAGGGGGGTCCCCTGGATTTAGGCTGCAGGCCTTGTTGTGTTGGCCAGGAGGGGTCAATTCAGGGTGGACTCGAAGTCGGAATCGCCTGGGCGCCTGCTCTGGACCGGTGGGTCACCTGGATGCGGGCCATGGGCATCTGGTGCAGAGTGGGCAGGGCTCGCGGATTGGGGGGGGGGGGATCTGGAGTTCTTGGTCCTCTGGTGGGATAGCAGGCCCATGGAGGTTTGTAGAGGTTGCTGGTCCTGCAGGATGTGTCCCCTTTTTATAGCAGGAATCTTGACGCTGCAGACAGGCCTGTAGGGCAGTGAGGCCTGATAGAGGGGTGACTTAGCTATGCAACAAGCAGTGGTTTGTAGGCATGGCACCCAGAGAGGGATGCCAGGTCGACTTTACCTTTTTCTGCCCACCAACACACAAAAGCTGCAATGGCAGTGTGCATGTGTTTGGTGAGGAGACCCTTAGGGTGGCATAACACATGTTGCAGCCCTTACGGACTCTCCCTGTCCACAGAGCCCTTGGTACCACTGGTACCTTTTACAAGGGAGTTAGCCAGGGGTGTGTCAATTGTGGATACAATGGTACAGTTTAGGGAAAGAACACTGGTGCTGGGGCCTGGTTAGCAGGATCCCAGCATACAGTCCATTAGCATCAACATTAGGCAAAACGTGGGAGGGTGACCATGCTAAAAGGGGCACTTTCCTAATGGGTTCAGATGTCATTGGTGGCTGCAATCAGAGTGGTCTCTGTTCCGTGGTTGCTGAGGAAGCCAGATTGAGAGACATCCAGAAGCTGGTTATGCTCCAGGAATGTTGACTGTTGCCTGATTTCTCCAGTACCTTGGCAGGTAATGAGTAAGGAGATTGGCCGGTATTTTTTGGGTGGGCGGAGGAGTTTTTGAGTAGAGCTACTCTTACTTTGGTGTGTTCCAGGCGACAGAAAAAAACTTTGCGGTAGTGATCGAGGGGTTGAGCAGGATGGTGAGTTCATGGCCGATCCTTTGGTTTCCGAGGTTGAAGATGTGGTGCGGAGATGGGTCTGTGAGAGCTCCCGAGTGAATGGATTTCATTATTGAGGTGGTCCTGGTTGGAGAGCTGGTTCCAGGAAGTCAGTCATTGGTTGGTGCAGATTGCAGTGAATGCATGTGGGTCGAGGATGTCTGTAGGAAAAGGTTCAGGTTTGAAGTTCATGTATAAGGTGGTGTTTTTGTCATGAAAAAAGTCTGCAAGGGTGAAGTGGAGATCTTGTGAGGGTCTGATATTTGCCACTGGTGGTTGCGTTGGAAAACTTCTTAATGGTGTTGTAAAGTTCCTTGCTGTGGTTGGCACAGGTTTCGATGCATGCAGCTAGAGCAGTTTTCTTAGATGTCCTCAGCAGGAAGTGGTAGAGGTTGAGGGAGGTCTTGAAGGCTGCCCTGTCTGCGGTGTTCTTACTGGCGCACTATTTCCTCTCCAGCTGTTTGCTGTTGCGTTTCGCTGTCTTGAGTTCTTGGGTGTACCAGCTGGCCTTTTAGGAGGATCTTCTGTGATTGTTTTTCTTGATGGGGGTGACGCTGTCGACACAGTTGGGGATCCAGTTGTTGAAGTTCCTAATTTCTTCTTCCGGGTTGATGGCGGCAGCTGAGTAAGAGGTGTTGAGGGTGTCCATCCAGTAGGTCTCTGAAAATTAGCTCCAGCTGCGGTGGAGGACGGTGGCCAACTTGAGGGAGGTGGTGCAGGGGCTGGAGATGCTGAAGTTGAGGATGCAGTGGTTGGTTTTGTGACTTGGTTGTATCTGATGCAAATGCTGGAGATGACAATTGGGTCCAGTGTGTGTCCTGCGGTGTGCATGGGGTCGCAGACAATTTGGGTCAGTCCGAAGCTGCTCAGTCGAGGAGGTGGGCGGAGTTGTTGTTTTTTATGGTTGTCTAGGTAGAAGTTAAGGTCACAGAGGAAGATGTAGTTTTTGGAGTCTTTGGCGAAGGATGCAACGAAGTCTGCAATGGTGTTGCAGGAGCTGTGGCTTGGGCCAAGGGGGGCAGTATGCAAGGGTGTCTCTGATGGTTGCTTTCGTCCATGTGGAGCTTGAAGTTGAGGTATTCCATGTGGGTGGTTGTAGTAATGTCAGTGGTTGTGGTACACTGTCTGGTCTCTTTCTGGATGATGGCTATTCCTTCTCCCTGCTTGCTAGAGCGGACTGGTAGTGTGATTTTGTATCTATCAGGAGTTGCTGTGGTGATGTCAGGGGCAGACGAAGGGTTGAGCCAGGTCTTGGTAAGGAAGACGATGTTGGGTGCGAGGGTGGTGATGAGGTCCCATAACTTAGTGTAGTGCTTGCAGACAGAGCGCGCGTTGAGTAGGAAATGGAGCTGGTGGGTCGCTTCTTGTGTGGCATGGTGAGAGGTAGGTGTGGTGCTCTGCAATGAGATGGTGGGTGTGCTCGTGCAGGAGAAGGTGCACCTGCCTCAGGAGAAAGGTCCTACAGTAGAGTGCGGTGTAGCGACGCAGCAGTGTATCCTGGGAGTCCGGTGTTCAGAGTGCAGAGGAAGGTGGTGGCGTCATACTGGCAGGAAAAGCACCAGAAAAATCAATAGAAAATTGTGCATTGAACATCACAGTATCTGCCTTTTTATTCTAAAAGCATTATTTATAATGAATGCTCAGGCATGTCAGTGAAAGGGACATCTTCATATTTCCAGGGAATGATGGGCTCACGATATGCAGACGTAGAAAAATCAATGCTGACGGAGGTAGATTAACTTTTATTCTCATCTGTACTCTTGCAGTATGGAATGCCATAATGCCCACACAATGTGACCTGTTTTAGGAAGCTGAGCACACTAGCAGACTGGAAAACATCTTGTAAGAACGTGTGCCTGATGGCATCGGAGAAACTCATAGGGGCTTTTCGTGCTGAATTGGTTCAGTTCATCTAGTGCCTAGAAAGGGTTGGATTTAAGCACCGACTGATTAAATAAAAAACCACCTAACATGCTGCCATTCTTTTTTTTTTTTAAACGTTTCATATCTGTTTTATCATGACTGCTCTGTTTATTCTGTTTCCAACATTTATTCATTCAGCAGTAGGGTAGGGCATTAATTGTCATTAAAGCCTTCCAAACATTCAGTATGGATTTCTCGTGTGTGTTCAACCATAGGGAATGCTGTTCTTGAACTCATTAATAAAACAATCCTCTAGTCTCACATGACTGATCGTTGCCCCATATTCTTTATCCTCAAGTAGGTGGCGGAGGTGTGTGGGCCACAATCTGCCTTATCTCCTGGCTTGCAGCTGAAGGGTTGGTGATGCCTGTATCTTTCTTAAGGTTTAGAATTTCTAAACGCTTGGCCAAATTTGCTGTTTAATCAGCAAAACATATCATTGCATCCAACTCATGGGCTTGAGTTTGGAGTACCCCAGTGGACATACACAAACCCTTATGAATTACTACTAAATGCAGAAAATAAATTCTAATTCTGGTTCCTCTTCCCCATCCCTGCACCTTTGGAGATCCCTTTAACTGCAGAGATTGTTATACTTGACTAAAAAAAAGTTTCACCATTTTGACTTTCTCATTTTGAATCACTTTATGAATCTGTTGTAAAATGGCATGTACAAATATGGGCATGTTTTTGAAGACTTGACAAAGAGCCTCAAGAGAAGAGGGTACCTTTAGACTGGGGTGCGAGGGGTAGTTAATCTTGCATTCCAAGGAAACGCAGCATTCTCCTCCAAATTGTTATCCTGTACATGCAGCAGATCCAGCAAAACACTTCACTGTACACACAGCTGTTGCTATTCCAGAAAGCAAGCTTTGACCCTTATGCCTCACTGGAAATCATTATAGGTTTCCAAGACCATCAAAAGAGGTTGAAGGGGAGCTTGCCAAAGTAGTGGAACCCACTAAAATTACCCCCCCCCCCCAGTTCTTCCAGACGCTACTCTGCCAATACTATTTGGTTATGTCCTGTATACTAACATAGGGCATAGTTGCTGTCTAGAATTAAGACATTTTCGAAATTAATTATTGGTCAACTATAGGAGACTTAGACAATACGTAATACAGACAATAGGGCTGGTAGGCTGCTTTATTCTGTTGCCCCACATGTACATGCTCCAGTGCAAACAAAGGGCCCAAAGACTAATAATGCAGTATTGGGCAAGGCACTACCAAACAAAACAAAACTCCATTTTGGATCCCTCGCAAAACTAACTGATTTGAAAAGGTTTTCCAAGTTCATAACCGCAAGATAAAGAAAAGGACATGAACATTGTGTGTTCCTTTTGGCATGACACCATCATACTACATGAGCAACAATATTTGCTTGCGTATATACTACAACAGGTGACACATCATTTTATTGGTATTAACAATAAATACAAGACTTCATTTGAGTATGAAGTTAGTTGGTAATTTTGACACAGTTGCTTTAGTAGTTCTTAGTAACATCTAGGGGTGAAACAGCATTAATGGCTCTGTACCAGTGCTTGGCCGTTCTTCCTGAGCAAGATCATGAAGGTGAGTTACTTACAAATATTTCATACGTCTCTAGGTGACTATATCTTGCGTACTCACAATTCAAAACTGCAACTCAAATCTAAAAATAAATCTGAGGGTTACGTTAAGAAAAAATCTCAGGAAAGTAAGAAAAAGTGGAAGCTAAACAGAGAACAAGGACTGCATACGCTCCACAGCAGGAATCTAGGAGAGGTGGATACTGAATGTGCTTGCGTTTGGAAAGAGTAGTAAAACGGAAGTCCTCATCCTCGGCAACACCCCGTCCGCCTGGGACGACTCCTGGTGGCCCACGGCCCTCGGCACCGCACCGACCCCCGCAGACCACGCCCGCAACCTCGGCTTCATCTTGGACCCTCTTCTCACCATGACCAAGCAAGTCAACGCCGTGTCCTCCACCTGCTTCCTCACTCTCTGCATGCTCCGCAAGATCTTCCGCTGGATCCCCGCCGACACCAGAAAAACCGTGACCCACGCCCTTGTCACGAGTCGCCTGGACTACGGCAACACCCTCTACGCCGGGACCACCGCCAAACTCCAAAACCGCCTGCAACGCATCCAAAACGCCTCGGCCCGCCTCATCCTCGACGTACCCCGCAACAGCCACATCTCCGCACACCTGAGACACCTGCATTGGCTCCCAGTCAGCAAAAGGATCACCTTCCGTCTTCTCACCCACGCACACAAAGCCCTCCACAACAAGGGACCGGAATACCTCAACAGACGCCTCAGCTTCTACGTCCCCACCCGCCCCCTCCGCTCCGCTGGCCTCGCACTTGCTGCCGTCCCTCGCACCCGCCGCTCCACGGCGGGTGGGAGATCTTTCTCCTTCCTGGCGGCCAAGACCTGGAACTCCCTCCCCACCAGCCTCAGGACCACCCAGGACCACTCCGCTTTCCGGAGACTCCTAAAGACTTGGCTGTTCGAGCAGCGATAACCCCCCCTTTCCCCCCTAGCGCCTTGAGACCCGCACGGGTGAGTAGCGCGCTTTATAAATGTTAATGATTTGATTTGATTTGATTTGGAAAGCCAAATGATACCCTTTTTCCTGATCCTGTTGAAGAAAACAGTTTCTAAAGGGGTGCGTTCGATTTATCAATTTAGATCGCTGTTTGATACCCAGTGCTCCAATAGTTAGATGAAAGGCCTATGTGCAGGGTAAACTAAAATGGTGACTCATTTCATCATCTTCGAATAGTTCACCTAAAGCTGAAGGATCGCCAGGGTTCCAAGTGCGAAAAGCATGGTCTAATACACCTGGCTGGAAATCTGGGTGGTGAGTGCAGGGTGACGGCTGAGATGGGTAAACCGTGGACTCTTTATAGCGAGCCACCTGTTGCCAATATGCTAAGAGGATGGCATTCCATTGAAGAGGAATTCAGGTATCTTATTGAGCTCTACAAGTAAGCCACAGCAAGTGCTGGAGTAGAATATCAGAGTATATTTGCTCCACTTGAATCCAGGCATTTCAGACTTAGTTATAATCCCAGTCAAGCGATGGATGGATGTGAGCTGCCTGGGCATATGAACTTATGTCTGGCAGGCCCCAGCCTACCAATGAATTAGAGTTGTTTCGGGGACCCTTGATTTCTTCCTTTTCCATACAAATTTTACCAACTTGCCTAGATCTGGGTTAGGAACGAGGCAGAAACACGTAAAGGTAAAGTCTTTGCAACATATAGCAAGCTGGGGAGTAGGTTCATTTTTATGCTCACTATTCTTTCCATCCAGGAGATCTCCAACCTGCCCCAACGATATAGCTCAGTGATTCCCAACTTGTGGTCTGGGTCCCCCTAGCAGTACGCAAAGCCTCCTCAGGGGATCTGTGACGGCTTAAAAAATTAAATAATATTAACAGATTAATAACGTCTATATAAATAAAGAGGTTAAATGTACAATTGAAAATTTTAAAACATATTGCAAATGTCAAGGAATTTGAAATTGGAGGCTAAAAATTACATAGTAAACTCAGACTGATTCGTGGGAGCAGTTCAGGTGCATCAAACAAAATATTGCATGGAAGATGTGTGGCTTCAATACAATTAGGAAAAACTCTAACCTTCCCATTAAAATAACATTTTTTTTGTATATTTATATTTGTTTGCAAATTAAACAAAATGAGTTATCACTTGTGTATTTGTTTGAATGCTTGCCTCTGTAATTTTTGTCTATTGTTTTGCGTTTCAAATCATTAACAATGTTTAGGCCGGGGTCCCCGCAGTCCAGTAATGACTCAGTGAAGGGGTCCCCAAATTCCAATAATGATTCAGCGAGGGTCCACAGAAGTTAAACTGTTGGGAACCACTGATATAGATCCTTGAAGAGTGTCGGGGGAGGGGCATTACAAGTGTATAAGGTCTTGGCACTGTGTGCTAAATTATGTGTCCACTATTTCATTGGGGTTTCAACCAGACAAAGCCTGCTGCAGTTACCTTCATCCAATTACTATGCCATGGGTCCACTACTACTTGGCCCTCAAAATGCTATCCTTGATCTGAAATCCTGAAACTGCTGTATACCTAGTCATTTCAGCTTGAAGAGTCAGCAGTGAAGTGCCTGGTTCTGTGATAACCAAAAAACAAGCAGCTCCCTTCTAGGTTTCACTTAACAAGAATAATAAAAAGTTCTTAGATTGTCAATTACTACAATCACAGAAAAATGAATCTCAATACAGACCTGAATCCAGTGAATTAGTCCTTTATATAGAAAAGATGTTGATGGATTTATATTCATACACTGTACAACAAGGATCAACAATAAATACCAGTGGTGCTCCATGAAAAGTAATCGCACAGTGTAACTTGGTGCAATAGTTTAAAAAAATAAAAAATTAAAAAAACACACAAAAGATGATCATAAACAGCAGTAGACAATAAAATAAGTCAGCTGCAGAGCTAATACGACAAATGATTGAGTTTCGAAGCAGAAAAAAGCCTTTCAATTCTCTTGTTAGCTACTGGTCGGCCAACTCCTTAGTACAATGTCTTTATGCCCTCACCCCCGCATGTGTCTATAGGTTTTTGACCCAGAGAACATTCAAAGGGTCATCATCAGGACAGTAGTCAATTTGTAGTGCAAAAGGTAGATCCTATATGTTTTGGTGAGGGTGGGACATGAAAACAACAGACAGCAGGACGACAGGATGGGCAAGCAACATGAGGGATGGGGGGGACCAAGCAAGCAACAGTATGGATGGCGGAAGGGGGACAGTACAAGCACCGATTGGGAGCAAGAAACTCCAGGGTCAGCTGGAGTGGGGTGGGTGGGGTATGTGGCTAGCAGGGACCCAGAGCAGGGGAGAAAGCATGATAACATAAGCACTTTTATTGAGTGCAACAATTCTTTTTAAACTGTCTCCATAAATGCAGCCTGCATAAGAACACTGGCTGCAGACAGGAATATATACTTGGTCTATGCTCCATGAGCAGACAAATATAGCAACAGAAAGTGAAAGCAGGAAGTAAAGACCAATGAGAAGCAAGGAAATGAGAGTGACGTTGAAGCCAACTAATGGTAAATAATGGGCAACTAAGCCTTTTTTGTTATTTTCTTTTATTTACAAGAGATTTTGCAAGAGACAGTAGATTTTAAGTGAGATGGTGCTACAGTTTAATTTAGGGGATGGAAGGATTTGACATCTATGAGAAAGCTGGTAACAGAGGAGTTTAAGATAGTAGGGATGGGAGCTGGAAGAATGTGTAGTGCCCATTCCTAAGGGACAAAGCTGTACTCTAACCAAGTGGATTTGAGGTGAAAATGATAATGTTATTACAGTACATACTGAGTGTAGGAAGTTGGTCTGGGGTGTGGTGGACACATAAGGTGTTTACACCTTATACTGGGTCCAGGTAACCCCTTATTAGATAGTGAACAGGGTCAAGGAAGCCAGGGCTCTCTAGTGGTAGCTGTGGTGAGCAGCCAAGACGTATCTAGGAGGAGTGTGAAGCACTTGCAATACCACACTAGTCACACAGTAACTTATCACACATTAAAGAAGACACACAGTGTTGAAAAAAATATAGGTACTTTATTACAGTAATATTGAACTAGATTAATTATAGTCAGTCCTCACAACTAGAGTTCAGTACACACTATATACAGACATGGTAAGTATTAGGACTTAGAATAGAAAAACAACAAGCATTGGTATAAACAAAATAGCATAAAATAGCTAGGGCTCTATTGGGTGGCCAAACCATATTCTAAAATAGTGGAATGTGAAGTTAGGTCCCCCACCCAAGGATGTGGAGCAGTTAGGAGGGAGCTAGGAGACCTCATAACCCCAAGACATGAGTACCTAGATGACCCCCAGCGACCAGGAGAGCAGAGATAAGTTACCTCGTCTTCCCATAGACTAACAAGGGGACTTGGGAGAGAAGTTTGCAAGAACAGGACCAGACCAGAGGAACTCAACTTCTGGATGAAGAGGTTCTGCAAAAGAAGGGGACAGAGTCCAGTCCATGCAGGAGTCACTGCCACACCCTTCTGTGGGTGAAAATCTGGGTCGATGAAGGAAGAGGAGTATCAGCTGTGGAGTCCAGGAGTTACAGAGGAGTCGCTGGAGTTGGGCAGAAGATGTCCCATGCCGGTCGCCGGGGTGCAGATGGGTCAGCAGTCAAGAAGACCACCAACAAGCCTTGGCAAATGCAAACCAGGGCAGGAGAGGAATTGCAGAGCTGAAGAGGACCAGAAAGGTGCAAGGATTAGACTCTTTGAGGGGAGTCTGTGTTAACCCTCTGCAGTCAGGAGAGCCAACAGAAGCAGTCATAACTCCCCTACCCAACGGCAACCCACTGGCAGCAGGCACAGTAAGTTGCAGTGAGGCCCAGTTAGCACACATGAAGAGAAATCCCAGGTCGCTGGAGTAGCAAGGAGGAGACTGTCCCTGCAGGGATGAGGTGCTGGAGGCCGGGGCTACTTGGAGCCTGACGATCCCTCGCAGCAGGAGTCAACAAGCCTTGGTTGCTGCAAGAATAGCAGTATACAGGGATTCCATCCTACAAGGAGAGGCAAGGGCTCACCCTCTCCCAAGCTGGAGAGAAGGCTGTGAGGGCCAAGAGGACCACTCAGAACCACCACCTGTGCTTCAGGATCCACGTAGTTCCAGTGATGAGCAGATCTCAGCAGCCGGACATCGTTGCCTTAGGTGCCTACAGATGTAGGGGAATGACTCCTTCACTCCAAGGAAGATTCCTCCTTGCTTCTTTGGTGCAGCTGAAGTCTTGCCAACCCCAGAGGACATACAGCCATGGAAATGTTGCAGCTGCTGGAAGAAGCCAGGAAAACAATGTTGCAAGGCGAGGTCATCTCTGGAGTTGCAGGCTTGTTCGGTTCCTTAAGCGTCCAGTTGCAGTTCCGGTTGCCAGGACCAAAAGAGGTTGATGCAGAGGAGCCCTGGTGCAGTCTTGCATGCCGAATCTGGGGACCCACCCACAAGGGAGTCCCTAAATAGTCCAAAAAGGGCTTGGTCACTTTGCAAGATGATCACCTATCAGAGGGGGTCATTGACATCACCTGCCTGACCTGGCCACTCAGATGCTCCCAGGGGCAGAATCAAGCGCCCACCTGAAAGAGCTCCGACCACCACCCCTGGGTGGTGCTGGACAGGAGAATGGTCACTCCCAATTCCTTTGTCTAGTTTTGCACCTGCCCTGGGACCGGGAGTCCCAGGGCTGGTGCAAACTGGTTTATGCAAGAAGGGCACCAAATGAGCCCTTCAAAACAAAACTGTGGTGCGGGAGGCTCCCCTTACCCAGTCTTCTGACACCTATTTCCAAGGGAGAGGAGGTTGCACCCCTCTTCCGCAGGAAATCTTTTGTTTTGTCTTACCCCACTTGAGCTGGTCAAGCAACAGGGGGGCAGAACCCTGTCTGAGGGGCGGCAGCAGTAGCGTGGGCTGCTCTTAGTTTCTAGAAGACTGGTAGAAGCAATACTGGGGGGGGGGGTCCTCTAAGGAGCCCCCAGAGTGTATGGAATGATGCCATCAATACTGGCATTAGTATTGGGATATGATTCCGGCACGTTTGGAACCAAGCATGCTTAGGTGCAGAGTTACCAGTATGTAGCTGGACCACAGGTACCTATGGCCAATATATAGCTTAAATGGCTTCCCCGCATTTACGAAGTCTAGTGAATTGGAACTGGAGTTTGTAGGAGCACTTCTGCTCTTGCAGGGGTGCCCACAAACACAGGGACCTGCACCCTGCCCTTACGGCTAAAAGGGCATACCATAGGGGTGACTTACAGGGACCTGGTGTAGTGACCAGCAGTGAAAGGGTGGCTGCACCTTTCCAGACAGGCTGCAAACGGCAGGCCTGCAGACAGTTTGCATGGGCTCTCATGGGTGCCATAATACATGCTACAGCCCATGGGGGACCCCTTGTATACCAATGCCCTGGGTACCAAAGTACCATATACTAGGGACTTACAAGGGCACACCAGTATGCCAATTGTGGGGTGTAATGGGTACCAAAGCAACCGGATTTAGAGGAGAGAGCACAATCACTGGGGTCCTGGTTAGCAGGATCTCAGTGAAAACAATCTAAGCACACGGACATCAGGCAAAAAGTGGGGGTAACCATGCTAAAAAGAGTGACTTTTCTACACGGAGAGTGGGCAGTTAACATTGTGCGGTGGTATGCTTAACACACTGAGAAAGACCAGTATACCACTTGTTGTAGAGATCCGTGTTAGGCAGAGTAACGAGTAGGACGATAGAGAGCAGCATGTGCAGAGTAACACCATCAGAGGCACCCCTCAAATACATGTTTAAAGAAATTCAGAAGTAGCGAACAAGCACAAAATCAAATATACTGGCACAGAAGAGCAGGGAGCAGTGCAAAGCGACAACAGGAGTTCACAACAGGCACCCGACGCAAAATGTAGCATTTCCCAAAAGGCAACCGGGGGCCGCATAATGTCACTGACTGCAGGGGGTCAGAGCAGCTCTGGGGCAGGAGGCAGAGGGCCCACCCAACCTGGGAGGAGGAGAGCGGAGGCCGCAGGGGCGCCCTGGATCCGGGTCTGGGGGAGGCCCAAGGGGTACAGAGCATGGGGGGCGCTGGAGGTCGGACACTGGTGCTGATTGTTCATACAGGAGGAGCAGCGGGCTCGGAGAGGAAGCAGAGACCGGCACACGGGGGCGGGAGGGGTCAAAGGCTGAAGGGCGAGCCAGATACTGACCAGACCCGGCCGCCGCGAAGTTCGCCGGCAACTTTTGCTCGTGTGTCTGAAGCGATGATGGCAAACAGAGTCATGGACATAGAAAGGGGACTCTTCGTTGGCTCATGAAAGTGACTAACCCAAGATGGCGGCGAGCTCGGCTGACACGGATTACGCTTCGGCGGCGCCATCTTGGAACGGTCATGTTCACTCGGAGAAGACAGACCGACACAGCAAACTGATCCACCATACTCTTATTCCAGTGACCAATAGAGCCTTAGCTTTGGTTCTTTTAGTCCCGACAGACTATTTTGCAGACGTTAATCATGGCTGCCACGTTTTCAGTATGTATGTGTGTCATTTGTATTTTCGGGCGTGCCTATGAGAGGCATCTGCATCCGTATTGTGACACCATGAGTGCCACTTTACCATGTGTACTTATAAAAGAAAATGTACACAGCGCAAATAGCTGACAGACTAATTTCTGTTTTTTCGAGTAATAATGTGTATTCACCTAGCTCTTCATATAGCACACTTTTGACATTTCTGAGAGTTAAAAGTTTTCTAGCATTCGCGTTAAGAATTTTTCAATTCTATTAAGGATACGGAGGCGAGGATTACGCTTCTTTTTCTATGCTCTTTATTAATCAGCAGCCAATCAAAACTATTAACACCTAAAAAACTACATATCCCAAGAGTGGATATGTCACGTGACAACCACAGAGGAGGACGTCTATAAAGTGTTGCCTCACCCCAAGTAACTCCTCTTTCTTTCCAAATACTTGCAACAAAATAACATTTTTTCAAGCTTACGCGTTAAGAATTTTCAATTCTATTAAGGACACGGAGGCGAGGATTATGCTTCTCTTTCTATACTTTAATAAACACAGCAGCCAATCAGAGAAGACGTTATTGAACCAAAACATATCCCAGAGTTCAAAGGATAAACAATAACCATAGATAACACATAGTCTATATAAACTTCAGAGGCAATGGAACTTCCTCTTTCTTTGCAAATTTCAGTCAGTAAAGTCTGTGAAGACAAATAAAATCGAACCCAGCCACGGAAACATCCAAAGTCCAAGAAGAAAACAACGTCTCAGACATCGAAAGGCCAAATTCCAAGGAATGAAGAGCTTCAACTCGGATCGAAACCTGTGAGAAAAGGAAAAACGAGAACTAATCATAGCATATGCCATAAAAAGTGACATCCACAAATTACATGCACTGATACAATCACTGGGTGGGTAAGATCAATGAGACATGATAGCAAAACAGAATACTTAACTCGTAAGCAGAGGTCTTATTGTCAACTAGGTGGGATAATCCTCAAGTCCGTGTCCTTACTAGAATTGAAAATTCTTAACGCGTAAAGCTTGAATTTTTTTTATTCTATGTCAGGACCGGAGGCTCAGATTATGCTAGTTCAAAGCTGAGCAACCACAATTGATGCAATGTCTAAAATGGGTTTATAATAGAAGGGCATAAAGGTAGATTCCGAAGACCAGTCTGCTGCCTTCATAATGTCTTCTAATCTCATGCCTAAATTAAAGGATTTTGAAGCCATAGCTCCACGTACTGAATGAGCCCCAAACATGGAGACATTCATTCCTGCTTCAGAAAGAAGCCATCTGATCCATCTGGCTAAGGTAGCCGACAAGACTGGCTTGAAAGGCTTCTGCAGAGCAATCAACAATTGACCTCTAGGGTCTGCACGATATTCCTCTGTGGCCGCTTCATAGGCCTTCAAACATTGTACCACACACAGTTTGGGGTTATGAGGAAAAGAAGGATAAGACACTGACTTGGTGCCTGTTTTAGTGCGTTTGGAAATCGAAAAGGAAACTCCTGTAGGAGAAAAAATCCTGCCCGCCACGTCAAGGGAACGGGCATCAGATACTCTTTTGCAAGAAATGAGGCATAATAACAGGGATAATTTGGCCGAGAGTTGTTTGCGTGACAGGAATCTATTGTCTGGCAAAGAAGACATGAATGAAAGAACCACGTTCACATCCCAAAGGGAAGAATACCTAGGACGAGGAGGGTTCGAAAGACGAATGCCCCTCATTAATTTGAAGACGATAAGGTGTTCACCAATAGGTTTACCTAAAACTGGCATGTGACCTGCTGAGATGGAGGATCTATAATTAGTGATCGATCTGTAAGCTAGGCCCGCAGCGGCCAGTGAAGCCAGAAAATTGACTACTAAACTGACATTAGCATTAAAGGGATCGGAACCCCGTTCCTCACACCAATGAACCCATCGCTTCCAGGCGGAGGTATATCGTTTGTGAGTATTGGAAGACCAGGCTTGTTGGATGAGACTGGAAGCCTGTTCCGAAAGGCCTGGCAAGGACCATTGACGCCTGAAATTCTCCAGGCCACCAAGTGTAATTTTCCCTGTACAATCAAGGGATGTGGAGACCCCAGAGGGTCCAGCAGTAGGTTGTGTAGAGGAGGGATCAGGAGAGGAAAATTGCACAGCAGTTCTAGCGCCAATGGGAACCAGGCTTGAGCCCTCCAAAGTGGGGTTATCAACACAATTTCCGTTTTCAGACGGCGGACCTGGGACAGGACCCGAGGAATCATGCTGAACGGGGGAAACGCATAACCCCGATGGGGTGACCAGTCCTGGAGAAAGGCATCGGTGGCAATCGCTTCCGGATCTGGTCTCCAGCTGAAGAAGAAAGGGAGCTGGCGATTCAATCTCAAGGCAAAACGGTCTATCGCGAAAGGGCCCCATTTCTGATTCAGAGTGGCAAAAACTTCTGGGAGGAGCATCCAATCGCTGCCATCCCGAAGGAATCTGGAATTCCAATCTGCCACTGTGTTGTGAGTTACCGGAAGGTACTCTGCAATCACCGAAATGCGATGCTGGAGGCAATACTGCCAGAAATCCATGGCAATGCGAGCTAAGGTCTGAGATCTCGTGCCCCCCAGCTTGTTTACATATCTGACCGCGGAAATGATGTTCATTCTCAAGAGAATGCAACAATCCGATTTCAGAGGTGAGACACTCCGGATTGCAAAGGATCCGGCTAACAGCTCCAGGCAGTTGATGTGGACCAACGGCCTCCCGTGGTCAGATCCCCGCAACGGGTTCCCCAGCCCCATCTGCTGGCATCTGACTCCAAAATCACATCCGGGGACGTGCCGAAAATCGCCTGTCCATTCCAGGCCTCCATGTGCCCTAACCACCAGGCTATCTCCGAGCGGACCTCTGGAGTCAGAGGTACCATGTCCGTATATGACAAACCCTTCTGGAGATGGGATATCTTGAGCCGTTGGAGGGCTCTGTAGTGTAGGGGGCCCGGGAAAATAACCTGGATCAAGGATGATAAAAGACCTACCATCCTGGCTAAGCTCCTCAAGGACACTTTCTGTCTGGATAAGAACAAGCACAATTCCTTCTTGATATTGCACACCTTCAGCGGAGGGAGGATCAATAGAGCTTTCACAGAGTCTATCCTGAAGCCCAGAAACTCCATCTGTTGAGATGGTCGGAGACAAGACTTGGGCTGATTGATTATGAAACCCAGATTCTGAAGGAGTTGGATCGTCCAAACCAATTGGACCTGAAGGAGAAGGGGGTCCTGAGCCATAATGATCAGATCGTCGAGGTAAACTATCAGGCGCACGCCCCGGGCGCGAAGGGATTTCACCACAGGCCTCATTACCTTGGTAAAGCACCAAGGAGCGGAGGAAAGTCCGAAAGGTAGTACCTGAAACTCAAAACATTGATCTCGCCAGAGAAACTGAAGGAAACGTCGATGAGGCGGGAAGATAGGAATGCTTAGATAAGGGTCCTTTAGGTCTAGTCGAACCAACCAATCTGCTTCTTGAAGTATATCTCTGATGAGATGGATTCCCTCCATCTTGAAATGTCGATAGACTAGCCAGGCATTGAATTCCTTGAGATTTAGGACCAAACGCGACCCCCGCCTTTCTTGTCTACCAGAAAAATGGGGCTTAGGAAGCCCTGGGGATGGGGGACAGCCTGACAAATAGCCCCTTTCTTGAGGAGGGCCTGAACCTCCAGGTCTATGATGTCTTGATCGTGACGGGAAAAATGGGGAAGAGGAGGGGGGGGATTGCTGATAAGGGGTCTGGTAAAATTCCAAACGGAACCCTTGAACAGTTTGTAACACCCAGGGGTCCCTGGATAATTTTTTCCATTCTGTCAAACAAGTCTGAACCCTGCCCCCAAGAATCACCTCCGAGGGGTGGATCATTCTCCCCTGAATTGGTAAACTCTTGGGCGGCTCCTTGTTGACCTTTTATAGGAGTTCATGCGGTAACGGCCCCTGCCTCCTCGGGGTCGTGATGGATAGAAGGTGGTGCTTGCCTGCTGATCTCTGTAATACCCACGGCCCCTGGAAAGGGCATCTCGTCTTGGGCCTTGATAATAGGAGTGGCCAGACGAGCGACCCCGCAGACGTCCGGCTCTCCGAAAAAGAGTCTCTCTGAAGACTTTTTTAAGCGTTAGTTGGGCCTTATCCATACTATTGAAAGTCGCAGCAAATTTGGCTAGGTCCTTAATGAAGGGGGCTCCAAAAAGGAGGCCTTGGGCTACTGGGCCTGCTTCAGAGGGGGCGAGTTCAGTGAGTTGAGGGTCAATTCTCATTAAAATAGAGCGTCTTCTTTCCGTAGATAAGGCTACGTTGGCATTGCCCAGGTGACAAATGGCTCGCTGAGCCCAATCTACCAGAATGTCTGGGTCGATAGGGGACTTTGATTCCTTAGCTACGTAAGCCATCTCTAAGATCTTTGCCAACGGGCCGGAAAGGTCCAGAAGTTTGTCTTGGCATGAGTGCCAAGCCAGGTCAAGACCCTTCTTGGGGTCTTTAGCCCATTTCTTTAAGAAGGTGACCATAGTAGGGTCAATGTCTGGGGTGTTGATGACTTTACCCTCTAAGTCTGGACGAGGGCACTCAGCGCGAAGCCTGGCTCTCACGTCTTTGTCGAAACCCGCTCTAATATGGTTCTGGAGGTATTCTGCCACCTCCGGAGGTGGAGCCCAGCTTGAGGAGCGGGGGTGAATGATCTCCTTCGGGCTGAAGGTCAAGACACGTGGTGCTTTGGGAGGTAGGGCTTTAGCCGTCTCAGTCTTTTTGCGCTTGCTCGGGCCCGACCGGTCCCCGAGGTCCTCCTCTGAATCAGTGTCGGATGAAAATTTAGAGGAAGATTGGTCTGAATCTGAATCGTGAGCATCTTGCGCTTGTGAGGAGCTATATCCGTGCTCCTTTTGAATGGAGGAAGCCAGTTTTTTAAAAAGATCGGAGTGTGCCCAGTTCTTGGCTTTTGATTTACCCTTGGAAGTAGAGGGATGGTCAGAGTGAGCCTCATCAGATGGCGTAATGTGGGGAAGCCAACCTTTTTGGCACGCAAATCTCTCAAAATGATGGGTGAGGGGGCCCAGAGCTTTCGCCAGCGCTTTATTTACTGACAGCTGCACGGTATTGTCGAGTGCGCCCACCAAATTATCTTCAAGAGAGGGAGGTTCACTCCCAAAATATTCATCATCATCCTCATAGGAATATGACTGGGCCATAATATCTCTGGCACATTGAAAACGTGGATTCAGGGTAATCCAAGACTACAATCAGGGGAGTGCAAGCCCCAGCAGGCCAAAAGAAGATTTGTAAAATATTTTAAAATGTGGAGGGAGCAGCCTGCATTACTCTAGGCAGCGCCTAATCAACATTATCCAACCCTGGTCACCACCGTGAACTCAGGGCGTCAGCGAGCGAGGTAGAGGGGGTCAGGAAAATTCCACTTAAATATAAGCCTGGCGCAAGTGTACCGCATTCAGAAGGCTGAAAAACATTGGAAATTATCACTGCCGGGAGGGGGAATAGGTCCAGAGCACCCGCGCTGTCTCGTTCTCTGGCCGCGCCGTTGGAATTTTGAAACGGGCGCCAGAACAAAACAAGCAAGCATGCGCATGCCAGTGTGCGCGCGTGTGAAGCCAAGGGAAAAAAACTAGCGCCGATCAGTCTCTACCGACGGAGGGAGAACCTCAGAGATGGGAAATATCCTGAAAAATGCTCCCGCTCCCACTCCACTTACACACAGCGCGAAGAAAAAACAAGCGCTAATTAGAAAACCGGCAATAAACAGCACTGAAGGAAAAACTAAACGGAGCAATGTACTTAAGTGCCTGCGGAAGCAGCAAAGAAAGGGAAAGTTCCATTGCTTCTGAAGTTTATATAGACTATGTGTTATCCATGGTTATTGTTTATCCTTTGAACTCTGGGATATGTTTTGGTTCAATAACATCTTCTCTGATTGGCTGCTGTGTTTATTAAAGCATAGAAAGAGAAGCACAATTTGAGCCACCGGTCCTGACATAGAATTGAAAGTCATAGTCTTAAACATGAAGCCAGAAACAAATCCTTCGAAGATGAAGTCCTGGATAACCGAAGAAGAGACCTCATCCATCATGGAAACTTGAAACAATGACAGAACGAATTGACAATTACTTCTCTTCATTTCCTAGAAAAAGAGAAAACATCATACCATAAAAACTGAACCTCATGGAATGATCCTTAAACATACTATCAAAAAGGGTGGGATAGCACTGAAATACAAAACACTTGTCTATAAAAAACGTATAATATCAAGATGTATAACAAAATAACATATAAAACAGTGCGGGTGGGATAATCCTCTCCTCCGTGTCCTTAATAGAATTGAAAAATTCTTAACGCAAATGCTAGAATTTTTTTAAATTCTATTTCAGGACCGGAGGCTCAGATTATGCTTGTTCAAAGCTGATTCACCACCACCGATGCAATATCCACAATAGGTTTACAGTAGAATGTTTTAAACGTAGAAAGGAAAGACCAGTCTGCTGCCCTTAGAATGTCTTCTAAACGTGAGCTCAGAGCAAAAGACTTCGAAGCCATAGCACCTCTGGATGAATGAGCACCAAATTTTTATATATCATTGCCTGCTTTATTCAGTAACCATCTCATCCATCTAGCCAGCGTGGCTGATGAAACAGGGTGATAAGGTTTAACCAAGGAAATGAGCAATTCCCCTCCCATATCAGAACAAAATTCTTCTGTACTCACCTCATAAGCTCTGAGACACTGAACCACACAAAGTTTGGGATTGTCCACAAAACTGGGATAAGATACCGATTTCAAGTTACATTTAATGCTAAGCGAAATGGAAAAAGTCACTCCATCAGGAGAAAACTCCCTTCCTGTTAAATCCAGAGCTCTAACATCTGAGACTCTCTTACAAGAAATTAAACATAACAACATCGTAAGCTTGGCCGAAAGCTGCTTTCTAGATAAAAGTCTATTAGGGGGCCATGATTCTAAAAAACATAGGATAATGTTCACATCCCAAAGGGAAGAGCAGCGAGGGCAAAGAGGATTAGAAAATCTAATACCTCTCATTAATTTACAAACAATGGGAAGTTCCCCAATAGGTTTGCCCTCAATAGGCAAATGCCCCGCCAAAATAGCAGATCGATAATTATTAATTGATCGATAAACTAGACCTGATGCAGCTAAAGAAGATAAAAAATTTAGGACCAGACAGCAATCCGCTGAAGAAGAATTTGAACCCCGAGCACTACACCAAGCACTCCAGCGTTTCCAAGCAGAAGTGTATCTCTTGTGTGTATTGGAGGACCAGGAACTCGAAATTAATTTGGAAGATTCCTGCAAAAGTCCTGGGACACTCCATCTTTCCCTGAAAGACGCCACGCCACCAGGGATAATTGTTCTGACAGAATCAATGGATGTGTAAAGCCCAGAGGGTCCTGGAGAAGGTTCTTCCTGAAAGGAAGTAAGATCGGATGGTCGCAACTCAACTCCATTGCTAGCGGAAACCAGGCCTGAGACCCCAAAGAGGGGTCAGCAGAACCAGATCCGCATGCTGACGTCTGATCTGTGCCAACACTCTGGGAATCATCAGGAAAGGAGGAAAGACGTACCCCTGTTCCTGAGACCAGTTCTGAAGGAAGGAATCCGTGGCCGATGCTTCCGGGTCCAGTTTCCAACTGACAAAGCGTTTGATCCGCCAATTGAGGCGGGACGCAAATAGATCTATCGAGAAAGGACCCCACCGGGCAAAGAGAGTCCGTAAAACTCTGGAGTGCAGTCTCCAATCGCTGTAATCTCTCAAATGCTGCGAGTTACAGTCCGCAACAAGGTTGCTGGTCCCTGGAAGATACCCCGCAATGACTGATATCCTGTGTTGAAGGCAGAAGTGCCAAAATTCCTTGGCAATCTCTGCTAAAATGCGGGAGCGGGTTCCCCCCAATTTGTTGACATATCTCACAGCCGAGATATTGTCCATGCGTAGAAGGATACAACAGTTCGCCTTTATGGGGGAGAGAGTCTTGATCGCAAACAAGCCTGCCAGAAGCTCCAAACAATTGATGTGAAGATTCAGTTCTGTGTTGGACCATCGGCCTCCCGTGGAGACTGATCCGCAACGGGCTCCCCAACCCCAACGACTGGCATCTGACTCTATCACTACATCCGGGGATGAGCTGAATATAGCTCTGCGGTTCCATGCCTCCATGTGCTCCAACCACCAAGTCATCGCTGAACGAGCTTCCTCGGAGAGGAGAACGTGGTCCGCATAACTGAGGCCTTTTTGAATATGGGAGATTTTCAATCGTTGAAGGGCTCTGTAATGAAGAGGAGCCGGGAATATCGATTGGATCGAAGAAGAGAGCAGGCCCACCATGCGAGCAATCGCCCTCAATGATACAGTCTGTTTGGATAGTAGAGATCTCAACTCTCTCTTGATTGAATGAATCTTCCCCGAAGGAAGTACCAATTGAGACCGAATGGAGTCTATCTGGAAACCCAGAAAATCCATCTGTTGTGACGGGGTTAGAATGGATTTCTGGGCATTGATTATAAAACCCAAACTCTGAAGCAAAGACACAGTCCACACCAGATGGGAAAGAAGAAGGTCTTGGTTCTAGGCTATAATTAAAATGTCGTCTAGGTATATTATTAGACAAACCGCCTGAGAGGGCTGAGACTCTACCACCGGTCGCATCACCTTCGTGAAGCACCAGGGGGCAGAAGACAGGCCAAAAGGAAGAACCTGTGTCTTCCCAAAGGAATTGAAGAAATCTCTGATGCGGAGGAAAAATAGGAATGGTCAGGTAAGCATCCTTTAAGTCTAAACATACCATCCAGTCTCCCTCTTGGAGAATGTCTCTCAACAAGTGAATGCCCTCCATCTTGAAATGACGCTACATTAAGAAACCGGTGAAGTCTTTTAAGTTCAGGACCAGGCGTGAACCACCCCCTTTTTTGTCCACTAGAAACACAGGACTGATAAAACCGGAAGGGTGTTTGGGAACCTTGACAATGGCGCCTTTTGCTATCAGCGCAGAAACCTCTGCGGAAATGAAACTGCATGCTTGAAAGGAAAAATATGCTGGGCGAGGTGGGCACTGTTGAAACGGGAACTCGTAAAATTCTAGTTTGAACCCCTGCACAGTCTCTAAGACCCAAGCATCTGAAGTAATTAGACCCCATGCCTGTAGAAAATTCTGAGTTCTGCCCCCCAACATTACATTTGAACTTGCAATCAATCTCACCTATGGTTCCTGACTCCTGGGAGAAAGATTGGTGGCCTTTGGATCTCCCTCTGCAGAACCTGGAACAGCCAGATCTTGGTCGTGATGGGTAGAAGGTTGAAGAGGAGGAGTCATATTCCTGAAAACCACCTCTTCCTTGATGGTAGTAACCACGTTGAGGGCCTTGCTGGTTGAAGCGGCCAAAGGCACGCCCTCTGTAGCGTCCGGCCCCTCGAAAAAGTGGATGCAGTACACATCTGACTGAACCTTGGGCCTTGTCCAAACTCGCATAGGTTGCAACAAATTTCAAAAGCTCTTTTATAAAGGGAGAACCAAACAGCAAACCCTGAGCCATAGGGCCTGATTCAGAGGAAGCCAAGTAAGCCAACTTGGGGTCCAACTTCATCAGAATGGAGCGACGGCGCACCAAAGATATGGCGCTTTTGGCAATGCCCAGGAAGCAGAGCGCTCTTTGAGCCCATCCTACCAGAATATCAGGGGTAATAGCCTCTCCTGATTCCTTGGCTTGAAAAGCCAACTCCAAAATCTTTGTTAGCGGGCCGGAAACATCTAGGCGGTCATTACAACATTGGCGGTAAAAGCCACTTACCGCCGTGCAGAAGACCGCCAACACACCGCCGCGGCCGCGGAACTCCGCCACAGCTATTATGACCCACATTTCGGAATCTGCCAAAATTCAGTCACCCACACAAGTCACCCACACCAAAGGTCAGTGATAAACTGGCGAAAACAAAACCTCCACCGTCACGCCAACAGAAATACGCCAACACTATCACGACACACGAATCCACGCGGCGGTCTTTCAACCACGGTATTCCATTGGCGGTACACACCGCAGCGCTCAAAATACACACACATCTACAAAACACAGCCACATTGGACAATTCAAAATACACACACCTGATACACATACACACATCACTCCCACACACCCATTACAATATAAAACACACACCCACATCACCCACAAACCCCTACGACCACAATTACGGAGAGAAGGCCAGAGAGAGAGCACCAGCAAGAACAACAGCATCCACAGGCACACAACATCATCACCCACAGAACTTCCACGCACCTCACACTACACACCACTACATATCAGCACACATATCACCACACACTCCACCCCACACATCACCTACACTACCCCATAGCACGGCAAAGACACCCCAGGTTCTCGGAGGAGGAGCTCAGGGTCATGGTGGAGGAAATCGTCCGGGTAGAGCCACAGCTATTCGGATCACAGGTGCAGCACACCTCCATTGCAAGGAAGATGGAGCTATGGCGAAGAATAGTGGACAGGGTCAACGCAGTGGGACAGCACCCAAGAAATCGGGAGGACATCAGGAAGAGGTGTTACGACCTACGGGGGAAGGTGCGTTTCGTGGTCTCAAGACACCACCTGGCGGTTCAGCGGACTGGCGGCGGACCCCCACCTCCTCCCCCACAACTAACAACATGGGAGGAGCAGGTCTTGGAGATTCTGCATCCTGAGAGCCTCGCAGGAGTAGCTGGGGGAATGGACTCCGGTAAGTCAAATCTTAACTATTACAACCCCCACCCTACCTGCATGCTATCAAATACCCCCACCCTCACCCCCAGCACCCCAACTCCTCACATATGTCCCAATATCACAAACCACTCATCCCAACACCAAGCCCTGCATGCAACAACAAAGCATGGACAACCATCACTAAAGCATGCCCACTGCACATACCCATACAACCCCCTAAACCATCCTCACACAAGGTCTCACATAGGAATGCAAGCACTGGGGTACACGGTCACCCACCCATTGCACACCATGACACAAACAGATGTAATAACCATCCTTTCATACCCTTGCAGGACCCCTACCCAACGTCACCGGACAGGAGGGTCCACACATGTCCACATCACCAACAGAAGAGGCCCACAGTGATGAAAGCACCTCTGTCCAACTGGCTCTAGATGACCAGCCCGGACCATCGGGGACCTCGGGACAGTCGGTTCCCATCACACAGTCACAGGCCACTACAGACCTTCCACCCTCTGGAAACACCAGCACAGCACCCTCCCAGCGGGCCCATACCTCCGTCCCCAGGACACGTCAATCAGCTGTGTGTCCACCACTACAGGGAAGCCAGGATAACCCACCACCCCAACAACAACAGGGACCTGGGGGCGGTGGCAGTGGGCACACGGTCCAGGGGACGGAGGCCCAGGAACACAGGGGAACTGGGAGGGCTGCTGTGCGACAGGGGGCGGACAGGCCAAGGGAACCCACTCTCCACGAGGCCCTCTCCTCCATCATGGGAGCCTACCACCACCCCCAGGAGACGATGGCAACGGTACTGGCCAAGTTTCAGGAGACCCAGCGCCTGCAGGAGGAACAGTATATGGGCTTCAGGGAGGAACTCAGAACCATGAGCTCCACCCTGGGCACCGTCGTAGGGGTGCTGAAGGAACTTGTGAACACCAGGAGGGACACTGTGGCACTACAAGGGGCCCCTGACAATAGCATGGATGATGAACTGCCCACCACCTCCGCCGGTGCTAGTGGACAGGACACCCCGCCACAGGACCACCACACCAGCACCCCACCCCCTGCAGACGGAGAACCACCCCGAAAACTGTCCCTGAGATCCAGGACAAAGACAGAGCACGATGCCAAGACCCCCGCCAAGAAATGAGACCACCCTGATTGTCATCCTACTGTCCCACTTGGTCACCCTGTCCATACTGAAACTGCCCCAGCTCCACTTCCTATGCCCATATGGGCAATGCACCTGTGAGACTAATAGACTGGACTCTGCCATGGACATTCCTCCGCCATCACCCCTCACCATTTCACTACCCCCTCCAATATTGAGCACTTAAATAAACACACTTAAAACACAAAACAATCTGGAGTCTGTCTGTGGTTTCGAAATAGTGTATTAGCAATTACAGTAAACAAAATGCTCTTTCAATTGTAATGTCAACATACCTATGTCACACAGCTCTAGTCCTTGAGGAATCTAAGCAGATGTCACACAGTGGGACCCACATCTGTGAAATCGTAAGGGAAAGTGACAACTCAGTGACCATACACTGGGTGAAAACGACACACAGTAGAGAGGTAGTAGTGTCAAAGTACATGTAGTAGGCAGCTCTGTATTCTTACCTGTGTCTCGCTGGAAATATTGCTGGATCACTGAGTCCCTGTTGTGCATGTCTTCTTCCCCTGCTTCCTCGTCTTCACTGTCCACAGGCTCCACAGCTGCAACAACACTGCCCTCTGGACCATCCTCCTGCAGAAAAGGCACCTGTAGTCGCAAAGCTAAGTTATGAAGCATACAGCAGGCCACGATGATCTGGCACACCTTCTTTGGTGAGTAGAATAGGGATCCACCTGTCATATGGAGGCCGAAGGTCCGCTCGATCACCCTCCTAGTTCGCCCATGGGCCTCATTGTAGCGTTCCTCTGCCCTTGTCCTGGGATTCCTCACTGGGGTCAGTAGCCATGACAGGTTGGGGTAACCAGAGTCACCTGCAAATGGTGAGGGACAACTGTTAGACACGCACTAACCTGGAGGGATATCCCCAGACCCAGACAACCATTCCCACTGACTTGCTTCCAGGTGCTCACCTAATAGCCACACACGGTGCCTCTGGAGTTGACCCATCACATAAGGGATGCTGCTATTCCGCAGGATGTAGGCGTCATGCACTGAGCGAGGGAACTTGGCATTCACATGGGTGATGTACTGGTCTGCCAAACATACCATCTGTACATTCATCGAATGATAACTCTTCCGGTTTCTGTACACCTGTTCACTCCTGTGGGGGGGGTGACCAAAGCCACATGGGTCCCATCAATGGCACCTATGATGTTGGAAATGTGTCCCAGGGCATAAAATCACCTTTCACTGTAGGCAAATCCTCCACCTGAGGGAAAACAATGTAGCTCCGCATGTGTTTCAACAGGGCAGACAACACTCTGGACAACACGTTGGAAAACATAGGCTGGGACATCCCTGATGCCATGGCCACTGTTGTCTGAAAGGAACCACTTGCAAGGAAATGGAGCACTGACAGCACCTGCATTTGAGGGGGGATTCCTGTGGGATGGCGGATTGCTGACATCAGGTCTGGCTCCAACTGGGTACACAGTTCCTGGATTGTGGCACGGTCAAGCCTGTAAGTGATAATCAAATGTCGCTCCTCCAATGTCGACAGGTCCACCAACGGTCGGTACACCGGACGATGCCGCCATCTCCTCACATGTCCCAGCGGACGGTGCCTATGAAGGACAACAGCGATCACAGAGTCAAACAACTCAGAGGTACGTACCCACAGTTTACACAGAACACCTATCATACACAAAAGGTGGCCTGTATGTGTGTTGAGTCTAGGCCTAGGTATGAGTGACGCAGTTGGAAATGAAGTCATGTGGGCCCCTGAAATGGCGGCCTCCTGACCTGTAAAGTGGGACAATGGGATGTGAGGTAACTGTGCTGGCGTTGTACACCGTTGCGGTAGGCGGTCGAAGACCGCAGCGCAATGCTGCATTGGTTAACATTGGACCCTATGGGTCCCAGGAGACAATGGCGATGTACGCCGCCGGTGACGGTATGCACCGCCGCGGACGTCACCGCCATTTTCCATCACTTCAATCACTCGATACCTGATCTTCGACAGGAGAGGACCTACACTGCAAGTGCTCCTGTGACCTCGGTCTGGAAGAGACAATGGCTCGAGTGTTTGGGGAAAGGGCCCCTGCCTTCACATCGGAGGAGTTGGAGAAACTCGTGGATGGGGTCCTCCCCCAGTACACGCTACTCTACGGTCCTCCAGACAAACAGGTAAGTACACTGGGAGCATGGTGTATGGGCTATGCCTGTGTGGAGAGGGCTGGATGTAAGAAGGAAGGGGGGAGAGTGCTGCGTGCACGAAAGACGGTGAATGCATGTGCCACATGGCAAGGGTAGGGATGGGGGCCAATCAGTTTGACGGTGCAGTTGGTAATAACTTCTCTTTTTCCCCTGTACATTTCATGTAGGTCAGCGCCCACCAGAAGAATAATATTTGGCGTGCCATCGGCAAGGACGTCCAGACCCTGGGGGTCTACCACAGACGGAGCACCCACTGCCGGAAAAGATGGGAGGACATTCGCCGCTGGAGCAAGAAGACGGTGGAGGCTCAGCTGGGGATGGCCTCCCAACGTGGGAGGGGGGCCGTCGCACCATGACACCCCTGATGTTCAGGATCCTGGCGGTCGCCTACTAGGAGTTGGATGGGCGCTTGAGGGCATCACAGCAGACACAAGGGGGTGAGTGCACTCTCATTCTGCTGACTTTGCGCGCAGTGGAGGTATCCGGGTGGGGGAGGAGGGCTCTGGGTTTCCCTAGGCCAGGGCGAGTTCCGTAGGCAAGGCCCCTCCGTATGTCAGGGCATGTGGCACCCCAGCCCACCTCTGTAGAGTGCCAAGTACAGGTAGTCATGCCCCTGTGTCATCTATGTGTGCAGAGGTCATCCATAGCCTTGTAGGCCATTTCCCAGAAATTGAACAGTGGAGCCCAAGAGCGCGGCGTAGTGCAGGGGGCTTCTGTGTCTGTCGTGTCCGCCAACGGTAGCGGTAATGCATGCACTCAACATGTCTTTCTACAGCCTTCCCCCCTTTTTTGTGGTCTCCCTGTTCTTGTGTGCATTAGCATCATCAGGTGGAGGAGCAGTGGCAACGGAGCACGAGGGAGCTGCATCCCACATGGCCATGGAGGGCGACACTACGGAGTCGGAATTCACCAGTGGGACGGAGGGCGAGGGGAGCTCCACGGCGAGGACAGGAGCTGACACCAGCGACACAGACTCGTCCTCTGATGGGAGCTCCCTTGTGGTGGCGGCAACATCTGTGCCCCCGCATCTACAGGTACAGCCGCCACCCCCCCACCAGCACCGCCCTCCCAGCAGCCCCTCAGCCTTCGCCCCGTGCCCGCTCACGCAGGAGGGTGGGCATCACCTTCGCCCCAGGCACCTCAGGCCCTGCCCCAGTCACCTCTGCTGCCCTCAGTGAGGAGGCCATTGACCTCCTCAGGTCCCTCACTGTCGGGCAGTCTACCATTTTGAATGCCATCCAGGGTGTAGAGAGGCAGTTGCAACAAACCAATGCATTCCTGGAAGGCATTCATTCTGGTCAGGCAGCCCTTCACCGATCTTTTCAGACTCTGGCCTCAGCACTGATGGCAGTCATTGTCCCCGTCTCTAGCCTCCCCCCTAACCCCTCCAACTTCCTCAACCCCGACCCAATCCCCTGTACCTCAGCCTATCCCAAGCACACCTACAGACCAACATGCACACACGTCAACACACAAGGGAAGCTCAGGCAAACATAAGCACCACACATCCCACAGGCACTCACGCAAGCATCACACACATGCAGACACACTAACATCCACTGCCTCCACTGTGTCCCCCTCCTTCTCGTCTCCCTCCTCCCTCCCAGTCTCGTCTACACTAACACCTGCATGCAGTACCTCTACAGCCACTACGTCCCTCTCCAGCACATCCACCACCACACCCCGCTCACGTGCAGTCACCACCCCACTACCATTCACACGTCCCCTCTGTCCTCTCCCAGTGTGTCTGTGACGCCCCCTCCCAAGATACACAAACGCAGACACACACCCACCCAACAGCCATCAACCTCACCACAGCCTCCAGCGCATGCACCTTCACCCAAAGTCACCAAACGTACACCTCCTACAACCACCACCTCTTCCTCCACTCCCAAACCCCCTCCAGCTACCCGTCCCAGTGTCTCCAAAAAACATTTCCTGTCCACCCTTGACCTCTTTCCCACACCTCCCCCACCCCGTCCGTCTCATAGGTCCCGAACTAGAACCTCAGCCACAACATCTCCGGGACCAGTGGTGCCTGTAGTCACTGGAATGTGGAGTGCACCGGCCACCAGGGCAGCCAGTGTGGCACGGAGCCACAGCACAGACAGTCCCCCACCTGTGAAGCATCAGAAGTTGGCCAGTGCCCGGCGGGATAGGGAGAAGACTCCAGCCACCAAAGCCACTCCCAGGGGTCCGGTTGGGAGTGTGGAGTCAGCTGTGACACCTTCCAAGGTGGGGAAGGGCCACAAGAAACCCGGCAAGTCTGGGAAGAGCTGCACAGCGGAGAAGATTGCCATCATCCCCGCTGCCCAGGAGGCCAGCACCAGCCCAGCTGCCCAGGAGGCCACTGCCAGCACCAGCCCAGCTGCCCAGGAGGCCACCGCCAGCACCAGCACAGCTGCCCAGGAGGCCAGCACAAGCCAGCTGCCCAGGAGGCCACCGTCAGCACCAGCACAGCTGCCCAGGAGGCCACCGCCAGCACCAGCACAGCTGCCCAGGAGGCCACCGCCAGCACCAGCACAGCTGGCCAGGAGGCCACCGCCAGCACAAGCCCAGCTGCCCAGGAGGCCAACGCCAGCACAAGCCCAGCTGCGCCATGAAGGACCGCCAGCAAAAGGCCCATTGGGCCACGAAGGACCGCCAGAAGCTGAGACCCTGCAATGGAGACCGCCATCTCAGGCACCGCTGAACAGGGCACCGCCATCTGAAGCACCGCTGAACAGGGCACCGCCATCTGAAGCACCGCTGAACAGGGCACCGCCATCTGAAGCACCGCTGCACAGGGCACCGCCATCTCAAGCACCGCTGAACAGGGCACCGCCATCTCAAGCACCGCTAGCCCATGAGCAGCAGGGGCACTGACGCAACTGAGTCCGTCACGGGTGTATGATGCACTCTGGGCACCATGCCCCCTCCAGAACCAGTGGAGACTGACATCCACTACCTCTGTCCTTAACAGGATGAAGCACTCTGGGCAAAAAGCCCCCTCCAGAACCAGTGGAGAAAGGCATCCCCTACCTCAGTCCTTGGCAGGATGAAACACTATGGGCACCATGCCCCCTCCAGAACCAGTGGAGACTGACATCCACTACCTCTGTCCTTAACAGGATGAAGCACTCTGGACACAAAGCCCCCTCCAGAACCAGTGGAGACTGTCATCCACTTGTGAGACTGTGGCTTTGTACTCCCCAGGATTGAACAGTGGGCAACCCACCCACTGTAGAGACTTGAGAGACTGTGGCTTTGCACTCCCTAGGATGGAACAATGGGCAACCCACCCACTGTATAGACTTGAGAGACTGTGGCTTTGCACTCCCCAGGATTGAACAGTGGGAAACCCACCCACTGTAGAGACTTGAGAGACTGTGGCTTTGTACTCCCCAGGATGGAACAGTGGGCAACCCACCCACTGTATACACTTGAGAGACTGTGGCTTTGCACTCCTCAGGATTGAACAATGGGCAACCCACCCACTATAGAGACTTGAGAGACTGTGGCTTTGCACTCCCCATGTGGCCCCCTCGTGGATTTGGCGTTGTGCACTCAAGCGGCTGAGGTTCCCCCCCTTTCCCTCCCCCTGAGCCTGTTTTCTTGCTCTCTGATGCCCCTGCAGTGTTCTCTCCGTCATGGTCGGGGATCTTGTGTGGGCCTCGCCCATACCGTGTGGTCCCAGTGTTCCACAGACTATCTTAGTGCACTACCTGGACTACTATGCTTGGTATATATTTTGTACATGGTGTACATATATATTTCTGGCTACTTGTTTTTAATATATTACAATGGTTACACTAATTTTCTATTGTCTTTGCATTCTTCCGGGGGGTTTGGGGGGTGTTACTGTGATGCATAGATTTGCATTTGTGTGTGTTGTAGTGGGTGAGGGTGGGGGTGTTGCTTGTGTGTGTCCCTGTTTTTTCCCTCCCCCATCCCCTGTGTCATAGGTGCAGTACTCACTGTGGTCTTCGCCGCCAGCGTTCGTGCTCCTGGTAGAGGAGCAGGAAGACTATCGCAGGGAGAATTTGGAGTTCCGGGTCCATGGTGTCCTCGTTCCTCGTGGGGTGTGTAGAGGTGAGCGTTTTCCCTTCGAAATTCCTGTTTCCACCGTGTTTTTATCCACGGTGAATCCGCCCCGGAAAAGGTGGCGGATTGGCCTGTCATAATATTGTGGGCGGAACATTGTCTTCCGCCTGACTGTTGGCGGTGACCGCCACTCTGTTTGTTTGTACCGCCGTGGTGGTCGGAGTCGTAACGTGGCTGTCTTTGTTAGCGGTTTCCGCCACGGTCGTAATTGCAATTATTTTACCGCCGGCCTGTTGACGGTTTTACCGCCGCTTTAACACCGTCCGCCAGGGTTGTAATGACCACCCTAGTAGTTTATCCTGACACCCACGCCAGGCTCGATCTATACCCTTCTTTGGGTTCTTGGCAGATTTTTTTAGAAAAGTGACCAAGGTAGGATCTAATTCGGGGGTCTCTGTCACCTTAGAGGGGAAATCCGTTCTGGGGCATTCAGACTGCAGCCTGGAGCGAACCTCCTTATCAAAGCTATGCCTGATGTGGGATTCCACATAATCAGCTACTTCAGGAGGTGGCAGCCACAGAGAAGACCTGGGATGGACAATGTCTTCCGTCTCAAAGGTCAGGACACTAGGAGTAGGAGCTTCCTGGTGATGAGCCTTCTTCTTGCGTTTCCAAGGGGGGTAATCTACCTGCTCCGAATAGTGATCAGAGGAAGCAGAAGAAGCTGGGTCACTAGTAGCTATCTTTTGCGACCCTGAATTGTAATCATGTTCTCTGGCCATATTCCTGAGGCTTTCAAAGTCCGCAGAATGCAGATTATTACTCTGCTTAGTGGCTTGGGTGCCCGCAGATAGTGAAGGTTCCATAATGGACTGAATGCCAGACGGGGCTACCCAGCCCTGTTGTTCCGCAAAACCCAAAAGGTGGTGCTTAATGGGTTTGATAGCCTGCACCAAGGCTTGATTAACTGTGTGACGCACCCCTGCGTCCAGGGCGTATACCAAGTCCTGTTCAAAAGAACCAGCCGGTTCATCAAGATAATAACCATCATCGGCTTGGTCTTCATAGCCAGCCATGCTGTGACACAGCAGAGGGGCTCCAAAGGAGCAGTAGTAAATATAGAACGCAGGGCAAAAAAAATCATTTTTTAGAAAGTGGAGGGAGCTGCCCTGGAAGCAGACACAGTAAATTCAGGCCCAGCCTGAATAGAATTTTTTTGCAACCCCAGTGTACATGCACTGGGGTGTAAATGGGGAGCTTGGGCCAGTCAGGAGACGTAAAAAATTACCGTCTCTAACAGATGTAAATATATTACTCCACAACGCTCCTATTTATAAGCGTGTAACGCTGTGAACTCGTCGAGTTCAAATCAGTACACGCCTTGATGAAAGAGTGTCAAACTCTTCTTTGAACTCGTAGAGTTCTGAGAAATAACGCTCTGAGCTACGAGCGTGAAGAAATGCGGCCTGAAAACAAGAAACGCTCCGATTTACGAGTGTATAATTAGGCCCCCGGGTGCTGAAAATAAGCTCCGGCAACAGCGTGCTATAAACAGCTTCACACATCCCCTGGGACAGTCAGCCGAACGCTCGGAGAAGCGAGGCTCTAATCCTGGGGAAAACTGAAACTGCAACCGGCCTCAAAAAGAGGACTGCGCGGAGGCACGCGCGTCCTCGCTCCCCTGCTCCCACTCCACAGGATATGTAAGCGAGCCGATCGGTTGCTCCAGAGAAAGAAAGAGGAATTGCTTGGTGTGAGGCAACACTATATAGACATCCTCCTCTATGGTTGTCACATGACATATCCACTCTTAGGATATGTAGTTTTTTAGTTTTAATAGTTTTGATTGACTGCTGATTAATAAAGAGCATAGAAAGAGAAGCGTAATCTGAGCCTCCGGTCCTGACATAGAATTGCTATTGCTCTTACTCAAACCAATGACCTGAAATTCACAGAAAGACTAGGAGGCTGGTTTTGCTTTTGCGGGATTCATACGCTTATTAGATAATTGATGTGAATGGAGAGCGTAGCACAGAGAGAGGCACTTTTTCACTGACCCATTCCCACTATGACTCACTAATATATTTGTTTAAATTAAGCCTAGTCTTTTTTTTGTTTAAAGGTATAGTGTATTTGGAGCTATAAGTCTCCTTATTGTTTTATTCTTGGGTAGCTAATCCAGTTCATACATTTTGGGGGTCATTACAACCCTGGCGGACGGTGTTAAAGCGGCGGTAAGACCGCAAACAGGCTGGTGAAAAAAAAAAGGGAATTATGACTGTGGCGGAAACCGCCAACAAAGACAGCCACTTTAACACTCCGACCGCCATGGCGGTACAGACAAACAGCGCGGCGGTCACCGCCATCAGACAGGCGGGAGACAAAGTACTGCCCACAGTATCACAACCTACCAATCCGCCACCTTTTCCGGGGCGGATTCACTGTGGATAAAAACACGGCGGAAACAGCCATTTCAATGGGAAAACGCTCACCTCTACACACTCCACGAGGAAGGAGGACACCATGGAACCGGAACTCCAAATACTCCCTGCGATAGTCTTCCTGCTCCTGTACGATCATCATCAACGCTGGCGCCGAAGACAACGGTGAGTACTGCACCTACGACATAGGGGAAGGGGGAGGCAAAAGTCAGGGACACACACACGCAACACCCCCACCCCCACCCCGACCCTCACCCACTACAACACACACACCAATGCATATCCAAACATTACAGTAACAACCCCCAAACCCCCCGGAAGAATGCAAAGACAAAAGGAAATGAGTGCAACCATTGTAATATATCAAAATACAGTAAGCAAATAAATACAGATATAATTTCACATTCAACAAAATATACATCACGATTAGTAGTGCAGGTAATGCACCATTCAATGTCTGTGGACCACTGGGCCCAAAATGCATGGGCGAGGCCCACACACAATACCTGAGCAAAACAGAGAGAACACTTCTGGGGCATCAGATAGAAATACAACAGGCACCTCAGGGGGAAGGGAATGGGGGGGCACCTCAGCCGGATGACTGCACCACGCCCGATCCACGACGGGCTCCATGCCCATTGATGTATCCTTGGGAGTGCAAAGCCACAGTCTCTCAAGTCTCTACAGTGGGTGGGTTGCCCACTGTTCAATCCTGGGGAGTGCAAAGCCACAGTATCTCAAGTCGATACAGTGGGTGGGTTGCACCATTGTTCAATCCTGGGGAGTGCAAAGCCACAGTCTCTCAAGTCGATACAGTGGGTGGGTTGCCCACTGTTCAGTCCTGGGGAGTGCAAAGCCACAGTCTCTCAAGTCTCTACAGTGGGTGGGGTGCCCACTGTTCAATCCTAGGGAGTGCAAAGCCACAGTCTCTCAAGTCGATACAGTGGGTGGATTGCCCACTGTTCCATCCTGGGTAGTGCAAAGCCACAGTCTCTCAAGTCGATAACAGTCTCCACTGGTTCTGGAGAGGGACTGGTGCACAGAATGCTTCATCCTGCCAAGGACTGAGGTAGTGGATGCAGGTCTCCGCTGGTTCTGGAGGGGGACTGGTGCCCAGAGTGCATCACTCTCACCGTGACGGTCCCAGTTCCGTCACTGCCTCTGCCGCACATGGGCTACCAGTGCTTGAGTTGGCGGTGCTTGCCCTGTTCAGCGGTGCTTGCCCCGTTCAGCGGTGCTTGACTTTGCTGTCTCTGACCTGTTCAGCGGTGCTTGACTTTGCTGTCTCTGACCTGTGCAGCGTTGTTCGCCATGGCGGTCCCTCATTGCCCAGCGGGGCTGTGGCTGCCGGGGCCCTCCTGGGCACTGACTCTGGCGGTGGCCTCCTGGCCACTGACGATGGGACTGCCGTCCTGGGCACGGACTCTGGCGGTGGCCTCCTGGCCAGTGACGATGGGGCTGCCCTCCTGGGCACTGACTCTGGCAGTGGCCTCCTGGCCAGTGACGATGGGGCTGGTGGTGGCCTACTGGGCAGCAGGGATGATGGCGGGCTTCTCCGCCGTGCTGCTCTTCCCAGACTTTGGCGCTTTCTTCTGCCCCTTCCCCACCTTGGGAGGAGTCACAGCTGAGTAGACAGTCCCCCCGGGACCCTTGTGAGCGGCTTTGCCGGCTGGAGTCTTCCCCCTCTCCCGTCGGGCACTGTCCAACTTCTGGTGCTTCACAGGGGGGGACTGGCTGTGCTGTGGCTCCGTGTCACACTGGCTGCCCTGGTGCTCGGTGCACTCCACATACCTCTAACAGGCACCACTGGTACCTGCGATTTTTTGGCTGAGGTGCTAGTACGGGACCTATGAATTGAAGGGGGGGGGGTGGTGGGAAAGAGGTCAAGGTTGCTCAGGAAAAGTTTCTTACGAACACTGGGACGGGTAGCTGGAGGGGGTCTGGGAGTGGAGGAAGAGGAGGTGGTTGTAGGAGGTGTAACTTTTGTTGATTTGGGTGCAGGTGCATGCGCTGGAGGCTGTCGTGAGGTGGATGGATGTTGGGTGGGTGTGTGCCCGCGTTTGTGTACTTTGGGAGGGGGCATCACAGACACACTTGGAGAGGACACAGGGGACGTGTAAATGGTAGTGGGGGTGGTGAGTGCAGGTGAGCGGGGTGTGGTAGTGGGTGTGCTGGTGCGGGACCTAGTGGCTGTAGTGGTAGTGCATGCAGGTGAGAGTGTAGACGACACTGGGAGGGAGACGACGAGGAGGGGGACACAGTGTAGGCAGTGGATGTTGCTGTGTCTGTATGTGTGTGATGCTTGCGTGAGTGCCTGTGGGATGTGTGGTGCTTATGTTTGCCTGAGCTTCCCTTGTGTGTTG
Organism: Pleurodeles waltl; assembly: GCF_031143425.1. Lineage (NCBI taxonomy): Eukaryota > Metazoa > Chordata > Amphibia > Caudata > Salamandridae > Pleurodeles > Pleurodeles waltl. The sequence goes on from NC_090439.1 coordinate 1,137,084,130, forward strand.
ACGTGTGTGCAGGCTGGTCTGATGGTGTGCTTGGGATAGGCTGGGGTACAGGGGATTGGGTCTGGGTGGAGGAATTTGGAGGGGGGAGGCTAGAGACAGGGACAATGGCTGCCATCAGTGCTGAGGCCAGAGATTGCAGGGTTCGATGAAGGGCAGCCTGACCAGAATGAATGACCTCCAGGAATGCATTAGTGTGTTGCAACTCCCTTTTTTACACCCTGGATGGCATTCAAAATGGTAGACTGCCCAACAGTGAGTGACCTGAGGAGGTCAATGGCCTCCTCACTGAGGGCAGCAGAGGTGACAGGGGCAGGGGCTGAGGTGCCTGGGGCGAAGGTGATGCCCACCCTCCTGGGTGAGCGGGCATGGGGCGAAGGCTGAGGGGCTGCTGGGAGGGCGGTGCTGGTAGGGGGCTGGCGGCTGTACCTGTAGAAGTGGGGGGCACAGATTTTGCCACCGCCACAAGGGAGTTCCCATCGGAGGACGAGTCCGTGTCGCTGGTTGCTGATCCTGTGACCGCCGTGAAGCTCCCCTCGCCCTCCGTCCCACTGGTGTATTCAGAGTCCGTGGTGTGGCCCTCCATGGCCATGTGGGATGCAGCTCCCTCGTGCTCCGGTGCCACTGTACCTCCGCCTGATGATGCTGATGCACATAAGAACACGGAGAGCACAAAAGGGGGGGGGGGGGGCAACAGAAGAAAGACAGGTTGAGTGCATGGCTTACCGCTACCGTTGGCGGACAATACAGACACAGCAGCCTCCTGCACTACGCAGCGCTGTTGGGCTCTACTGATGCCGTTCCTGGGATATGGCCTACATGGCTATGGTGGACATCTGCACACATAGATGACACAGGGGCATGTATACCTGTACTTGGCACTCTACAGAGGTGGGGTGGAGTGCCACATGGCCTGCATTACGGAGGGGCCTAGCCTACGGAACTCGCCCTGGCCTAGGGAAACCCACAGCCCTCCTCCCCCACCCAGACACCTTCACTGCGCGCAAAGTCCGCTGAATGAGAGTGTACTCACCCCCTTGTGTCTGCTGTGATGCCCTCAAGCACCCATCCAACTCAGGGTAGGCCACCACGAGGATCCGGAAAATCAGGGGGGTCATGGTACAACGGGCACCCCTCCCAGGTTGGGAGGCTATCCCCAGCTGAGCCTCCGCCGTCTTCTTGCTCCAGCGGCAAATGTCCTCCCATGGTTTTACGGCAGTGGGTGCTCCGTCTCTGGTGGACCCCCAGGGTCCGGACGTCCTTTGCGATGCCACGCCAAACAGCCTTCTTCTGGTGGGTGCTGACCTACATGACATGTACAGGGGAAGAAGAGAAGTCATTACCAACTGCACCCTCAAAGTGAGCGGCCCACATCCCTACCCTTGCCATGTGGCACATGCATTCACAGTCCTTCATGCTCGCAGTACTCTGCCCCCTTCCTTCTTACAACCAGCCCTCTCCACCCAGGCATAGCCCATTCAACTTGCTCCCTGTGTACTCACCTGTTGGTCTGGAGGACCGTAGAGTAGCGTGTACTGGGGGAGGATCCCGTCCACGAGCTTCTCCAACTCCTGTGCAGTGAAGGCAGGGGCCCTTTCCCCAGACGCACAAGGCATTGTTTCTTCCAGACCGAGGTCACAGCAGCACTTGCAGTGTAGGTCCTCTCCTGTCGAAGATCAGGTATCGAGTGATTGAACAGATAGAAAATGGCGGTGACGTCCGCGGCGGTGACGTCCGTGGCGGTGCGTATCATCACCGCCGGCGCACTTCGTCATTGGCTCCTGGGACCCATAGGGTCCAATGTCAACCAATGCAGCATTGCACAGCGGTCTTCGACCGCCTACCGCGACGGTGTACAACGCCAGCGCAGTTACCTCACATCCCATTGTCCCAGTTTAGAGGTCAGGCAGCCGCCATTTCAGGGGCCCACATGGCTTCATTTTCAACTGCGTCACACATACTTAGGCCTGGACTCAACACACATACAGACAACTTTTTGGATTATGTTTCGTGTTCTGTGTAGACTGTGGGTACATACCTCTGAGTTGCTTGACTCTGTGGTCGCTGTTGTCCTTCCTAGGCACCATCAGCTGGGACATGTGAGGAGATGGCGGAATCCTCCGGTGTACCGACAGCTGGTGGACCTGTTGACAATGCAGGAGCGACATTTAATCATCACCTACAGGTTTGACCGTGCCACAATCCAGGAACTGTGTACCCAGTTGGAGCCTGACTTGATGTCAGCTATCCGCCATCCCACAGGGATCCCCCCTCAAGTGCAGGTGCTATCAGTGCTCCATTTCCTTGCAAGTGGGTCTTTTCAAACAACAGTGGCCATGGCATTAGGGATGTCCCAGCCTATGTTTTCCAACGTGTTGTTCAGAGTGTTGTCTGCCCTGCTGAAACACATGAGGAGCTACATCGTTTTCCCTCAGGTGGAAGATTTGGCTACTTTTAAAGGTGACATCTATGCCCTTGGACATATCCCCAACATCATAGGTGCCATTGATGGGATCCATGTGGCTTTGGTCCCCCCCCACAGGAGTGAACAGGTGTACAGGAACCAGAAGAGTTATCATTCCATGAATGTACAGATGGTATGTTTGGCAGACCAGTACATCTCCCAGGTAAATGCTATGTTCCCTGGCTCAGTGCATGACGTCTACATCCTGAGGAATAGCAGCATCCCTTATGTGATGGGTCAACTCCAGAGGCACCGTGTGTGGCTATTAGGTGACTCTGGTTACCCCAACCTCTCATGGCTACTGACCCCAGTGAGGAATCCCAGGACCAGGGCAGAGGAACGCTACAATGAGGCCCATGGGCAGACTAGGAGGGTGATCGAACGCACCTTCGGCCTCCTGAAGGCCAGGTTCAGGTGCCTCCATATGACAGGTGGTTCCCTATTCTACTCACCAAGGAAGGTGTGCCAGATCATCATCGCCTGCTGTATGCTTCACAATCTTGCTTTGCGACGCCAGGTGCATTTTCTGCAGGAAAAGGGTCCAGATGACGGTGTTGTGGCAGCTGCGGAGCCTGTGGACAGTGATGAGGAGGAAGCAGAGGAAGAAGACATTGACAACAGGGACTCATTCATCCAGCAATATTTCCAGTGACACACAGGTGAGAACATATTCTTGCCTACTACTACTAAGTACTTTCACACTTCTACCTCTATCCTGTCTGTCAATTTCAAGCAGTATTTGGTAACTGAGTTGTACATTTCCATTACGGTTTCACAGGTGTGGTTACCAACGTGTGTCATCTGCTTACATTCTTCATGGACTTGTGATGTGTGACTTAGGTATGTTGACATTACATTTGAGAACAGATTTTGTCACTGTCATAGCTAGTACACATTTTCAAAATCACAGACTGACTCCAGATTGTTTTGTGCTTCAAGGGTGTTTATTGAAGTGCTAAATATTGGAGTGGGTGGTAAAATGGTGAGGGGTGATGGTGGAGGAATGTCCATGGCAGAGTCCAGTCTATTAGTCTCACAGGTGCACTGCCCATATGGGCATAGGAAGTGGAGCTGGGGCAGTTCCAATATGGACAGGGTTACAAAGTGGGACAGTGGGATGACAATCAGGGTGGTCTCATTTCTTGGCGGGGGTCTTGCCATCGTGCTCTGTCCTGTTCCTGGATCTCAGGGACCGCTTGCGGGGTGGTTCTCCGTCTGCTGGGGGTGGGGTGCTGGTGTGGTGGTCCTGTGGCGGGGCGTCCTGTCCACTAGCGCCGGCGGAGGTGGTGGGCAGTTCATCGTCCATGCTAGTGTCTCCTGAAACATCGTCTCCTGGGAGTGGTGGTATGCTCCCATGATGGAGGAGAGGGCCTCGTGGAGAGTGGGTTCCCTTGGCCTGTCCGCCCCCTGTCGCACAGCAGCCCTCCCAGTTCCCCTGTGTTCCTGGGCCTCCGTCCCCTGGACCGTGTGCCCACTGCCACTGCCCCCAGGTCCCTGTTGTTGTTGGGTGGTGGGTTATCCTGGGTTCCCTGTAGTGGTGGACACACAGCTGATTGACGTGTCCTGGGGACGGAGGTATGGGCCCGCTGGGTGGGTGCTGTGCTGGTGTTACCAGAGGGTGGAAGGTCTGTGGTGGGCTGTGCCTGTGCGAGGGGAACCGACTGTCCCGAGGCCCACGATGGTCCGGGCTAGTCATCTGTATCCAGTTGGCCTGAGCTGCTGTCATCACTGTGGGTCTCTTCTGTGGGTGGGGTAGAGATGTCTGGACCCTCCTGTCTGGTGACGTTGGATAGTGGTCCTGCAGGGGTGTAAAAGCATGATTATTGCATCTGTGTGTGTCATGGTGTGCAATGGGTGGGTGACCGTATACCCCAGTGCTAGCATTCCTGTGTGGGGGCTTGTGTGATGATGGTTGGGGGGGTGTTATGGGTATGTGCAGTGGGCATGCTTTAGTGAGGGGTGTCCATGCTTTGTTGTGTCATGCAGGGTTTGGTGTTGGGATGTGTGGTTTGTGGTATTAGTACATTAGTGAGGAGTTGGAGTGATAGGGGAGGGGGTGAGGGTGGGGCTCTGTGATAGCATGCAGGTAGGGTGGGGGATATGATAGTTAAGATTTGACTTACCAGAGTCCATTCCTCCACCGACTCCTCCGAGGCCCTCAGGATGCATAATGGTCAAGACCTGCTCCTCCCATGTTGTTAGTTGTGGGGGAGGAGGTGGGGGTCCGCCGCCAGTCCGCTGTACCGCGATGTTGTGTCTTGAGACCACGGAACGCACATTCTCCCGTAGGTCGTTCCACCTCTTCCTGATGTCCTCCCGATTTCTTGGGTGCTGTCCCACTGCGTTGACCCTGTCCACTATTCTTCGCCATAGCTCCATCTTCCTAGCTATGGAGGTGTGCTGCACCTGTGATCCAAATAGCTGTGGCTCTACCCAGACGATTTCCTCCACCATGACCCTGAGGTCGTCCTCGGAGAACCTGGGGTGTCTTTGCCGTGCCATGGGGTGGTGTAGGTGATGTGTGGGGTGGTGTATGTGGTGATGAGTGTGGTGATGTGTAGTGGTGTGTGGTGTTTTGTGGGTGGATGTTGTGTGGGTGATGGTGTTGTGTGCCTCTGTGTGGTGGGGTTGTCTATGCTGTGCAGTCTCTCTGGCCTTCGTCAATAATTTTGGTCGTAGGGGTTTGTGGGTGATGTGGGTGTGTGTTTTATATTGTGTTGGGTGTGTGGGAGTGGTGTTTGTATGTGTATCAGGTGTGTGTATTTCGAATTGTCCAATGTGACGGTGTTTTGGAGATGTGTGTGTATTTTGAGCGTGGCGGTGTGTACCGCTAATGGAATACCGCGGTTGAAAGACCGCCGTGTGGATTCGTAGGTCGTGATAGCATGGGCGTGTTTCTGTTGGCGTGATGGTGAAGGATTTTTTTCGCCAGTTTATCACTGACCTTTGGTGTGGCGGACTTGTGTGGGTGTCTGAATTTCGGCGGATTCCGAGATGTGGGTCATAATAGCTGTGGCGGATTTCCGCGGCCGCAGTGGTGTTTTGGCGGTCTTCTGCACGGCGGTAAGCAGCTTTTACCGCCAATGTTGTAATGACCCCCTTTGTCTTTTAAGACTTTTAGTCTTGGCTATATCACACATGCCAACATTTTAGAAGAGAAAAGCGGCAGATTTCTAGAAAAAAAATTGGAAAATGTATTTCCTCCATTGACTTCAATTGAGGTCTAAATCGGGTTACTGTTATGTATAGGATTTGCAACTCTACTACTGCTGGATCGGATATTAGATATGCAAATGTATGTTTTTTTCCCCTTACCTGTCAGGAGCACAGAGAAAGCACTTTGTAGGCAGAGAGAAGCATGATGCAAGTGCTGTGCACTGGCCTTCAGGAATAGGTTACTGGCAGTGCATACGCTGAGGTACCCAAGACCAATCCCTTCCTGCTGAAGCCGGCAGCGGAATCAGGTTTTTACATGCAAGAATTGGGAGGCAGGAGAGCTTTGAAATGGGTAGTCTCCCGCCTGAATCAAGAGGGTTGGCATGTATACTATATTGTTATGAAGTTAGGGTTACAAGTCCCAGAGTGCAAAGAAAACCATAAACTTTATGAGTTTGTCAGGGATGGACCTGGGAAGCATAAGAGGCGCATGCAAGTTTATTAAAGAACTAGTAGAATGGCTCAGAAGTGTTGTGAGTGCGCCCTGAAGATAAGGTGCAGAGCCAGCTTGTATCCTAAACGCCCACCTCTGAGCACACATATAGATAGTAACATCTTGCAGACCAGCTACTTTGGACTTTTGCTATCACAAAAGACAAGGACTCACCGTCTCTCTCACATCGAAAACCGCAAAACCTTCTTGTTGTTTTAGGCTTTAAAATACTTTCCACATAAAAGACAAAAGGAGCCTATCTGGAAACTAGAGATGAGTGAGAATAATAAAGGCAGTATTAACATCTGCTAGAGCGGGAGAGAGGATCCACACAGACCCTGTCCGGGTACTGTGAGACTTTCTTTGCAGTGTGGGCCCTGTTTGTGCTTTGCAGCTCCCCCCTTCACCAGAGAACAATAGCTGTGATAACATAGAGTCCCTGTCAGCTCTGCTCCTGTCCTGGCTCTGGACAGACAGGTAACAGAGAGAGGCCAAAAAAAGACAGCTCCTCGAAGTGCAGGTGGTGCACAGATGTCCCGGAAATAGGAACATTTACCGTATTTATGTCAGGGGTGGAGCTACCAGAGGAACAGCAGATACAGTGACACCAGTACTCACGGCGCACCAGGCTGGGTGTTCTTTAACTATTTACATTGGGGCCATGGCCGGCACCCCTTCTCTTGCAGGATCTCAGTGTCACCTGTGACTAGGTGTCTTGTGTCTATCCAGACAGGGGAGACAAGACACCGAAGGAAACCTGGCCAAAAAGGGGCGCGTAGCAGTGAGACAGACAGAAACACACACTGCAGAAGTGCAGCCAAGTGGCAGGCTGTAAGCGTGCTATTGTTAGAAGCCGGGGTTTGATGTGTGATCAGGTCTAAAGCATCCATTTTAGGACAACTCATTCCTCACTCCTCATCCCTACTTCTCATCCCTGGTTCTCATCCCTGCTTATCATCCATTCCTACTTCTCATCCATCATACATCATCCCTACTTCTCATCCATCATCCCTGCTTCTCTTCCATTATCCCTACTTCTCATCCATCATCCCTACTTCTCATCCATCATCCTTACTTCTCATCCATCATCCCCACTTCTCATCCATCATACATCATCCCTACTTCTCATCCATCATCCATACTTCTCATCCATCATACATCATCCCTGCTTTTCATCCATCATCTCTACGTCTCATCCCTACTTCTCTTCCATCATCCCTGCTTCTCATCCCTACTCTTCTTCCATCATCCCTAATTTTCTTCCATAATTCCCCCTTCTTATCCCTCATCCCTGCTTCTCACCTATACTTCTCATCCATCTTCCATCATTCCTACTTCTCATACCTCATCCCTCATCCCTACTCCTCATCCATCATCCCTACTCCTCATTCCTCATTCCTCATCCCTCAGTCATACCAACACATTTTCAGTTTTGTGAAACACACCTTCACACTGATTGGTTGGCAACAGCTAACCAGAGTTAAGAAAGAGGGCTGAGTTCTGTTTCACTGAAAAACAGCCTTCTCATTGTATGTGCTGAGTGAAGACAGAGGAGAGGAAATGCAACTGTGTATCTGTTTCCAGTGAATTCAAGGCTGTACAACATTTCATTTTATTTAACTAAATGTTTCTCTCTTTATACAGGCCTCTACAGAAAGCTCTACTGGTTTGGGAAATGCAGGCAGAAACCTCTAGACACCAGGGATCATTTATTTTTTTGTTTTGTTTTATTGTTTTACACGTGGGGAGCGACCCCTTAGGCAAGAGTCGCTCCCCTGGGGGAAAACATTATCTTTAGGCCATTTCTGCCCCCCTTCGTGGCAGATTGGGCTATTTTTATTAGGCCAATCTGCCCCTAAAAGGGGCAGAAACCACTGAACACCAGGGATTTTTTTAGGTCATTTTCACGTAAGGGGAGCAACCCCTTAGGCAAAGGTCGCTCCACTGCAGGGGCAAATTTATTTTAGGCCATTTCTGCCCCCCTTGCGGGCAGATAGGCCTATTTTAATTAGGCCGATCTGCCCCTAAGGGGGGCAGAAACCATTAGGCACCGGGGATTTTTTTTTCAGATGGGAAGCGACCCCTTAGGCAAGGGTCACTCCCCTGGGGGACAATTTTATTTTAGGCCATTTCTGCCGCCCTTGGGGCAGATCGGCCTATTTTTATTAGGCCAAGAAACCACTAGACGGCAGGGATTTTTTTTTTTTTGCATCAATTTCACGCAAGGGGAGCAACCCCTTACGCAAGGGTCGTTCCCCTGGGGGGTGAATTTATTTTAGGCCTTTTCTGCCCCCCCATCCGGGGGCAGATCGGCCTATTTTTATTAGGCCAATCTGACCCCAAGGGAAGCAGAAACCACTAGGCACCAGGGATTTTTTTTTCAGATGGGAAGCGACCCCTTAGGCCAGGGTCGCTCCCCTGGGGGACAATTTTATTTTAGGCCATTTCTGCCCCCCTTGGGGCAGATCAGCCTATTTTTATTAGGCCAATCTGCCCCCAAGGGGGGCAGAAACCACTAGGCACAAGGGATTTTTTTTTTTACAGATGGGGAGCAACCCCTTAGGCAAGGGTCGCTCTCCTGGGGGGCAATTTTATTTTAGGCCACTTCCACCCCCCTTGGGGGCATATCGGCCTATTTTTATTAGGCCAGTCTGCCCCCAGGGAGGGCAGAAACCACTAGACACCAGGGATTTTTATTTTTTTGCATCAATTTCACGCAAGGGGAGCGACCCCTTAGGCAAGGGTCGTTCCCCTGGGGGGGGGGGCGAATTTATTTTAGGCCTTTTCTGCCCCCCTTGGGAGCAGATCGGTCTATTTTTATTAGGCCAATCTGCCGCCAAGGAGGGCAGAAACAACTAGGCACCAGGGATCTTTTTTGCACCAATTTCACACAAGGGGAGCGACCCATGGGGGCACATTACTGTCGGCCTATTTTTGGAAGGCCCATCTGCTCCCAAGGGGGGCAGAAAGCCCACCAGAGACCAGGGATTTAAAAAAAAAAAAAGAGGGTAAGGGTATGGCCATACCCCCACCCCAAATAAATGGGACCAAAGTTGTCCTGCCCACCAGTGGGCAGTGGGGCAATTACCCCCAATCCACTCCCGGGGGGCAGAAAGCCTACTATGTGCCAGGGAATTAAAAAAAAAAAAGAAAAAAATTGTGGGGTAGTGGCTACCAATCAGTATGGGCATGGTTATGCCCCCCACCCTAACTGAAGGGAGTAACAGTTTTTCAGTTCTCCCCCACGCACTAAACATCTTATCCCACGGCAAGCAAGAGGACATTTGATTTTTTTTAGTTTTAGTTTTACATTTGGACCATGAGAGCTTGGCTAACTCTCAAAATCGTCCCACTTGGAATTGTGAGGGCTGCACTTTTTGGACTTTGGGACGCTGCCATTTAGAAAAATCCATAAGACCTAGACACATCTGAAAACTAAACATCTGGGTGAGTCCAGGGTGTTGTGCTTCACATGCACCCACACCATTATCTTACACACAATGCCCTGCAAACCTCCAACTTTGCTGGAAATCACAATTTTTTTCCACATTTTTGTGATGGAACCTTCCAGAATCTGCAGTGTCGTAGTTTGGACTCTTGCTCTGGGCAAACTGCTGGTTAAAGGATGACAGTACTTTTATCTGTAGTCGACTATGCCTATCCTACAACAAATCGCAACTGTTGTCCCAACCTGACCGGCTCACTAGCAACACCTCACCAGAAACACAATAGTAAAAGGTGATTTGTGGCAGCCTTTACGCATGGACTCGAGAATAAGACATCTCAGGGAATGTCATAGTTAAACGGAAATTACCCCTTTCTCACAGATATATCATGTCTCATACAAACACAGGCAATGACAAAGATGCAGTAAAGTTTCAATAGTTTTTATTTAACAGAACTGCAATTTGGGGTAAGTTGCATGGGCTGCAATGATTAGGATAATGAATAATGCAATAAACAGAATTGTGAAGACGAGAGTCATTATTACGAAGACCCCCACCATCTTGCAATGCATAAGAAAGACATACAAGATGTAATATGCCCTAATACCCTAGTGTGAGAGGCCTAACCTACCTAAAGGAGAGCTGGGTTTGCTAAACCTAATCTGCCAATGCCATGTCCATGAGAGGAGCCCCCAACCCTCGTTAGCTTGGAATGAGGTCTCTATCTCAGACTCCGCAGGGACACGAAGACTGGGTCAGCATCAAGACGACTGCAGCATCGATATCAGCGATGGTGGCGATGCCCTCTGGTCGGAATCCCTCTGATTATCTGTCTAAAGTGTGATGTATTTATACAGATCTACAAGGACCCCTGACGTAGGTGTGTTCCTAAACAATAGATAACAGACATGCTTGGGACGGCAATTAATATAAACAATCCCTCGAAAATATAGAGAGGGAAAATCCCTAAGTGTGAACACCTACTGTTTGTTTGTCTTTGGTGCTTGATCTTGATGCCTTGGCGCGGTGACACTGATAATGTAACCCATAACAAGTGGCCTAACTATAAACAAGGCAGCCATCTTAGAAGAAATAAATAATTAAATGGGCTAAAACAGAGCAAGCTAAGTAGGTTAAAAGTCACTAGGTGACGGGGGCACGAGTCTGCAAGCCAGAGGCTAAGCTAACTCCTGTTATCCCATTAAAATGAAGTAGGATTCACTACACCCTCCCCATTGCCATAACAGGTATGATGAAGGTACAGGAACCCAAGCGCTAAAATTGCTCTGAACTAAAAAGCTAAAAGCATAAAAACCAGCTAAAAAATCTTTAAAATGTGTTAAAAAAGTAATAAAAATATTTCCTCTAAAACACATACAGAGATGTTAATGTCAACCATGACAAGCACAGCGTGCCAAAGCAAGTTAATTTAAATGCATAATTTTGAATCGGGAATGGCAACTCAATTCATCAAATTATTTGCTGACGGCATGATCTAGAAAAGTGTCATCGAAGTCACCAACCAATGACCTAAAAACGAGTCATCATCTGATGTTAAATTGAGTGCAGGGCGGACAAACGGATCCACAGAGCAGTAGTGAGCAGTATTTTATGGTGTAACGTCATTCGTTGCAGTGCCCTCGTCCATGGTAGATTTCAAAACGGAAGGCTCATAGGTGGCTTCACGGAGCAACCTCAGTCTCAAGGGGCATGACGGTGTATGAACCCTCAGTGGGGACATCAGCAGTTCGTGATCCACAGGAGATGTCGGTGCAATAGCAAGACAAACCATAGGCAGATGTTCAAAGAGGCACCATATGCAGCGGAAGACTGGTTGTACGCACCAGAGAAGGGGCCGAAATGACAACGACCAGTCATGCTCCAATTCCACCAGCAAGGGTGCACCGAAGATCCGAACCATGCGTTCACGGCACAGTGAAGTTGGTGGGAGCGGCTCCATTGCTCTGCGTAGCTGGAAAGAAAGAAACACTGCAAATCAGAAGAAATAGCAGTAGCAGTCCGCCAATCAAAGCCAAAATAATTGGGAAGCCACCAAACACACTTGAAAAGAACAAATGGATGGCTGACGGGATGACTCCGAAGACAGTCTGGAAGATGGACACGAAACCAGACCCCACAGCCTCAAAGAAATGAACAATCCCAGTGGTGCCCAAAGCATTGAATACAGTTCTCCAAAGTGCTTGGGGAAGTTGGTATTTAATAGGGATTGTATCTCGGCTGATGATCTCGCAATCTGGAGAGCATACGTCTCTTTTGCGGATATCAAGGCGACCTGTTTTTGAAACAATAGCACATTTAGCCTGCTCAGCTTGTCATAGTTCACATTAATAGTATCTATGTGGGGCCACATGTCAGATACTTTTATCTCTCGTGTGGGGGGGGAACAAAACATGTCCACAGCACGTAACGACCTTCGAGACCGAGATTGCGTAGGCAATTCCTGGTCGCATGCCGCAACAGCTTTGACCATTCAGTACCACATAACTTCCATTGGAAAGTACATGAAATTCTGGGCGAATCGAAGGGACGGGAGTACCCTTCAGCAAACAGGCCAAATTCGCGACCCCGCATTGCAAAGACCGTGAAGGGACACTTGCTTGCATATCATGGAATGACTAACAGCAGTCTCACATTCGCTTCCGCTAAGAAAGACCTCTGTTTCGCCATTCAGACATTTGTAATCAAAGGGCAACTCCCATTCTTCCTTAATATAGCTATTGCCTAGTTGCTCGAATCTTCCCACTGCAAGATGTTTCAGGCAGCTCGAGAAACGAAAGGTCGAAATAGGTAAATTAATTATGCCATGTAAGAGCCAGATAGTTGAAGGACTCTCTGCTACCGTGAAGGGCAACTTATCTAACTTTTCTACATGAAGCATGGTGAAACTAGTCTCCCTTTTAGCCATTGTCTGTTGTTCTCTGGAAAAATTAAAAGCAGTGAAGAATTCACTCCCGTTAATATACTTCCATGGAATGCGGCCATTTTTCAGTGTCTGTAAAGTCCAACCCAGCTGCATGATAGAACGTAGCTGTGTTTGCCCATGATATAACCAGGACAAGTCTGTTTGAGTAATATCAATAGCAGACAACACTATATTTGATAGTGAATAAATCCTGTTGGACAGAGTGTTCATGTCGTTGTTGACAACCGCTAAAGTCTTTTCTAAATTTTCCTTATCTAATTGCCTTAACCACGCAGAAGCCTCAATCTGTGAAAGTTTCCAAATTTCATTGTACCTGGCATATAGAAACCTTTTCGAATGCTTTTTTTCTAGGACCCAGCAGAAAATCCTGCAAGTCTATATCTTTGGAAAGAGTGTTCAGGTGTTGCTTAACTGTGGCTAACGTGTTGGTCTGTACCCATTGCTGGCATAGCTTACCCGCACTATATGTTGTAAGTATACCTGTATGTTGACCCGATACAAAGCAAGGGTCTGGCCTGTTAATTGAAAAAAAAAACCTGAAGAGTTAAAAAAACGCGCTTGACACCCATTTGTGTCAGTGGGCCATACCAACCACCCGCCGGGACTGGAAAGTGAAGAATTATAGGTACCAGGCTTAACCATTGCATCTAGCCTGTCCTCAGTGATATTAAGGAAGTATTGCCAATCTTTAAATCTTGGCAGAGTGGGGATATTGGGCGTAGTCAAGTCCTTAATTTTTGCTAACCCCAGACAGGATGTCTGCTGAATAGTGTCATCTAAAAAAAATAATTTGCACAGGAATCAGGCATGCTTGAAATAAAGCCTCCCTACCCTGTATCTGACAATCTTGTGTTCCCCATACACTTTTCAAATCAATAGTGCTCTTCCAGTATTCGTAACCTTCAACTGCGAGCCGGGAAACAAAGGGATCTGAATAAATCAGTTTTGTATCAGTTAGCAACATTTTTCAAATTTGTGCTGGAGGTATTTTAAAATAATACGACTCTGCTTCTTTTGTGTCATGCCCAGTAAAATATGTACATTTATCACTATAGTATTTTGGGCTCCCCACTGGTGGTGTAGAACAGTGTTGTGTAGTTTAATACTGGCCTGTATCTAGTGGGACGGTGTAGGTAGTAATGTCCCCAATTGTTATAGCAGAACATTTCCCCATAATTCATTGTATGTTCATATACATCATCACTTTAAAAAGCGGAATAGTCCTTCATTTCAGTTAGCATGGAATCAACTGTTTGGACATCCCAGTCATCAGAGACAACATCAGGTGTAATCACATCTGTCATAGAAATTTTGAACACGTATGGTATTTGAATAATTTCTGTAAGCGCGTATATATCAAATGGAACTTTGTCCCACACAATCCCATCAGAAATCGGTATTGCTGTAACATTTACAGGGGACATGTCTCTTTGGACCTTATGTGAGGAGTAATATGGAGTTAAAACTTCATCAACAGGCTCCACAGAGGAACGATCAGCAATATAGTGACCATTTATAAGCAAAAAGAAAACAGTCACAAAACCAATCCATAAAAATAATGCAAAAAATGTCAAACAGAACCATAAATAGTTCCATGGGTATATCAAATAGTTCTTTTTAAGCCATTGATACAGCTTACTCCTTCTTAAAACATTGTCAATCACAGTAGTGAATGAGTCTGAAGAAAAGTCATCAATGTCAATGAAATAGCCAGAGGCAGTCTCTGCAAATACGGGAGCCGGTGCACTATCCCTACTTTGGTCCACTTCACGTGGAGGCTCTTGGTAGATGGTGTCATTAGTCTGTGATGTGTTTGTGTTAAAAACAGCTAAATCTTGGACAGGAGTGGTCACTGAAGTGGTGACAGGAACTAGCAAGAGTTCATTTTCTGCCCTCCCCATGGTCGAGGAGGTATCTGGAACAGTGTTGGACATCGTTGCTTAGTCTGTAGTGGTGTTGTTCATCCTACTATGCAGATGTATGTCCTGTTGGGTAGTGAGAGGGGATCGGGAACCACCCAAGGGACCTCTTGGTCTACTGTGAAGGATCAGCCACATGGTGTAATTTGATGTCATCGATGGAGATGAATCTGTTAGTTCTAGAGCCAGACAGCGGTGGTAATATGACAGTCCTGGTGCCTTGAATTCCCAAGACCAGTACAGGTGCTCTGTATGATGGAACAAACTTCTTCTTCACTGCGATCTTCTCACAAACCAGATCCCCAATTTTAGGAATCCAGTCAGTCAAAGTTTGGTGTTTCTGCTGCCACCATACCAGGGGCATCAAGATCTGGGGCATACATAGGTATCCGAAAGAGAATCTCATATGGAGTGCGTCCCCCCAAGGACCGTCTTGGCAGATTATTCTGTGCTCTCTGGACCCCATATAGGTGATGTAACCAACTGAGGCCTGAACCTAATACTCGAGCTGTTAAGGACTGCTTTAGATCACGATTCCGCCTCTCCACAACCAAATTTCCCTCTGGATGGTATGGTGAGGAGTAATGGAATTCAACACCCATCGTCTCCATGGTGTCCTTGAATGCCTTAGAGGCAAATGCAGGGCCCTGGTCTGAATGGAATGCTGCAACCGCATATGTACCGATAAAGATCAGCAAGTCTTTTATAACAGTCCGAGCGTCAGCCGACCACTGTGGCCATACCCACAGGAACCTAGACAATAATCTACAGCGACTAGAATGTATTTGTATGCACCATCGGGCTGTAAGTGACCACAGTGGTCCAGGTACACACACTGTAGTGGCCTGTTGGACACTAAGAGGGATGTCTGCGGTGGGTGTTTGATATTAGAGCCCTTTCTCTGCTGGCAAATGTCACAGCAAAGGACATAGGTGGTCATTCTGACCCTGGCGGTAAAAACCGCCAGGGCCAATGACCGCGGGAGCACCGGCAACAGGCTGGCGGTGCTCCCTTGGGCATTCTGACCGCGGCGGTACAGCCGCGGTCAGAAACGGAAAACCGGCAGTGTACCGCCGGTTTTCCGCTGCCCTGGGGAATCCTCCATGGCGGCGCAGCTTGCTGCGCCGCCATGGGGATTCCGACCCCCATACCGCCATCCTGTTCCTGGCGGTTTTGGCCGCCAGGAACAGGATGGCGGTTTGGGGTGTCGTGGGGCCCCTGGGGGCCCCTGCAGTGCCCATGCCAATGGCATGGGCACTGCAGGGGCCCCCGTAACAGGGCCCCACCATGATTTTCAGTGTCTGCCATGCAGACACTGAAAATCGTGACGGGTGCAACTGCACCCGTCGCACCCCTTCCACTCCGCCGGCTCCATTCGGAGCCGGCATCCTCATGGAAGGGTGTTTCCCGCTGGGCTGGCGGGCGGCCTTCTGGCGGTCGCCCGCCAGCCCAGCGGGAAACCCAGAATACCCGCGGCGCTCTTTTGACCGCGCAGCGGTATTCTGGCGGTCCCAGCCAGGCCTGCGGCGTCCGCCGCCGGCCGGGGTCAGAATGACCCCCATACTGTTTTGTTCGTCTACATAGACCAGGCCATCAGAAGCATTTCTGTAGGAGTGTTATAGTGGCCGATATACCAGCATGTGCAGATGCGACACCCTCATGCGCTGCTTTAATTAGATATAATCTCTGGTCTTCGTTGGGGATCACTCGATCTCCAACCCCAGGAATTGTTGTGTAGGCAACATTCTGTGCACTGATATGGTAAGTATAGTTTGTAGGGTATCCTTTCGGAAGGGGCTTGCCTGCAACCGAGGCTTTAACGGCAGTCAATATTTCATTATCCAATCTCGTCTGTGAACGAGTCACTGCAGCCACAGAAGCCGTAGCTACTGCTGCCTTGGCCGCTTCATCAGCCAATGTATTACCAGTAACGTGTACTCCTACACGTTGGTGGCCCAATGTATGTACTACATGGACACACGGTAGCTTATCCTTAAGATCAGCCACCCTCCCCCACAATATTTTGTGTTTAATGGTGTTCCCTTTAGAATCTCTAAACCTGTTCAGTTTCCAATGATTGAGATAGTCATTGTAGGACTGAATGCAGTAGTATGAGTCACAGACTATTAAAGTCCAGCATCCTGGCTCTGTATGTTCGAGCGCTAGAATAAGAGCTTTAAGTTCAGCCAACTGGGCTGTGCAGTCCCCTCGGGTCTGCGTGTAGGTATTGTGAGGGTGGAGGACTCCATCTTCCGTCACTGCGCTCACGGCAGCGCAAGCTGCGGAGTATTGATGTTTAGTACCTACAGCCGGTTGTGCTGAACCGTCAGTGTATATGACAGTATGGTATCTGTCTAGTGGCAAGATATTTAGAGGAGTGGGGTACTCTTGTTCGTACTGGAGAAACTCGTGTCTGAAGTTTTGGATCGAATAGATAATCGACATCAGTGGCGGTCAGAGACGTTGCCCATTGAATCCAACGTGGATGTAATGCTTTAGCGTTGGGAACGCTTGCTTTAGTGACAGCTTCTAAGGCCGGCACCGGGGAGACAACAATAATACGTTTCCCAAGGGCAAGTGGCCTCTCTTTTATGACGGCCATCTGAACTGCCATCAGAATTTTTTCTGTAGGTGCAAAACGTTGTTCTGCATTGGAGTATAAATGTGATTTATATGCTATGGGTACTGTGTCACCCTTGTTGAAGGTGACATAAGTAAATCCAATGGCACCAGCAATTATTCTAATGACGAAGTTTGTTTTATTGTCACGTGTGTGCAAGTATTTAGCCTCTAGCAGGTCCTGTTGCATTTCCCTAAGGATGCGGCTGTCTTCAACCGTCCAGTGTCTGCCAGAAAAATGGGGCTGAACCAAGTCATAAAGTGGCTTGATACGTTGTGCATAATCTGGAATGTATGTTCTGCCAAAACTAAAGAAACCTAGTATTGACTGTAGTTTCTGAAGTGTGTTAGGAGGGTGCAGTTGAGCACATTTTTCTAGAAAGTGCGGGCCAGGCTCTTTCCCTCGTTTGATAGCTCATATCCCAGGAATAATACGCTGAGAAAGGCGATCTTGCTTTTCTTAAAATTGAATTTGTAACTGAGGTCTGCAAATCCCAAAATGATCCGATCGACCCTTGCAAGATGAATGTCGAGGACGTCGTCTGTGAGATATATGTCATCCACGTAGGATAACGTCTCAGAATCAATATCATGTAATATTGATGTTACATGGGCTGAAAATAGCCCCGGGCTATTCTAATAGCCTTGAGGTAAACGACAAAAGCGTTTCTGTGAGCCAAATGAGAATGCACTCAGGTCCCGACTTTCATGTGCTAAATTCTGGCAGAAAAAGCCATTAGATATGTCTAGTGTTGTTTTATATTTTTTACGCACTATATTTTTTATTGGTGCTGTGCTGTGTGAATTTTGTATAGCATATGTGCGTGTATGACTATTTAAATGTCCATAGTCAATGACTATTCTATATGAATGGTCCGGCTTTGCAACGGGGAATAACAGATTATTCATTGCAGATGTACAGGGCTCAATTATTCCCTTGTACTTAAGCTGGGTGAGTATTTCCTTCACCGGAGCTTTCGCTTCATGTTTGACAGGATATTGTGGCTGCAGTTTGGGTGTAGACCTAACGGGAATAACATGACAAGGAGACTCTTTGTCCCAACCTACATGATTGCAATATAACGCAGGTGCCTGCGCTAGAGCCCATTCAGCAGCATAGGCTTCTTTGTCTGCTTCCGGAACAAGATCGGAGAAAGAAGGCAAAATTACATCTTCCCCATGCAGGAGGTTACGGACGTGCTCAGGTGGCCAGTCACTTTTGGCCAATAAGATATCACTAGTAAGTTAATCCCAAAATATCAAGCTCCACGTCTCCCTCTATCATAAATCATAAACCCTATCGGGAGGGAGAACGCAGCCATCCGCTGTTTCAACTGCGATGAAATCGCTAGTTGCTGTCGCATCCAGATGATCTTTCAGACTCTGACGACATATCGTGACCTCTGCTGCGCTGTCTAACAGAGTCACTGCCCACGTCTTGTTCCTCAACAGTGTTCTCAAGTATACTGGCATTTTTAGCTGTCAGTGCTGCCACCTTCTTTTTAAACTGTGGCTTTTGCTGAGGAGTCTTTTCTTCTTTTTTAATGGTAGACTGGGCATTCTTTTGTCTCTTGTAATCAGGACGTCGATCTGGACGGCCCTCTCTCTCGCTACGTCTATCCGGTGCGTCCTGAAAGGAACGAGAGGGACGTGAATCAGTATATCTGTCTGGAGTTCTAATGTTATCCCTATTTCTAAGATTGTATATCCTTTCGGAGTTCTCCGGGTGTGGAGAATCAGCTTTCTTATTTCTCCTATCTTTGAAATCTTTTTGTTTGTCCCATCGCTTCTTAGGGCCCTCTTGTGCCTGTTTTGTACCCTCCATATGGGCGGGACCTTGTAACTCCAATTTCTTTGGTTTGGCTCCCAAACTATCCCACCCTATACTAGTATAGGTATCGGAAATAATTTTCGGTAGCTGTCTCTCTTGATCCTGGTGTGGAGTTTCCCAGAGACGCTGGCGTATTGCCAGAGCTACTGCTTCCTTTTTAATGTTACTGAGTATTATACGCATTAATTTCATCCCCAAATCCAAGGCTGGTGCAGCCCCGTGCTCATTTTGTATTTGTTTTAACACTTCCGGTAAATTGGCTAGTGTCGGGGTACCATGTGTGGTAGTATATATGGCAGCGAAGACTGTACCCCATGTGGCACAGTCATCCACTGAGGGAACCATTCCAAAAGGCAAGCACATAGTGAGCAGTCTATGTTTTTCCTGTGGTTCCGTATGGGGAAACACAGCTTCCAGCTGATTTGTTTTCTGGGCAATCCAGAACGCTATTTTTTCCCGTTCCACAGGCACTTTACCCATAATAGTATGCACTGTTTGTGGATTAATTCCAGTAGCCAATTGATAACCACTAGGTCCTGGCGGTGCTGGACGCGCAGGTGTTGTGTTCAATGTTCGCATTACGAACTGAACTAATCGTCTATATAATGTCACCAATTCATTATATAAATCTCGCAGATCTGCTGTTGGCATATTCTGTATGCCTCGATGAGGTGTGTATGTGGCAAACTTAGGCCATGTAGGTCCGTCATTACTTTAAGGACCTAGCCTCACTCTTTGTAATACATGTGGTAGGGCGCCTTCAAACCAGTTCTGATGCTCTTGGTATGTGAGCGATATTTCATGATAATGGTATGCTTGGTACAGTAAAGGTACGTTTGCAATTTCATATGTGTGGAATGTATGTGTTCTTTGGTCTACCTTAGGAAAGCTGACCCAACAGTAAAATGTTTCTGTTTGGTATGCCTCATTAGCTTCTATTATAAGAGTAACATCCCCGCCCTCATCTGTAAGGCCATGCATTAATAAATGTTGTGTTAGTGCATGTCTAGCATTTTCAGGAATGTCTATGGCTGCAGTCATTTTTGTTTAGAGAAACGGAACACAAAAAATGGGGAGTATAAGTCCTTTTATGAGTTCGAGCTCGAACAACCTACAGCTTAATCAGGTGTTACCTGTTCAGCTGAGGAGGATTTTCCCAAAGACCACGGACGTCTCCGTATAATGGTACTTAGGGTACCTGTTGTCTGTGAGACAGTGATAGTCAGGGTATCCGTAAATTAGTGCCTAAACACCATCGTTGGTGGCGCCATGTCGTAGTTTGGACTCTTGCTCTGGGCAAGACTGCTGGTTAAAGGATGACAGTACTTTTGTCTGTAGGCGACTATGCCTATCCTACAACAAATTGCAACTGTTGTCCCAACCTGACCGGCTCACTAGCAGCACCTCACCAGAAACACAATAGTAAAAGGTGATTTGTGGCAGACTTTACGCAGACTTCTGGACTCGAGAATAAGACATCTCAGCGAATGTCGTGGTTAAACGGAAATTACCCCTTTCTCACAGATTTATCATGTCTCATACAAACACAGGCAATGACAAAGATGCAGTAAAATTTCAATAGTTTTTATTTAACATAACTGCAATTTGCGGTAAGTTGCATGGGCTGCAATGATTAGGATAACAAATAATGCAAGAAACAGAATTGTGAAGACGAGAGTCATTATTACGAAGACCCCCACCATCTTGCAATGCATAAGAAGGACATACGAGATGTAATATGCCCTAATACCCTAGTGTGAGAGGCCTAATCTATCTAAAGGAGAGCTGGGTTTGCTAAACCTAATCTGCCAATGCCATGTCCATGAGAGGAGCCCCTAACCCTCGTTACCTTGGAATGAGGTCTCTATCTCAGACTCCGCAGGGACACGAAGACTAGGTCAGCGTCAAGAAGACGTGCAGCATCGATATCAGCGATGGTGGCGATGCCCTCTGGTCGGAATCCCTCTGATTATCTGTCTAAAGTGTGATGTATTTATACAGATCTACAAGGACCCCTGACGTAGGTGTGTTCCCAAACAATAGATAACAGACATGCTTGGGACGGCAATTAATATAAACAATCCCTCAAAAGTATAGAGAGGGAAACTCCCTAAGTGTAAACACCTACTGTTTGTTTGTCTTTGTTGCTTGATCTTGATGCTTTAGCGCGGTGACACTGATAATGCAAGGCATAACAAGTGGCCTAACTATAAACAAGGCAGCCATCTTAGAAGAATTAAATAATTAAATGGGCTAAGACAGTGCAGGCTAAGTAGGTTAAAAGTCACTAGGTGACGGGGCCATGAATCTGCAAGCCAGAGGCTAAGCTAACTTCTGTTATCCTATTAAAACGAACTAGGATTCACGACAGCAGGAATCCACACAATTCCTACCACCCAGCATTGTTGCATCCATACTGATAACAATTATGCCCCACTTGTCAGCCTAAAATGTTTTTTTTCAAACTGCCCTTTTAGACCCGCTTTGGTTCCCACGCAATTTCAACATGTTTTTGGCTCTTCCCTGTTACAGGCACTTAGCCCACCTACACAAGTGAGGTACCACTTTTACCGGGAGACAGAGGGAAATGTTGGGTGGTAGGAACTTTGCCCCGGTGCGATGGTCCCACACAGAAATGTGGGAAAAATTTGATTTTTTAGCTACATTTGAGGTTTGCTGAGGATCCTGGGTAAGAAAACACTAAGGGCTCCAAGCAAGTCACACTTCCCTGGACTCCCTTGGGTGTCTAGTTTTCAGAAATGTTTGGGTTTGGTAGGGTTCCCCTATATGGCTGCTGAGCCCAGGGCCAAAAACGCAGGTGCCGCCTCGCAAAAACAGGTAGTTTTGTATTTGATAATTGTGATGTGTCCACACTGTGTTTTGGGGAATTTCCTGTTGCAGGCACTAGGCCTACCCACACAAGTGAGGTACCATTTCTATTGGGTGACTTGGGGGAATGCTGGGTGGAAGGACATTTGTGGCTTCTCTCAGATTCCAGAACTTTTTGTCACTCAAATTTGAAGAAAAAGTGTTTTGTGGGCAAATTTTGAGGTTTGCAAAGGATTCTGGGTAACAGAACCTGGTGAGATTCCCACAAGTCACCCCATCTTGGATTCCTCTTGGTGTCTAGTTTTACAAAATGCACAGGTTTGGTAGGTTTCCCTAGGTGCCGCCTGAGCTAGAGGCCAAAATCCACAGCTAGGCACTTTGCAAAAAACAGCTCTGTTTTCTTTGGGAAAATGTGATGTGTCCATGTTGTGTTTTGGGGCATTTCCTGTCGGGGCACTAGGCCTACCCACACAAGTGTGGTACCATTTTTATCGGGAGACTTGGGGGTACGCTGGGTGGAAGGAAATGTGTGGCTCCACTCAGATTCCAGAACTTTCTGTCACCGAAATGTGAGGAAAAAGTGTTTTTTGGCCACATTTTGAGGTTTGCAGAGGTTTCTGGGTAACAGAACCTGGTCTGGTGAAAGCCCCACAAATCACCCCATTCTGGATTCCCCAAGGTGTCTAGTTTTTAGAAATGTCTAGGTTTGGTAGATTTTCCTAGGTGATGGCTGAGCTAGAGGCCAAAATCCACAACTAGGCACTTTGCAAAAAACTGCTTTGTTTTCTTTGGGAAAATGTGATGTGTCCACGTTGTGTTTTGGGGCATTTCCTGTTGCAGGCACTAGGCCTATCCACACAAGTGAGGTAACATTTTTATCGGGAGACTTGGGGGAATGCCGGGTGTAAGGAAATTTGTGGCTCCAGAACTTTCTGTCACTGAAATGTGAGGAAAAACAGTTTTTTGACCAAATGTTGAGGTTTGCAAAGGAATCTGGGTAACAGAACCTGGTGAGAGCCCCACAAGTTACCCCATCTTGGATTCCCGTAGGTGTCCAGTTTTAAAAAATACACAGGTTTAGTAGGTTTCCCTAGGTGCTGACTAAGTTAGAGATCAAAATCCACAGCTAGGCACTTTCCAAAAAACACAGCAGTTTTCAATGTAAAAATGTGATGTGTCCATGTTGCGTTTCCTGTCGCGGGCATTAGGCCTACTCATGCAAGTGAGGTACCATTTTTATCAGGAGACTTGGGGGAACACAGAACAAGTGTTATTGCGCCTTGTCTTTCTCTACATTTTTTCCTGCCAAATGTAAGACAGCGTGTAAAAAAAGACTTCTTTGAGAAATGCCCTGTAATTCACATGCTAGTATGGGCACCCCAGAATTCAGAGATGTGCAAATAACCACTGCAACACCTTATCTTGTGCCCATTTTGGAAATACAAAGGTTTCCTTGATAGCTATTTTTCACTCTTTATATTTCACCAAATGAATTTCATTATACCCGGTATAGAATGAAAACCCATTACAAGGTGCAGCTCCTTTATTGGCTCTGGAAACCTAGGGTTCTTGATGAACCTACAAGCCCAATATATCCCCACAACCAGAAGAGTCCAGTATATGTAACAGTATATTACTTTTGAAAAACTGACATCACAGGAAAAAGTTACATAGTAAAAAGTTGAGAAAAATAGCTTTTTCTCACCTCAATTTCAATATCTTTTTATTTCAGCTGTTATTTTCTGTAGGAAAACCTTGTAGGATCTACACAAATGACCCCTTGGTGAATCCAGAATTCTGTCTACCTTTCAGAAATGTTTAGCTTTCCGGGATCCAGTATTGGTTTCACACTCATTTTGGTCACTAACTGGAAGGATGCTAAAAGCACAAAAAATTGAAAAAATGGGGTATGTCCCAGTGAAATGCCAAAATTGTGTTGAAAAATTGGGTTTTCTGATTCAAGTCTGCCTGCTACTGAGAGCTGGGAATAAGGTGATTTTAACACTGCAAACTCTTTGTTGATGCCATTTTCAGGGAAAAAAAACACAAGCCTTCTTCTGCAGCCCTTTTTCCCCATTATAAAAACAAACTTTTTGCTATATTTTGGCTGATTTATTGGTCTCCTTCAGGGGAACCCACAAACTCTGGGTACTTCTAGAATCCCTAGGATGTTGGAAAAAAAGGACGCAAATTTGGCGTGGGTAGCTTATGTAGACAGAAAGTTATTAGGGCTTAAGCCTGTACTGCCCCAAATAGCCAAAAAAGCCTGGCACCTGAGGGGGGAAAGGCCTGGCAGCGAAGGGGTTAATGGAAGCGGAATAGCCCCTTGACACATCTAGCAGTGCTCTCCGAAGTGTATTAAAACACATCCAAGTAGCAAACTGACATGTGGGTCAGCTGGCTGCTGCAGAGCTGACAAGTTTCCCATGTGCAGGAGTGAGTAGTTTATGTAGTCCAGGATTTTTCTCCTTGAGGGGAGGACTACAGTAACAGAATGCATATTAAAATGATTGTATAAGCTACTCACAAAGGGAGTAAAGGCATTTGAAAGCTGTTCTTTAGAGCTGTTCAAGCAATTACTGGCCATGGTCCAGCCTCTTCTAGTTGGCACCTGGACCACAAATACAGTAGCCTGGACCATCTGCGAGCTTTCCTCCCTTCCGTGCTACTGCATGAACCTCTTTTCCATCCTATTTCAGACTTTACAGTGCTCACCCTTCTATGTACTCGCGTAGCTCTAAATCTCCTGCGTCAGGTTCCAGTAGTTATCACGCTATTTGAGATCCTTCAGTTCTCGCACCATCTGACTTTCAGTCCCAAAGGGGTGTCTGTAGCTCTACAGCAATCCCTCGGGAGTCCTGTAACAGCAATCTTTTGATGCACAATTCCCTCCCTCCAAGCTCCTTCTGCACCATTCAGACTCCTACATTTCTCCATTCCTGCCTACTGCGTGCCTTGAGGCTCATGCGGCAGCAATGCTGTCTTCAACACTACTTTCAAACTCTCCCCCTCAGTAGCGGGTCTTGGAGCACTCTCTCCCTCCTTTCAGCGCCCGGCCAGGCTTTTCTTCTTCTGTAGGCTCCTGCAGCTCTCCCTGCTTAAAGACTTTGTAGTTCGCCTGGGGTTCTTGCTCCTCTGCACATGTTCAACCCTACAGGCTCCTGAACCACAGTCCTCCCCCTTCAGTTTCCTGCAGCATTCTCTGCATCAATTGTGATACAATATTCCCTCTGGTTCCTTTAGCTGCCTTTCCCTCGATGCGACCTACATGCCCCCTAGAACTGCCTTGCTATAACTGTGAATGGAAAAAGAGAAATGATAAGCTCCAGGATGTTTTAATTGTTGTCTAAAAAAGTGAACTTCCTTAATGTTAGCCTTGAGATAAAGGAGTGTACAGATTTGCTCATATCATATGCAGCACCCCCTCCATTCTGGTTCATGAGTGCTGCAGCTGTGCACCACAATAAAGAATCAATGATATGACACATTGACATAACGGGGGTCATTACAACATTGGCGGTAAATGCCACTTACCGCCGTGCAAAAGACCGCCAACACACCGCCGTGGCCGTGGAATTCCGCCACAGCTATTACGACCCACAGCTCGGAATCCGCTAAAATCCAGACACCCACACAAGTCCGCCACACCAAAGGTCAGTGATAAACTGGCGATAACAAAACCTCCACCGTCACGCCAACAGGAATACGCCCACACTATCACTACACATGAATCCACACGCCAGTCTTTCAACCATGGTAAACCATTGACGGTACACACCGCCACGCTCAAAATACACGCACGCTTACAAAACACTACCACATTGGACAATTCGAAATACACACACCTGATACACATACACACACCACTCCCACACACCCAATACAATATAAAACACCCGCCCACATCACCCACAAACCCTTACTACCAAAAATTTAGACGAAGGCCAGAGAGACAGCACAGCAAAGACAACACCAGCATACAGAGGCACACAACACCATCACACATCCACGCACAAAACACCACACACCCCTAAACATCACCCCACGCATCACAACACACACCACCTCACACATCACCCACACCACCCCATGGCACTGCAAAGACACCCCAGGTTTTCTGAGGAGGAGCTCAGGCTCATTGTGGAGGAAATCATCCGGGTAGAGCCACAGCTATTCGGATCACAGGTGCAGCACACCACCATAGCTAGGAAGATGGAGCTATGGCGCAGAATCGTGGACAGGGTCAACGCAGTGGGACAGCACCCCAGAACACGGGATGACATTAGAAAGAGGTGGAACGACCTACGGGGGAAGGTGCGTTCCGTGGTCTCCAGACACCACATTGCGGTTCAGAGGACTGGCGGCGGACCCCCACCTCCTCCCCCACAACTAATAATGGGAGGAGCAGGTCTTGGCTATACTGCATCCTGAGGGTCTCGCAGGAGTAGCTGGAGGAATGAACTCTGGTAAGTCAAATCTTAACTATAACATCCCCCACCCTACCTGCATGCTATCACATACCCCCACCCTTGCCCTCACCCCCATCATTCCTACTCCTCACATATGTCCCACTAGCACAAACCACACATCCCCACACCAAGCCATGCATGCAACAACAAAGCATGGACACCCATCACCAATGCATGGCCACTACACAACCCACACAGACCCCTAAACAATTAGCAAACAAGGTCCTACACATGAATGGAAGCACTGGGGTACAGGGTCACCCACCCATTGCACACCATGGCACACACAGATGCAATAATCATGCCTTTATACCCCTGCAGGACCCCTACCCAACGTCACCGGACAGGAGGTTCCAGACATGTCCACTCCACCCACAGGAGAGGCCCACAGTGATGACAGCACCTCTGTCCAAGTGGATCTAGATGACCAGCCCAGCCCATCTGGGACCTCGGGACAGTCAGTTCCCCTCACACTGGCACAAGCCACAACAGAACCTCCCTCCTCTGGAAACACCAGCACAGCACCCACCCAGTGGGCCCATACCTCTGTCCCCAGGACACGTCAAGCAGCAGTGTGTCTACCACTACAGGGAACACAGGCTAACCCAGCACCCCAAGAACAGCAGGGACCTGGGGGCAGTGGTAGTGGGCACACGGTTCAGGGGACAGAGTCCCAGGAACACAGGGGAACTGGGAGGGCTGCTGTGCGACAGGGGGAGGACAGGCCCAGGGAACCCACTCTCCATGAGGCCCTCTCCAACATCATGGGAGCCTACCACCATTCCCAGGAGACGATGGCAACGGTACTGGCCAAGTTTCAGGAGACCCAGCGGCTGCAGGAGGAACAGTATTTGTGGTTCAGGGAGGAACTCAAATCCATCAATACCACCCTGGGCACCATTGTAGGGGTGCTGAAGGAACTCGTGAACACCAAGAGGGACACTGTGGCACAAGGGGCCCCTGACACTAGCCTGGACCATGAACTGCCCACCACCTCCGCCGGCGCTAGTGGACAAGAGGCACCGTCACAGGACCACGACACCAGCACCCCACCCCCTGCAGATGGAGAACCACCCCACAAGTGGTCCCTGAGATCCAGGACAAAGACAGAGAACAATACCAAGACCCCTGCCAAGAAATGAGACCACCCTGATTGTCATCCTTCTGTCCCACTTTGTCACCCTTTCCATCCTCAAACTGCCCCATCTCCACTTCCTATGCCCCTTTGGACAATGCACCTGTGAGACTAATAGACTGGACTCTGCCAGGGACATTCCTCCACCATCACCCCTGACCATTTTACAACCCCCTCCACTATTTAGCACTTAAAAAAACACCCTTAAATCACAAAACTATCTGGAGTCAGTCTGTGCTTTCACAAATGTGTATTTGCAATAACTGAGGGAAATAGCAATGACCATTGTATTGTCAACATACCTATGTCACACAGCTCTAGTCCATGAGGTAACATAGCAGAGGTCACACAGTGGGACCCACATCTGTGAAATCCAAAGGGAAAGTGACAAATCAGGGTCCATACACTGGGTGAAAGTGACAGACAGATGAGAGGTAGAACAAGTGTATCAGATTTAGAAGGCAGTGACGTCTTCTTACCTGTGTCTCACTGGAAGTACTGATGAATCACAGTGTTTCTGTTGTCAATATCCTCTTCTTCTGCCTCCTCTTCTTCACTGTCCACAGGCTGCACAGCAGCCACAACACCTCCTTCAGGACCATCCTCCTGCAGAAAAGGCACCTGTCGTTGCAAAGCCAAGTTGTGCACCATACAGCAGGCCACGATGTTCTGGCACACCTTCTTTGGTGAGTAGAATAGGGAACCACCTGAACCTGGCCTTCAGGAGGCCGAAGGTTCTCTCTATAACCCTCCTAGTTCGCCCATGTGCCTACTTGTAGCGTTCTTCTGCCCTTGTCCTGGGATTCCTCACTGGGGTCAGTAGCCATGACAGGTCGGTGTAGGAGGCTGGCCTGGCTTGTAGTGGGTACCGAGGGGTACTTGCACTCTGTACCAGGTCCAGTTATCCCTTATTAGTGTAGAAGAGGTGTTTCTAGCAGCTTAGGCTGATAGAAGGTAGCTATAGCAGAGCAGCTTAGGCTGAACTAGGAGGCGTGTAAAGCTCCTACTATACCACTGGTGTCATATGCACAATATCATAAGAAAAAACAATACACAGATATACAAAAAATAAAGGTACTTTATTTTTATGACAATATGCCAAAAGTATCTCAGTGAGTACCCTCAGTATGAGGATGCCAAATATACACAAGATATATGTACACAATACCATAAATATGCAGTAATAGCAAAAGGAAGTAATGCAAGCAGTGTAAAGTTACAATAGATTGCAATGGGAGCACATAGGTATAGGGGCAACACAAACCATATACTCCAAAAGTGGAATGCGAATAACGTATGGACCCCAAACCTATGTGAGCTCGTAGAGGGTCGCTGGGACTGTAAGAAAACAGTGAGGGTTAGAAAAATAGCCCAACCCAAGACCCTGAAAAGTAGGTGTAAAGTGCACCTATATTCCCCAGAGAGCACAGAAGTTATGATAGGGGAATTCTGCAAGGAAGACCAACACCAGCATTGCAACCAAAGTGGATTTCCGGACGAGAGTACCTGTGGAACAAGGGTACCAAGTCCAAGAGTTACGACAAAGTCGAGAGTGGGCAGATGCCCAGGAAATGCCAGCTGAGGGTGCAAAGAAGCTGCCACCGGATGGTAGAAGCTGTGGATTCTGCAAGAACGAAGAGGGCTAGAAACTTCCCCTTTGGAGGACGGATGTCCCACGTCGTGAAGAAGCTTGCAGAGGTGTTCCCACGCAGAAAGACAGCAAACAAGCCTTGCTAGCTGCAAGGGTCGCAGTTAGGGTTTTTGGATGCTGCTGTGGCCCAGGAGGGACCAGGATGTCACCAATTGCGTGAGGAGACAGAGGGGGCGCCCAGCAAGCTAGGGAGCCCTCACAGAAGAAGGCAGCACCCGCAGAAGTGCCGGAACAGGCACTACAAAGAAGAGTGAACTGGAGCTCACCCGAAGTCACAAAAGGAGATCCCACGATGCCGGAGGACAACTCAGGAGGTTGTGCACTGCAGGTTAGAGTGTCGGGACCCAGGCTTGGCTGTGCACAAAGGAAATCCTGGAAGAGTGCACAGGAGCCGGAGCAGCTGCAAATCACGCGGTACCCAGCAATGCAGTCTAGCGTGGGGAGGCAAGGACTTACCTCCACCAAACTTGGACTGAAGAGTCACTGGACTGTGGGAGTCACTTGGACAGAGTTGCTGAGTTCCAGGGACCACGCTCGTCATGCTGAGAGGGGACCCAGAGGATCGGTGATGCAGTTCTTTTGGTGCCTGCGGTTGCAGGGGGAGGATTCCGTCGTCCCACGGGAGATTTCTTCAGAGATTCTAGTGCAGAGAGGAGGCAGACTACCCCCACAGCATGCACCACCAGGAAAACAGTCGAGAAGGCGGCAGGATCAGCGATACAAGGTTGCAGTAGTCGTCTTTGCTACTTTGTTGCAGTTTTGCAGGCATCCTGAGCAGTCAGCGGTCGATCCTTTAGCAGAAGGTGAAGAGAGAGATGCAGAGGAACTCTGATGAGCTCTTGCATTCTTTATCGAAAGAATTCCCCAAAGCAGAGACCCTAAATAGACACAAAAAGGAGGTTTGGCTAGCTAGGAAGGAGGATAGGCTAGCAACACAGGTAAAAGCCTATCAGGAGGAGTCTCTTATGTCACCTGCTGGCACGGGCCACTCAGAGCAGTCCAGTGTGCCAGCAGCACCTCTGTTTCCAAGATGGCAGAGGTCTGGAGCACACTGGAGGAGCTCTGGGCACCTCCCCTGGGAGGTGCAGGTCAGGGGAGTGGTCACTCCCCTTTCCTTTGTCCAGTTTCGTGCCAGAGCAGGGCTGGGGGATCCCTGAACCGGTGTAGACTGGCTTATGCAGAGATGGGCACCATCTGTGCCCATCAAAGCATTTCCAGAGGCTGGGGGAGGCTACTCCTCCCCAGCCCTGTCACCTTTTTCCAAAGGGAGAGGGTGTAACACCTTCTCTCTGAGGAAGTCCTTTGTTCTGCCTTCCTGGGCCAGGCCTGGCTGGACCCCAGTAGGGCAGAAACCTGTCTGAAGGGTTGGCAGCAGCAGCAGCAGCAGCTGCAGTGAAACCCCGGGAAAGGTAGTTTGGCAGTACCCGGGTCTGTGCTAGAGACTCGGGGGATCATGGAATTGTCTCCCCAATTCCAGAATGGCATTGGGGTGACAATTCCATGATCTTAGACATGTTACATGGCCATGTTCGGAGTTACCATTGTGACGCTGTACATAGGTAGTGACCTATGTCCAGTGCACGTGTGTAATGGTGTCCCTGCACTCACAAAGTCCGGGGAATTTGCCCTGAACAATGTGGGGGCACCTTGGCTAGTGCCAGGGTGCCCACACACTAAGTAACTTAGCACTCAACCTTTACCAGGTAAAGGTTAGACATATAGGTGACTTATAAGTTACTTAAGTGCAGTGGTAAATGGCTGTGAAATAACATGGACGTTATTTCACTCAGGCTGCAGTGGCAGGCCTGTGTAAGAATTGTCAGAGCTCCCTATGGGTGGCAAAAGAAATGCTGCAGCCCATAGGGATCTCCTGGAACCCCAATACCCTTGGTACCTCAGTACCATATACTAGGGAATTATAAGGGTGTTCCCGTATGCCAATGTGAATTGGTGAAATTGGTCACTAGCCTGTTAGTGACAATTAGGAAAGCAGAGAGAGCATAACCACTGAGGTTCTGGTTAGCAGAGCCTCAGTGAGACAGTTAGTCATCACACAGGGAACACATACAGGGCACACTTATGAGCACTGGGGCCCTGGCTGGCAGGGTCCCAGTGACACATACACTAAAACAACATATATACAGTGAAATATGGGGGTAACATGCCAGGCAAGATGGTACTTTCCTACACAACCCCCCCCCCAAACGAAGGACAATAAGACTAGCCATGACCTGATGAGTCTTCATTGTCTAACTGGAAATATCTGGAGAGTCCATCTGCATTGGAGTGGGTACTCCCAGGTCTATGTTCCACTGTATAGTCCATTCCCTGTAGAGATATGGACCACCTCAACAATTGAGGGTTTTCACCTTTCATTTGTTTTAGCCAAAGTAGAGGTTTGTGGTCTGTCTGGACAATGAAGTGAGTGCCAAACAGGTATGGCCTCAACTTCTTCAGTGCCCAGACCACAGCAAAGGCCTCCCTCTCTATGTCAGACCAACGCTTTTCTCTAGGGATCAACCTCCTGCTGATAAAAGCAACAGGTTGATCCTGGCCCTCAGAATTGAGTTGTGATAAGACTGCCCCTACCCCTAATTCAGATGCATCAGTTTGAACAATGAATTTCTTGGAGTAACATGGGCTTTTTAGGACAGGTGCAGTGCACATGGCCTGTTTCAGCTCCTCAAAAGCTTTCTGACAGCTAGCTGTCCATAATACCTTTTTAGGCATTTTCTTAGAAGTGAGGTCATTAAGCGGGGCTGTTATGGAGCCATAGTTCTGTATGAACCTCCTGTAATACCCAGTGAGGCCTAGGAAGGCTCTCACCTGGGTCTGAGTTGTAGGGGGAACCCAATCTATAATAGTTTGGATTTTCCCCTGAAGTGGTGCAATCTGGTCTCCGCCTACCAGGTGTCCCAGATAAACCACTTTCCCCTGCCCTATCTGGCACTTTGAAGCCTTGTTAGTGAGGCCTGCCTTTTGCAGAACCTCCAAAACTTTCCACAGGTGGACCAGGTGATCATCCCAGGTGGAGCTAAAGACAGCTATATCATCTAGATATGCTGCACTAAGGGCCAGATGTAGCAAAACGCCAATTTGCGACTTGCAAATTGCGAGTCCCTGCGACTCGCAATTTGCAACTCGCAAATTGGTATGCAGTACGGTGTCTCAGACACCGACTGTGACTCGCAGTGGGGTCGCAATGACCCACCTCATTAATATTCATGAGGTGGGTCGCTTATTGCGGCCCCATAGCGAGTCTAGGCACTCGCAAACATGGAGGCCTGCTGTCGTCAGCAGACCTCCATGTTCGTGACTGCTTTAAATAAAGCAGTTTTTTTTTTTTAAGTGTAGCCCGTTTTCCTTAAAGGAAAACGAGCTGCACTTAAAAACAAAAACGAAACCTTTAGTTTCGGTATTTTTTCAGGGCAGGGAGTGGTCCCATGGACCACTCCCTGCCCTGAAAAAATATTTGTGGGTCCATTCACAAAGTGGAAGGGGTCCCATGGGGACCCCTTCCAATTTGCGAGTGGGTTACCATCCACTTCAAGTGGATGGTAACTGCGACTCCATTTGTGACCGCATATGCGGTCGCAAATGGAATTGCATTCCACTCCGAATCGCAAATAGGAAGGGAACACCCCTTCCTATTTGCGATTCTGTAATGCATATTGCGAGACGGTCCCGACTCGCAATATGCATTTCTGAATAGCAAAGAGGCTTTTGCGCCTCGCAAACGGCGATTTTCGCTGTTTGCGAGGCGCAAACCCTTTGCTACATCTGGCCCTAAAAGCCTCCAACCCTTGCAGGACTGTATTCACCAGCCTCTGAAAAGTGTCAGGTGCATTTTTCAAACCAAAGGGCATTACTGTGAATTGGTAGTGCCCTCCAGTAGTCGAAAATGCAGTTTTTGCTTTAGCATCCTTTGATAACTTGATCTGCCAATACCCTGCAGTCAAATCAAAGGTGCTTAGATACTTGGCAGATGCCAGTGTATCTATGAGCTCATCTGCCCTGGGTATAGGGTGAGCATCAGTTTTAGTTACCTGGTTGAGACCTCTGTAATCTACACAAAACCTAATTTCTCTTTTCCCATCTTTAGAGTGAGGCTTTGGTACAAGCACCACAGGAGAGGCCCATGGGCTTTCAGAGTGCTCAACCACTCCCAGTTCAAGCATTTTCTGAACCTCTTGTTTTTTGCAGTCCCTGACATGGTCAGGCTGCCTATAGATCTTACGTTTGACCGGCAGGCTGTCTCCAGTATCTATAGTGTGCTCACACCAAGAAGTGGTGCCTGGCACAGTAGAAAAGAGTTCAGAAAACTGACCCAGGAAATTTATGCAGTGGTCTTTCTGCTCAGCAGTAAGACAATCTGCCAAAACTACACCATCCACTAGAGCATCTTGTTCTGTGGAAGAGAAGAGATCAGGGAGAGGGTCACTCTCTTCTTCCTGCCCTTCATCTGTTGCCATGAGCAGGGTGAGATCAGCCCTGTCAGAGTAGGGTTTTAGGCGATTGACATGGAGCACCCTAAGGGGACTCCTGGCATTGCCCAAGTCAACCAAGTAGGTCACTTCTCCCTTCTTTTCAACAATTATGTGGGGTCCACTCCATTTGTCATGGAGTGCTCTTGGGGCCACAGGCTCCAAGACCCACACCTTCTGTCCTGGTTGGTACTGAATCAGAACAGCCTTCTGGTCATGCCATTGATTTTGGAGCTCTTGGCTGGCCTGAAGGTTTTTACTGGCCTTTTTCATGTACTAAGCCATTCTGGATCTTAGGCTGAGTACATAGTCCACTATATCTTGCTTAGGAGCTTTTAAAGGTTGTTCCCAACCCTCCTTTACAAGTGTTAGAGGACCTCTTAAAGGGTGCCCAAATAAGAGTTCAAAGGGGCTGAAGCCCACTCCTTTCTGGGGTACCTCCCAGTAAGCAAAAAGGAGGCAAGGTAACAGGACATCCCATCCCCTCCTGAGTTTTTCACGGAGTCCCATTATCATTCCTTTGAGAGTTTTATTAAACCTCTCTACCAGTCCATTTGTTTGTGGATGATAAGGTGTGGTGAATTTGTATGTTACACCACATTCCTTCCACATGGCCTTCAAGTATGCAGACATAAAGTTGCTACCCCTGTCTGATACCACCTCTTTTGGGAAACCCACCCTGGAAAAGATTCCCAGGAGGGCCTGCAGAACCACTGCAGGTGCTGTAGTGGTTCTAAGAGGTATTGCTTCAGGATATCTTGTGGCATGGTCCACTACCACCAAGATAAACCTATTGCCTGAAGCAGTAGGAGGGTCAAGGGGGCCAACTATGTCAACCCCTACCCTTTCAAAGGGAACCCCAACCACAGGCAGTGGAATAAGGGGAGCCTTTGGGGTGTCTCCAGTCTTGCCACTGGCTTGACAGGTGACACAGGACTTACAAAAAATCTTTTGTGTCCTCTGACATCCTAGGCCAATGAAACAGTGGGACAAGCCTTTCCCATGTTTTAATTTGCCCAAGATGTCCAGCCAAGGGAATGTCGTGGGCTAGAGTTAGGAGGAACTCTCTGTATTGCAGGGGAATGACCAATCTCCTGGCTGCTCCAGGTTTTGGGTCCCTTGCCTCTGTATACAAGAGGTTGTCCTCCCAATAAACTCTATGTGAGTCACTGACATCCCCATTTTGCTGTTTGACAGCTTGCTGTCTTAGACCCTCTAGTGTGGGACAGG
The DNA here is from genome assembly GCF_031143425.1 of Pleurodeles waltl. Taxonomy (NCBI): domain Eukaryota; kingdom Metazoa; phylum Chordata; class Amphibia; order Caudata; family Salamandridae; genus Pleurodeles; species Pleurodeles waltl. Next base: position 1,137,118,797 of record NC_090439.1, read on the forward strand.
TCTTCTGTGCCACACTCAGCTCCTCCCTGGCAGGCCCCCCTCCACCCAAAAGCTCAGCAGTGTCTGCTTCCAGCTTCTCTGGTGAAGGTTCTGCACAGGGGGGAAATTCTTCTCCCTCAGAAGTAGAATCATCTGTAGAGGGAGGGATAGTGGGTAGGGATTTACCCTTACTAACCCTAGCTTTAGGGAGCACTTGGTCCATTGTTCCAGGATCGAAGTCACCCTGTCCTTTTTGCTTTTTGGCCTGAGCCCTGGTTAAAGCAAAAATATGCCCAGGAATGCCCAGCATTGCTGCATGAGCCTCCAACTCCACTTCTGCCCAAGCTGATGTCTCTAAATCGTTCCCTAGTAGACAGTTTGCAGGTAAATCTGAGGCAACCACCACTTTCTTTGGACCAGTAACCCCCCCAGTTGAGATTTATAACAGCCATGGGGTGGCTAAGAGTGTTGTTATGAGCATCAGTCACTTGGTACTGGTGACCAAGTAGGTGTTGTTCAGGGTGTACCAGTTTCTCTATTACCATGCTAACACTGGCACCTGTGTCCCTGTAGGCCTGAACCTCAACACCATTTATTAGGGGCAGTACTTGTACTTATCCATATTAAGGGGACAAGCAACCAAGGTAGCCAAATCAATGGCACCTTCAGAGACTAGCACAGCCTCTGTGGTCTCCCTAACAAGACCAACCCCAACTAAATTACCAAAAGTGAGCCCAGCTACTCCCTTGGATTGGCTATTAGTAGGTTTGCTCCTACCACCACTGCTATTACTAGGGGCACTAGGTGTAGCAGTAGGGGTTGTGGTAGTGGGAGGCTTGGTGCTTTTCTTTGGACAACTGGCATCAGTTGTCCAATGGCCTTTTACTTTACATAAATAGCACCATGGTTTCTTTACTTGATTAGAAGAGGATTTGGACCCCCCACCAGAGTGTTTTATGGGCCTGATGAAGACTCATGTTTAGATTTGTCCCCACCCTTGTCAGAAGACTAACCATCCTTCTTCTTGCCATCCTTGTCACCCCCTGTATGAACTTTTCTGTTCACTCTTGTTCTGACCCATTTGTCTGCCTTCTTTCCCAATTCTTGGGGAGAGGTCAGACCTGAGCCCACTAGATATTGGTGTAACAAATCAGATACACAGTTATTCAGAATATGCTCTCTCAAGATTAGATTGTACAGGCTTTCATAGCCAGAAACGTTACTGCGATGTAACCACCCCTCCAAGGCCTTCACTGAATAGTCAACAAAGTCTACCCAGTCTTGTGAGGACTCTTTTCTGGTTTCTCTGAACTTAATCCTGTATTGTTCAGTGGTTAAGCCAAATCCATCCAAGAGTGCATTCTTCAAAACTGTAAAATTATTGGCATCACTTTCCTTAACAGTAAGGAGCCTATCCCAACCCTTTCCACTGAAAGATAGCCATAGGATAGCAGCCCACTGCCTTTGAGGGACCCCCTGTACAACACAGGCCCTCTCAAGTGCAGCAAACCACTTGTCAATGTCATCCCCCTCCTTGTAAGGGGGAACTATCTTATGCAGATTCCTAGAATCATGCTCTTTCACAGGATTACTATCTGGAATACTGCTGCTGCCACCATGGGGTCCTAACCCCAACCTCTGTCTTTCTCTTTCTAAGTCTAAAGATTCCCTGTCTAGAGCCAGCTGTTGCTGTTTAAGCTTCAGCCTGGGCTCTTCCACTCTCAATCTATTGAGCTCCCTTTCTAACATTCTGTCATCAGGGTAGGTGGGTTAGGCATGCTTTGACACAGAAGAATGATGTGAATGAACAGAGGGTGAAATGTCCCTAACAGTTGGCACTCTAACAACCTGGCCTGCAGGAAGAACATCCCTACTGTGATGAGAACTCACATTAGTACCAGTTATGCTAGGTGGTCTGATAAGGGCTATGTTGGGAAGAATACCATCTAACATTCTTATTGGGGGTGCCCCAGAATCAGAGTGTGAACCATCTCCTAACTTCTCAACAGATGTGCCAGCTAAGGACTTATCATTTTCAATGAGCATGTTAATCAACAGTTCTCTAGAGGGATTCTTCCCTACCCCTAAACCTCTATCAATGCAGAGACTCCTCAACCCTTTCCAGCTAAGGTTATCATAGACAGTGCTAGCCAGATCAAGAGTAGGACCTGTACCAGACATGATAGAAAAGGGTTTAGGGACAGAAAAAGGAAAGAAAAAGTTTCAGGACTTTTTAAGGAAACAGAAAAAAACTTTTTCAACTTTTTAGAAACTTTTAGAAAGTTTTAGAGGTACTTTTCAGCACTTAGCAAATAGAGTAAGAGAAGAAAAGCAACACTTTTTGGTTAGGTGTACATACACTGAACTTGTTTTGTATATTATTCTCTTATGAAAAGTACAAAATGACAAAGTGGTAAGTAGTTGCAAGTACCTATCCCACTGCTGCACGACCAATGTAGGAGGCTGGCCTGGCTTGTAGTGGGTACCAAGGGGTACTTGCACTCTGTACCAGGTCCAGTTATCCCTTATTAGTGTAGAAGAGGTGTTTCTAGCAGCTTAGGCTGATAGAAGGTAGCTATAGCAGAGCAGCTTAGGCTGAACTAGGAGACATGCAAAGCTCCTACTATACCACTGGTGTCATATGCACAATATCATAAGAAAACACAATACACAGATATACTAAAAATAAAGGTACTTTATTTTTATGACAATATGCCAAAAGTATCTCAGTGAGTACACTCAGTATGAGGATGCCAAATATACACAAGATATATGTACACAATACCAAAAATATGCAGTAATAGCAAAAGGAAGTAATGCAAGCAGTGTATAGTTACAATAGATTGCAATGGGAGCACATAGGTATAGGGGCAACACAAACCATATACTCCAAAAGTGGAATGCGAATAACATATGGACCACAAACCTATGTGAGCTCGTAGAGGGTCGCTGGGACTGTAAGAAAACAGTGAGGGTTAGAAAAATAGCCCACCCCAAGACCCTGAAAAGTAGGTGTAAAGTGCACCTATATTCCCCAGAGAGCACAGAAGTCGTGATAGGGGAATTCTGCAAGGAAGACCAACACCAGCAATGCAACCAAAGTGGATTTCCGGCCGAGAGTACCTGTGGAACAAAGGGACCAAGTCCAAGAGTCACGACAAAGTCGAGAGTGGGCAGATGCCCAGGAAATGCCAGCTGAGGGTGCAAAGAAGCTGCCACCGGATGGTAGAAGCTGTGGATTCTGCAAGAACGAAGAGGGCTAGAAACTTCCCCTTTGGAGGATGGATGTCCCACGTCGTGAAGAAGCTTGCAGAGGTGTTCTCACGCAGAAAGACCGCAAACAAGCCTTGCTAGCTGCAAGGGTTTTGGTTATGGTTTTTGGATGCTGCTGTGGCCCAGGAGGGACCAGGATGTTGCCAATTGCGTGAGGAGACAGAGGGGGCGCCCAGGAAGCTAGGGAGCCCTCACAGAAGCAGGCAGCACCCGCAGAAGTGCCGGAACAGGCACTACAAAGAAGAGTCAACCAGAGCTCGCCCGAAGTCACAAAAGGAGATCCCACGACGCCGGAGGACAACTCAGGAGGTTGTGCACTGCAGGTTAGAGTGTCGGGGACCCAGGCTTGGCTGTGCACAAAGGAAATCCTGGAAGAGTGCACAGGAGCCGGAGCAGCTGCAAATCACGCGGTACCCAGCAATGCAGTCTAGCGTGGGGAGGCAAGGACTTACCTCCACCAAACTTGGACTGAAGAGTCACTGGACTGTGGGAGTCACTTGGACAGAGTTGCTGAGTTCCAGGGACCATGCTCGTCGTGCTGAGAGGGGACCCAGAGGACCGGTGATGCAGTTCTTTTGGTGCCTGTGGTTGCAGGGGGAGGATTCCGTCGTCCCACGGGAGATTTCTTCAGAGCTCCTAGTGCAGAGAGGAGGCAGACTACCCCCACAGCATGCACCACCAGGAAAACAGTCGAGAAGGCTGCAGGATCAACGATACAAGGTTGCAGTAGTCGTCTTTGCTACTTTGTTGCGGTTTTGCAGGCGTCCTGAGCAGTCAACGGTCGATCCTTTGGCAGAAGGTGAAGAGAGAGATGCAGAGGAACTCTGATGAGCTCTTGCATTCGTTATCTAAAGAATTCCCCAAAGCAGAGACCCTAAATAGCCAGAAAAGGAGGTTTGGCTACCTAGGAAGGAGGATAGGCTAGCAACACAGGTAAGAGCCTATCAGGAGGAGTCTCTGACGTCACCTTCTGGCACTGGCCACTCAGAGCAGTCCAGTGTGCCAGCAGCACCTCTGTTTCCAAGATGGCAGAGGTCTGGAGCACACTGGAGGAGCTCTGGGCACCTCCCCTGGTAGGTGCAGGTCAGGGGAGTGGTCAGTCCCCTTTCCTTTGTCCAGTTTCGCGCCAGAGCAGGGCTGGGGGATCCCTGAACCGGTGTAGACTGGCTTATGCAGAGATGGGCGCCATCTGTGCCCATCAAAGCATTTCCAGAGGCTGGGGGAGGCTAGTCCTCCCCAGCCCTGACACCTTTTTCCAAAGGGAGAGGGTGTAACACCCTCTCTCTGAGGAAGTCCTTTGTCCTGCCTCCTGGGCCAGGCCTGGCTGGACCCCAGGAGGGCAGAAACCTGTCTGAGGGGTTGGCAGCAGCTGCAGTGAAACCCCGGGAAAGGTAGTTTGGCAGTACCCGGGTCTGAGCTAGAGACTCGGGGGATCATGGAATTGTCTCCCCAATGCCAGAATGACATTGGGGTGACAATTCCATGATCTTAGACATGTTACATGGCCATGTTCGGAGTTACCATTGGACCTATGTCCAGTGCACGCGTGTAATGGTGTCCCCGCACTCACAAAGGCTGGGGAATTTTCCCTGAACCATGTGGGGGCACCTTGGCTAGTGCCAGGGTGCCCACACACTAAGTAACTTAGCACTCAACCTTTACCAGGTAAAGGTTAGACATATAGGTGACTTATAAGTTACTTAAGTGCAGTGGTAAATGGCTGTGAAATAACGTGGGCGTTATTTCACTCAGGCTGCAGTGGCAGGGCTGTGTAAGAATTGTCAGAGCTCCCTATGGGTGGCAAAAGAAATGCTGCAGCCCATAGGGATCTCCTGGAACCCCAATACCCTGGGCACCTCAGTACCATATACTAAGGAATTATAAGGGTGTTCCCGTATGCCAATGTGAATTGGTGAAATTGGTCACTAGCCTGTTAGTGACAATTTGGAAAACAGAGAGAGCATAACCACTGAGGTTCTGGTTAGCAGAGCCTCAGTGAGACAGTTAGTCATCACAAAGGGAACACATACAGGGCAGACTTATGAGCACTGGGGCCCTGGCTGGCAGGGTCCCAGTGACACATACACTAAAACAACATATATACAGTGAAATATGGGGGTAACATGCCAGGCAAGATGGTACTTTCCTACATTCGGGGTAGCCAGAGTCACCTGCAAATGTCGAGGGACAACTGTTAGACACACACTAATCCTGAGGGACAACCCCAGACAAATATTCACACTGTATAGGGTCCATGTTCTCGCCTAATAGCCACACACGGTGCCTCTGGAGTTGCCCCATCACATAAGGGATGCTGCTATTCCTCAGAATGTAAGCGTCATGCACTGAGCCAGGAAACTTGGCATTCACATGTACTGGTCAGCCAAACACACCATCTGCACATTCATCGAATGGTAACTCTTCTGGTTTCTGTACACCCGTTCACTCCTGTGGGGGGGGACCAAGGCCACATGTGTCCCATCAATGGCACCTATGATGTTGGGGATATGTCCCAAAGCATAGAAGTCACCTTTCACTGTAGGCAAATCCTCTACCTGAGGTAACACGATGTAGCTGCGCATGTGTTTCAGCAGGGCAGACAACACTCTGGACAACACATTGGAGAACATAGGCTGGGACATCCCTGATGCTATGGCCACTGTAGTTTGAAAAGACCCACTTGCCAGGAAATGGAGTACTGACAGGACCTGCACTAGAGGGGGGATACCTGTGGGATAGAGGATGGCTGACATCAGGTCTGGCTCCAACTGGGTACACAGTTCATGGATTGTGGCACGGTCAATTCTATAGGTGACAATTACATGTCGCTCTTTCATTGTCGACAGGTCCACCAGCGGTCTGTACACCGGAGGATGCTGCCATCTCATCACCTGCCCCAGCGGACGTGCTCTATGGATGAGAACAGTGACCAGAGAGTCAGCCAACACTGAGGTACGGAATAAGCAACTTTATTCCACACATTTGTCAATCCGTTATGTGCCTGTCTTAGTGTGTATGCAAGGCCTAGATATGTGTGACGCAGTTATTATCAATGCCATGTGGCCCCCTGAAATGGCAGCTGCCTGACCTGTAAGGTGGGACAAGGGAATATGAGGTAACAGCACTGGCATTGTACACCGTTGCGGTAGGCGGTCGAAGACCGCAGCGCAATCCTGCATTGGTCAACATTGGAGCCTTTGGATCCGAGGAGCCAATGACGATGTATGCCGGCGGTGACGGTACACACCACCACTGACGTGACCGCCATTTTCTCTCTGTTTACTCACTTGATACCTGATCTTCGACAGGAGAAGACCTACACTGCAAGTGCTGCTGTGACCTCAGTCTGGAAGCGACAATGGCTCAAGTCTCTGGGGAAAGGGCCCCTGCCTTCACATCGGAGGAGTTGGACAAACTAGTGGATGGGGTCCTCCCCCAGTACACGCTACTCTACGGTCCTCCAGACAAACAGGTGAGTACACTGTGAGCATGCTGTATGGGCAATGCCTGTTTGGAGTGGTGTGGATGGGAGATTGGGAGGGGGGAATGAGGCGTGCATGAAACAACGGTGAGTGTTTGTGCATCATGGCAAGGGTAGGAACGTGGGCCAATGACTGTGATGATCAGGACGGTTATATCATCTCCTTTTCCCCTGTACTATTCCTGTAGGTCAGCTCCCACCAGAAAAAGGATATTTGGCGTGCCATCGCCAAGGAAGTCCGGACCCTGGGGGTCCACCACAGACGGAACACCCACTGCCGTAAAAGATGGGAGGACCTTCGCTGCTAGAGCAAGAAGATGGCGGAGGCCCAGTTGGGGATAGCCTCCCAACGTGGGATGGGTGCCCTTTGCACCATGACCCCCCTGATGTTCCGGATCCTGGCGGTGGCGTATCCGGAGTTGGATGGGCGCTTGAGGGCATCACAGCAGCCACAAGGGGGTGAGTACAGTCACATTCATCTGATTCAGCGCGCATGAGAGGTGTCTGGGTGGGGGAGGGGGGCTGTGGGTACCCCTAGGCCAGGGCGAGTTTTGTAGGCAAGGTCCCTTCGTAAGGCAGGCCATGTGGCACCCCACCCCACCAGTGTTCAGAGCCATCTACCCCTAGTCAGGCTCCTGTGACTTCCATGTGTGAAGCAATCGGGCATAGGCCTTGTACCCCATGGCCCTGTGATTAATTAGGGAACTCGAAGTGCATGGCGTAGTGCAGAGGGCTGCTGTGTCTGTAGTGCCCGCCAACTGTAGCGGTATTGCATGCACTGAACCTATCTTTCTACTTTCTTTCCCCCCCTTTTTGTGGTCTCCCTGTTCTTGTGTGCATTAGCATCATCACACGGAGGAGCAGTGCCACCGGAGCAGGAGGGAGCTGCATCCCACATGGCCCTGGAGGGCGAGACTAAGGACTCCGAATTCACCAGTGGGACGGAGGGCGAGGGGAGCACCACGGCAGGGACAGGAGCTGAGACCAACGACACCGACTCCTCCTCTGATGGGAGCTCCCTTGCGGGGGCAGGCACCTCTGTGCCCACTGCATCTACAGGTACAGCCGCCACCCCTCTACCAGCACCGCCCTCCCAACAGCCCCTCAGCGTGTGCCCCGTGGCCGCTCACCCAGGAGGATGGGCATCTCCTTTGCACCTGGCACCTCAGCCCCTGCCAGCCCTGCTGCCCTCAGTGAGGAGGCCATTGACCTCCTCAGAATCCTCACTGTTGGGCAGTCTACCATTCTGAATGCCATCCAGGGTGTCGAGAGGCAGTTGAAACAGACAAATGCATACCTGGAGGGCATTCATTCTGGTCAGGCAGCCCAACAGCAAGCTTTTCAGACTCTGGCCTCAGCACTGATGGCAACCATTGTCCCTGTGTCCAGCCTCCACCCTCCAACTTCCTCCACCCAGACTCAATCCCCTCAACCCCAGCCTATCCCAAGCACACCTTCAGACCAGCATGCACATACCTCAACACACAAGGGTAGCTCTGGCAAACATAAGCACCACACATCCCACAGGCATTCACACAAGCATCATACCCATGCACACATACCAACATCCACTGCCTCCACTGTGTCCCCCTCCTCCTCGTCTCCCTCCTCCCTCCCTGTCACGTCTCCATTCACACCTGCATGCACTACATCTTCAGCCACTACGTCCATCACCAGCACGCCCATCACCACACACCGCTCACATGCACTCACCACCCCCACTACCATTCACACATCCCCTGTGTCCTCTACCAGTGTGTCTGTGAGCCCACCTCCCAAACTACACAAAGCAGTCACACACCCACCCAACAGCCATCCACCTCACAACAGCCTACAGCCAAAGTCAGCAAACAAACGCTCCTACAACCACTACCTCTTCCTCCACTCTCAAACCCCCTCCATCTACCAGTCCCAGTGTGTCAAAAAAAAATTCCTCTTAAATGTTGACCTCTTCCCTACACCTCCCCCACTCCTTCCATCCCCTAGGGCACGCCTTTCCAGGTCCCAACCCAGCACCTCAGCCACCACTTCACCGGGAACAGTGGTGCCAGCAGTAACCGGCTTCTGGAGTGCGCCAAGCAGCGGGGCAGCCAGTGTGCCAAGGAGCCAGGCCAAGGACAGTCCCCCACCTCAGAAACATAAGAAGTTGGCCACAGCCCGGAGGGAGAAGGGCAAAACACGTGCCACCAAGGGCTCTCCCAGGACTACAGTTGGGAGTGGCAAGACAGCTGCGCCACCATCCAAGGTGGGGAAGGGGCAGAGAAAGGAAGGGAAGTCACCGCCAACCAGCACGGCGGACAAGACCGCCACCGGCACCGCCACATGCACTGCTGCCACCAGCACCGCTTCCCAGGACACCGCCGCCACCAGCACCGCTGCCCAGGACACCGCCACCACCAGCACCACTGCCCAGGACACCGCCGCCACCAGCACCACTGCCCAGGACACCGCCACCCAGGACACCGTCGCCACCAGCACCGCTTCCCAGGACACCGCCGCCACCAGCACCGCTTCCCAGGACACCGCCGCCACCAGCACGCTCACTGAGCCACTCACCAGCACCGCTGGCCAATGAGCGCCGCAAGCACCGCCGCTACTGAGGCCGCCGCATGCACCGCCAGTGGCCACGACACATCATGTGCCAGTGGCACCACCGCAGACATGGCTGCCATCCCCAGTGGTCAGTTGTACGAAGCTGGTGGTCCTTTCCAGGGGCCTGGACATCTTCTATGTAGGCCCACCGTCAGTGGAGTGTCACATCCACTATCTCAGTCCTTGGCAGGATGAAGCACTCTGGGCACAAAGCCCCCTCCAGAATCAGTGGAGAAAGGCATCCACTACCTCAGTCCTTGGCAGGATGAAGCACTCTGGGCACAAAGCCCCCTCCAGAACCAGTGGAGTATCACATCCACTACCTCAGTCCTTGGCAGGATGAAGCACTCTGGGCACAAAGCCCCCTCCAGAACCAGTGGAGTATCACATCCACTCCCTCTGTCCTTGGCAGGATGAAGCACTCTGGCACAAAGCCCCCTCCAGAACCAGTGGAGAACTGTTATCCACTTGAAAGACTGTGGCTTTGCACTCCCCAGGATAAAGCAGTTGGCAAACCACCCACTGTAAAGACTTGAGAGACTGTGGCTTTGCACTCCCCAGGATAAAGCAGTGAGCAAACCACCCACTGGAGAGACTTGTGAGACTGTGGCTTTGCACTCCCCAGGACGCAGCAGTGGGCAAACCACCCACTGGAGAGACTTGTGGGACTGTGGCTTTGCACTCCCCATGATGCAGCAGTGGGCAAACCACCCACTGGAGAAACTTGTGAGACTGTGGCTTTGCACTCCCCAGGATAAAGCAGTGGGCAAACCACCCACTGGAGAGACTTGTGAGACTGTGGCTTTGCACTCCCCAGGATAAAGCAGTGGGCAAACCACCCACTGGAGAGACTTGTGAGACTGTGGCTTTGCACTCCCCAGGATACATCAATGGGCATGGTGCCCCCTAGTGGAGCTGGCCTTGGGCACTCATCCGGCTGAGGTGCCCCCCCTTCCCTTCCCTTTGAGGTGCTTGTTTTATTTCGATCTGATGCCCCTGCAGTGTTCTCTCTGTTTTGATCAGGTATCTTGTGTGGGCCTCGCCCATGCATTTTGGGCCCAGTGGTCCACGGACTATGTAGGTGCAGTATATGGACTTGAATTCTTGGTGTATATATTTGTTAATAGTGTATATATATTTTTGAGTAATGGATTTTTATTGATTACAATCGTTCAACTCATTTCCTTTTGTCCTTGCGTTCTTCCAGGGGGGGTTGAGGGGTGTAAATGTAATGTATCAACATGTATTTGTGTGTGTGTTGTAGTGGGTGAGGGTGAGGGTGGGGGTTTTGCGTGTTGCGTGTGTGTGTCACTCTCTTTTCCCTCTCCTCTCCCCTGTGTCGTAGATGCAGTACTCACCGTGGTTGTCGCCGCCGGCGTTCGTGCTCCTGGTAGAGGAGCAGGAAGACAATGGCAGGTAGAATGTGGAGTTCCGGCTCCATGGTGTCCTGGTTCCTCGTGGGGTGTGTAGAGGTGAGCGTTTTCCCTTCCAAGTCCTGTTTCCGCTGTGTTTTTGTTTGCGGTGAATCCGCCCCGGAAAAGGTGGCGGATTGGCCTCTCCTGATACTGTGGGCGGTACATTGTCTTCCGCCTGTCTGTTGGCGGTGACCGCCGCGCTGTTTGTTTGTACCACCGTCGCGGTAGGAGTGTTAAAGTAGCTGTCTATGTTGGCGGTTTCCGCCATGGTCATCATTCCATTTTTTTTACCGCCGGCCTGTTGGCGGTTTTACCGCCGCTTTACCACCGACCGCCAGGGTTGTAATGAAGGCCAATGTGTCTTTCCACAGTTTTGCTCATAAATGATGCACTGAACTTTCCTCCTCCACCCCCTAAACACACCCCTCTTTGCAATCTGAGGCAATACATTTTGTCTGACCTGAGCAGCACCCATAGTGCCGATATTGGCAACCCTCCCCCCAGCAAACATTGTGAAATGACTATTTGGCCCACAAGGAATTAAATAATTCAGACAGCACAAGGTTTGGTGGAAAACAGATTGCTGCAGGTTTATTTCAGAATTAAAATATGCCAACGTGGTGGGTTAACTTACGGGCGATCCAAGGGCAGGCAGCGATGACTAACCTAAGCTGCCCGCCCACCTGATGAGCTAGAAACAGCACCATTGGCCAACCTATTTCGTGCTACAATTTTTTGTTGGGGAGTTTTCTCCCTTAAAGACTGTGGAGCACCAGCCCAGGAATAGTCCAGGAGTAGAACGCAAGCCTTTTGAGGGAGGAGCATCACAAGGCAAGCCCCAAGTTGCTCAGGCTTGCAACTGCCCAAGGGACTAACGAGGCGCTGTTGCTTGCATCCCAGTGTCCTGCCATAAAGACTCCAGGGGTTTGGCATAGAGCACCCCTGCTATGCTCCCTGTGCTGGTTCAATTATTTACCAAACTGCCTCGGGATCGCTCTGTAACTCCGCCTGCAACACAAATAAGCAATAAAAATTCTCAACAGCCAGAAGCAAAAACCAACTGCTGACATGCTGGGTACGGGATGGGGTGGCAGCGTGGTCAACGGGGAACAAAGAGGCCCGCACCTGTAAGGGGTAGGTATATGTACCTGGCCCCCACCCCCAGTAGGCACCGGAAATGATGCAGGAGGAGAGCGCCAGACGTGGGCCTCCCCAGGGGGCACCATGAGTGTACAGAGGGTGAGTGTGCCAAATGCGCCATTAAGAGGGCCACCCTCTTCGAAGGGCATACTGTGTGCGCCGCGGGCAGCTGCAGAGCAGGGCAAGCTGGGCCGCAACCGTGATCTCATTCATACATATTAGGCAGGGGCTGTTTCACAAGTCACCATGAGAGAAGGATCTCTTTGGCTGTTTGCACTTCCTAGGACAGTGTCAGTGTGACTGTCACTGGCTCTGCAGCTCAGGAATACATGCTTCTCTGGGGAGGCATATTGCCAGCAAAAGCATGCAATGTAGTCCATCCAGGCCACAGCTACACTGATCAGGAGCCCAGTTCTGATTGGCTCAAGACTTGCCTAAGAGGTTGCAGAAATAAGGTTCTTCTTGGGAATTGATTTGCCATTCTTTCAATAAATCAGAATAGGTCCTTAGATTAGTTGCTGGTTAATCAGAGGAGTGCAGGCAGCCTCAACGTATGCCATTTTCTGTGTTCAGTTAGGGAATCTACCATTTTCTCTATTTCACCGGTTAAGTTACACTTAAGAAATGGACAGGCTTCTTGATTTAACGGCTCCTCTAACCCGAATCTTAGATTTGGCTGAGGAAGCTAGGCTGGAAGGCTCACAAATTGATCCAGAAGTTTTATCAAATTGGGTTCAGAGGGCAACTTGCATTCTGTGCAATGCAAATTCTGCCATTTCCTAAGAGAGACACAAAAGATTGTTATTGAAGATGGATCCAAAGCTGGGCAACTTGGCCATCAGAGAAGAAGGCCAACAGGCCAATGGATTGCTTTTCGGAGACTCTTTTATAAAAGAAATGAGCAAGTATGTGACTTCTTTTGCCAATATGGATAAGGCTCAGTTTTCTCTTGAAAAGATCTTCAGCCCTTGATTTTTTGGCAGGGCCGGTAAAAGGTGAAGCCTCTTTACCGTCCGCTGTGCCTCCCGCTGTGGCAATTTTTACAGAGGCTCCTCTGTATTCACTTAGGAATACAAACCCCAGTTCTACCCTGAAAGAGGAGGAGGATTCAGGAGCAGAGGTTTCCGTAAAAGAGGAGGCCAAATCTCAGGTAAGAAATTTCAGTTCTGGCCCTCTTCCTGTAGGAGGTCGTTTGCCATTCTTTTTTCCAAATTGGTACAAGATTACCACAGATCCATAGGTTCTACAAACGGTTCAGGGTTATTGCATAGACCTTTAACAAACCCCTGGTCAAACTCTTTTTCCTCCCCCTTTAAAATACTCACAAGAACAAACCCATTTAACCAAAATGTAAATTCTTGTCAAAGAATGTGATAGAGAAAACAAGTCCTCACTCAATGGGATTTCTGAGTACAATTTTTCTTGTGCAAAAGAAGAACAAAAAGTTTTGTCCTGTGATAAACCTAAGAATATTCAACAATTATGTAGTCTACAATCATTTCAAGATAGAGACCATTCTTCATCTCAGGGACACCGTACTAGAAGGCGATTGGTTGGTCCGCTTAGATTTCCAAGATGCTTATTTCACTATTCCTGTTCATCCATTTTACAGGAAATTCCTAGAGTTTCAATGGGAAGGTTCATTCTTCCAATTCACAGCTCTTCCGTTTGGACTGTCTTTGGCACCAGTGCTTCTCGAAGATAATGAAACTGATAGTGGTTCATCTAAGAGCTCAAATAAGATTGATAATTTATTTAGACAACTTCCTCATTATGGCTGAGTACAAAGATCTCCTTCTGCGTCATTTGGAATCATGTCTTCATCTTTTGAATTCACTAGGTTTCCTAGTCAACATGGAAAAATCTTCTCTTGTTCCCTCAACTCAGACCAAATTCCTGGGTTTCTTCATTGGGACAAATATTTCTCTTTGTTTATCCCTCAACAAAAAGTCAATCAAATAAAACATGAAATTCAGCAAGTACTCATTCTTTCAATATTATCCCTCCGGTCCCCCACAAGGATTGTGGGCCTTTTAGCCTCTTCTATCTAAGCTATCTTTCTGGGTCATTTATGTTACATAGCCCTACAAAGATGAAAAAATGTGACATCTTTGCAAAGGACTTCTTATTCAGACGTGATCCATTTAGACCAGGTATCACAAGCAGAACTCCAATGGTGACTTGGACACTTGGAATGGGAGAGTTATTTTCTCTACGGCCCCAGATCTAGTATTAGAATCTGATGCAAGTCAGATAGGTTGGGGGGCAAGATGTGGCAACATCTCCACTGGGGGCGTATGGTCAGAGAAGGAGTCCTTACTGCACATAAATTGTTTAGAGATACTTGCAGGCTGCTTTGCGCCTCTGACATTTGTGAAAGATGAGGTAAGTTGTTCAATTCTTCTGAGAATGGACAATCGTTCTGCAGTAAAATACTGTCATCTTGGAGGAACGAAATCAAAACCATTAGCAGATCTAGCCAAAAGGTTTTGAGAATTCTGTCTACAACAGAAACTGCTGGTCCAAGCTCAATATCTTCTGCGGAAACAGAACACCATTGCAGGTTGGTGCTCCAGACGCCTCAAAGATTCCAGCAATTGGCGTTTTCATTCTTCAGTGTTCAAAAGCCTTTCTTTGAAATTCTGCACCATGTCAGTAGACTTGTTCGCCTTTCGTTTGAATTCGCACCTTCCCAAATTTTACAGCTGGAGACCAGATCCTCAAGCTCTAGAAACGGACGCTTTTCTACAAGACTGGTCTCTTCAACTCAACTATGCCTTTCCTCTGTTCATGATGATAGCCAGGGTTTTGGCTGAAGTTCACCGCCAGCAAGCATTGCTGGTTCTAATAAGACCTTTTTGGCAAACTCAGCCTTCGTTCTCCTCTGTTCTGGAATTTCCCAATGCTCATTCCAACCTTTCCCAGTCTTCTTCTTAACATGGAAGGTCTTCCTCATGACATGATTCTCAATCATTCCCCAACTCTAGTGGCATGGAAAATTCAGGTTAGCCTGGAGAACCCCTGGAATTTGGGAAGAAGCTGCTCAATACATCCGTCACTCTTGGACCCCAGGAACGACAACATTTTATAAGTCCGTCTGGCCGGTCTTGTGCAGCTGGTATACGGACAGAAATTCAGATCCCTTTAAAGCCGATGTGACTTTAATTATTAATTTTTTTGCCTCCTTAGCTTCTCAAGGGAAGGCATACAGAACAGTAAATACTTATAGATCTGCCATTTCTGTGGAACATGTTCGAGTGGATGGGAACATGTCGGTGAACATCCTTTGCTTTGTCGTCTCTTGAAGGGAGTAAGATTTTCTAATCCTCCTACTCCACAGTACAATCAAATGTGGGATATTAATTTAATTCTGAATTTTTTAATTTCTTGGCAGGGTAATGAGTTTCTTACTCTTACATACCTTTCTGCAAAATTAACAATGTTGTTGTGTTTAGTTTCATTAAAGCGAGTATCTGATGTTAGAGCTTTAGATGTATCTTCAGTACAATTGTCTCCTTCTGGGTTGTCTTTCAGAATTAATAGAAGAACAAAAATAAATTTGTCTGTGGTGCACTACCCCTATTTTCCTTTCCATCCTATACTTTGTGTAGGAAATTGTGTAAAAACATATATTGCAAAAACTGCAGATTTGAGAATGTCTTCCTATCTCCAAAACTTAATTTCCCTCTTGAAACCATTTAAACCTGTGTCTTCCTCTACCCATGCCCGTTGGGTTAGATGGATTATGTCCCTAGCGGGTATTGACATCACTTCTTTTGGAGCCCGCTCTGCTAGGGGGGCTATGGCTTCTAGAGCCTTCTGGGCGGGTGTGCGATTGGAGGACACTCTCGGATCAGCAGACTGGTCTAATGTTTCCACTTTCAAAACCTTTTATTGTAAGCCAATTTCGAATGTTGCTACCTCTGTTATTAACATGCTTTAAACAAGCATAGTAGGAGTCTCTGGCCGTGTAATAAAATAAAGATTTTCCTAGCTTTAGCAAAGGAAATTATTCCTTTACTAATTCCATTCCAGGTTTTTTTCTTTGAATTCTGGGATTTGTAGTCTTGTTTTTCCTCACTAAAACAGGACTACGACTCCCAAAATGCAAAGAAAAAACTTGGAGTGGAGCAGCGCATCACAGATGGAGCTGGGAAACTTGGCAGCTATGAACACAGTAATACCTGTTCAGGTGTGTACAACCCAGCGTTACCCAGCACTGCTTGTGCTGCCAGCTCTGTATACCTGTTCAGGTGTGTACAACCCAGCGTTACCCAGCACTGCTTGTGCTGCCAGCTCTGTATACCTGTTCAGGTGTGTACAACCCAGCGTTACCCAGCACTGCTTGTGCTGCCAGCTCTGTATACCTGTTCAGGTGTGTACAACCCAGCGTTACCCGCACTGCTTGTGCTGCCAGCTCTGTATACCTGTTCAGGTGTGTACAACCCAGCGTTACCCAGCACTGCTTGTGCTGCCAGCTCTGTATACCTGTTCAGGTGTGTACAACCCAGCGTTACCCGCACTGCTTGTGCTGCCAGCTCTGTATACCTGTTCAGGTGTGTACAACCCAGCGTTACCCAGCACTGCTTGTGCTGCCAGCTCTGTATACCTGTTCAGGTGTGTACAACCCAGCGTTACCCAGCACTGCTTGTGCTGCCAGCTCTGTATACCTGTTCAGGTGTGTACAACCCAGCGTTACCCCACTGCTTGTGCTGCCAGCTCTGAGGCCGGGGGTGCACATAGAACATTTGTGCGCGTGCATTGAACTCCAGTCAGTGCTGACTGAAACCGCGCTCTCCCGGACAGCGCTGTGAGAACCTGACAGATTAGAATGCTTGTGAGCGCATGCTAAATCACGGCATCAACAACCATTTCCACTCTCACCTGAGCATGAGGTGATAATACTTCATCACATTGTGCATACAACTGCTCTCTCATCCCAGCTGCATAGTCTTACTACACTGTGGTGCCTCGGAGAGGTGAGGACTTGAATGTCTGATTGTGCCTCAATTGTTTCTGCTTTTCAAATTCTTTTCCTGTACTTCTGAGACCTCATAGTGAATGTATGAAATGTTGGCAATCTGATACCTATCGCAAAAGTGCCACATGCTGTTTTAGCGAAATTTTGACTAGTTTTCTGCTTTTTTAGATATTGGCTCCATCACTCATATTGTTTCTCATCATTTGCCCAAAGTGTTTATCCCTCCCAGAGATTACTAATATCCCTCCACCACTCCCATTTTAAGACCTGTTTTAGGTCTTTACTTAGTTTTTCAGCACTCTACCACAGTGCTTGTGCTTTCACCAGCTCACATCCCCAGTTACAGAAGCACTCTTTGCTGAACTTTCGCTCTGCGACCTGCTAACCCTCTGCTGCTTTATATGTGCCTCGATTTCAGGTACTTACTAACTGATGGGGAATTATATAATTATTTAAAAATATATATTTTTACAATTCAGCAGCAATGTATCAAAGAAACGATCATATAAAATACACCCTACCAATTCTAAAATTGCTGAGTTTTACCATCAAAACCGATAATACATCGGGACTCCCAATATGCAAATTAGGCTATGGCGTTCAGCCTATCACTTGTGTCCATCCTCAGACCCAATCACGGGCCATGCTGTGGAACGGCCATCGGCCATGTTGCTATAGTTCATTCTTTTGCATCTGTGTTTGTCTGCTGTGCTCTGTGCCTGGTTTAACAACATAACTGTTCTAATAGACGCTGCTTCTATATAGGATGTGAGCATCTCCTAACTGCTATTTGTCCCCTGTTTAGGCTGCAAATAGTCACCAGAAAAAATACACAGAGGTTCTTCCCTGTACTGCAGTGCAGACTGATGTCATGTATGCCAGGGCAGCTTTTCCGCAGGGGCAGAGGGGCATCGCCCCAGGCTGAGCCAGCAGAACAAAAATAAAATGATAGCTTGGGGGGGCGCGGCTAGGCCTGCCAGCAAGATGCCCGTCACTTCGTGAGGCTCTGCTGGGCTGAGGGCCTAATCCGCAAATTTATCCTTCCAGAGCGACCGCCTCCGGCACATTTTTACCGGGAGGCCCCTCGGAACTCCGATTGCTGCTGGTAGGTCCCCGCGCTGTGTTTTTCCTGCTATTCCCTGTCTGTGGGAAGAGGGCCCTGCGGCTCGGGAGCCTCTCTGGGGCTTGCAGGTGAGGCGGGCCCTGCGGCTCGGGAGCCTCTCTGGGGCTTGGAGGTGAGGCGGGCCCTGCGGCTCGGGAGCCTCTCTGGGGCTTGGAGGTGAGGCGGGCCCTGCGGCTCGGGAGCCTCTCTGGGGCTTGCAGGTGAGGCGGGCCCTGCGGCTCGGGAGCCTCTCTGGGGCTTGGAGGTGAGGCGGGCCCTGCGGCTCGGGAGCCTCTCTGGGGCTTGGAGGTGAGGCGGGCCCTGCGGCTCGGGAGCCTCTCTGGGGCTTGGAGGTGGGCCCTGCGGCTCGGGAGCCTCTCTGGGGCTTGCAGGTGAGGCGGGCCCTGCGGCTCGGGAGCCTCTCTGGGGCTTGGAGGTGAGGCGGGCCCTGCGGCTCGGGAGCCTCTCTGGGGCTTGCAGGTGAGGCGGGCCCTGCGGCTCGGGAGCCTCTCTGGGGCTTGGAGGTGAGGCGGGCCCTGCGGCTCGGGAGCCTCTCTGGGGCTTGGAGGTGAGGCGGGCCCTGCGGCTCGGGAGCCTCTCTGGGGCTTGGAGGTGAGGCGGGCCCTGCGGCTCGGGAGCCTCTCTGGGGCTTGCAGGTGAGGCGGGCCCTGCGGCTCGGGAGCCTCTCTGGGGCTTGGAGGTGAGGCGGGCCCTGCGGCTCGGGAGCCTCTCTGGGGCTTGCAGGTGAGGCGGGCCCTGCGGCTCGGGAGCCTCTCTGGGGCTTGGAGGTGAGGCGGGCCCTGCGGCTCGGGAGCCTCTCTGGGGCTTGCAGGTGAGGCGGGCCCTGCGGCTCGGGAGCCTCTCTGGGGCTTGGAGGTGAGGCGGGCCCTGCGGCTCGGGAGCCTCTCTGGGGCTTGGAGGTGAGGCGGGCCCTGCGGCTCGGGAGCCTCTCTGGGGCTTGCAGGTGAGGCGGGCCCTGCGGCTCGGGAGCCTCTCTGGGGCTTGGAGGTGAGGCGGGCCCTGCGGCTCGGGAGCCTCTCTGGGGCTTGCAGGTGAGGCGGGCCCTGCGGCTCGGGAGCCTCTCTGGGGCTTGGAGGTGAGGCGGGCCCTGCGGCTCGGGAGCCTCTCTGGGGCTTGGAGGTGAGGCGGGCCCTGCGGCTCGGGAGCCTCTCTGGGGCTTGGAGGTGAGGTGGGCCCTGCGGCTCTATGGGGCGCGCCTCGCCGGGGGGCCGTTCTCTTTCCCCGGCGAGTCCCGCTGGTGTAGCGGCTCTGGTTCCTTTGTGGCACCCGACGATAGAGGGGAGCGGTGAGGTCTCCCTCTCGAGGCCTGTTCGGCGGTCAGATCGGACCGCGTCCTCACGAGACGTGGGGCCTACCTTGTATTTTGGCACCGGTGGACCTGGCTGGGGCAGGCTATAGGAGGAGGTCTCAGGCTGGCATGCTGGAGTTGTTCCTCCCCGCGAGTGTAGCTCTGAGCGGAGCTTGGAGCTCTCTTTGCCCCTAATACTGACCTGGTCGTGCTGTGGTGGGCTGTTGGCCGGCTGCTGCTTGTAATGCTGGAAGGGTTGAGGGGCTCCTAGTGCGGATCTTGTTACCTGGATTGGAGACCTGATGTGATCGCTGCTGTGTGTGGGTGCTCCCCGGACCTCATCTGCTGGAGGGTCCCTTCGCCGGTCGGTTCAGACCGTGGGACTATTTGCGGTGCTGAGGAGGCAGTGGGGGTTGGCTTCAGCCCCTGGTTCCCCTCCTCTCTGGCTGCTCCGTTGCAGGCTGCGCGGTGCGGTTGTGCAGGGGTCGCGACAGGAGTTGGACCCCTGGCTTCTGGATGCCCGGTCGTTCCCAGTAGGTGCCCTGAGTGCTGTGATATCTGAGAGACTACTGGCTGCAGTCTGCGGTCTGGGGCTCGGCTCGGTCCAACCTTGGTGGACGGAGTGGCTGCAGTGGGGGCCCGGATGCCCATCTTCACCTTGGTGGGGTTGTACCACGCTACTTCTCTGAGCACTCAGTGCTGTTCTTTAGTGTGAGGATCTTTCGAGTCCTGCTGCCTTTTTGCTCTGGCGGTGGGGGGGTTCCCTGCCTGTTGTGCCCTGGCAGTCGCAGAGAATGGGCAAGGCGGAGCAGAAACAAGCGAAGCTCACCTTCGATGGGGGAAAGAAGAGGGGTGGCATTTCTGCCTCTCAGCTGGGTGAGGCACCTGTGGAGGAGGGGGCCCCAGATACTTCGGTCAAAGCTATGTTCCTGGATCTTAAGAATAGCCTTGTGGGCATTGACGCTAAGCTTGACCACCTGACCGAGCAGCTGGACCGAATTAAGGCTAGGGTGGATGATCATGACTCCCGGTTTGACCAACTGGAGACGCGTACATCTGAGCTGGAGGATCAACGTCAGGGTGAACGGGAACAATTGCTGCGTATGGAGCACGTGCTGGAAGTTATTCGTAATAAAAATGAAGATTTGGAGGCACAGTTGCGCCGCAATAACATCCGAATAGTTGGCCTTCCGGAGCCCACAGACATGGGTAGGATGGAGGACTTTGTGGAGGCCATGCTCTCTGACCTCTTCCCGGGTGAGCTCTCCCGGCTGTTGGTGGTGGAGAGAGCTCATAGATCGTTGGGGCCTCGGCCCCGCCTGGTACTCCGCCACAGCCCATCATTGTCCGATTGCTGAATTACCGTGATAGGGACACTGTCCTCAGGCTGGCCAGGGAGTGGCGACCGGTGATCTACAAGAATTCTGAATTGAGCATATTTCCAGATTACACCCCCAGTGTACAGGCTGCACGTAGAGCCTTTCTGCCGATTAAACGCACTCTGAGCCAGACAGACGCTAGATTCTCTCCTATTTACCCTGCGAAACTGAGGGTACAGCTTAGGGGCAAACTGCATTTTTTCACGGACCCGAAACTGGCGGCTAAATTTGCCAAAATGGTGCCTAAGAGGTCTGGGGTGGATGACCTGGATGCCACCGGAGCTGAGCGAGCTGCTTTAAGTGACAATGACTAAATCGGAGTGGGTGGTGATGGTTGGGGATGACTCTCCGTTGCGGTAGGGGTGCACTGTTATTGTGGTATCTGTTCTATTGGCCGCTCTGATGTCTAGTTCACTCATTGGCCCTTTGCCCTCCTTCCACTGTCCCGCTTGGGGTGGTGGGATGGATGGCATGGCACTCGCCCCTTAGATGAGTCCTATTCTTATGCTGTTCGCTAATGTTAGGGTTATAGTTGTTAAGGGGGGTGGGGTCTTTGCTCTGACCCAATTGGTGGGGTCTGTGTGTGTGGGGGATGGGGATGTTCAGGTTACGGTTTCTTCTTCCTTTTCCTTTCCTTTTCCTCTTTTCCTTTCGCTTGGATGTGGCTGGCCAGCAGGGTGGGATGTTGTGGCTGTACAGTGTACTTGCTAAGACGATGCGATGGTGCATGGGGATGTGACATCGGTTCGTTGCCTCACTTGGAACGTGCACGGCTTGAATGATGGGCATAAGGTGCGACTTATGGCTACTTATGTAAAGCGCCAAGAAATTGATATATGCATGTTGCAGGAGACTCATTTAGTGGCGGCTACGCAGAATCGGCTGAAGGCTGGCTGGATTGGAGAATACCACGGGACGGTGTTCTCGCGCTATGCAAGAGGAGTGGCGATTCTGCTGTGAAAGGGACTGCCTTGGCACACTCAAAGTAATAGTGGATCCTAATGGCCGATATGTCGTGTTGAGTGGCACGCTGCTGGATAGAGCTTGCAGGCTTGTCTCGGTTTACAGTCCTAATACTGATGACCCTGAATTATTTCGCGAAGTGTGGCGTCTGATTGAGTCGCTGGGCAGCGGCGCCGTGATCTGGGGTGGGGAATTCAATGTGATTTTGGATCCGGGGTGGATCACGAAAGACTGGCCAGGGTGCAGCACGTTGCTGCTGCTAGAGCTCTGTCATCTGTGATGGCTGAGGGTGCCTTGGGGGATCTATGGAGGGCAAAACATAGGGCTAGTAGAGAGGGTACGTGTGTTAATTATGCTCACAACAGCTGGACCCGCATTGATCATTGGCTGGGTACGAGGGATGTGGAGCTCTGGAAGCAGTCGGTGGAACACATGGCGCGTACCTTATGGGACCACTCGCCGGTCAAGCTAGTGCTGGTGGGCCTGGGCGCGCATATATGTGGCGCATGCCTCATGTGGCGCTTCAGGATGGGGCATTTCGAAAGGAGGTTCGTGAGGCCACTACTCATTATCTTGCTGAGAACAGCGGTCAGTGAGTTCTGCCGGTACACTATGGGAGGCTTTTAAGGTAGTAATTCGTGGGATGTGCCTCTCGAAACAACATGGCGTACTAAGGATGTTGCCGCAGGAGTTGGCTGACTTGGAGGCACAGATAGCGGACTTGGAACAACGCCTGGTGGCTGACTGGTCTGGAGACACGCTTGCAGCTCTGCAAAATGCTGTGTCTCTACACAAGGAGGCCTCTTTGTGGGAGATTTGTTTTTTGGGAAACTATGCCAGGCCAAGGAGATATGGGGAGGGAGACAGGGCTGGGCGCACATTGGCGTGCATGCTGCGCAAGCCATGGGCCAGTAATTACATTACTGAAATAAATAGTGCGGTAGGCGAGCGTGTGGTGGGGACGAACTGAGTCATGCAGGTCTTTACCAATTTGTTTATGGATTTTTTGGGCGCGGGGGACTCGCCAGGGGTGCCCTTTATCTCCGCTGTTTTTCGCAATTGCAATGGAGCCTCTTGCGGCATGCCTGAGACAACATCATAATAACAGAGGGCTGGCGTTCCGACAATGCCCTACACTAATATCCATGTACGCAGATGATATCTCGCTGTATGTTCGCGAGCCGCGGAAAACTCTTGATGCACTGCTGGATGAGATAGTGCGATTCGGCGCTTTCTCTGGCATTACAATTAACTGGTCCAAATCAGTGGTGATGCCCCGTTCTGTGGGAACGACGCGCTTTCCTTCCCAGTATCCGATTGGTTGGGCTGACGGCCCAGTACGTTATTTAGGAGTTTGGCTGAGTGGAGACGTGGAGACACTCTGGTCAGCAAATTATGGTAAGGCTATCTCGTGGCTGGAAGAAAGGGTGGAGTTGTGGTGCTCGCTGCCACTTTCGCTTATCGGATGTATTGTTATTGTTAAAATGGTGGTGCTGCCTAAATTCCTATACTTGTTTGTGACTCTCCCTCTTATACTTACCGTGAGCTTTTTGCGGCGACTCCGCTCTGCTCTGATATGGTTAGCTGGGCGGGCGGGCGGCCCAGAATTTCCTGGGAGAAGTTGACATTACCATTCGAATTAGGTGGCCTGGCTGCTCCTGACGTGGAGCTTTATTATTACTGTGCGCAGGCCCATTTTGCATATTATTGGATACACCCTGTGCAATATTTACCGCATCTCACACCTGAAAGCGATGCAGTGTGGCTGGACGGCTATTGCGAGTAATCGGGAACCCCTCCCGGCCCAGGTCAAGCTGAGCGAACACCGTGCCATGTACTGCTAGAGCTTGGACCGCTTTATTGCGCCGAGTTGGTGTGTGCGAGCCCTATGCTCCGTCGATGTCAGTACTTGATGTCGCAGATGAGCATCTGTTTCGAGATGTGAGGTTGTGCGACTTCCTTCGTGAATCGAATTTAACCGAATTAGGTGACTGGTTTGTGGAGGAGCGGTTGGAGATGGCGCTGAAGGAGGGACGTGACACTGCGTTGCATCAGATGTATGTATTGTGCATTTGCGCAATGCTTTGCGTGTGTTTCCCTGGCCTCCCCGAGACCCCGTCGGTATGTCAGGCTCTGGAGGTGATGTATCGTGCGCAGTCTCCGCGAAAGCTCATTACCAAGTTATATAATTGTTTACAAAGTCAGCAGAGGGGAACCGTAATGACTACTAAGGCTAGATGGGAGGTTGATGTTGGAGAGGCTATATCTGAGGAAGCGTGGAGGAAATGCTGCACGCATATGAGGGTTTTATTACCTAATTGTAGGTTGCGTCTTATCCATTTAAAATTCCTGCATTGCTTGTACTATACCCCACGAGGTTTCCATGCTATGGTCTGCGCGCGTCTGCGAGTTCTGAGAGGTGTCGTGCCCCAGACGCAGATTTTCTGCATCTTGCATGGCGCTGTGTGGGCGTTTGTACTTTTTGGATTGAGCTAATGCATACGATTGAGGAGATGACTGGCCTGGTTCTGCCCTTTACCCCTAAACTAGCGCTTTTTGCATATGTTGATGAGATACCGTCGGCTCACCGGAGACTGGTGGGCCTGCTGCTGCTATTGGCTAAGCGCAGGGTTGCGATGTGCTGGGGTCGCGGCCAGGCTCCTTGCGGATCTGAATGGCTGCGGGATGCCTCATTGTGTCAAGAACAATTAACGATCTTTTGGGAGTTGGTTCCTGAGGGTTCTCGGCCTAGGGATATATGGGCTTCGCTGCGCTCCTTCTTGGAGTCTAACCCGTGAGGCTTTTGATGCGAACTATACCTTGCCATGCCCACAGTAGTTCTGATTCCTGTTGCTACTGTCATGTATCATGGCTGTTGTGTGGAAATGGATGGTTACACTGCTTTTTTGCTTCTCATCTTTGCCCGTCCCTATTCCTTTTCTCTTTGTTTGTTGTGGATATGTTCTCTAGCCCTACGAAGGTCTGTTTTTTCTGAATTTGTCCCTGGTTTTGCGCTGATGAATGTTTTAACACTCCCGTTGATGGTGCCTCATCTTGACGTGTTTAGTTGGGCATGGGACTGAACACCCCTTGCAATTGTTATTGGCTGTGTTGAACTATCTACTTGGTATTTGAATACTGCATGGGACTATGTGATGTACTGCTTTTGCTCCTTCGTTCAGCGGGCTTTCTTTGTTGTATGTTTATCTTTATAAAATGAATAAATTAAATAAAAAATAAAAAAAATGATAGCTTGCTATCATTTTATTTTTCATTTCTCATCTTCTGGCTGAGGCAGCAGGTGCAGGGAGGGACGGGGCTGGGCCACGGGGATTTGGGAGGGGGTAGAAGGGGAGAGTGCACTAAGTGCGCCTATGTGTTTGGCCAGCCTTCTGATGCTGGCCAAACACACATGCACACTTAGGTTTCTCCAACCTGATTGTATACACAGCACGGCTGGAGCAACAGCACAGACCCCGGGCTTGTGTCTGAGTGGCAGTGACAGCCACTCAGAGAAATCCTGACGCTGCATACATGCTATGTTTAGCATGTAAGCATTGCCAGGATTGCTAGAGAGTCTGCTGGGACACCACAAGAGGAGCGAGGACGCAGGAGACGGCGTGGGAGACAGGCAGCGCAAGGTGCTTTCTTTTTTTTTAAATGTTTCCCCCATCTTCCCCAAGATGTCCCACCCCCCTTTGACATATGTGGCAGTGGCCGCTGCATGTATGTGCTTGTTTTGCAGTGTTGTTCGGTCTGCGGGATGCTTGGTACGAATGTGTAGGCAGACCACCCCACGTGAGAAACAATGTCACCTTCCAGCAACTCCCTGTCCGTCTGACTCAGGAAGTTTACACTGTGTGCCTCTTGTTTTTTAGGATTCGGGACTACTGTACTATATTCACTGAGGCAGTGACAGTCACAAATGACCATGTGGAAGAAGAGTTTAAGCAAACGTAAAATATATTTTTTAATACTTTACTGTCCAAAATAAGTAGAATGTTAGCTTAGTGAACGACACTTTAATGGGTTGCACTGAAAATCCTCAACTTTGGAAAATGGGAGTAAGTGTTGCTTATTTTTTCAAGCCCTCGTGAACCCCAAGGGGAAATTAGCCGCACTTCTGTAGAAATGTGTGCCCTGGAGCAAAAGCAGGATGCGGGCTGCAAGGCAGCTCAATCAGCCCCTTCCTGGAGCTGCTGAGTGCTGCGTTGGGGGGACACCATCTGTCCACGCGAGGATGTATAACCTTTTGAAAGGGGCCTGCGGACTGGCGTTTTAACCCAGACTTCAGTCAGTGTTGATTATTCGCAACAGCTCCCTTCATTCCAGCACAACATAATCCCATGCGTCCTACTAGTGTTTCAACCCGCTGTGTAGGAGGCTGGCCTGGTTTGTAGTGGGTACCTTGGGTACTTACACCTTGTGCCAGGTCCAGTTATCCCCTATTAGTGAAGTAGTAGTGTTCTAGCAGCTTAGGCTGATAGAGGTAGCTATAGCAGAGCAGCTTAGGCTGAACTAGGAGACATGCAAAGCTCATGCAATACCTCTTATAGTTTACAAGGTACTTATACACAAGTAAAGACAATACTCAGTGTTACCAAAAATAAAGATATTTATTTGGGTGACACAGTACCAATAATAGCTTAGAGACAATACTACTTCTGGAGGTAAGTATTATAC
Organism: Pleurodeles waltl; assembly: GCF_031143425.1. Classification (NCBI taxonomy): domain Eukaryota; kingdom Metazoa; phylum Chordata; class Amphibia; order Caudata; family Salamandridae; genus Pleurodeles; species Pleurodeles waltl. The sequence continues at coordinate 1,137,145,094 of NC_090439.1, forward strand.
ACAATATATACACTAGACACCAAAACTGGACAAGTAAATAGTCATAGAAAAATGAAAACAGTAGGAAATCCTATAGAATGCAATGGGAGAAAATAGGTCTAGGGGCAACACAAACCATATACTAAAAAAGTGGAATGTGAATCACGAATTCCCCCCTAGACAAGTGTAGTGCGTGCAGAATCACTGTTAGAGTAACACTACAGTAAAAGTAAGTAAATTACCCCACCCCAGAGCCCAGAAAAGAGGAGTACTGCAAGTTTCCTTAGGAAATCCCCGTTTTGGGGATTTTGCAGCAGCCAACCAAGTCTGCAAAGAACAACCGCTGGATTATTGGACCTGAAGACCTGCAAAGGAAGGAGACCAAGTCCAGAAGTCGAAAGAAATTCCAGGAAGGACAGGAGCCCCTGCCAACCCAGACGAGGGTGCAAAAGAAGAGTCCCTGGTTAGTCGAAGACTGCAGAAATGCACCCTAGGAAGATTCCAGCGGGTTCCTGCATGATACAAAAGATGTCCCACGGTGTGAAGATTGTCGCAGATGAGATTTCATGTTGGAAGGCGCCAACAAGCCTTGGCTACGACAAAAGTGCGTTTTTCATCAAAATGGCGCTGGATGGACCAAGGAGGGACCTGGGGGCCTCAACTCTGTGTGAGGAGGAAGAGGGGGCTCTCAGCACTTTAGAGAGCCCTCAGGATGCCTGCCAGCAGCCCCAGAAGCTGTAGGATCCGGGTTCAAAGGAGGTGCAAAACGCGGTTGATGCAGCACAACAAAAGAAGGTCCTGTGCCGCCGGAGAACAACTCAGTGAGTTGAGCATCACAGGGTGGAGTGCTGGACACCTGGGCCAGGCTGTGCAGGAAGGAATTTTGCAAAGAGTTCACAGAGGCCTCAGGAGGTAGGTGAAGAAGACACAGTACATAGGGGTACCGTCGTTCTCGGGGAAGGCAAGGTCTTACCTCCTCCAAATTGCGTCAGCAGGACCTCAGGCCAGTCTATGTCGATGATGTCCACCCTCTGTGTCCTTAGGAGCACACTCGTCGCTGTGAGAGGAGTCCCAGGGTACCGGTTGTTGTCATGGAAGGTGCCTGCTTGGAGCAGGGGAGTGACTCCGTCACTCCACTGGAGATTTCTTCAGTCGTCCTGGTGCAGGATGAAGACACAGAGCGTGCACACATTGGAAACTGTTGCAGTTGCTGACTTGGAGCTGAGGTGTCTGAAGAAAAGTGTCTCTTGTAGACACGTTCTTGCAGTTACAGCGTTTCTTGGAGCAGGCTGCGGTTGAACCGAGGTCAGTAGAGTCTTAAGTTGTTGCAGAGGATTCCTGAAGGAAACTTGTTAGCAGAATCTGAAGAGAACCCACAGGAGAGACCCTAAATAGCCCTGAGAGGGGGATTGGCTACCTTATCAGGTATGGACCTATCAGGAGGGGTCTCTGACGTCACCTGCTGGCACTGGCCACTCAGAGCCCTCCAGAGTGCCCCCACACCTTACAAAGCAAGATGGATGAAGTCTGGGACACACTGGAGGAGCTCTGGGCACCACCCCTGGGGTGGTGATGGACAGGGGAGTGATCACTCCCCTTTCCTTTGTCCAGTTTCCTGCCAGAGTAGGGGAGAAGGGGTCCCTGAACCAGTGTAGACTAGTTTATGCAAGGAGGGCACCATCTGTGCCCTTCAAAACATTTCTAGAGGCTGGGGGAGGCTACCCCTCCCCAGCCTGTAACACATATTTCCAAAAGGAAAGGGTGTAACACCTTGCTCTCAGAGGAAATGCTTTGTTCTGCCTTCCTGGGACTGGGCTGCCCAGACCCCAGGAAGACAGAGCCCTGTCTGTGAGGTGGCAGCAGCTGTAGCTGCAGTGCAAGCCTCAGAGAACTGGGTTGGCAGTACTGGGGGTCCATGCTGGAGCCCCCAGGATGCATGGAATTGGCTCCCCAATACTAGATTTGGAATTGGGGGAAGAATCCGTGATCTTAGACATGTTACATGGCCATATTCAGAGTTATCATTGTGAAGTTACATATAGGTATTGACCTATATGTAGTGCACGCATGTAATGGCGCCCCCGCACTCACAAAGTCTGGGGAAATGGCCCTGAACTATGTGGAGGCACCTTTGCCAGTGCAAGGGTGCCCTCACACTTAGTAACTTGGCAACTAACCTTCAGCAACTGAAAGTTAGACATATAGGTGACTTATAAGTTACTTAAGTGCAGTGAAAATGGCTGTGAATTAACATGTGCGTTATTTCACTCAGGTTGTAATGGCAGTCCTGTGTAAGGGTTTGTCTGAGCTTCCTATGGGTGGCAAAAGAAATGTTGCAGCCCATATGGATCTCCTGGAACCCCAATGCCCTGGGTACCTAGGTACCATATACTAGAGACTTATGAGGGGGGTCCAGTATACCAACTGAAATTGGTAAATGAAGTCACTGGCCTACAGTGACAAAGTTAAACACAGAGAGAACATAAGCACTGAGGTTCTGATTAGCAGAGCCTCAGTGACACAGTTAGGCACTACACAGGCATACACATTAGGCCACAACCTATGAGCATTGGGGCCCTGGCCACAGGATCCCAGTGAGACAGGCAAAACACACTGACATATAGGTTTTTATCTATGAGAACTGGGGTCATGGTTAGCAGGATCCCAGTTACACAGTAAAACACACTGACACACACACTCACAAACAGGCCAAAAGTGGGGGTAACCATGCAAGGAAGAGGCTACTTTCCTACACACGGGCGTCATTTTTATATAAACTCTAAAAGCAAGCTTCTGGGCATCAAGACTGTGAAGCGTTTCTAAGAGCACACCATTGCATTTAAGCGTCCCCACTGTTTTCCAAAGCTTTTATTATTAAATATAGTAAGTTAGGGCCAGATGTACAAAGCTTTTTACTTGTCGCAAATGACCCGATTCGCATTTCCCAGTGTACATACCAAATTTTGCGATTCCCATGGGACACCTTCCCCTTTGTGAATGGAAGCGGAAATATGTTTTCAGAGCAGGCAATGGACCCATGGACCTACTCTGAAAAAATGAAAAGAAAACTTTTCATTTTTTTATTTCAAATGCATCCCGTTTTCTTTAAGGAAAACGGGATGCATTAAAAAAAACTGCTTTTTTTAAAATGCAATCACAGACATGGTGGTCTGCTGTCCTCTGCAGGCCACCATCCCTATGAGTGCGACCATTCCCAATGGGGTTGCAAAATGCTACCTACCTCATGAATATTGATGAGATAGGTCATTTGCGACCCCATTGGGAATCGCAAACAGTGTACTTAACAATGTTGCACATTTTGTTTTAAGACTCGCAATTTGCTATTCCCAAACGGATCACAAATTGCGAGTTGCAAAACAAAAGGCCGTACATCTGGCCTTTACTTTTTTATATAGCGCGGACAACTCTTCTGCCCCTTCAAATTGTTGTAAATGATCGTTGTTTCTATTACCCCACTTACCTATTCCGATGTTATCGACCTGCGAAGGATAATCGGCGGATAAGGCTTAATCATTTTTTGAAAGCCTGATCTTTCCAGGATAACGCATGTGGTAATTCTAAATGCACAGTACCTTCCGCCTCAATTTTTAAATCTCAAGGGTTTAGTGCGCATATAGGGCCAGATGTAGCAAAAAAACAAATTGCGACTTGCAATTGGCGAGTCCCTGCAACTCGCAAATTGCAAGTCGCAATTTGGTATGCAGAAAGGTGTCTCAGACACCTTCTGCAACTCGCAATGGGGTCGCAAAGACCCACCTCATTAATATACATGAGGTGGGTCGCAGTTTGCGAGCCCATTGCGAGTCTGGACACTCACGGGGATGGTGGCCTGCTGGAGACAGCAGACCACCATGTCCGTGACTGCTTGTTAATAAAGCAGTTTTTTTTTTTCAAAGTGCAGCTGCACTGTGAAAAATAAACCGAAACCTTTAGTTTCGGATTTTTTCAGGGCAGGTAGTGGTCCATTGGACCACTGCCTGCTCTGAAAAACGATTTTTTTTTCCAGACACAAAGGGGAAGGGGTCCCATGGGGACCCCTTCCTGTTTGCGACTGGGTTACCATCCACTTCAAGTGGATGGTAACTGCGATTCCATTTGCGACCGCAATGGAATTGCATAGCGTTGCGAGTCGCAAATAGGAAGGGAACACCCCTTCCTAGTTGCGAGTCGGAAATGCATTTTGCGAGTCGGATCCGACTCGCAAAATGCATTTCTGCATAGCAAAGAGGCTTTTGCGCCTCGCAAACGGCGTTTTTCACTGTTTGCGAGGCGCAAACCCTTTGCTACATCTGGCCCATAGTGCCTAAATTGCCTTCGTCCTCCACACGAGTCAAACAGAATACATATTTTCTTTTTTATAATGGTTGAAACGTTTTACCCTGTAGTTTGCATCTGATATTTTCTAGACTTCCTACTCGTCGCAGCAGTAATGTGGGAGCGGTGTCTTGGAGCTCGGGCAGCGCTCTTCCTCTCACCAGGGATTGGGAAGGTACCACGCCCAGACGCTTCATTCGCACAAGCATCTCCCGTGCACCGAGGCTCTGGCCTGATCTGACTGTCACGTGGTCTCTTTGTTCTCGCAACATTTGTAACATTTTCAGGCATGTTTGTGGCGCGGGTTCTAAATTGTGGTCGCGGCAGCATCATTTCCAAGTGTGGATCATGTGCCAATTTCCATCACAATTTGTCACTGGAGGGACTCAGCAGAAAAATGTTGTTGTTCTGGAAAGTTACACAAGATCGGTTTCACAGATCGGACACTTCTGTGAAATGTTACCATTTTATTTCAGATCGATAAGGACACAACGCTCATGCCTTGCGTTTTTGTTCAGCGATCTAATGCCTCTTGGGAGTTGCAGTTCTGGCTGATTTCAGTTAATAAAACGGATTTCATGCTCGAGAAAGCAGCGGGGAGAAAATGTGGTCTTACTGCCGGAGTTTCCGATCTTGGAACTAGTGAACCTTGTTCGAGCCTTGGCTACTTATCATCCTATAACACTAAGCAAATCACCTGATCTCCCCGTGCCTTAAAAACATAAAGGTTACCTTGTGTAATGTAACTGATGCTTATGCAAAACACTCCTATAACTTCTTGCTATATCAAATTGCTAAATAAATAAGCCCAGGCCTGGAGCTCCGTCTCCTTGGTGACGTGGAGTGGTAACCCTTGCCCAAGTGTATATTCCGATGCATTTAAAGGGTTTCTCCTTCTGTTTAGGTATGTGAGGGAGAGTCACTGTTAACATAGTCATTTCTCTACACAAAGCAAACTGAGAAACATTGCCAATGCTGTTTTGAATCACGGCTGGAACCACTTATAAGCAGGTGTCATTTTGAAAGGGTACACTGCACATATGCAGTCACACATAAGCAGTGCTTAATTTCTAAATAAAAAGGTGCCGGTGCTAAAAGCTCTCCTCTTAATCACGCAGTTGCTTCAATTAAAAGTGCGAGCACATAATACAGAGGCAGCGTAATCCTGAAGCCATTTTGGGCCTCTTCGATCCATTTACAGCCACTCCCCGCCCCTTCAGCTCACTCTTGCAGCTTACTGCTTTTCTCCTTTCAGACGCTTCTTCTTTTTTCTCTTCCTTCGTCTTTCCCACGTGTCTTTTGCTCACAGTAAATGATTGAGACACAAAACTAAGCGCCGGCCCTCAGAAATAAGTGCCGGTGCTCTGCACCGGAAACAACAAGCACAAATTAAGCACTGCACATAAGACATAAAAAACAGGCATCACGATCAGCACTTTCGAGAATGGATTTGTGTATGCCAAAACAAACAAGAAAATGGAGCAGTCCCTAATTTACACTGGCCTGCGCGCATAGTGATGTACCATGACACAGCGACGACAGTCTGGATATATTTATTTTCTGTCTTGTAGTCTCTTTCTGCTCATCTTCCAGTATTTCTGTATTTCTTCCACACCCATCTATCTTTCTCTCAGTCTCTCTCCTACATGAAGTATAATCACTAAGTAGAGCACATTTTGTTAATCAACTCAAGTGTTCTGTATAAAAGTGAGGAAAATGGGGCTGGGGAGAACAACAGCACATTACACGCTCTGCTGGTGATGCTGCGAGGAGGGCAGGCCTCACCTGGCACCAAGTGTGCATAGGGGCGCTGATGTGCCATTAATATTGACAACACATTGCCAGTGACTAAAGACATCAACATTGACAACGCCTGTAGCTCTCAGATTGCCGAAACCCACTGCCTTTGCCAATGCTTGTTCCAATTCAGTGATCCACACACTTGATTTTTGTGACATAGTGGATCACACAATGCAACTTCAGTGATCTGTACAATACATTTGATCTGCTTTCAACTGCTTCTGTTACAGTGATCCACACACTAAGTAGCTTGTACGCAGCTGATAACACATAAAGACATCAGTGATCTGCACACTTTTAAATCATCAGTGTCGGAAAACCTTCCCATCACTGTTAATTACTCCACCTACATCTACTGCCAGAAGTGTATTCGGTGGATGACCTGGCATGACTGTGATATCAAAATAATAAGGTTATAGTGTGCATATCATATCATAACTGTTTTTGAGCATATAACATTGTATACATTGTTGTAGGCGACTGCATATAGCTCTTGTTAAAGTATACATTTGTATATTATTAGCATAACATTTTGGGGTGAGTGATTGCACTCAGCAGAGTTCCTCATTATGCAGAACATCACACCATCCCCATTTTTATGAGTACACCAGGTGAGCGTCCAATGTTATGGAACAAATTGAAGAAGGTTTTCCAAAATGATCTCTTTGTGTGTGGCCCCAATGTAAATGTAGAAAGGAAAGTGTCATTATTAGCACATTGTTTAGGGGCAGGAAATACTGGAACACCTACCAGATTTACCTGATGTTGAGGCAAGAGGTTTGAATGCTTATGAAGTATGTGTAAAGACATTAGATAAACATTTTGTTACCAAGAATAAGTACCATCTTAGAAATATGCCATTTTGGCAGGAGAAGTCAGAAAGAGGGGGAGAGTATTGAGAATGTTATATCTGATATATGAAGATTGGCCTCAATGTGTAAGTCTGGTGTATTAGTAGATGAACACATTAGTGACATTTCCTATTAATGTGTAACATACTGTAGATAGGATACGTGAAGAATTGTGGCTCAAGGATGACCCTCCCCTAATCGAGCTACTAATTGTTTCAAAACAAGTAGAACACATGCTGTCTTGTGTGAACGAACTGAAGGTAGACAACAAAATAACAAAAAATACTCCTAATCAGATTAAAGGGTTGTCAATTTAAAGAAGGGACCAAGTAAATCTAATGATCAGAGTTTCAAAGGTCAGTGTTACCCATGTGGCCTGGTGGGCCACATGGACAAATGGAAGGAATGTCCAGCATGGAAAGCGGTGTCCAAAGGTTGTGGGAAAAATTAGCACTTTCTAGTCTGCTGTAGGAATAAGAGATATGAAAAGAATTTCAAAAGTGTCTGAAATATATGACAAAATTGTTTTGCAAATCAATGATTCAAGTAAGGGTAATCGTAAGGATACCATAAAAATAGATGAAGTTAATGTAGATACAATGTGTGATCCGTACTCTAGGCTACCATTTCTGACCAGGTAGTTAAAGACAACTTTGAACACAAAATCCACTCAAATAATATGGACATACATCCAGGAGGTTATGGGGATCAACCCATCCAAATGAAGTGTATCTGAAAGGAGAGACAACATCTTAGGATGACCAGTCCCAAAAAATCTTAGGAGTAGTTCTTATTCCTAATACCATACCACAAATCCAGGTGCAGGTGATCCAAGAGAACATTTTTGTAAGCAAATTTCCTGAATTCTTCAATAGTGAGTTAGGATGTCTCAAGTCATACATCAACAAAATAAAATTAAAATCTGATGCAACCCCGGTAGTATCTCGGGTCTCGAGGCTACCAGTGAATGTACAGGAAGCAGTCAAATCAGAATTGGAGAGGTTGTGTAAACAAAATGTCATCAAGCCAGTTGAAGCTACGGAGTGGTTGGCTCCCATTGTGGTGGCATGCAAGGCTGAGAAAAAGGTGAGGTTATGTGTTGACCTGTGTGCCCTCAACAAGGAAGAAGTAGTTGACAGATTTCCCCTACCTACCATCTCTGAAATGTTCACAGCTTTAAAAGGAACCACAGCTTTTTCAACCCTTGACCCAGCCTCAGCATACTACCAAATAAGATTACATCCTGACTCACAAAACCTCTTGCCTCAACCTCAGGTAAATCTGTTAGGTGTTCCAGTATTTCCTGCCCCTCTGCCCCTAGCCAATGTGCTAATAATGCCACTTTCCTTTTAGTCTAATGGTAAAAGCAGATAAATGCAGGTTTTCATGTGAATAAATAACCTACCTGGGACACAAGATCACAAGCAAAAGCATTGAACCAAAAGAAGACCCGGTGAACTTCAGCCTACATCTAACCTCTCCTCTTTGGGTATGGTGAAATTTTACAATTCATAAAGAACTTTGCAACCAGGACTTTTCACATGAGATCCTTAATTAAATGTAAAACTGAATTCATATGAGATGACACGTGTGAAAAGGAGTTCTAGGATGTATAGCAAAGTTTGGAAACAATGCCTCCTTTGAACCTGGTAGGACAGTGATCATCACTACAGCTGCTAGCATGAAAGGATTAGGAGCTGTGCTTTCATAAGTAACAGAAGATGGAGAAGTTACTGTTGCCTTTGCATCAAGATCTTTACAGGGAGCAGAGGCAAACTGCCCTGTATTAGAAAAGGAGGCCCTGGCAGTATTGTTGGCTGTACAGAAGTTTAAGAACTTTGTTTGGGGTGGCAAATTTAAAGTCAGGACAGACAACAAATTACCGTGAGAGATCTTTGAAAAGAAAGGCTTTGTATCCAGCCGTATCAAAAAATGGATAATCAATCTGCAAGAATATACTTTCACAGTTGAATACATTCCTTGAGTGAAGAATAAAGCAGCAGATTGCCTAGCCAGGTTACCTCACAGTACCAACAATCATAATGATGAAGGAACACAAAGGCCCTCATTACAACCCTGTCAGTCAGTGATAAAGCGGCGGTAATACCGCCAACAGGCCAGCATTAACAAAAATGGAAATATGACCACGGTGGAAACTGCCCACACAGACAGCGTCTTTAACACACCGACCGCTGCGGCGGTAGCACCAAGCACCGCGGCGGTAACCGCCAACAGCCAGGCGGAATACAATGTACCACCCACACTATTGCAACAGGCCTATCCGCCACCTTTTCCGGGGCGGTACCAACGACATCAAAAGCACGGCGGAAACAGAACACAGAAGGCAAAGGATTCACCTCTGGAGACACAGGGAAGAACCACGCCACCATGGAGCCCGAGTTGCAGGTGTTCCCCATGCTCGTCTGTCTTCTTCTTGACTATGGACATCAACACCAGCGAAGACGATCACGGTGAGTACAGCTGCCTAGCACATAAGGGAGGGAGGGAGTAAAAAGAGAGTGACACACACACGCAACACCCCCACCCCCGACCCCAGAGACAAGCAGATGCCGTAAGAAAACATATGTACCCCGTACCCCACAGGAATAATGCAAGGACAAAAGGAAATGATTAAAGTGAGTGTAATAAGATAGAAATCTAGACATTTGCGCATCAAAATCAAAACAGTATATACATATATACAAATGTAGGGACACAGCCCAGTCCACAATGTCCTTGGGCCACAGGGCCACATCACATAGGCCGAGGCCCCACTTGACTCCTGTAACAACACGGAGAGAACACTGCAGGGGCATCAAGTCAAAAATACACAGGCACCTCAGGGGGACGGGGAATGGGGGGGGCACCTCAGCCGGAAGATGGTACAACACCACTGGTCCTGGAGGGCGCTACAATCCCATCACTCTGTCTTGGGGAGTGCAAAGCCACAGTCTCTCAAGTGGGTGGTCTGTCCACTGCTTGGTCCTGGGGAGTGCAAAGCCACAGTCTCTCAAGTGGCGGTTTGCCCACTGGTGCTGGAGTGGGCCTTGTGCCCAGTGTGCTTCATCCTGGCAAGGAGGGGATGAGTGGATGGCTTCTTCCACTGGTTCTGGAGGGGGCCTTGTGGCCAGTGTGCTTCATCCTGGTAAGGAGGGGGTGAGTGGATGGCTTCTTCCACTTGTTCTGGAAGGGGCCTTGTGCCCAGTGTGCTTCATCCTGGCAAGGAGGGGGTGAGTGGATGGCTTCTCCCACTGGTTCTGGAGGGGGCCTTGTGCCCAGTGTGCTTCATTCTGGCAAAGGGGGGGGGGGGGGGTAAGTGGATGGCTTCTTCCACTGGTTCTGGAGGGGGCCTTGTGCCCAGTGTGCTTAATTCTGGCAAGGAGGGATTGAGTGGATGGCTTCTTCCACTGGTTCTGGAGGGGGCTTTGTGCCCAGTGATGCTGATCTTGGGGAGTGCAAGGTCACAGTCTCTCACCTGGGAGTCACACCCACAGGATTTGCATGGTCCAGGCCGCACTACAGTCCATGGAGGCAGGACAACCCACTTTCCACCGGCGTTGACGGCTTCTCAGTGGTGGCAGTAGCGGGGTTGCTGGCGGTGCTGGCAGTGGTGGGGGAGGCTCCTGCTCGTCCCCTGCAGCCTCGGATGGCTCCCCACTGGGGCTGCTGGTGGTGCTGGCAGTGGTGGGGAGAGGTTTCTACCCGTCCCCTGCAGCCTTGGATGGCTGCCCACTGGGGCTGCTGGCGGGTCTGGCAGTGGTAGGAGGAGGCTCTTGCCCGTCCCCTGCAGCCTTGGATGGCTGCTCACTGGGGCTGCTGCTGCCGGTGGCAGTGCTAGTGGCCGTGCTTGTGGTGGTGCTGTTGTCAGGAATGCCAGTGGTGGGGGGAGGCTCCAGCCCGTCCCCTGCAGCCTCGGATGGCTGCACCGCCATGGTTGGTGGTGGGGGCTCAGAATCAGTCCTAGCACCAGGCCTCCTGTCCGTCCTGCCTGCAGGGCCAGGCCCCTTGCCCTTGGCAGCTGGTGGTGCCTCCTTGCCAGCTGGTGGTGCCTCCTTACCCTTCACCTTGGCAGCTGGTGCAGACACACTGTCAGTGCTGATGGCTGGTTCCCTGAAGCCTCTCCCACCTGCAGTAGCTGCTGACACTACTGTGGCCGTGGACTGGGTGGCTAAGGTGCTAGCCTGGGTTCTGACCACCCTGGCCCGACGTGAAGGACGGGGGGGGGGAGGGGAAGGAATAGGTCAACGGCAGAGAGGAAAAGCTTCTTAGAGACACTGGGGCAGGAAGAGGGTGAAGGTCTGGGAGTGGAGGAAGAGAGAGTGGTTGTAGGAGGTGTCAGTCTGCTGTGTTTGGGTGCAGGTGCATGGGCTGGATGCTGGTTTTGTTTTTTAATCTATTTATTGAGAAAAGCAAAAAAAAAATCACAATACATTTACATTATGATTAAGTAAATAGAAACAAACAAGAATTACAGTCAACATCATATATTACTTAGTAGATTGTCTTGCATTTCCTTTGCCCATGTATTGTGAAACACTTCAAAAACATAAAAACTATAAAACTGCATCAAAATAAAACAAATATAGATAGTATAGGAGTTTTAAGATGGATCAAATTGCTTGTGGATATGATAAAAAAAAAACACAAAAAAAACAATAAGTTGCATTCAATAATAAATGAGGGGAAGACTAGATAGACATCGGGTACCCATGCTTATAAATACTTACAAATATGTTGACATATTGGGCCCTGTGTTACATGAAGAACGGGGCCGCCCAGAGCAGGACCACCGGTCACCCATGTAATACGACAAATATGACATAATGGCAGGGCAATAAATGTGTTCGAAACAAGCCGTACAAGGTAGGCAAGAAGCATAACGTGACTGTTGTGTCATTAGCAAGAGCGATGGGCGGGATAATGTAATAGATGTAATGTCACAGAACATATAGCGGGGTTCAAGGTGGGTATGCATTGCTCTTAGCTTCAATGCTGACTATAAAGGCATCCCAGCACCTCCATAGGACAAACCCTTGTGTTGTAGTTGACGTAGGTGGTCATTCTGACCTCGGCGGTAAAAGGCGCTTACCGCCGGTCAGAAGACCGCCATAACACCGCCGCGGTCGCGGTAAACCGCCACGGTCATTCTGACCCACAACAGCCAAACCGCCAAAAACCTGACATCCACAGAAGGCCGCCACACCAACGGCCAGCGAAAAACTGGCGATGACCAAACCTCCACCGTCACGCCAACAGAAATACGCCCATGCCATTCCGACCCACGAATCCACGCGGCGGTCATTCAACCGCGGTATTCCATTGGCGGTACACACCGCCGCGGTCAAAATACACACCCAGCTCCAAAACACAGCCACATTGGACAATTTGAAATACACACACCTGATACACATACAAACACCACTCCCACACATCCAATCAACTATAAAACACACACCCACATCACCCACAAACCCCCACTACTAGAAATTCGGAGAGAAGGCGAGAGAGAGAGAGAGAGCACAGCTTACGAAAACCCCAACACAAAGAGGAACACAACATCATCACCCACACTACATCCACGCACAAAACACCACACACCACCACACACACCACACTCATCACCGCAAACACCACCCCACACCTCATCCACACCACCCCATGGCACCCCAAAGACACCCCAGGTTCTCGGACGCAGAACTCAGGGTCATGGTGGAGGAAATACTGCGGGTAGAGCCCCAGCTCTTCGGGACACAGGTGCAGCACACCACCATTGCCAGGAAGATGGAGCTATGGCAAATGATAGTCAACAGGGTCAACGCTGTGGGACAGCATCCACGAAATAGGGAGGACATCCAAAAGCGGTGGAATGACCTACGGGGGAAGGTGCGGTCGATGGTGTCGCGACACAACATCGCGGTACAGAAGACTGGCGGCGGACCCCCACCACAACCCCCAGAATTCACAGCATGGGAGGAACAAGTTTTGAACATCCTGCATCCTGAGGGCCTCGCAGGAGTAGGCGGAGGAATGGACTCTGGTAAGTCTAATCTCAACTACTTCATCCCCCCCACCCACCAGCATGCCAACCCACACCCCCACCCTCACCCCCAACCCCCCATCACACATCCTCCTTGATAATGTCTCACCAGCACAACCCACCCATCCCAACACCAAGCCCTGCATGCCACCACAAACCATGGACACCCATCACCTAAGCATGACCACTGCACATACCCATCCCCCCCACAAACCACCCTCACAACACCTCCCCCAAGGGAATGCCAGCACTGGGGTACAATGGCACCCACACATTGCACGCTATGGCACACACAGAAGCAATAACCATACTCTTATACCCCTGCAGGACCCGAACGCCACCACACCGCCCAGGAGGGTCCAGAAATGTCCATCCCACCCCCAGAACAGGCCCCCAGTGATGACAGCAGCTCTGTCGACCTGGAACCAGATGACCAGCCCGGACCATCGGGGACCTCTGGACAGTCGGTTCCCCTCAGACAGGCCACAGTAGACCTACCCCCCTTTGGGAACACCAGCACAGCACCCACCCAGCGGGCCCATGCCTCTGTTTCCAGGACAGGTCAATCAGCGGTGTGTCTACCACTACAGGGCACCCAGGTTAACCCACCACCCCAACAACAACAGGGACCTGGGGGCAGTGGTAGTGGGCACACGGTCCAGGGGACAGAGGCCCAGGAACACAGGGGAACTGGGAGGGCTGCTGTGCGACAGAGGGAGGACAGGCCCAGGGAACCCACTCTCCACGAGGCCCTCACCTCCATCATGGGAGCGTACCACCACTCCCAGGAGACGATGGCGACGGTCCTGGCCAGGTTCCAGGAGATCCAGGCCCTGCAGGAGGAACAGTACATGGGGTTCCGGGAAGAACTCTGCAACATAAGTTCCGCAATGGGTACCATCGTCGTGGCACTCAACCTGATTGTCACCACATTGCGGGACCATGTGGCACCCCAAAGGGCCCCTGTCACTAGCATGGAGGAAGAACAGCCGACCACCTCCGCCGGCGCTAGTGGACAGGAGGCCGCTACACAACAGCAACAGGCCACCCGAACCCCACCCCCTGCAGAAGAAGAACCACCCCGCAAGAGGGGCCTGAGATCACGTAAGAAGACAGAGTAGGATGTCAAGACCCCCGCCAGGAAAGGATACCCCCTGATGTCATCCCACTGTCCCACTTGTTCACCCTGTCCAACCTTAAACTGCCCCTGCTCCACCTTCCACAGGCATATGGACAATGCACCTGTGCAACTGAGAGTCTGGACTCTGCCATGGACAGTCCTCCACCATCACCCATCACCGTTTCCTACCAATTCCCCAATTTTAGCACTTTAATAAACACACTTATTGCACAAAATTAATCTGGAGTCTGCCTGTTTTTTAAACAAATGTATTTGACATAACCGTTCAAAATTGTCCAGTTACATTGTGATGACAACATACCACTGTCACACAGCTGTAGTCCATGGGGAAACAAAGCAGAGGTCACGCCGTGGGGCCCACATCTCTGAAATTGGAAGGGAAGGTCACAACTCAGTTACCATACACTGGGGGGAAAGGTCAGACAGTAGAGAGCCAGTAGTCTTTAAGTAAATTTAAAATGCCAGTGTTGATTCTTACCTGTGTGTTACTGAAAATACTGCTGTATCACTGTGTCCCTGTTGTCTGTGTCGTCCTCTTCGTCTTCCTCCTCTTCACTCTCCGCAGGCTCCACAGCTGCCACAACACCAACATCTGGACCGTCCTCCTGCAGGAAAGGCACCTGGCGTCGCAAAGCCAGGTTGTGAAGCATACAGCAGGCCACGATGATATGGCACACCTTCTTTGGTGAGTACATTAGGGATCCACCTGTCATATGCAGGCACCTAAACCTGGCCTTCAGGAGGCCGAAGGTCCGCTCGATCACCCTCCTAGTACGCCCATGGGCCTCATTGTACCGTTCCTCTGCCCTTGTCCTGGGATTCCTCACTGGGGTCAGTAGCCAGGGCAGGTTGGGGTAACCAGAGTCACCAATTAGCCACACACGGTGTCTCTGAAGTAGTTCCATCACGTAAGGGATGCTGCTATTTTGCATGACGTACGCGTCATGCACTGACCAAGGGAACTTGGCATTTACATGGGAGATGTACTGGTCAGCCAAACAGACCACCTGAACATTCATCGAATGATAACTTTTTCTGTTCCTGTACACCTGTTCACTTTCTCTGGGGGGGACCAAAGCCACATGGGTCCCATCAATGGCACCAATGATGTTGGGAATATGTCCAAGGGCATATAAATCACCCTTCACTGTAGGCAAATCCCCCACCCCAGGGAAAATGATGTAGCTCCGCATGTATTTCATCAGGGCAGACAACACTCTGGACAACACCTTGGAAAACATAGGCTGAGACATCCCAGAAGAAATGGCCACCGTAGTTTGAAATGACCCACTTGCCAAAAAATGGAGTACTGACAGAACCTGCACTAGAGGGAGGATCCCTGTGGGTTGGCGGATGGGTGACATCAGGTCTGGCTCCAACTGGGCACACAGTTCCCGTATAGTGGCTCTGTGAAGCCTGTATGTCTGTATGCAATGTCTTTCTTCCATTGTCGACAGGTCCACCAGCGGTCTGTACACAGGAACATTCCTCCGTCTCCTCGCAAGTCCCAGCGGACGGTGCCTAGGAAGGACAACAGCGAGCACAGAGTCAATCAACCCACAGGTACGTTCCCACAGCATGCACAGTACACGAATCTCTATGCAGTGAATGGCTTGTATGAGTGTCGATGCAAGGCCTAGGCATGTGTGACGCAGTAGGAATTAAGCCATGTGGGCCCTTGAAATGGCGGCTGCCTGACCTGTGAAGTGCGACAGTGGGATGTGAGGTCAATGCGCTGGCGTGGCACACCGTGGCGGTAGGCGGTCGAAGACCGCGGCGCAAAGCCCCATTGGTTAACATTGAACCCTATGGGTTTCAGGAGCCAATGACGAAGTGCGCCGGCGGTCGCGGTACGCACCGCCGCGGGCGTGACCGCCATTTCCTATCTGCTTAATCACTCGATACCTGATCATCCACAGGAGAGGACCTATACTGCAAGTGCTGCTGTGAACTCGGTCTGGAAGAGACAATGGCTCAAGCGACTGGGGAAAGGGCCCCTGCCTTCACTTCAGAAGAATTGGACAAACTCGTGGATGGGGTCCTCCCCCAGTATGCGCTACTCTACGGTCCTCCAGACCAACAGGAAGGCCACTGGGAGCATGCTTTGTGGGCAATGCCTGTGTTGAGTGGGGTGGATGAAAGATGGTGGGGAGGGGAGCGATTGAGGCATGCATCAGACGACAGATGAGAGCATGTGCCACATGGCAAGGGTGGGGAGGGGGGGCCACTCACATCGAGCATGCAGAAAATGATGATATTTTTTTCCCCCCCTCTACATGTCACATAGGTCAGCGCCCATCAGAAGATCGACATTTGGCGTGCCATCGCCAAGGACGTCCGGGCCCTGGGGGTCCACAACAGACGGGGCACCCACTGCCGCAAGAGGTGGGAGGACATCCGCCGCGGGAGCAGACAGACCGTGGAGGATCTGCTGGGGATGGCCTCCCAACCTAGGAGGGGTGCCACACGGCAATTGACCCCCCTGATGTCCCGGATCCTGGCGGTGGCCTACCCCGATTTGGATGGGCGCGTGAGGACATCACAGCAGACACAAGGGGGTGAGTACAAGCACAATCTACTATATTAGCGCAGAGTGGAGGTGTCTGGGTGGGGGAGGAGGGCTGTAGGTATCTCTAGGCCAGGGTGATTTCTGTAGGCTAGGCCCCTCCGTAAGGCATGGCCCTGTGCCCCCGCCCCCCACCTCTGTAGGGTGCTAAGTACAGCTATCCATGGCCCTGGGTCACCTATGTGTGCATTTGTCCTCCATAGGCCTGTAGGCCAAGTCCCAATAATTGACTAGTGTACACCGAGTGCGCGGCGTAGTGCAGGGGGCTTCTGTGTCTGTCCTCTCCGCCAACGGTGTCACCAATGCATGCATTCAACATGTCTTTATTCCCCCCCCCCTTTTTTTTTGCTCTTCCTGTACATGTGTGCATTAGCATCATCAGGCGGAGGTGAAGTGGCATCGGAGCACGTGGGAGCTGCATCTCACATGGCCCCGGAGGGCCATGCAACCGACTCCGAGTTCACCAGTGAGATGGAGGGCGAGGGGAGCTCCACAACGGGGACCTGTGCAGACGTCAGCGACACCGACACGTCCGCGGAAGGGAGCTCCCTTGCGGTGGCGGCAACATCCGCGCCCACCGCTACAACAGGTACAGTCGCCACCCAGCGCACCAGCTCCGCCCTCCCAGCAGCCCCTCAGCGTTTGCCCCGTGCCCGCTCGGCCAGGAAGCCGGGCATCTCCTTCGCCCCAGGCACCTCAGGCCCTGCCCCATTTACCCCTACTGCCCTCAGTGAGGAGATCATTGACCTCCTCCAGACGCTCATTGTTGGGCAGTCTACCCTTTTGAATGCCATCCAGGGTGTAGAAAGGGAGGTGCACCGGAGCAATGCATACCTGGAGGGCATTCATTCGGGTCAGGCTGCCCATCAGCGATCGTTCAACGCTCTGGCCTCAGCACTGACGGCAGCCATTGTCCCCGTCTCCTGCCTCCCCCCTCCAATTTCCTCATCCCAGTCCCACTCCCCTGTTCCTCTGCCTATCCCATCCACACCTACAGACCAGCCTGCACACACCTCAACACCCAAGGGCAGCTCATCCAGACATAAGCACCACAGATCACACAAGCATTCACACAAGCAACATCCACATGCAGACATGCCAACAGCCACTGCCTCCTCTGTGTCCCACTCCTCCTCCTCCCTCCCTGTGACGTCTCCACTCACACCTGCATGCACACCACCATCAGCCAGTACGTCCATCACCACCACACCCACCAGAACACTCCGCACACGTGCAGTCACCACCCCCACTGCCATTTACACGTCCCCTGTGTCCTCTCCCAGTGTGTCTGTCACCCCCACTTCCAAAACACACAAACGCAGGCAGCCACCCACCCAACAGCCATCCACCTCACGACAGCCTCCGTCACAAGCACCTGCACCCAAAGACAGCACACTTGACTCTCCTACAACCACATCCTCTCCTTCCACTCCCATACCCACTGCACCTACCCTTCCCACTGCTCCTAAAAATGTTTTCCTCTCCAAAATTAACCTCTTTGCACCACCTGACCCACCCCCTCCCACTCGTAAGAGTCCAACCAGCACCTCAGCCACCACAAGCCCTGGACCTCCAAGGACCATAGTCCAGGGCTATTGGAGTCCACCACCTTCTAGGGCAGCAACATCGGCCAGCAGCAAGGGGACAGCCAGCCCACCCCCTGGGAAAAAAACGAAAAAAGGAAAGGGCCGGCGCGAGAGGCCAGAGACGGCAGCCCCCAAAGGCATTCCCCTGGCACCGTCACCTGGCACATCCACAAAGGGAGGCAAGGGCCCCAGAGACTCGGCAAAGGAGGGCAAGGGCAGCACAGCGGAGAAGTCAGGCAGCAGGCGAGCTGGCCAGGAGGGCCCCACCAGCCCCATTCCGGGTGTGTTGGAGGACACCCACGGGCCCAGGACTCCAGCACAGGAGGGCCCGCAAGCGAAAGGTCGGATGGCGAGTGAGCGGTAATTATTGGCTGGATCTGGTGCCCTGGGAACACATCACAAGCACCGCTGAACAGGGCCCCGCCGTCTCAAGCACCGCTGAACAGGGCCCTTCAAGACAAGCACCGCTGAACAGGGCACCGCCGTCTCAAGCACCGCTGAACAGGGCCCTTCCTGTCAAGCACCGCTCCGCTGGGCCCTTCCTGTCAAGCACCGCTCCGCTGGGCCCTTCATCTCAAGCACCGCTCCGCTGGGCCCTTCCTGTCAAGCACCGCTCCGCTGGGCCCTTCATCTCAAGCACCGCTCCGCTGGGCACCGCCGTCTCTGAACTGCTCTGCTGGGCCCTTCATGTCAAGCACCGCTGGCCCATTGGCAGGGCCGGATCTGTGTCGGGCAGGGCTTCACAAAGCATTCTGGGCACCATGCCTCCTCCGGAACCAGTGGAGTCTGTAATCCACTTGATAGACTGTCGCTTTGCACTCCCCAGGATGGTACAGTGGGCAGCCCACCCACTGTAGAGACTTGTGAGACTGTGGCTTTGCACTCCCCAGGATGGTACAGTGGGCAGCCCACCCACTGTAGAGACTTACAGTGGTCAGCCCACCCACTGTAGAGACTTGTGAGACTGTGGCTTTGCACTCCCCAGGATGGTACAGTGGGCAATCCACCCAGTGTAGAGACTTGTGAGACTGTGGCTTTGCACTCCCCAGGATTGAACAGTGGCCATGGAGGCCCCTCGTGGATCTGGCGTTGTGGACTCATCTGGCTGAGGTGCCCCCCCTTCCCTTCCCCCTGAGGTGCCTGTAGTTTTACTATCTGATGCCCCTGCAGTGTTCTCTCCAATGGAATCGGGTCTCGTGTGTGGGCTTTGCCCATGTGTTTAGGCCCATTGGCCCACGGACAATGGCAGATAGCCAATATGGGCCGGACTTTTGACCTATATTGTTCATGTTGTAATATATTTTATTTATATATTTCATATTTCACTTAACTTCAAATTTCATATAATATACTTCAATTTTAATGATCATTTTATTTTGCCTTTGCATTCTTCCGGGGGGTTTGGAGGGGTGTCACTCTGAGTTGTTGCTCTGCATTGATGTGTGTGTTGTAGTGGGTGAGGGTGAGGGTGGGGGTGGGTGTGTCGCGTATGTGTGTGCCCGTAATTTTTTGCCTCCCCCCTCCCCTGTGTCGTAGGTGCAGTACTCACCGTTGTCGTCTGCGCCGGCGTTCGTGCTCCTGGTAAAGGAGCAGGAAGACAATGGCTGGGAGGATGTGGAGTTCCGGTTCCATGCTGTCCCGATTCCGCGTGGAGTGTGTAGAGGTGAGCGTTTTCCGTTTGAAAAGTCTGTTTCCGCCGTGTTTTTATCGGCGGGGCAACCGCCCCGGAAAAGGTGGCGGATTGGTGGTCCGTGATAGGGTGGGCGGTACATTGTCTCCCGCCTGGCTGTTGGCGGTGACCGCTGTGCTGTTTGTTTGTCCCGCCGTGGCGGTCGGAGTGTTAAAGTGGCAGGCTGTGTTGGCGGTTCCCGCCAGGGTCGGAATTCCATTTTTTCGACCGCCAGCCTGTTGGCGGGTTGGCCGCCGCATTAACACCGACCGCCAGGGTCAGAATGAGGGCCGTAGTGTTTGAGCCTCCACATGAGAGCACTGCAGCAGAGCGCGTAACCAATTAGTGTATTCTGGGGGATGTGGAGCCTTCCAGTGTGTGGCTATCAGGCGTTTAAACAATGTAAAAGCTAGATCAATGAATCTATGTAAGTGTTTGTCACCTTTAGCGTGGCGGCGCAGACCTAGGAAGCAAGACTCTGGTGTGAAATTCAAAGTATGATCAATAATGTCTGCTACAGTGTCCGTGATGCGCTGCTAAGTCGAGTTTAGAGGGGGACAGCTCCACACCATATGATAAAAGTCTGCTACTGGCAGCATGCATCTAGGACACGCCGGGTCTGCTCCAGGGTATATTCTTTTAATGCGTGACAGGGATAAATATGAATGGTGTATATAGTTAAACTGAGTGTAGCAAAGTCTAGTATTGCGTGAGGTGTTATTAACCATTGATAATGCGGAATACCAGTCGCTTAGGGATAATGGGGAAGGAAGGGCCGCATCCCAACGAGCCTTGATCCGAGGTAATTCGGGGCAGGCTTCATTAAGCAGTGCTTTATATAGTCTTAATATAGCGCCTTTAGTATTGCCGGATCATGGAGGATCATGGTGAGTAACAACGATTCTTTCGGTTCAGTGTTACCCTGTTTAGATGTGTTAAAGCAAGTGTTTAATTGCACAATACGTTGGGAAAGCACCTATACGGGTCCCTGTCGCTTCCATAAGTTCCTCAATAGACACTAGACTGAAGTCAGAGTAATATTCGCCTATGTTTAGTTGTCCCATACCACGCATGTCGTGATACTTCGCTATTCTTTGAGCCCCTGGCAAGTGTGACAACGGAACCAGAGGGGAGTATGGCATCAGGGTATTACTGCCATGGACATATCTTTGCCAGCATGATCTAGCAACGTCCAATAGGACAGCCCCGGACTGTGGGCGATTAGTATTATCCAACAGCCAGGTAAGTATAGAACGCGGTGCCAGTGTGTTCATTAATATTTTACGCTCTGTGGATGGGGTTTCACCAAGCCAGACAGCTGGCCATTGTAGTTGTGCAGCAGCATAATATTGTTCAAGATGAGGCATTCCTAGACTACCCTTCTCTTGTGGATATTGTGTTATGGATAGTGCCACTCTGCGTCTATTCCTTCCCCAGAGTAGGTCTGTCAATAGCGATTGCCAGGATTTAAAAAGCGAACGCGGCAAAATTAGTGGGAGCGCCATGAAATAATATAAACATCTTGGAAGGATGAGCATTTTGGCAATGGCGACCCGTCCCATAGGCGACAGGGGGAGCGACACCCAGAAAGGCAAGGAGCCACGGGTTTACTGTATGATCCTGTCTATATTGCCATCTCTTAGGTCGTCAATTGAGTGATAAACCTGTATCCCTAAGTACTTGAAAGTGGAGTAGCACCATGGTAATTGATAGGCTGGCAAGGGCGTTTGGAGTATAAAGGAGAGAGGATAAATACACTATTTAGACCAGTTAGTGCGGAGGCCAGAAATGGATGCAAAAGTATCAAGTATCGCCATCACATCGGTCATTGAGTCAGTATGATTACACAGGTATATCAGGGCATCATCCGCGTATAGGGATATAATGTGGTGTGTGTCTAGTTCCGGGATGCCCCATACCTGCCCGTGTGCGCGTAATTTGACAGCCAGTGGCTCCATAGCACTTGCAAACAATAAAGGGGTTAAAGGACAACCCTGTCTAGTTCCTCTTCCTATTAGGAATGAGGCAGAGATGACCTGTCCAGTTTTATGGGCTGGATGCTGTTGTGAGGTGGATGGCTGTTGGGTGTCTGAGTGCCTGCGTTTGGGTACTTTGAGAGGAGGGGGCACAGAAACAGTGGGAGAGGACACAGGGGACGTGTGCATGGATGTGGGGGTGGTGACTGGCAGTGAGGGGTATGTAGTGATAGGCGTGATGGTGATAGCGGTAGTGGATAAGGATGTAGTGCATGCAGGTGTGAGTGGAGATGCTACTGGGAGGGTGGTAGAGGACAAGGAGGAGGGGGACACAGTGGAGGCAGTGGATGTTGGTGTGTCTGCATCTGGATGGTGTATGTGTGAGTGCCTGTGGGATGATGTGTGGTGCTTGTGTTTGCCTGAGCCACTCCTGTGTGTTGTCTTGGGCGCATGCTGGTCTGAATGTGTGCTTGGGATAGAATGGGGTTCAGGGGAATGGGTCTGGGTAGAGGAAGTTGGAGGGGGAGGCTGAAGACAGGGACAATGGCTGCCATTAGAGAGGAGGCCAGAACCTGGATTGATCTCTGTTGGGCCGCCATGCCAGTGTGAAAGCCGTCAGGAATGCATTTGTCTGTTGCATTTGGGCTGCCAGCCCCTGGATGGCATTCACAATGGTTGACTGCCCAACAGAGATGGATCGCAGGAGGTCAATAGCCTACTCACTCAGGGCAGCAGAGCTAACTGGGGCACGGCCTGAGGTGCCTGGGGCGAAGGAGATGCTCACCCTCCTGGGTGAGCGGGCACGGGAAGCACGCTGAGGGGCTGCTGGGATGGCGGTGCTGGTACGGGGGTGGCGGCTGTACCTGTAGTTGGGGTGGCCACAGAGGTGCCCGCCACCACCAGGGGGCTTCCTTCAGAGGCGGTATCACTGTCGAAACTGTCCCCTCCTGTCTCTGCGGTGGTGCTCCCCTCGCCCTCCGTCCCACTGGTGC
Organism: Pleurodeles waltl; assembly: GCF_031143425.1. Classification (NCBI taxonomy): domain Eukaryota; kingdom Metazoa; phylum Chordata; class Amphibia; order Caudata; family Salamandridae; genus Pleurodeles; species Pleurodeles waltl. Next base: position 1,137,168,026 of record NC_090439.1, read on the forward strand.
CCTCACCGTCGGTGGATTCGGCCTCGTGGGCCATGTGGGATCCAGCTCCCTCCGTCGCCGGTGCCTCTGCTCCTCCGCCAGATGAGGCTAATGCACAGAAGGACAGGGCGACAAAACAAAATTGGGGGGGAGACAAAGGGTACACTTGGCCAATGGCTGCACCAACACCACGGTTAGCGTACACAGCACCCTCACACAGGAAACAGGCCTACACACTATGCAATGCACTACCAGTCACAATGCTAGTCACCAGCCCAAGGACAGGAATACCTAACTCCAATAGCAGCATACCTCACACCCACAGACCCCTGCCCAGTAGTGGATGCCTACTAGCTTTGTAGGAGGTGGGGTTAATCAGCCCCTGCCCAACATGGGACTGACCCTACAATGTAAGGCCTGGCCTAGGGGCACCCACAGGCCCACATCCCCCATCCAGAGACCACCCCACCACGTCCAAGTAGTATAATGGGAAACTGTACTCCCCCCCTTGTGGCTGCTGTGATGCCCTTAAGCGCCCATCCAGCTCTGGATAGGCCACTGCCAGTATGCGGAACATCAGGGGGGTCAGGGCTCGACGGGTACCCCTTCTTCGTTGGGAGGCCATCATCAGCTGGGCCTCCGCCGTCTTCCGTGCCCAGCATCTCAGGTCCTCCCACCGTTTGCAACAGTGGGTGCTCCGCCTGCCGTAGACCCCCAGGGTCCGCCTGTCCTTGGTGATGGACCGCCTGTGAGAAAGTAGCCTCTTTCTAGACTTGTTACCCCCACTTTTGGCCTGTTTGTGAGTGTATGTCAGGGTGTTTTCACTGTCTCACTGGGATCCTGCCAGCCAGGGCCCAGTGCTCATAGTGAAAACCCTATGTTTTCAGTATGTTTGTTATGTGTCACTGGGACCCTGCTAGCCAGGACCCCAGTGCTCATAAGTTTGTGACCTATATATATGTATTCCCTGTGTGATGCCTAACTGTCTCACTGAGGCTCTGCTAACCAGAACCTCAGTGGTTATGCTCTCTCTTTACAAATTGTCACTAACAGGCTAGTGACCATTTCACCAATTCAGATTGGCATACTGGAACACCCTTATAATTCCCTAGTATATGGTACTGAGGTACCCAGGGTATTGGGGTTCCAGGAGATCCCTATGGGCTGCAGCATTTCTTTTGCCACCCATAGGGAGCTCTGACAATTATTACACAGGCCTGCTACTGCAGCCTGAGTGAAATAATGCACACATTATTTCACAGCCATTTTCACTGCACTTAAGTAACTTATAAGTCACCTATATGTCTAACCTTTACTTAGTAAAGGTTGGGTGCTAAGTTACTTAGCGTGAGGGCACCCTGGCACTAGCCAAGGTGCCCCCACATTGTTCAGGGCAAATTCCCCGGACTTTGTGAGTGCGGGGACACCATTACACGTGTGCACTACACATAGGTCAATACCTATGTGTAGCTTCACAATGGTAACTCCGAATATGGCCATGTAACATGTCTAAGATCATGGAATTGCCCCCTCTATGCCATCCTGGCATTGTTGGCACAATCCCATGACCCCACGGGTCTGTAGCTCAGACAGGCCAAACTGCCTTTTCAGGGGTTTCACTGCAGCTGCTGCTGCTGCCAACACCTCAGACAGGTTTCTGCCCTCCTGGGGTCCAGCCAGGCTTGGCCCAGGAAGGCAGAACAAAGGACTTCCTCAGAGAGAGGGTGTTACACCCTCTCCCTTTGGAAAAAGGTGTTAAGGCAAGGGAGGAGTAGCCTCCCCCAGCCTCTGGAAATGCTTTCATGGGCACAGATGGTGCCCATTTCTGCATAAGCCAGTCTACACCGGTTCAGGGACCCCTCAGCCCTGCTCTGGTGCGAAACTGGACAAAGGAAAGGGGAGTGACCACTCCCCTGACCTGCACCTCCCCTGGGAGGTGCCCAGAGCTCCTCCAGTGTGCTCCAGACCTCTGCCATCTTGGAAACAGAGGTGCTGCTGGCACACTGGACTGCTCTGAGTGGCCAGGGCCAGCAGGTGACGTCAGAGACTCCTTCTGATAGGCTCCTTCAGGTGTTGCTAGCCTATCCTCTCTCCTAAGTAGCCAAATCCTCTTTTCTGGCTATTTAGGGTCTCTGCTTTGGGGAATTCCTTAGATAACGAATGCAAGAGCTCATCAGAGTTCCTCTGCATCTCTCTCTTCACCTTCTGCCAAGCAATCGACTGCTGACCGCGCTGGAAGCCTGCAAAACTGCAACAAAGTAGCGAAGACGACTACTGCAACTTTGTAACGCTGATCCTGCCGCCTTCTCGACTGTTTTTCTGGTGGTGCATGCTGTGGGGGTAGTCTGCCTCCTCTCTGCACTAGAAGCTCCAAAGAAATCTCACGTGGGTCGATGGAATCTTCCACCTGCAACCGCAGGCACCAAAGAACTGCATTACCGGTCCCCTGGGTCTCCTCTCAGCATGACGAGCGAGGTCCCTTGAATCCAGCAACTCTGTCGAAGTAACTCCCACAGTCCAGTGACTCTTCAATCCAAGTTTGGTGGAGGTAAGTCCTTGCCTCCCCACGCCAGACTGCATTGCTGGGAACCGCGTCTTTTGAAGCTACTTCTGCCTCTGTGCACTTCTGGCGGAAATCCTTTGTGCACAGCCAAGCCTGGGTCCACGGCACTCTAACCTGCATTGCACGACTTTCTAAGTTGTCCTCCGGCGGCGTGGGACTCCTTTGTGCAACTTCGGGTGAGCACTGTTTCACTCCTCTTCGTAGTGCCCGTTCCGAAATTTGGCGGGTGCTGCCTGCTTCTGAGAGGGCTCCTTGTCTTGCTAGGCGCCCCCTCTGTCCTCTGACGCAATTGGCGACATCCTGGTCCCTCCTGGGCCACAGCAGCATCCAAAAACCCTAACCGCACGATTTGCAGCTAGCAAGGCTTGTTGGCGGTCTTTTGGCGGGAAAATACTTCTGCACGACTCTTCACGACGTGGGACATCCATCCTCCAAAGGGGAAGTTTCTAGCTCTTGTCGTTCCTGCAGAATCCTCAGCTTCTACTGCCTAGTAGCATCTTCTTTGCACCCACAGCTGGCATTTCCTGGGCATCTGCCCATCTCCGACTTGCTTGTGACTTTTGGACTTGGTCCCCTTGTTCCACAGGTACCCTCGTTTGGAAATCCATTGTTGTTGCATTGCTGGTTTGTGTCTTTCCTGCAGAATCCCCCTATCACGACTTCTGTGTCCTTTGGGGAACTTTATTGCACTTTGCACTCACTATTCAGGGTCTTGGGGTGGGCTATTTTTCTAACCCTCACTGTTTTCTTACAGTCCCAGCGACCCTCTACAAGGTCACATAGGTTTGGGGTCCATTCGTGGTGCGCATTCCACTTTTGGAGTATATGGTTTGTGTTGCCCCTATCCCTATGTGTCCCCATTGCATCCTATTGTAACTATACATTGTTTGCACTGTTTTCTAAGACTATACTGCATATTTTTGGTATTGTGTACATATATCTTGTGTATATTTGCTATCCTCATACAGAGGGTACTCACTGAGATACTTTGGCATATTGTCATAAAAATAAAGTACCTTTATTTTTAGTATATCTGTGTATTGTGTTTTCTTATGATATTGTGCATATGACACTAGTGGTACTGTAGGAGCTTCACTCGTCTCCTAGTTCAGCCTAAGCTGCTCTGCTAAGCTACCTTTTCTATCAGCCTAAGCTGCTAGACACCCCTCTACACTAATAAGGGATACCTGGGCCTGGTGCAAGGTGTAAGTACCCCTTGGTACTCACTACAAGCCAGTCCAGCCTCCTACACCGCCATATACCCTTTTTCTGATGGGCGCTGACCTGTAGAAAAATTCACATAGAAAAAGGTATCAGCCATACCGTCCGGCCTGTTACACTCATGGCCCACAATATCCCTCACATCCCCTTACACACAGACATTGCCCACCATACATGCAGCACACTGCCCAGGACCCTTCCACCACCACCCCCTTACACGAGGCCCTCACACACAGCACTCCATGCATTCATGCCCCATGCATCGTGTTCACAGTGTACTCACCTGTAGGACCCCATCCACCAGTCTCTCCAACTCTGCAGCGGTGAAGGCAGGTGGGCTTTCCCTAGTGACTCAAGCCATGGTCGGTTCCCGACACAGGTCACAGCAGCACTTGCAGTGTAGCTCCTCTCCTGTTGAAGGTCAGGTAGCAAGTGAGAGAACAGATAGAAAATGGCGGTCACGTCCGCTGCAGTGCGTACCGTCACCGCCGGCATTCATCACTCATAGGGACCAATGACAACCAATGAGGAGTTGCACGTGGTACTCGACTGCCTCCCGCAAGGGGGGGGGGGCAGGCCATGGCACCTAGCTGCATCACAGTACACATAGGTACCATTTGGGCCTATCCAACAACATACTGTTTCAGTCACAACATGCAATGCAGTGTACAGTTTGGAAATGTGGAATACTGACCAGCCGCTCACCGTTTTGCCCTCTAGATTACAACCGCTGCAGATGAATAGGAGATGGAGACATCCCCCTATGTACAGACCCCTGGTGGACTTTGCAATAATGGAGGACAGGCACATTATCCTCACCTACAGACTTACAGGGCCACAATCACGGAGCTGTGTGCCCAATTGGAGTCAGACCTTATATCTGCTATCCGTCACCCCACTGGGATCCCCCCCTCTTGTACAAGTCCTATCTGTGCTCCATTTCTTGGCAACTGGCTCCTTCCAAGTGACAGTGGGCTTGGCAGCAGGAATGTCACAGCCAATGTTCTCAAAAATGCTGACCAGAGTGTTGTCTGCCCTGATTAAACACATGTGCAGCTACATTGTTTTCCCCCAAGTTGAGGATTTGGCCACGGTGAAAGCCGACTTCTATGCAATGGGACATAACCCCAACATTATTGGGGCTATTGATGGTACACATATTGCATTTGTCCCCCCCTGGAGAAATGAACAGGTGTTCAGAAATCGAAAGAGCTTTCACTCTGTGAATGTGCAGATAGTGTGCCTGGGGGACCAGTACATCTCCCATGTCAATGCAAAGTATCCTGGGTCTGTGCATGATGCTTTTATCCTGCGGAATCGCAGCATCCCAAATGTGATGGCCCAACTACAGAGGCACAGGGTGTGGCTAATAGGTGAGCTCATGGTTCCCACCCAGTATATGTTGGTGTATAGGTATGGTGTGGGCCCTAAGGGTTAGTGTTTGGATAACAGGTATCCCTATATTTTCAGGTGACTGGTTACCCCAACCTCTCATGGCTACTGACCCCTGTGAGGAATCCCAGGACAAGGGCAGAGGAACGTTACAATGAGGCACATGGTTGAACAAGAAGAATAATCAAGAGGACATTCGGCCTCCTGAAGGCCAGGTTTCGGTGCCTCCATCTAACAGGTGGTTCCCTGTGCTACTCACCCAAGAAGGTCTGCCAGATCATCGTGGCATGCTGTATGTTGCTGTATGTTGCACAACCTTGCCTTGAGACGCCAGGTGCATTTTCTGCAGGAGGATGAGGCTGGAGATGGGCGTGTGGCAGCAGTGGACCCTGTGGACAGTGATGAAGAGGATGCAGAGGATGAGGATGAGGACAACAGAACAGCAATCATTCGACAGTACTTCCAGTGACACACAGGTAGGACACTTAACTTCACCTTCCATTGACAGTTTTGTGTTGGACATTGTACATGGCAGGCTGTTTTTCACACAACTATGGCCACTCACTGAACCCTTTGGCATCTCTATTTTCAGATATCTGTGCACCACTCTGGCTCCTGGTGTGTTGACTGCAGCCAACTACGGGTCATACCTAAGTATACATTACTGTACAGTTGAATTGCAATGTTTACAGCTTGTTAAACAAATACATAGTTCAATCAATTGACAGACTCCACATTTTTTCAAAGGGTGTTTATTTAGGTGCTATTAACTGGAGGGGTATGTGCAATGGGCTGGGTTGCTGATGGATGATAGTCCAGGGTAGAGTCCAGTCTATTTAATTCACAGGTGAATTGGCCAAGGGGGCATAGGAAGTGGGGCAATGACCGTTCATGGTGGACAGGGTGACAAAGTGGGACACAAGGGTGACATTCACGAGAGTCTCATTTCCTAGCGGGGTCTTGGCAATGTTCTCTGGCTTCTGCCTGGAACGCAGGGACCGTTTGCGGGGTGGTTCTCCTTCTGCAGGGGAAGGGGTGCTGGTGGCCTGTTGTTCCTGTGGCGGGGCCTCCTGTCCACTAGCAGCAGCGGAGGTGGAGGGCTGATCATCGGTGGTGTGCCACTGCCTCCCTCATGGTGTTGGCCATGTCTGCCAGCACCCTTGCAATGGTGACCAGGGTGGTGTGGAAGTCCTTCAGGTCCTCCCTGATCCCCAGGTACTGTCCCTCCTGCAGCCGCTGGGTCTCCTGCAACTTTGCCAGTATCTGGCCCATCGTCTCCTGGGAATGGTATGCTCCCAGGATGTTGGTGAGAGCCTCGTGGAGAGTCGGTTCCCTGGGCCTGTCCTCCCCCGTGTCGCACAGCAGTCCTCCCAGCTTCCCTGTTGTCCTGTGCCTCTGTCCCCTGAACTGTGTGCCCACTGACCCCAGGTCCCTGATTGTCCTGTGTTTGTGGGGTGTCCTGGGGTCTCTGTAGTGGTGGACACACTGCTGACTGACGTGTCCTGGGGACAGAGGTATGGGCCTGCTGGGTGGGTGCTGTGGTGGTATTTCCTGAGGAGGGAGGCTCTGTGGAGGTATGGGACTGTGCCTGGGTAACCAACTGTCTGGAGGGCCCTGATGGGCCAGGTTGGTCATCCAGATCCAGGTGTCCAGAGCTGCTGTCATCAATGTGGGCCTCTTCTGGGGGGGGACTGGATGTTGCTGGCACCTCCTCTCCGGTGACGTTGGATGGGGAACCTGTGGGGATGTAATAGCAGTGTTATAGTTTCTGCATGTGACATCTTGTGCATAGGTGTGTTGCCCTGTATGGTTGTTATTGCCCTGGCAGCTTTGCCTTGTGTGAGTAGTGATTTGGTGGGCTAGGAGATGGTCTCTAGTGTGCATGCTTTAGTGATAGTTGTCCATGCAAGTCTGTGATGGGTGTCCCTGCATTGGTGTTGTGTTGCGATGATGTGTTGGGGTGTGTGCTGTAAGGTGTGTGTATGGGTGATGGTATTTTGTGGCTCTGGTTCTGTGGGTGCTCTTGGTCTGTCTCTCTCAGTTGGAAATATTTTGGGGTCGTAAGGGGTTGCGGGTAGTGTGGGTGTGTGTTTTATAGTGCTGTGGGTGTGGTGTGTGTATGTGTGTCAGGTATGTGTTATTCAGATTGTCCAATGTAGTGTTGTTTTGTTAGATTGTGTGTATTTGAGCGCAGCGGTATGTACCGCCAATGGTTTACCGCGGTTGAATGTCCGCCGCGGTGAGTCGTGGGTCATAATGCTGTGTGCGTAGTTCTGTTGCCGGAACGGTGTGGGTTTTGATACCGCCAGTTTATCACTGACCTTTGGGCTGGCGGACTTGTGTGTGTGTCTGTATAGTGATGCATTGCTATGTGTGTGTCATAATATGGGTAGCGGTAATCTGCCGTGCCGGCGATATGTTGGTGGCGGTCGGCATGGCGGTAAGCGGGACTTACTACCAATGTCATAATGAGGGCCAAAGTGATTATGAGGGAGTAGCACTATCTGATGTTTGAGTGATAGCAGAAGGAGTAATAAATGAGTGTTTAGGGGCGGCAAGTTAATTCCCCCTAATAGTGTATGTGGGAAACGTATTAGTAAAGCATATGAAGGGCATTTCAGGATCTCAAAGACCAAAGAAAGTCTCAGAATGGACCGCTGGTGGCCTGGCATGGACATGGAAACCAAAAGGTCTAAAAGAAATTGTATACAATACAATGAAAGTGACAACATTTTGGTCATGAGGAAACCTCCCATGTATAAATGCAGACTTCCCAAAAAACCCTGATATGAGTTGACATTGGACATAATTGGCCTCTTAGCTGAGGAAAATGAAACACCATTCAGTATAGTCTTGTTCTGTACTCCAGATGGCCTGGAATGAGAATCACATCTCACATCAGATGCAAGAGTTTGATAACATTTCTACATGACTTGCTTGCTCTTGAAGGGCTGCCCTCAACAATTCTTACTCAGAGTGGAGTGCACTTCTGTTGTAAAGAAATGCAAACGTTCTTGGAGGGTAATGGCATCACCCACCTGCCATTCTGAAACTAATGGTGCTAGTGAACGCTTCAACATAACTTTGAAAGAAGGAATACTATTAGCAAAAATTAATTACTTAAACTGAAAAAACGAAATCTTCTAAAGAATCAGAGGGTATTGCCATATTCCACACCAAAGCACACTTAAACCCCCCTTTGAACTGCTGGGAGGGAGGAAGCCCAACTCCCATCTAATTCCTCCAAGGATGAAATGGGAAAAGAGATGGATAGATGTGAACACAAGACAATCCTGGAGACAGAGAGAAATAAAACAGCAAGAAGTCAGAAAAGAAAGATACGACCATGACAAACATACCAAAATGTAAAACATTATGATAGGAGACTGGGTGAAAATCAAATCCCCAAGTGGATGTGCCAAAGACTCCAAATTTACAAGAGCCACGAGAGTAATAACACTATTTTGCAATACTGCAAAGACAGATGATAATAGAATATGGAATCTAGGGAGGGTGGGGAAACTTAATCAGCCAGGATTCAAAGAGGACTCTAATCCAAATCTGACTGTGTATCCCAGGACAAGGAGTGGAAACATTGATACCATTCAAGAGAGAGTCCCACTTAATAATTCTACATATAGAGTATGATTACATCCCATCACGCCTACTAGATACCTGACAAACTATGGGGGTCATTACGACCCTGGCGGTCTTGAGATGGCCAGGGTTGCGGTGGCGGTCTGACCGCTGCCAAAGCGGTGGTCTGACCACTTTGGTGGTGGTCTGACTGCCACATTATAACCGTGGTGGTTGCCCCATGGTCGGACCACCAGCACCTCTAGTTTACCTCCACAGGAGAGACTGGTTGTCCTAATCCGCCAGGGCGGCGCTGCTTGCTGGGAATTACGACCCCCCTGTCTGCCAACTTTTACATGGTGGTGGCACCGCCATGTAAAGGCTGTCGGAGACAGGGTGCAGGGGGCCCCTGCACTGCCCATGCGCTTTGCATGGGCAGTGCAGAAGCCCCCATGGCTAGCCCCGTCGTGTTGTTCACTGTCTGTATTGCAGACAGTGAACAACGCGACGGGTGCTACTGCACCCAATGCACTGCAGCATTGCTGCCAGCTCAATTATGAGCCGACGTCAATGCTGTAGGCTGTTCCCTGCTGGGCCAGCATGGAACTCGTAAGGGGGCCCACGAGAAGGCAGCTGCACTGGCAGCAACCTGACTGCGGGAGTTTGGCGGGCGGTCTTTTCCGTCCACCAAACTCATAATGACCCCCTATGTCTGAAAGTGAGAGTGGAAATGTAACACAATCTTGGGGTGATATAGTACTGTATGTTCTATTAAGAGTTGTTAACTATTTACACCAATCACAGTATTTCTTGTTGTTAACATTGCGTTCTAAGATTGCCCCCCCACACTTTTTGTATTGATGTAGCTCATCTCATTCCCCGTCTTCCCACTCTTCTCCTGACCCGATATTTTCTTTCTTTTGGTGAAGCAAGGGGTATGTGTGATATTCTACTTAACGGTATGTATCATTGCCAGTGTCCCCCCGTTGCTTGTTTATAGAATAGAATGTTCTGACAACTGACATTCCGGGCGCCAGATTGGTCAGCTGAAGTGAAGGTTGACTGGAGCTGTGGCTGGGGTGCTACCAATAAACCTCTCTTTAAGAATCCTGCCTGCCTGTCTTATTTGCGCCTATTTTGCCATCTTACAATGTGTTATTTATACACATACATATGATCAGAGTGGGGCAGGCCCCTTGATGGACAATAGCAGGCCAAGCGCTACCCTCCGATCCACTAGGTACTCTGTGCCAGGGTTATGATGATTATTGTTTAACTAATGATGACCGCCAATGCTACTGGCAGAAGACATGTGATAGAGTACGCGGATTATTAGGATTCGCCATGTTGTGCTGCTCCAATCGTTCAAAGCGCCCCCTCCTACTATCTGTACAGAAAAATTGTTTGTGACCACGCACTACTGTCGGGTTGTGATGTAGGTATTAATGGGGAGGGGGGAGTGGAAGAGTTAATTCATCATTGAAGTGCTAATTTTCTGAGACAGTCTGAGTATGTGCACAGTCTCACCACGCTCTCTTCTGCATCTTCTTGTAGCACATCTCAGGGTGGTCAGGGGCTGCAAATTATGCATGACTAATGTATTTCTGCATGGTGCGGCGGTCACCACTAAAATGCGTTAGCCTAACCCCTGATGAGTGGTACTTGGCAGGGCTGAAATTAGCAAAATGCATATTGGGCCCTATGATGAAGCATGACGTCCAATGGATGTGTGAGGGCTCTTGCTTCTATTTTGGAATGTGCCTAGTGGAGTTTTTTTGTTTTTTTTGTTTTGGAACAGTGTACCTGTTTGATTTATAATCTCCTCTATACTCATGATCGTTTGTACCATGACCAAGTTCTTTTTCCGATTGCTTTGCATCACTGACCTCAGAGTCTGCATTATCTAACCACGTCCCAGCATATTTCGCAACTCTTCCCAAATTTTAAATCCTCCCATCATCAGTTTTCACTGAATTGCAGAATACTTGAATAACCTTCATTGGTTTGGTACATTTTGATCATTGGCAATTTCCAGTAGGAGCTCCAACTGTTACCAATTCTCCTACTTTCAACTCAACATTTTTAGTGTTGTATTATCATACCATTCCGTACACTCAATTTGTAATTTTATTTCTCTCTGCCTCTAAGCTTGACTCATATCAACAGTCACCCGTCCTTTATGTCATCTCGTCCATACAGGAACAAGCTTAAAATTAGGTTTCCTTCCTCTCAATAATTCAAATGGAGCTTTTTTGGTTACTTGATGAGGAATCAACCAATAAGCTACAAGGCGCTTTGGCACTTTGTCCTTCTAATCCGGTTGACTTTGCCACTGGAATCCCCCCTTAAGAGTCTTATTGAAACTCTATACAACACCATTGGATTCTGTCACGGTTTTCAATGGGCTTACCGTCGAAGTTGATGAGGGTTGGGGAACGACCCCGGTTCCGGCAGGTTCTGCTCTGGCCGAGGTAGGGGCGACCCCTTCCGGTAGCCACAGTGCTGTTTGACAATAGCAAGCCACTACAGTCCGTGCCCTCCAGAAGGAGTCCCAGAGGAAAAACCCCAATAGGGTAAAAAACCTCCAACAGGAACTCCCTGAAACAGAAGGAGGACACCAAGGCGTTAGAGCTGAAGATCCGAGGGTACAGGAAGACTGGAGACGAAGACAGGTCAGGAAATACTGGATTCACAAGAAGAAACCAGCCAGAGCGTGACTACCACCAAAGGAGTGTTGCAACGCAATGAACAAGCAGCTGAATTCCTCTTATATACCCCTAGACAGGAAGTAGGAAACAGGAAGTAGAAACACCACCATCTTGGTTTGGGGAAAACAGTATAATAGTGAATAAAGTACATGCGTCCACACAAAGAGAAACAATGCATGCTGGGAAGAGAGGAAGTGGGCAGCATACTGGGAAAGGGAAAAGGCAGGCATCAAACACCACCATGTGCAAGTATTCGGCTTTTGCCTGTAGACACTGGTAAGTGGTGAGCAGATGTTTATATAAATTAGTCTGAAATGTAAAGCGCACTAAATGCGCTATGCGCGGTCAGGTCTGAAACCCACTCGGGGTCTCAAGCCCTGCCGCGTCTGCCTTTGCGGCAGAACTGAAAGAAGGTGGCGCGGTGAGTGCCGCGACCCCTGACCATGCTTGCGGCTTCTCCCGCGGCTTGTGCGCAATATGTATAGGGTATAGATATAGGGATGTGCCCCCCTCCCCAGAGGCAGTGGGCACAAGGAGGGTGTAGCCACCCTCAGGGACAGTAGCCATTGGCTACTGCCCACTAACCCTAACACACCCCTAAATGTATTATTTAGGGGCGACCCTGAACCCAGCTCTTCAGATTCCTGATGACCTCAAGAAAGAAGAAGGACTGCTGAGCTGAAAACCCCACAGAGAAGAGAAGGAGACACCAACTGACACTGCCCCAGCCCTACCAGCCCATCTCCTGCTTCAAAAAGCTGCAAGAAAAGAAGCAACGTGTTCTGCAGGACCAGCGACCCCTGAAAAGCCTCCAAGGGACTGCCTGCATCACGAGGACCAAGAAACTCCTGTGGACAGCAGGCCTGTCCAAAAAGAAGACAAATAAACCATCTTTAAGGGGACTCTCACCTCACTCCAGAAACATGAGTCCAACTACTCTGCACCCGATGCCCCCGGCCAGTGTCCAGAGAAACCAACTGGCCAGAGAGGATTCCCAGGTGACTCCGACAACGTATCCACCCTGGGCTGACCTCACGACACCCCCACGACAACACCTGCAGAGGTAATCCAGAGGACCCACCTGACCGCGACTGCCTGGGACAAAGATATCTGACGCCTGGAGAAGCACTGCACCCGCAGCCCCAGGAAGCTAGAGAAACCGACCACCAGTGCAGCAACGACCAGCAGGCAGCGCTCACCCTTGCCCAGTCGGTTGTTTGCCCGAGAGGACCCCCTGTGCCCTGCCTATAGTGCCTAAGTGACCCCCGGGTCCCTCCATAGAGTTCTATTGAGAACCAGACGCCCTGTTTGCACACTGCACCCGGCCACCCAGTGCCGCTGAGGGTTTGGTTTTTGTGCCTACTTAGGGCCCCTCCAGTAATCCTCCAAACCCCCCTGGTCTGCCCTCCGACAACGCAGGTACTTACCTACAAGCAGACTGGAACCGAAGTACCCCCTGTCTACATAGGGGCCCACGTTATTTTGGCTCCTGTTTGATCTCTGCACCTAACCGGCCCTGTGTTGCTGGTGCTGGGTGTTTGGGGTTATCTTGAACACCCAACAGTGGGCTACCAATGTCCAGGAGATTGAACCTGTAAGTTTGTTACTTACCTCAAAAACTGTACTTTACTTACCTCCCCCAGGAACTGTTGAAAATTGCAGTGTCCACGTTTAAAATAGCCTTTTGCCATTTTAAAGAAAACTGTGTACATTGTTGATTCCATTCAAAGTTCTAAGTATTACTGTGTAAAGTACCTTTCATTTAATGTACTTACCTGCTAAATGAATCTTGTGGTTCTAGAAATAAATCAACAAAAGAATAAGTTTCTATATAAACACCTATTGGCCTGGAGTTGTCATTGAGTGTGTGTTTTCACTTATTGCTTGTGTGTGTACAACAAATGCTTAACACTACCCTCTGATAAGCCTAATTGCTCGACCACACTACCACAAATAGAGCATTAGTATTATCTATTATTGCCTCTGTCAAGCCTCTCAGGGAACCCTGGACTCTGTGCACACTATGGCCCTCATTATGAACATGGCGGGAAAGACCGCACCGCCGTCGGTGGCGGTAACTACCGCCAACAGGCTTGCGGTCTGGCCAGTCAAATAATGAAGCACATGAAAAACAGGCAGCCTGAAAAACACTCACCGCCAGCAGAGGAGTGTCGACAACGATGGAAGAGGCCACCCTCAGGCCGACGGAAAGGCCCTACCTGCCCAACAAGAAATGAAGCACTAGACCGCCGTCAGTTCTGGGGTGTGAAGCACCGCCACTCAAAGCCTGGCGGAAATGAACCAAATAAAAGGAAAAACTCTCCGGAGGCACACACAACAAGCCGAAGCAGACATGGAGAGAGAATAAAAAATCATGCCAGTGCTGCTCCTTGCCATATACCTCCGCAACCGTGTCCGCCGACGAAGATGACGACGACGGCGGTAAGTACCGCAACCTACTAAACAAGGGAAGAAATGGCACAGTTACATAAACCACCCACGCTGTAACGCACCCACAACCCCGCACAACATAACAAGCCATACACACCTGAGCAAGAGGTACTTACCTGACACAAGCCCAAGACAACCTGCCCAAAGTACCCACATGTGCACCCGTCCCACACCCCTCCACAATGAAACGATGAACCACGTATCCAGAGTGTGCCAACACCAACACTGGACACACAAACTTTATTATAGCTCCAGGAACAACAGATTGTCCAAATGAGGCCATTGGCCAGTCCAAATCAAAAAGGCTGATGGGCCCAAATGGCCCAAACTTGACTCCCACATGTGCACATGGTACTCCACCATAAAGGGACATCAATGGGGCAGCCAGGCACCTCAGGGAACAGGGACAAGGGGGGGCGAGGGTGGGGACTTACGTCTGGGGCGGGGCTTGGGCTTTCCTTTGGGAGGTGGAGGGGGTTTGGGTTTAGCCTTGGAAGGAGGGGGAGCAGGCTTGGACCAGGCGGTGGCAGATGGACCAGGGCCAGCATGGGGCCTCTTGCTCACTGGAGAAGGGGCACGGGAATGGGAAGGGCGGACAGGGGCGGAATTGGACGTGGAAGGAGTGGACAACGCAAGGAGGTGGGCACATTTAGGGACGAGACATGGTGGGCCAGTGGGTTCAAAAAGGTCTACACAGGATAGGAAAAGTTTCTTAGGGGCAGTCGGGGTGGACCTGGAGGAAGGCGTGGGAGTGGAGGTAGAGGGAGTGGTTGTAACAGGTGTAGGTGTGCGTGACGTGGATGCAGGTGCCTGTACAGTATGCTGAGGTGTGGTGGATGTGTGTTTGGTGGGTGTCTGGGAAAGTCTGAGTGTAATGGGAGGAGGAGGGGTAGACACAGTGGGACAAGACAGGCTGCCAGTGTAAATTGATGTTGTCTGGGTGTCTGCAAGTTTGGTGAGTGTGCTGCAAGTGTTATTCAAAGTCGTGGTGAGTGCAGGTGTGGTGTCTGGGGTGCATGACTGGATGTCTGATGTGGTGACTGCAAGAATGGGGTCAGCAACAGTGAATGAGGGTGCAGTGCTTGTGAGTGTGCATGTAGAGGTGACAGACAGAGATTCAGGAGAGGTGGACACACTGGGAGAAGTGGATGTTGTTGTGTGTGCCTTTATATGTTGGCTGTGTGTATGCCTGTGGTGGGAAGTGTGGTGCTTGTGTTTCTGTGTGTGCTTCTTGTGTGTTGAGGTGTGTGCATGGCTGTCTGAACGTGTGCTTGGGATGGGTGAAGGGAGTGGGGTGCTGGAAGGGGTAGAGGTGCTGGGAGGGGGGACGGAAAGACCAGGGACACTGGCTGGCCTACAGAGTCTGAAAAGATCTCTGTAGGCCAGACATGGCACAGTGAATGCCTTCCAGGTAGGCATTGTATGGCTGCATCTGGGATGCTAACCCCTGGATGGCATTCACGATGGTTGTCTGCCCTACAGAGAAGGTCCTCAGGAGGTCAATAGCCTCCTCCCTAAGGGCAGCAGGGCTGACTGGGGCCAGGGATGAGGTGCCTGGGGCGAAGGAGACACCCACCCTTCTGGTTGAGCGGGCATGGGCAACTGAGTGGGGCGCAACTGGGAGAGCGGTGATGGTATGGGGGTGCGGAAGATGTCAAAGATTGGGTGGGCCCACTAGGGTCTGCCACCACCAGGGAGCTCCCATCGGAGGAGGTATCAGAGTCACTACCTCCAGTGGTTGTTGCCTCCCCCATGGTACTCTCCTCACCCTGCAACCCACTGGTCCCCTTGGCGTCGGTAGACTCTGCCTCCTTGGAACTGTGGGCCGCTGCATCCCCACTCACCAGGTGCCACTGCTCCCTCGCCAGATGATGCTGATGTACACAGACAATGCAGGAGTAAAGGGGTGGGGGAGACAAAATAGGAGAGAGAATTTTAACACCTGAATGGATGTACATATCTGGTTCACTCATACTCCCGCCCAGCTAATACACCAACATGCAGCACCTACAGCTATAGTCATGCCTATGCCTCTGACTAGTGGCCACAACCTTAATATACAACCATCTCCCACATTACAGAAGGACCTGAGGAACTGCAGACCTGCCCCTTATCATCTAACTGCCCACGGGGGCCGTATAGCTATAAGACATCAGTCAGAGTCCCTGCCACTAGACAGCAAACATACTACAGCACCCTCAGACATCCATCAAGGAGGCATACAATGGTCTTGGTACTCACCCCATTGTGTCTGCTATGCAGCCTTCAAGTGCCCATCCAAGTCTGGATATGCTACCGCCAGAATGCACGCATTAGGGGGGTCAGGGCCCGACGGGCACCCTTTCCTCGTTGGGAGGACTTCCCCAGCTGGGCCTCGCAGGTCTTCCTGGCCCAGCGCCGCTGGTCATCCCGCCACTTCCTGCAGTGGGTGCTCCACCAGTTGTAGACCCCCAGGGTCTGCACCTCCCTGGCGATGGCGTGCCACAGTCGCCTCTTCTGATGGGCGCTGACCTGTAGGGGACACACAGAAAAGAAAAACAGAGGTCAGATACCTATACCTATACCTACAGCAATGTGGTGCCTGGATGCCATGGACATCACCTTCCCGTGCAGGTCGTTCCATCTCTTGTGGATGTCGACCCTCGTGCATGGATGGTTTCCCACTTAGTTGACCTTGTTCACTATTGTCTGCCATAACTCCATCTTCCTGGCGGTGGGTGTGTGCTGGACCTGTGCCCCGAAGATTTGTGGCTCAACCTTGAGTATCTCGTCCATCATTGTTCTTAGCTCCCTTTCTGTGAAGCGTGGGTGCTTAGGGAGTGCCATGGTGTGTGTTGTGGGTGGTGTGTTGTGTGGATATTGGTGAGGGTGCTGTTGTGTGGTTGGGTGTGTGAGTTGTTGTAGGAGGCTGGACTGGCTTGTAGTGAGTACCAAGGGGTACTTACACCTTGCACCAGGCCCAGGTATCCCTTATTAGTGTATAGGGGTGTCTAGCAGCTTAGGCTGATAGAAAATGGTAGCTTAGCAGAGCAGCTTAGGCTGAACTAGGAGACGAGTGAAGCTCCTACAGTACCACTAGTGCCACTTGCACAATATCGTAAGAAAACACAATACACAGATATACTAAAAATAAAGGTACTTTATTTTTATGACAATATGCCAAAGTATCTCAGTGAGTACCCTCAGTATGAGGATAGCAAATATACACGAGATATATGTACACAATACCAAAAATATACAGTATAGCAATAGAAAACAGTGCAAACAATGTATAGTTACAATAGGATGCAATGGGGGCACATAGGGATAGGGGCAACACAAACCATATACTCCAAAAGTGGAATGCGAACCACGAATGGACCCCAAACCTATGTGACCTTGTAGAAGGTCGCTGGGACTGTAAGAAAACAGTGAGGGTTAGAAAAATAGCCCACCCCAAGACCCTGAAAAGTGAGTGCAAAGTGCACTGAAGTTCCCCAAAGAGCACAGAAGTCGTGATAGGTGAATTCTGCAGGAAAGACCAACACCAGCAATTCAACAACGATGGATTTCCAGACTATAGTACCTGTGGAACAAGGGGACCAAGTCCAAAAGTCACGATCAAGTCGAGAGTGGGAACAGAACAGGCACTACGAAGTGGAGTGAAACGGTGCTCACCCGAAGTTGCACAAGAGAGTCCCACGCCGCCGGAGGACATCTCAGGAGGTCGTGCAATGCAGGTTAGAGTGCCGTGGACCCAGGCTTGGCTGTGCACAAAGGAAATCCTGGAAAAGTGCACAGGAGCCGGAGTAGCTGCAAAAGATGCGGTTCCCAGCAATGCAGTCTGGCGTGGGGAGGCAAGGACTTACCTCCACCAAACTTGGACTGAAGAGTCACTGGACTGTGGGAGTCACTTGGACAGAGTTGCTGAGTTCAAGGGACCTCGCTCGTTGTGCTGAGAGGAGACCCAGAGGACCGGTGATGCAGTTCTTTGGTGCCTGCGGTAGCAGGGGGAAGATTCCGTCGACCCACAGGAGATTTCTTCGGAGTTTCTAGTGCAGAGAGGAGGCAGACTACCCCCACAGCATGCACCACCAGGAAAACAGTCGAGAAGGTGGCAGGATCAGCGCTACAGTGTCGCAGTAGTCGTCTTTGCTACTTTGTTGCAGTTTTGCAGGCTTCCAGCGCGGTCAGAAGTCGATTCCTTGGCAGAAGGTGAAGAGAGAGAGGCAGAGGAACTCTGATGAGCTCTTGCATTCGTTATCTAAGGAATTCCCCAAAGCAGAGACCCTAAATAGCCAGAAAAGAGGGTTTGGCTACTTAGGAGAGAGGATAGGCTAGCAACACCTGAAGGAGCCTATCAGAAGGAGTCTCTGACGTCACCTGCTGGCACTGGCCACTCAGAGCAGTCCAGTGTGCCAGCAGCACCACTGTTTCCAAGATGGCAGAGGTCTGGAGCACACTGGAGGAGCTCTGGGCACCTCCCAGGGGAGGTGCAGGTCAGGGGGAGTGGTCACTCCCCTTTCCTTTGTCCAGTTTCGCGCCAGAGCAGGGCTGAGGGGTCCCTGAACCAGTGTAGACTGGCTTATGC
Source organism: Pleurodeles waltl (assembly GCF_031143425.1). Lineage (NCBI taxonomy): Eukaryota > Metazoa > Chordata > Amphibia > Caudata > Salamandridae > Pleurodeles > Pleurodeles waltl. Next base: position 1,137,186,486 of record NC_090439.1, read on the forward strand.
AAAAATGGGCACCATCTGTGCCCATGAAAGCATTTCCAGAGGCTGGGGAGGCTACTCCTCCCCTGCCTTAACACCTTTTTCCAAAGGGAGAGGGTGTAACACCCTCTCTCTGAGGAAGTCCTTTGTTCTGCCTTCCTGGGCCAAGCCTGGCTGGACCCCAGGAGGGCAGAAACCTGTCTGAGGGGTGGGCAGCAGCTGCAGTGAAACCCCTGAAAAGGCAGTTTGGCAGTACCCGGGTCTGTGCTAGAGACCCGTGGGATCATGGGATTGTGCAAACAATGCCAGGATGGCATAGAGGGGGCAATTCCATGATCATAGACATGTTACATGGCCATTTTCGGAGTTACCATTGTGAAGCTACACATAGGTAGTGACCTATGTGTAGTGCACGCGTGTAATGGTGTCCCCGCACTCACAAAGTCTGGGGAATTTGCCCTGAACAATGTGGGGGCACCTTGGCTAGTGCCAGGGTGCCCACACACTAAGTAACTTTGCACCTAACCTTTACCAGGTAAAGGTTAGACATATAGGTGACTTATAAGTTACTTAAGTGCAGTGGTAAATGGCTGTGAAATAACGTGGACGTTATTTCACTCAGGCTGCAGTGGCAGGCCTGTGTAAGAATTGTCAGAGCTCCCTATAGGTGGCAAAAGAAATGCTGCAGCCCATAGGGATCTCTTGGAACCCCAATACCCTGGGTACCTCAGTACCATATACTAGGGAATTATAAGGGTGTTCCAGTATGCCAATGTGAATTGGTGAAATTGGTCACTAGCCTGTTAGTGACAATTTGGAAAGAAATGAGAGAGCATAACCACTGAGGTTCTGGATAGCAGAGTCTCAGTGAGACAGTTAGTCATAACGCAGGTAACACATTCAGGGCACACTTATGAGCACTGGGGCCCTGGCTGGCAGGGTCCCAGTGACACATACAACTAAAACAACATATATACAGTGAAAAATGGGGGTAACATGCCAGGCAAGATGGTACTTTCCTACAGTTGTGTGTTGTTGGGTTCAGTGTCTGCTTGTAGTGTTGTCAGTCTTGCTTCTCCTATTGGCGATGCAAAATATTGTGGGGTGTGTCTGTGCGTGTTTTATAGTGTTGTGGGTGTGTGGGTTTCAAAGTTGCCAATGTGTGCATTTCTTGCTGTTGGGTCCCATTGCTGTCCGTGGTGGTCTGTACCGCCAATGGTCGTTCGGCATCTACTGACCGCCTCAGTGATTTGTGCATCATTATTTGGGGGGCGGGGATTTGTGTGCTTGGCGGTGGCGGAGTGGGATGTGCAGCCTTTCCGCCGACAAGGCCCTGGCGGTGGCTGGTAGAAACAGAATTTTTGGCAGGTTCTGTTTTTGGCAACTTTATATGGCGGGTTTCTGTTCACCGCCAATGGCGGTCTTCTGTTCACCGTCGCCACGGCGGTCGACATTGTTTACCGCCATGTTCATAATGACCCCCTATATCTCATTTTGATATAGTATTGTTAACGCGTCCCTTCATGATAGTTTATTACACATTAGGACTCGTTTTAGGCCAATTAATCTTTTGACCCAGTTGAGAGACACCTTAGGACGAGATAGCTAATCAATATGTCAATCAATACATCAATAATGTCATCAATATTTATCATAATAATACATTTCAAAGTGATTAATCAATTCAAAACTCTACCATGACCTTGCAGCCATGAATAACCACACCAGTTTAGTAGACTTTTATGAGTTTTATTCCCTATTAGTTACAGTCTAAGAGCAGATGCGTCAATCTCAAAACCGAGAAACATAATAGCATAGTCACGATATGGCAACTTTGATATGGTTCCATTAAAGCAAGAATCACAAACATCAGAGCATAACACGGCGTGAACATAGATCAGGTTTAGCAGTGTCAATATCGCGTCAGTTCAACAAAGCATAGTTTTGGTTGTTTGTCTATTTGCGTCAGTTTTGATGAACACCTGTCCTAACCACTGATTAGCATTAGCATGTTGGGCTTCATGCAAAACAATTTAGAACACTAATTTGGAAAACATCTAACTAAGGTCTCTGTCAAAAGTAAGCAGTTGGTACCTAGAAAGGAAAAGCGAACAGAAAAATCACAATTGCATTGTCATAATTACCCTCCAAAGTTTAGGTCAGCACACAGGTTCAGTCTTCGTCCTCAGGACGTCAGTCAAATCACCATCAGTCATGACTTGGCTCCGGGGCAAAAGGGCACTTCCCTCATAAGGAGGAAAAGTGTAAATGGACAAAACTAAGGGCGAGGATGGTTTAATAAAGTAACAAGTCACCAAACAGAGTGACAGAGTTTCTGGATAAAATCAATAGCATTCCCTAACCCACCTACATGACCTCCTGTGACATGGGTTTTTATCCCTTTTCCATTATACATTCCCCCAAACTTCTATTGGACATTTGCTATACCCCACTATCTTTAACCTATCAGAAATCGTATTAGGTAATCTAACTCTTCACCCCATATTGTTTTACAAGTCTTTGATTGGTCTTCGTAATTGACGTCTTCAGAGGTGGCACGTCTGGTATGATTTCATCTTTCTGTAATTCTTTTGCTCATCTTTGGTCAGCAGTTCCATTGTCTTCACCGGTTTGAATGACCTTGTACATAGCATTAATCTACACTGTTTCAATCTACTTTTAACATTTATTCTGCAAAGGCTGTGTGAACGGATTTAACATGTTTGCATTCGTCTTCTAATTTGAAGAAAAAGAACACGCAGGGTCATGTCCCTTTGTGAGTCAGCATACTGAAAAATAGAAAAATGCATTTAATATGAGAGCCAAGGCAGCTCAGCTTCAGCTCATGCTAACTTAAGGCCTATGAGGATTTCAGTACAGATTCAATAACGCAATCATTAGTATGAACTTATTTAAACATAATATAAACATTTTGGTCATTATTATTAGTCTACGTATACATTGGTGGCCACTCCCCGTGGTCACAATTCAAGTGCACGTCTAAGCAGAATTACTATCATTATAATTTCTATACAGCATTATCACACATTGATTCATAAACATTTCATGTTAATATATATTATAAAACTACGCTCTCTCAGTCCCTCCTCTGATGAAGTTCGTCATCACACAAACCTTTTCTTTTATCTCTTCACTTAAATTTTTCACTTTACGCATAATGCGCATTTCAACATCTTGTCCCTTGTGTGAACTCTCCCAAATTTCATTGAACATTTTCTCCCTTTCACTTTCCTCATTTCTTTTGTTTCTCTTTGTCTAATTCCTTTTAATTTTATCATTAATTTTGCATGCTCCCCATAATCCTAATAGACAGGCCAAAATAATTAATAAACCCCCTAATATTTGTGCAAGTACTACATTCCAAATATTGCTAAACCAGCTCCCTACTCTGGCAATTCCTTTTCCTCATTTCTCCCACACTCCAGGTTCCTTCAAATCCTTCAAATCTACACTAGCTTTAGTTAGGTTAGTAAGCATACCTCTAATTGTTTTACTATTATCTGGTATATATGAGCAACAATGATGCTCATTGAACATCTTGCATACTCCGACACTCTTTGCTAAAAGAATGTCTAAAGCAAGCCGATTTTGAAAAGTCATAGCTCTTTCCGCAGCAAGTTCAGTATCCATCAGGAGTATAGCCCCTGTAAAATTTGTCAGCATGTTATCCACAATAGTAGACAACTTTTGAATCTTTATGGAGTTTAAGATAACCCCTACTGAAGGAATTATGGCTCCAAATATGTCTCCAACGACAGCAGCCGCTGTCTCTCATTTTTGTCTAGCATGTTGTAATTCGGACGTTTTAGGTATTTGCTTTAAGTTATCAATCTGGTAAATCTTTGGGAAAACTATTCCCAAATAACATGTCCCATACCATCCCTTAGAAAGGCGGTAATAGGCATTAAGTCCACAAATATAATAGATCCCAGGGATCGCTGGATCCTGTCCATTTAACATGAATGTCCATTTACTCTGAAACAAAAACACATGTCTGCATTCACTCGTTCCCACAAATAAAGTATCCTGCTCGGATTTCGGCCTATATATACAAAGCCTTCCTACATGTAATGCGTCTATAGCTAGTTTGCCTTGCGTCTTTATTGCTGTGTAAGCATAATCATTTGCATATGTGCATTTTTCTAACCCTTTTTCTAATCTTTCCTTCAGTGCTTTGCGTCTATCATCAGTGTGATCTAAGAAGCTTTTCTCTACAGGTGTCAATAAGCAAGTCAGATTATTGCGGTGTGCATAATCTGTCCCAAATGTAAGTGTTGGTTCAAAGAAACCTCTGACTAATTTTATACTATGCTCCTTAGCTAGCTTGTTCAGAAACTCAATCACAGGCACAAAAGAAAACACTACATCCAAATTTGAATAGAAGTACTGCACATGCTCTTGATTATAGAATCGTGTTAGTAGCAAACTACAACTTATCCGTAAGTAAGTGGTAAGCTATGATAGGTGACCCCTCTTGTACTGAGGAATCTTCGTGCACACAGAACAATTTTTCGCATCCATGGTCTCAACATACTCATTCAGCAAGCGATAGAAGACGTTAGAGGAAAGTTCCCCCTTTCAGTTAGTTCCCTCATGCAAGTGTTTTGCATCCTGCTCAAACTTTTCCCACGGTGTTAGTGTTGTAGTCTCAGGTTTTGAAGCATTGTTAGTTGCTTTCTTATCCAACCACGCCATTCCCACAATCACACCTACAATTATTATTGCACACATAACACCTAATATAAGACTGAACCAACGACACACCTTACCCTTTTTATTACAACCTCTATTATAAGCCATGTCTGTAAAGAATCAGATAGTAGAACAATAATCAACTTGAGGACGATATATAACTCTCTTTTTTTTTTTTCAATGCAAAAAGTCTCTTTCTCTCTACGTATATTTACAGCGTTTCACTCACTCCAGGACCCTTTTGTCAAATCAGCTTGTCATAATCAGGTTTTCAAAGTCAATTCAGGTTATCAGTGTCACATCCGGTAGTTTATAAGTCTCTTTCTTAGCTTTTCCAACTTTCAATTTCTTTTCAGTTTTAACACAGTCTCTTTTCCTAAATGATTTTCAGGTACCAAAGTATTGACCTGGTACTTCTCGATCCAAACAGAACGCTAAGAATTCTTGTTGCCATTCAGATGTTGTTGCATATGCCCATTCAGGTCCTGCGTACCTTCTATTTGCAGTTCTCTTTCTTTTCAACCGGCGTTCGCCTTGAAATTCTCCTTCACTCAGATCCTCTGTCCTTGTGGTATCGGTTTCTTCCGTTATTGTTTCACTTGGTACGATCCTTTCTTTCGCAGCCTGCTTCTCTGGCCAGTTATCTCCCTTATGCGTCTTTTTCCTGCTTGTTCTTTCAGGGCCCTGAACAGCACCCTCCTCTTGTGCTATGGTGTTTTCTCTTGATGGACCTGCAACTGGCTCAAGGGATGCCGGTGTACTTTGATCTCTTTCTGTTATTTCCCCTTCTTCTTCTTCTGGATCTGTAACGGGTTCAAGCTCTAACCCGTATCCATCTGTTTCTGGGAGAACCTCTCCTTGACTTAGTTCTCCTGTTGCCTCTACTGAGATAGGCACACTGTCACCTCTCTCGAACTTGTTTACTGTTTGAGGGACTAGGCTGTTCTCAGTGGGTTCTCCTGGAGTTTCATTTTCCTCTTGGCTGTTTTCAGGCCCTGAGACTTCCCTCTCTGGAACTGTTGAGTCGGGAAACTTCAAGTTCCTCATCAGTTGGACACATTACCTTCTTTGTGTGACTGGCATGTATCCAGTTTGGAACGCCTGCACATTTCACAGCAGTGGTTGTTGTCAATATTACTTGATATGGCCCCTTCGAGCGGCGGCAAACACGACTTTCTCACGTGCTTCTTGACAACCACCCAGTCACCGGCTTGCAGGGTATGACCTGGATTACTGATCGGTGGCAATGTGTTAGCTTCCACCTGGTGAGAAAAAGAGCGAACCACATCAGCCAAACCTTTGCAGTAGTCCAACACCATATCATCCGTGATATTCACAAGAGCATTTTCAGGTACTGCGGGCAGCCTCATAGCTCTACCCATAAGGATCTCGTGGGGTGATAGTCCTGTCTTCTTATCAGGGGTGTTCCTCATTGACATCAGCACTAAGGGCAATGCACCTGGCCATTTCATATTGGTAGCTGCGCACATCTTCGCCATTCTCGATTTTTTGGTACCATTCATTTGTTCTACTAGTCCTGATGCTTCAGGGCGGTAGCTACAATGCAGTTTCTGTTCAATGTCTAATGCGGCACACAAAAGCTTAATCACCTCATTGTTGAAGTGTCTGCCCCAATCTGATTCTATAGAGACTGGAAATCCGAAACTGGGTATTAGTTCCCTAAGCAACAGCTTTGCAACTGCGAGACTGTCATTTCTACGTGTGGGGTAAGCTTCAATCCAGTGGCTGAAAACACACACAATCACCAACACATACTTCAATCCTCCACAAACAGGCATTTCAATGAAATGCATTTGCATCTTGCTCAATGGACCACCAGCTCTCCCTATGTGGCTCAAAGTTACCACAGTTCCCTTTCCAGCATTCATCTGTTGACAGATGATGCACCTGTGACAAGTAACCTCTGCGGCATGTCTGAATTTTGGGTTAAACCAGTCAGTTTTGAATGACCTGATCATTGCATCTCTCCCAAGATGTGCCTGTCCATTGTAGAGCCTCGCAAGTTGTGACAGAAGACTGTTTGGCAAAACCAGTTTCCACTCCTCTGAGACCCATAAGTCGTCAGCTTTTTGTACACATTGCATTCTCTGCCAGGAGCGTTTTTCCTCCTTACTAGCACGACCCTGTAGTGTCTTTAGTTCGTCTAATGTATCAACTACCCTTAATGCAAGGTTCAAACATGTGTAATTTTCGGTTTGCAGTAACAATTCCCACTGATCCTTGAACGATATACAGTTCGATGCGCAAAATCTTGCGACTTGATCTGCATAGCCGTTTCCCATGGACACAAAGTCTTGCGACTTAACATGAGCATTGCATTTTACCACAGCAATTTCAAGAGGTAACTGAATCGCATGTAACAAATCCTTAATTTGTTCGCCATTTTTCACAGGAGAACCAGAAGATGTCATGAAACCTCTTTGTGACCACAATTGGCCAAAATCATGTACAATTCCAAATCCGTATCTGCTGTCAGTATAGATAGTGACTCTCAGATTTTCAGCTGCGTGGCATGCCTTAGTAAGGGCAATTAATTCTGCCACTTGTGCGGAATACACTCTCTCGAGCCAGGAAGCTTCGATGATACCAGCTATGGTACATACAGCGTAACCGGCTCTCAGCATTCCGACTGAGTCTCTCAAACAGGATCCATCAACAAACATTATACAGTCATTTTCTTTTAACTGCGTATCTTGAATATCAGGTTGAGGCTTGGTACATAGTTCTGTTACCTCAAGACAATCATGCTCCACTTCCTCTTCATTAGTAATCTCGGTACTCTCAACAGGAAGCAGAGTTGCCGGGTTTAATACAGTACATCGCTTCAGTGAAACATTAGGTAATCCCAATATAATTGTCTCATATCTGGTAAGTCGGGCATTTGTCATGTGCTGTGTTTTGGTTCTGTCGTAGTTTGGACTCTTGCTCTGAGCAAGACTGCTGGTCTCAGGATGACAGTACTTTCGTATGTAGGTGACTAAGGCGGTGATTCTAACATTGCGGGCGGCGGAGGCCGCCCGCCAATGTACCGCCAACAGAACACCGCTCCGCGGTCAGAAGACCGCCGCGGTGATTCTGAGTTTCCCCCTGGGCTGGCGGGCGACCGCCAAAAGGCTGCCCGCCAGCCCAGGGGGAAACAGCCTTCCCACGAGGACGCCGGCTCAGAATTGAGCCGGCGGAGTGGGAAGGTGCGACGGGTGCAGTTGCACCCGTTGCGTATTTCAGTGTCTGCTTTGCAGACACTGAAATACTTTGTGGGGCCCTCTTACGGGGGCCCCTGCAGTGCCCATGCCAATGGCATGGGCACTGCAGAGGCCGCCAGGGGCCCCGCGGCACCCCCTACCGCCATCCTGTTCCTGGCGGGAGACCCGCCAGGAACAGGATGGCGGTAGGGGGTGTCAGGATCCCCATGGCGGCGGAGCGCGCTCCGCCGCCATGGAGGATTCAAATGGGCAGCGGAAAGTCGGCGGTAGACCGCCGACTTTCTGCTTCTGGCCGCGGCTGAACCGCCGCGGTCAGAATGCCCAGCGGTGCACCGCCAGCCTGTTGGCGGTGCTACCGCGGTCATTCGCCCTGGCGGTTTTTACCGCCAGGGTTAGAATGACCCCCTAAGTCTCTTCCTACAACTAGTTGTAACTGTTGTCCAAACCTTACCGGCTTACTAGCAGTACCTCACCAGAAACACAATAGTAAAAGGTGATTTGTAGCAGTTGCTTACGCATGGACTCAAATAAGATCTCTCAGGGTTGTCGTGGTTAAACGGGAATTACCCTTTTCTCACAGATTTAGTATGTCTCATAAAAAAAAAGGCAAAAACACATATGCAGTGAAGTTAAAATAGTTTTTATTCAACATAACTGCAATTTGCGATAAGTTGCATGAACTGCAATGATTAGGATAATGAATATACCAAGCAGTAATATTGTAAAGAGGAGAGTCATTGTTATAAAGACCCCCACCATTATGCAATGTATGAAAGAAATATATGTATATGTATAAAAATGGAATAAGCCCTAATAACCTGAATAGAGTAAGTCTAACCTCCTATCTAGAAAAGGAGAGCTGGGTTCGTTAAACCTAATCTGCCAAAGCCGTGTCCATGAGAGGAGCCCCCAACCCTCGTTACCTTGGAATGAGGTCTCTATCTCAGTCTCCGCAGGGACACGAAGACTGGGTCAGCATCAAGATGACTGCAGCATCGGTATCAGTGATGGTGGCGATGCCCTCTGGTCGGAATCCCTCTGATTATCTGTCTAAAAGTGTGTTGTATTTATACAGATCTACAAGGTCCCCTGACTTAAGTGTTATTCATAACAATAGATAACAGGCATGCTTGGGACGGCAATTAATATCAACAATTCCCTCGAAAGTATAGAGAGGGAAAATCCCTAAGTGTGAATGACTACTGTATGTTTGTCTTTCGCGCTTGATCTTGACGCCTTGGCGCAGTGACACTGATAATAGAACTCATAACAAGTGGCCTAACTATAAACAAGGCCGCCATCTTAACAGAAATAAATAATTAAATTGACTAAGACAGAGCAAGCTAAGTAGGTTAAAAGTCACTGGGTGACAGGGGCACGAGTTTACAAGCCTATGGCTACGCTAACTCCTGTTACCCTGGTAAAATAAACTAGGATTCACTACACCCTCCCCATTGCCGTAACAGGTATGATGAAGGTAAAGAAACCCAATCGCTAAAAAGCTGCTACCGAACTAAACAATCCAAAAAATTCTAAAAAATCAAAAATTCGTAAAAAAACAGTCAGAGATGTTAATATCAATCATGACAAGTGTAGCAAACTTTTAATATAATCGGCAGTTTTTAGAACCGGGAACTGGCAATCAAATTCATCAAATTATGTGCTATATGCAGGATCTTGAAGAATGTCATTGAAGTCACCATTCAATGATCTTAAAAATGAATCAACATCGTCCGAAGTGAAATCGAGAGCTGGACGGACAAACGGATCCACAGAGCAGAAGTGAGCCACATTCATCGGTGTATCGACACTCGCTGCAGCGACCTCATCAATGTTAGATTGTATAACAGAAGGCTCATAGGCGGCCTCGCGGAGCAACCTCAGTCTCAAGGGGCATGACCGTGTATGAACCCTCATCGGGGACATCAGCAGTTCGTGGTCCACAGGAGATGTCGGTGCAACAGCAAGACAGACCATAGGAAGATGTTCAAAGAGGCACCAGATGCAGCGGAACACCGGTTGTACACACCATAGTAGAGGTCGAAATGACAATGACCAATCAAATTCCAGTTCCACCAGCAAAGGTGTACCGAAGATCCGAACCATGCGTTCACGGCACAGCGGTGTTGACGGGAGTGGCTCCATTGCTCTGTACTGCTGGAAAAAAACAACCACCGCGAATCAGAAAAAATAGCAGTAGTAGTCCGCCAATTAAAGCCAAAATTATTGGAAACCCAGCAAACACACTGGAAAAGATAGAATGGATGGCTGATGGGATGACTCCGAAGACAGTCTGGAAGATGGACACAAAACCAGACCCGACAGCCTTAAAGAAATGAACAATCCCAGTAGTGCTCGAAGCATTGAATATTCTGGACACCAACTCTCCAAAGTGTTTGGGGAAATCGGTATTTAAAAGGGATTGTATCTCGGCTGATGATCTCGTTATCTGGAGAGCATACGTCTCTCTAGCGGATGTCAAGGCGACCTGTTTTTGAAACAATAGCGCCTTCAGTCTGCTCAACTTGTCAGAATTCACATTAATAGTATCTATGTGGGGCCACATTTCAGATACTTGTATCTCTTGTGTGGGGGGAAACAGAACATGGCCACAACACGTAACGACCTTTGTGACTGAGATCGTGTAGGCAATTCTAGGTCGCAAGCCGCAACAGCTGTCATCGCTCAGTAGAACATAACTTCCATTAGAAAGTACATGAAACACTGAACGAATCAAAGGGACGGGAGTACCCTACAGAAAACAGGCCAAATTCGCGACCCCCGCATTGCAAAGACCGTGAAGAGACACCTGCTTGCATATCATAGAATGACGAACAGTAGTCTCACATTCACTTCGGCTAAGAAAGACCTCCTGTTCACCATTTAGACAGCGATACTCAAAGGGCAACTCCCACACTTCCTTAATAAAGCTATCTCCCAGCCGCTCATATCGTCCCACTGCAAGATGTTTCAGGCAGTTCGAGAAACGAAAGGTTGAAAACGGTAAAGTTATTATGCCGTGTAAGAGCCAAATAGTCGAAGGACTTTCTGCTACAGTGAAGGGCAACTTATCTAATTTTTCTACTTGAAGCAAGGTGAAACGCACCTCCCTTTTAGCCATTGTCTCTTGTTCCCTGGAAAAATTTTAAGTAGCAAATAGTTCACTCCCATTAATGTATTTCCATGGAATGTGGCCGCTTCTCAGTGTCTGTAATGTCCAACCCAGCTGCATGATGGAAAGTAGCTGTGTTTGTCCATGATATAATCGGGACAAATCAGTCTGAGTGATATCAATAGCAGACACTATATTCGACAACGAATAAATCCTATTGGATAGCGTGTTCATGCCATTATCGACAACAGCCAGTGTTTTCTCTAAATTCTCCCTGTCAAGTTGCCTTAAACGTGTAGCAGCTTCAATTTGAGAAAGTTTCCAAATTTCATTATACATAGCATATAAAAACCGCTTCAAGCGTTGTCTTCTAGGACCTAATATGAAATCCTGTAAATCTATATTGTCAGAAAGAGTGTTCAGGTGTTGTTTAACCGCTGTTAAAGTGTTCGTCTGCACCCATTGCTGGCACAGCTTACCCACACTGTATGTTGTAATTATACCAGTATGTTGACCTGATAGAAAGCGAGGGTCTGGTCTATTAATGGTAAAACCCCCGGGATTGTTCAAAAACCGCCTCTGACACTCATCAGTGTCGGTGGGCCACACTAACCATCCCCCGGAACGGGAAAGTGAAGAATTGTAAGCACCAGCCTGAACCAGTGCATCCAGACTGCCCTCTGAAATATTCAAAAAGCGTTGCCAATCTTTAAACTTTGTTGGTGTAGGGATATTGGGTGTGTTGAGATCTTTAATTTGAGCTAACCCCAGGCATGATGTCTGCTCAACAGTATCATTCAAAAAAATCATTTGCACAGGAATCAAGCAAGCTCGAAACAAAGCCTCCCTACCCTGTATTTGCCAATCTCGTGTACCCCACACGCTTTTCAAATCTATAGTGTTCTTCCAATATTCATAACCTTCAATCGATAGTCGGGAAACAAAAGGATCAGAATAAATCAATTTTGTATCTGTCAGCAATAATTTACCAATTCGTGCTGCAGGTAGTTTAAAATAATATGATTCAGCTTTCTTTGTATCATGCCCAGAAAAGTATGTGAATTTGCCACTGTAATACTTCGGACTCCCCACCTGTGGTGTTGAACAGTGTTCCCACTGTGTGTAATTAAAGAGAGGCCTATATCTAGTTGCACGGTGCAGGTAGTGATGTCCCCAATTGTGATAGCAGAACATTTCCCCATAATTCATCGTATAATCATATACATCATCACTTCCAAAAGCGGAATAGTCCTTCATTTCAGTTAGCATTGAATCAACCGTTTGGACATCCCACTCATCAGAGACAAATCAGACATTGAAATTTTTAACACGTATGGTACTTGAATTATCTCTGTAGGCCCGTATATATCGAACGGAACTTTGTCCCATACAATCCCATCAGGAATTGGAATAGCTGTAATATTGACAGGGGACAAATCACGTCGGACTTTGTGTGATGAACGATGTGGTGTTAGAATTACATCAACGGGCTCTACAGAGGAGCGATCAGCGATATAGTGACCATTAATTAGTAAAAAGAAAACAGTCACAAAACCAATCCATAAAAACAATGCAATAAATGTCAAACAGAACCAGAGATAGTTCCATGGATATTTAAAATAGTTCTTTTTAAGCCAATGATAGAATTTGCTACAATTAAAGAGTTTGTCAGTCTCAGCTGAGGATGAATCTGAAGAAAAATCATCTATATCTACAAAATAGCCAGACGAAGTCTCCGCAAATACAGGACACATCGAACTCCCATCCACTGCTTGTGGAGGCTCTTGATAGTCAACGTTATTAGTTGTGGAAGTATTAGTGTAAAATACCGCCAAATCCTGAAGCGGGTTGTTCACCGAAGTTGTTACTGGAACCAATAAAAGTTCATTTTCTGCCCTCCCCATGGTCGAGGAAGTGTCCGGAACAGCAGTCGACATAGTTGCATAGTCAGTAGTAGTGATATTCATCCTACTATGTAGATGGATGTCCTGTTGGGTAGTGAGAGGGGATCGGGAACTACCCAAGGAACCTCCTGGTCTACTGTGAAGAATCGGCCACATGGTGTAATTTGATGTCATCAATTGAGATAAATCTGTATGATTTTGAACCAGACAATGGTGGAAGGATGACAGTCCTGGTGCCTTTTATCCCTAAGACCTGTACAGGTGCTCTGTATGATGGACCAAATTCTTTTTTCACAGCGATCTTCTCTCGAACCAGATCCCCAACTTTAGGAATCCAGCCAGTCGAAGTTTTCGCCAAGTCCCTTATTCCCAAGGTGGCAGCACTCGCAGATGATTTATCATCACGGAATTGTTGAAGCTCCTGTAAAACAGCGAGACGTTCTTTTATGTCAAATGGTGTATCTGCTGCCACCACACCAGGGGCATCAAGATTGGGAACATACATAGGTGTCCCAAAGAGAACCTCATATGGAGACTTACCCCCCAAGGACCGTCTTGGCAGATTATTCAGTGCTCTCTGGACCCCATATAAGTGATGCAACCAACTGCGGCCTGAACCTAATACTCGAGCTATTAAGGATTGCTTTAGATCATGATTCCGCCTCTCCACGACCAAATTTCCCTCGGGATGGTATGGTGAGGAGTAATGGAGCTCAACACCCATCGTCCTCATGGTGTCCCTGAATGCCTTAGAGGCAAATGCAGGGCCCTGGTCCGAATGGAATGCTGCAACCGCATATGTACCGATAAAGATCAGCAAATCTTTTATAACAGTCCGTGCGTCAGCCGACCGTTGTGGCCATACCCACAGGAATCTAGAACAGGAATCTACAGCCACTAAAATATATTTGTATGCACCATCAGGTTGTAAGGGACCACAATGGTCCAAGTACACACACTGGAGTGGCTTGTCTGACACTAAGAGAGAGGTCTGCCTAGGGCGTCTGATATTAGAACCTTTAATCTGCTGACAAATGTCACAGCAAAGGACATACTGTTTAGTCCGTCTGCATAGACCAGGCCACCAGTACCGTTGCTGTAAAATGGTGATAGTGGCCTGTATGCCAGCATGTGCAGAAGCTACCCCCTCATGTGCTGCTGTAATCAGTCCTAATCTTTGATCTTCATTTGGGATCACTCGATCACCAACATCAGGAATCGTTGCAAATGCAACATTCTGTGCACTGATATGATAGGTATAATTCATAGGGTATCCTTTCGGAAGGGTTTTTTTCCGCAGCCGAGGCTTTAACTGCAACCAGTATTTCATTATCCAATCTCGTCCGTGAACGAGTCATCGCAGCCACAGAAGCCGTAGCTACTGATGCTTTGGCTGCTTCATCAGCCAATGTATTACCTGCAACATGTATTCCTACACGTTGGTGTCCCAATGTATGAATTACATGGACACATGGCAGCTTATCCTTAAGATCAGCAACCCTTCCCCACAATATTCTGTGTTTAATGGTGTTCCCTTTAGAATCTCTGAACCCGTTCAGTTTCCAATGATTGAGGTATTCATTGTATGACTGGACGCAGTAGTACGAATCACAGACGATCAAAGTCTGTGTTCCTGGGTCTGAATGTTCAAGCGCTAGAAGAAGAGCCTTAAGCTCGGCCAACTGGGCTGTGCAGTCCCCTAAAGTCTGCGTGTAGGTATTATGAGGATGGAAAACTCCGTCTTCCATGACCCCACACACGGCTGCGCAAGCCGCCGAGTATTGATGTTTAGTACCTACTGACGGTTGTGCCGAGCCGTCAGTATATATGATGGAATCATAACTGTCTATTGGCAATATGTGCATGGGAGTGGGGTACTCCTGCTCATACTGGAGAAATTCTTGCGTCTGAAGTCTTGGGTCAAACACATAGTCAACATCAGTGGCGGTCAGAGACGTTGCCCATTGAATCCAGCGTGGATGTAATGCTTTAGCGTTTGGAACGCTCGCTTTAGTGACAGCCTCTAAGGCCGGTACTGGGGAGACAACAATAATGCGCTTCCCCTGGGCAAGTGTCCTCTCTTTTATGACGGCCATCTGAACTGCTGTCAGAATTTTTTCAGTAGGAGCAAAACGTTTTTCAGCATTGGAGTACAAATGTGATTTGTATGCTATCGGCACTGTGTCTCCCTCATTAAAGGTGACATAGGTAAATCCAAGGGCACCAGCTATTATTCTGATGGCCAAATTTGTTTTATTGTCACGTGTGTATAAATGTCTAGCTTCCAGTAAGTCTTGTTGTAAATCCCTAAGGATGTGTGTGTGTTCAATTGTCCATTGCCTGCTAGAAAAATTAGGCCGAATTAAGTCATAAAGTGGTTTTATGCGTTCAGCATAATCCGGAATGTATGTTCTGCCAAAATTAAAGAAACCCAGTAATGACTGTAATTTTTTAAGTGTATTTGGAGGCTGTAGTTGAGCACACTTTTCTAGGAAGTGCGGGGCCAGGCTTTTTCCCTCGTTTGACAG
Organism: Pleurodeles waltl; assembly: GCF_031143425.1. Taxonomy (NCBI): domain Eukaryota; kingdom Metazoa; phylum Chordata; class Amphibia; order Caudata; family Salamandridae; genus Pleurodeles; species Pleurodeles waltl. The sequence continues at coordinate 1,137,201,943 of NC_090439.1, forward strand.
CTCATATCCTAGGAACAATACACTAAGAAAAGCTATCTTACTTTTCTTAAAATTAAATTTATAGCCTAATTCTGCAAATCCCAATATGATCCGATCGACCCTCGCAAGATGAACGTTGAGGGTGTCATCCGTGAGATATATGTCATCCACATAGGATAATGCATTGGAATCAAGCTCGTGCAAGATTGAAGTTACACGTGACGAAAAAAGTCCTGGACTGTTTTATAGCCTTGGGGTATACGACAAAAGCGTTTTTGAGAGCCAAAAGAGAATGCACTTAGGTCCCTACTTTCATGTGCTAAATTCTGGCAGAAAACCCATTAGATATATCCAATGTAGTTTTATATTTTTTACGCACTATATTATTGACCAGCGCTGTGCTGTGTGAATTTTGTATAGCATATGTGCGTGTATGACTATTCAAATGTCTATAATCAACCACTATTCTATATGAATGATCAGGTTTGGCAACGGGAAATAGGGGATTATTCATTGCTGATGTACAGGGCTCTATTACTCCCTGATACTCAAGTTGTGACAGTATCTCCGTCACTGGAGTTTTCGCCTCATGTTTAACAGGGTATTGTGGCTGTGGTTGCGGCGTAGACCGAACGGGAATAACATGACAAGGAGAATCCTTGTCCCAACCTACATGATTACGGTATAGTGCAGGTGCCTGTGCTAAAGCCCATTCAGCAGCATAGGCTCGTTTGTCTGCGTCTGGAACAAGATTGGAGAAAGAAGGCAAAATGACATCTTCCCCATGCTGGAGCTTGCGGACATGTTCAGGCGGCCAATCTCTCTCGGCCAACAAGATATCACTAGCGAGTTCATCCCAGAATATTACACTAATAATACATTCCATGTCTCCCTCAATCTGAATCGTCAAATCATAAACCCGATCGGGTGGGAGTACGCGGCCATCCGCCGTTTCAACTGCGATGTAATCGCTAGTTGCTGTCACAACCAGATGATCTTTCAGACTCTGGCGACATATCGTGACCTCTGCCGCGCTGTCCAACAGAGTCACTGCCCACCTCTTGTTCCTCAACAGTGTTCTCAATACTACTGGCATTTTTAATGGTCAGTGCCGCCACTTTCTTCTTTTTAAATTGTGGCTTTTGCTGAGCAGTCTTTTCTTCTTTTTTAATGGTAGACTGCGGGGAGTCTTTCTTTTCTTTCACGTATTCCGGACGTCGATCTTGACGGCCCCCTCTCTCGCTACGTCTATCCGGTGCGTCCTGAAAGGAACGAGAAGGACGTGAATCAGTATATCTGTTTGGAGTTCTAATGTTATCCCTATTCCTGAGATTATATCTCCTTTTGGAGTACTCTGGATGTGGAGAATCTGCTCTTTTATTTCTCCTATCTTTGAAATCTTTTTGTTTGTCCCAGCGCTTTTTAGAGCCCTCTTGTGCTTGCTTTGTACCTTCCTTATGGGTGGTACTTGGTACGTCCAATATTTTAGGTTTGGCTCCTAGCCCATCCCGTCCTATACTAGTATAGGTATCTGATATTATTTTTGGTAGCTGTGTCTCTTGGTCCACATTTGGAGTTTCTCGGAGACGCTGGCGTATTGCCAGTGCCACCGCTTCCCCTTTAATATTACTTAGTATTATCGAGGAGACGGCGTCAAAATTACGCATTAATTTCATCCCCAGATCTAGGGCCGGTGAAGCCCCATGTTCATTTTGTATATGTTTTAACACTTCCGGTAAATTGGCAAGTGTAGGGGTACCATGTGTGGTAGTATATACGGCAGCGAAGACTGTACCCCAAGTGGCACATTCATCCACCGAGGGAACCATCCCAAATGGCAAGCACATAGTGAGCAGCCTATGTTTTTCCTGTGGCCCCGTATGGGGGAACACAGCTTCCAGCTGATTCGTTTTCTGAGCAATCCAGAACGGTATTTTTTCTCGTTCCGTGGGCACTTTACCCATAATAGTATGTACTGTTTGTGGATTAATCCCAGTAGCGAATTGATATCCACCAGCAACTGGTGGCGCTGGACGCGCTGGTGTCGTGTTCAATGTTCGCATTACGAACTGAACCAATCGTCTATATAATGCCACTAATTCATTATATAGTACTCTTAAATCTGCGATCGGCATATTCATTATGCCCGGGTGAGGTGTATATGTGGCAAACATGGGCCATGTAGGCCCTTCATTACTTAACGGACCCAGCCTCACCCGTCGTTGTACATGTGGTAGGGCGCCTTCAAACCAGTTCTGATGCTCTTGATACGTGAGCGGTATTTCATGATACTGGTATGCTTCGTATCGTACTGGAGCGTCTGCAATCTCATAGGTGTGAAATGTGTGCGTCCGTTGGTCAGCCTCAGGAAAGGCAACCCAACAGTAAAATGTTTCTGTTTGGTACGCTTCAGCTGCTTCTATAATTAAAGTAACCTCCCCGCCCTCTTCTGTTAGGCCATGCGATAATAAATGTTGTGTAAGTGCATGTCTAGCATTTGCAGGAATATCTATGGCATTAGCCATGTCGTATTTTGTTTAGAGAAACGGAACACCAAAACAGGGGAAGTTTTCCTTTTGTAAGTCCGAGCTCGAACAACCTACAGCCTAATTAGGGGTTACCTGTTCGGCTGAGGAGGATTTTTGCCAAAGACCACGGACGTCTCCGTATAATGGTACTGAGGGTACCTGTTGTCTGTGAGACTGTGATAGTCAGGGTACCCGTAAATTAGTGCCTATACACCATCGTTGGTGGCGCCATGTCGTAGTTTGGACTCTTGCTCTGAGCAAGACTGCCTGGTCTCAGGATGACAGTACTTTCGTATGTAGGTGACTAAGGGGGTCATTCTGACCCCCGCGGGCGGCGGAGGGAGCCGCCATATGGCCGCTCCGACCGCGGAGGCCATTCTGGCTTTCCCGCTGGGCTGGCGGGCGACCGCCAGAAGGCCGCCTGCCAGCCCAGCGGAAAACCCCTCCCCACGAGGAAGCCGGCTCCGAATGGAGCCAGCGGAGTGGGTATGTGCGACGGGTGCAGTGGCACCCGTCGCGTATTTCAGTGTCTGCATAGCAGACACTGAAATACAAAGTGGGGCCCTCTTACGGGGGCCCCTGCAGTGCCCATACCAGTAACAGGATGGCGGTATGGGGTGTCAGAATCCCCATGGCAGCGCAGCGCGCTGCGCCGCCATGGAGGATTCTCATGGGCAGCGGAAAACCGGCGGGAGACCGCCGGTTTTCCTCTTCTGACCGTGGCCGAACCGCAGCGGTCAGAATGCCCTGCGGGGCACCACCAGCCTGTTGGCGGTGCTCCCGGACCGCCGGGGTCAGAATCACCCCCTAAGTCTCTTCCTACAACTAGTTGTAACTGTTGTCCAAACCTTACCGGCTTACTAGCAGTACCTCACCAGAAACACAATAGTATAAGGTGATTTGTAGCAGTCGCTTACGCATGGACTCAAATAAGATCTCTCAGGGTTGTCGTGGTTAAACGGGAATTACCCTTTTCTCACAGATTTAGTATGTCTCATACAAACAAAGGCAAAAACACAGATGCAGTGAAGTTAAAATAGTTTTTATTCAACATAACTGCAATTTGCGATAAGTTGAATGAACTGCAATGATTAGGATAATGAATATACCAAGCAGTAATATTGTAAAGAGGAGAGTCATTGTTATAAAGACCCCCACCATTATGCAATGTATGAAAGAAATATATGTATATGTATAAAAAATGGAATAAGCCCTAATACCCTGAATAGAGTAAGTCTAACCTCCTATCTAGAAAAGGAGAGCTGGGTTTGTTAAACCTAATCTGCCTAAGCCGTGTCCATGAGAGGAGCCCCCAACCCTCGTTACCTTGGAATGAGGTCTCTATCTCAGTCTCCGCAGGGACACGAAGTCTGGGTCAGCGTCAAGATGACTGCAGCATCGGTATCAGCGATGGTGGCGATGCCCTCTGGTCGGAATCCCTCTGATTATCTGTCTAAAAGTGTGTTGTATTTATACAGATCTACAAGGTCCCCTGACTTAAGTGTTATTCATAACAATAGATAACAGGCATGCTTGGGACGGCAATTAATATCAACAATTCCCTCGAAAGTATAGAGAGGGAAAATCCCTAAGTGTGAATGCCTACTGTATGTTTGTCTTTCGCGCTTGATCTTGACGCCTTGGCGCAGTGACACTGATAATAGAACTCATAACAAGTGGCCTAACTATAAACAAGGCCGCCATCTTAACAGAAATAAATAATTAAATGGACTAAGACAGAGCAAGCTAAGTAGGTTAAAAGTCACTGGGTGACGGGGGCACGAGTTTACAAGCCTATGGCTAAGCTAACTCCTGTTACCCTGGTAAAATAAACTAGGATTCACTACAGTTCGAGTCAACAAAATTTCGACTGAATGAGGAACCATTATTGTCAAGGGATGTCCCATCACTATGCCTTCACACTGCATGAGGCTTTGACCAACTGCTGCAACTGCGCGCAAACAACCCAGTAAGGCTGCTGCGACGGGGTCCAAAGTAGCTGAAAAATATGCTACAGGGTGGTTTGCACTTCCATGGACCTGTGTTAAGACAGACAAAGAACAAGCATCACTTTCATGACAAAACAGTAGAAAAGGTTTTGTGTAATCAGGCATACCCAAATCTAGTGCCCTGCACATGCACTCTCTCAATTCCATGAATGACTCAAGCTCCTCTTTGGATAGGGTTATGGTGTATGGTTCGTCCTTAATCTCTTTGCCTGTCAGCTTTATTAAGGGTTTTGAGATAATTGAAAAGTTGGGTATCCACTGGCGACAGTAGCCCACCATTCCCAAAAACATCCTGGCATCTCTCTTTGTTGTCGGGGGGTTCATTTGCAAAATGGCAGTCACCCTTTCCTTCAAAATTCTCCTGAACCCTCTCTCAATCAAGTGTCCTAAGTACTTCACCTCTTTCTGACAGTACTGCAGCTTTTTGGGTGACACTTTATGTCCGTTCTTTCCCAAATGATTCAGTAAGGCAATTGTGTCATATTTACCGTCATCTTTTGGCCTGGACGCAATCAGCAAGTCATCAGTGTACTGTACTAGAGTCGAATTGAAAGGCAGTACTACGGATTCTAAGTCCTTTTTCAATATCTGATTGAAGATGTACGGTGACTCAGAAAATCCTTGAGGAATTCTTCACCAACTGTACACCTTGTCCAGGAATTTGAAACTGAATAAAAACTGGCTGTCCTCGTGAAGAGGCACCGAAAAGAAAGCTTGTGACAGGTCTACAACGGTGAACCATTCAGCATCACACGGGACCTGAAACTGCTGGATTGGGCACTATGGGGCAACACTTCACCACAATCTTGTTTATTTTTCTCAAGTCCTGCACAATTCGAACCTTCCCACAAGGATTTTTCAGACCCATTATCGGTTAATTACATGGGCTACTCAATACTTCCTTCAGGACTCCCTGTTTCATAAAGTCCGCAATTATTTGTGACACCTGGATGAGAACGTCTTGTGCCATGTGATATTGTGGCATCTGGGGAAACACTGCGTTTGGCTTCGCTTGAACTTTAACTGGTTCCACTCCTTTTATCAGTCCCACTTCTTTTCCTGTCAAGTCCCACACTTTCTCTGTCACCGTTCCCTGTAATTCGGATGGTAAGTCAGTCATTGTAAGCATCGGGAACAATGTTATCAAAAGGGCAAACTTCATTTGCAGCTTCTGTTTCTGACTCTAAGAACTGACCATCATCCCCTTCATCATCACTGTTTGTCTGCACCTCAGTTCCATCATTGGAACAGGTAATGGAACATTTCATTTTGCACAGTAAGGGCCAGATGTATCAAAATATTTTGCACTCGCAAACGGCGAAATCGGTAAAACTGCAATTTTTAAATTTAATATGTAAAGCACACATGCCCTTTTGGCACGTGTGTGCTTTACATGGTAAAAAAAAAAGTTTGGGGGTGCAGGAGAGGGGGCCTTAGGCCCCTAGCACCCTGGCCTATTGCATTTCCCAAATTGCGATTTCTGGTTCAGAAATCACAATTTAGGAAATGCAAAAAATTTGCAGCTATGGGCCAACAGGCCCATAGCTGCGAATGGGGCCAGTATCGCAATTTGCGATTCGGTAATTGCATTTGTGATTTTTAAGAAATCGCAATTACCGAATCGCAAATGTGATACATGGCCCTTTGCGAGTCGGTAATTGAAATTTCTTAAAAATCGCAATTACCGAATCGCAATGGGCCAGAATCATACATCTGGCCCTAAAAGTTTAGGGCCAGATGTATCAAAATATTTTGCACTCGCAAACGGCGAAATCGGCCGTTTGCGAGTGCAAAATCGTGGTCTGCAATGCATCAAAGGCATTCGCAGACCACAAAATGAAAATCGCAACAACTGAGATTTTCTGCGTTGCGACCTGGATTTTGCGAATCGCAATTTGCGATTCGCAAAATCCAGGTCGCAAGGCAATTCTGCAAAAAATAGCAAATTGCGATTTTTCGCAGGATGGTATTTTGCACATGCAAAATACCATTGTCTGCAACCAGGTGGTAACCTTGTGAAAAATTAAAAAATGCAGTAAAACTGCATTTTTAAATTTAATATGTAAAGCACACATGCCCTTTTGGCATGTGTGTACTTTACATGGTAAAAAAAATTAATTTGGGGTGCAGGAGAGGGGGCCTTAGGCCCCCAGCACCCTGGCCTTTTGCATTTTAGGAAATGCAAAAAATTTGCAGCTATGGGCCAACAGGCCCATAGCTGCGAATGGGGCCAGTATAGCAATTTGCGATTCGGTAATTGCATTTGCAATTTTTAAGAAATCGGAATTACCGAATCGCAAATGTGATACATGGCCCTTTGCGAGTCGGTAATTGCGATTTCTTAAAAATCGCAATTACCGAATCGCAATGGGCCAGAATCATACATCTGGCCCTAAGTCTCTTCCCAATAGGGATACCGGACTTGAATCGCAGACTACAAACTTATGCAGTCCCTGGAAGTTGTCAATCTCAACTTGCACTGGATCTGTAATTGGATTCGTCAAGTACTGGTTAGCTGGGGAGGAGCCAAAATGGCGGCCGGGACGGTCGCTTGATTCGAGCGCTCCGTCTCCGGCTCGACCAAAATATCCTGAAGGGCGCCCCTCGGAACCCCGCAGCCGTAACCGAGGCGGTGGCTTCCCTGAGACGGACTGGGGCATTCGTTGCTGCGGACTGAAAGCGGCCCGGGAGGAACGAGCGGGCCGGGGCCTGGCCGCGGGGGGCTTGCGCCAGACGCGGCGACCGGCGTGAGGAGCTACTTCGGCGGCCCCGGGCGCACTTCTGCCCTGCGCGGCCGACGCCCGCCTTTATTATTCGCGGCCATAGGAGCCGATGCACCACGGCCGTAGGAGCCGATATTGGACCGCCGGTCGGAGCGGGCCGTGACCCGGGGGCGGAGCCCTGCACCCCCGCGGCGCAGCGGGAGGCCGGCGCGGGCTGGTGCGCGCGCCTGGAGCTGGGCCAGATAATTGAGGCGCCATCTCGAGTGACGCCGTGGCGGAGATGCGAGGACGCATCCGGATGAAAGGAATGGGCACTCCCACCCAGGACTAAACTATACGGCAGTCACTGGCCCAAGAGGGAGCAGAGGAACATGAGCAAACGCCGGCAGACTGTGGTAAGGGGGGAAACCTGTGGGGATTGACTCGCTCCACGCGGAGTGGGCACTCCCGGACTCCCAGCCCCCCCTCCCACTGCCTCACCAACAGCACTACTCTCCTGCGTCCCTCGAGGTGGAGATAAGCAGCGCTTGAAAAGTAGAGAAGGGAAAGGGGGAAAAAAAAAAAGGGGCTCAAGCCCAGTGCGCACCGAGGGCCCCCGCGGGCTGGGCCTTGGCGGCTTGTGCGGTGCGGACGGCTGGCGTGTGTTGCCTGAGCCCCACGGTCGGCGCGTGACTTGATTGCCCTGCGCTGGCGGGGGGCCTGCCTGCGCCTCCGGGCAATCGCTCCCCTCTTCGGTCCCTCCGGGCTGCGCCGCCTGCCCCGGCCTTCAATCACGTCCCCTCTTCTCTCCGCGGACACCTCCGGCACCAGGCTCCGCCGCAACATACGAGGACGAGAGTACTTCACTCCAGCTGTTACGCTCCCCACCCACATGGGGGGCACCGTGGATAGTCCTCTGGGGACCTGATGTCGGACTGCCATGGAGCCCGATGGCCGCTGCACCTATTAGAGAACACATGGCGACAGACAACAATCACGCATAAGCAGGAACACGCTCTCCCCTGGCGCTGCTGGCCACCCTCACGCCCCCAACGCCAAACGTGGACACCATATTGAGGACATTCAGCAAAAGTCTAACCTGCCGAACCAAAAGCGCCAAATAGTGCGAAGCTACTGCAGACTAGGAGGAGATCCCAGGACAGCCAAAATGGCCGGCAGAGCCAAGTCAGCTAAGAACTCGGACCGTAACACCCATGGACCAACACCCACCGACCAACAATCTAACACGTCCCTACAGTCACTGGAAAACACTCTTATGACGCATTCTGCTCAGTTCGAGAAAGTATTGCAGGCGATTTTGGACACTAAATCATCTCTAGAGAACAGAATCGACGCAGTTGCACAAGACTTGAACCTCCTACGAGTGGACCACCGAAGTCTAGCTGAAAGAGTGAAAACGGCTGAGGTTGAAATATCCGACTTAATCCCAATGGCGCAAGGAAACCAGAAACAGATCCAGCGCATGGACGCGGAGCTGAAGGTACTTTGGAGGAGATCGGAAGAAATGGAGAGCAGGGCGCGCCGCAACAACATGAGATTCCTGGGCTTTCCGGAAAGTATGCGGCAAATGGAGTCGGAAATTCAGTTGGAGCAATGGCTAATCAAGGAGGTGTTAAATGGTTCTCCATCTAAGTTTTTCTCAGTTGAAAGGGCCTATAGAATTCCAGGCAGACCCCTGGCCCCTGGTCAGCTACCTAGACCACTGATCGCCAGATTCCTGAATTATAGAGACCGTGATGCAATATTACAACAATTTCGCAATAAGGGCCCATTTAAGTATGAAGATTCGACTATAAACGCATACCCAGACTTAACACAGGAGGTGCAGAACCAACGCAACTCTTTTGTTAAAATTAAACAACGCCTACGAGAACACAACATAAAATATGCCTTGCTCTTCCCCGCAAAACTAAGGGTAGTAGCGGAGGACCGCACCCACATATTCACAAACCCCGAGGATGCTTGAACATGGCTGCACGCCAAGGGCCTAGCTCATCCCGGGGAAGACACGGAAGGGGATGAGAAATGGCAAACCCCTGCTGCGAAGAAGCAATCCAAAAGACGAACCAGGGGCCAGCCTAATGACTGGCAGGCAGCAGAAGAAAGAGCAAAGGTGCTTTACACATACAAAGCAACAGTGCAACTGCTGGGAAACCCCCAGAGCTGGGTTCGGACTCGGACATGGCCAGTTCCACATCTACAATAATAGGAGAGCTGGGTGGGCCAAAGATCACCCCCAGATCTGCAGACAAACTTTAAGTTGCACACATCCACCCTCTGGGACCGCCAGTGATGAAGCTCGAAACCCGAAAACCTCCAGTGATTCTGCGGTGCCATCGAGGCCCGGGGCAAATGTGCCTCCAGCAATATGTATCTTTGATATAAATACTAAGCTAAGTTATATGGGGCGCTTGGGGGCGGGTCGCGGGTGGCGGAGCGATGCTGGAGGGAGTAGTCTCACGTCCCGAGGGGCGCCCAGTGGCATTAGCAGACTAAGGGGGTTATTACAACTTTGGAGGAGGTGTTAATCCGTCCCAAAAGTGACAGTAAAGTGACGGATATACCACCAGCCGTATTACGAGTCCATTATATCCAATGGAACTCGTAATACGGCTGGTGGTATATCCGTCACTTTACCGTCACTTTTGGGACGGATTAACACCTCCTCCAAAGTTGTAATAACCCCCTAAGTCTGCGGAAAGATGTGAGCCCCTTATAAGAGCCACATCTGGACGATATGAGAATCCTATTATGTAAATCCAACCGGATTTGGGTTATTACACGTGTTTTCAAGTTCAGTAGTTTCACATTAGTTGTAAGTAGTAACGGGGATTTATTAAGGGGAATTGGGTTTAATAGTTTAGTAGAAACGCATGTACCGGAATCACTCATAGCACACAAAAATCAGCTGCACCCGCCATATTTAATAAATAGCAGCTACAGAAAGGTAGTGACCAGGTGGGCCAACACTAGAGCCCAGACCCCAAACACAGGAACTTTCCCCCAAAACTCCACATGATGCCTCCTAGCAAAAACACCAAAAACCAGTACATCATAATAACATGGAATGTTAGGGGCTTGGGGGCGCTGAGTAAATGGACTGGAGTACATGCCCGACTCAAGCGACTAGGAGTGCATATTGCCATTCTACAAGAGACACACATGCTAGATGGGGACTTACGCGACCTGCGCACGAAAAGGGGAGGCCAACTGATAGGCACAACGTACTCGGCCTTCGCGAGGGGAGTGTTGGTCTGGATAGCAGCGGGAGTCCCATTCCTCTTATCGACACACAAGATAGACCAAGGAGGGAGGTATGTGGTGGTGGAGGGCAGACTAGACAGCAGACAAATAGCATTGGTCGGCATATACGCCCCAAATAGCGGTACCACAGGATTTCTCACCACCCTCACTCCAACATTACTGTCCCACCCCATGGCCCTGGCTCTCTGGGGCGGCGACTTCAACAGCACACCATCTGCAGTATTGGATAGAACTAGTGCCTACCCGAGCCCTCTAGCTAACAGGAAACCCACGAGTCCCCTGCAGGATTGGGCTGGCGTTATGAGACTCCACGACATATGGCGACTAGGTCACCCAGAACGAAGAGAATATTCATTCTACTCAGCACCACGCAACACCCACACCAGAATAGATATAATATGGGGCACTCGCGAAATAGGGGCATTGGTTAGCGAATCGGAATACTTAGCAAAGACACTATCGGATCATGCGCCATTGAGAGTAACACTGAATTGGGGAAGGTCACGACAGGCGGTTCCCACCTGGCGGTTCCAGGCAGAGTCATTACAGAACCAAGCATTTGCCGAATCATTGAAAGAATCTGTAAGCCAGTACTGGGATATAAATGCTATGTCCGCAACAACACGAGCGACAGAGTGGGACGCCCATAAAGTAGTAGTACGCGGAGTATGTATGTCCTCCACGTGGGGAGTGAGACGCTCCTTACAGGCAGAGGTAGGCAAACTTGAGAAGGAGCTCAGGGCAGTGGAAATAGCGGTAGCACTAGGGGAAATCCCCAACACTGTCCTAAAAGAAAGGCGCTTAAAATATAATGATGCAGACAGCAAACTCCGCTGCCATGACTACAACTATCATTTAACTAGGTTGCAAACGGAAAGGGACAGATCAAGCAGGATGCTAGCATGGCTGCTTCGAGAGGATAGACAACAACCTCCAATAGGTGCCAACCGAGTGGGCGCACATGATATGGCTACCACACAAGCAGAAATAAATGAGACGTTTAGAAAATATTACTCAAATTTATACACTAAACGCACCTCATGCACTGCCCCACAACTTGAGGCTTTTCTCGCCGATTCTCTCCTGCCCCAGTTATCACAAACGGATAGAGAAATAATAGAAACCCCCATGACAATGGATGAAATAGAACTAGCCCTAGCACAACTGCCCAGAAATAAAGCGCCTGCGGCTGACGGTCTCCCGTCGGAATACTACAAGGCCCACTTATCCTGCCTGAAACCTCATCTTCTAAAAGTGTTCACAGAAGCGTGGACTAACGAATGCCTGCCCACATCCCAAAGGGAAGCTATGATCGTTGTACTCCCCCAACAGGGCCGGGACCATACAGATGTCAAATCCTATAGACCATTATCGCTTCTAAACACTGACTGTAAAATATTAGGCAAAGTACTAGCTAATAGACTAGCTCCCCTCATGCACTTGCAGAGTCCACGTGCCTGGAGTCCCGGTTGAAGGGGACCCCCCTGATAAGGTGGCTGACATCTAAACACCCCAAGACGGAACAGGTCAACCCACTGCTTGCAGTTGCGCACGCGTGCTGGGCTAAATTTGTGCAAAGAGGGGCAGATAAACTCCCTTACTCCCCACATATTCCACTGAATTACCTATTGGCGGTGACCGCAGCCGGTACGCGAGCTGCGCGGGCGTGGAATGAAGCAGGAGTACAGACAGTGGGCGTTTGCTTCGAAGATGGCAAGTTAATGTCATTCGAGGCCCTCCAGGCCCTCACGGAGATAAGCCCCGGCCAGTTCTTGACATACCACGCCATATGCCACGAAATCAGAAAAATATGGGGGGCAGGTATCTTGGAACCGGCGATCTCCCCTGTGGTTCATCATCTCTTTCAATATGATGACCAAATAAAAATAATATCCAGTCTGTACAAAATCCTCAACAAATCTCCCGAGCCACAGGCGGAGAAAGCCTGGGAGAGATGGAACGCTGTGCTCCCCGCCCCGATCCCACAAGCGGACTGGCCAAAAGCCTTGTTTCACGCCTGTGGCGTGTCAAGGAATCCCAGATTTAGGTACACTCAATTCAATTTCACGCATCAAACATATTTGTCCCCAGCCAGGATAAAGCGAATGTTCCCCGAATCCGAGCCAGTATGCCCTAGATGTAAAGCACCGTCAGTATCCTTCTACCACATGGTATGGGACTGCCCTAATACACAAACCGCCTGGGCGGAAGTGGTACGGGAGATATCCGAGCTAACGGGGCTTGTGTTGACAGCGGATCCCGGGTCCTGCCTACTGGGTCTGAGAAAGAGACCAAAAAAACAAAGATACCTGCACAAGTTTGTAGACCTAGCTTACTTAATGTACAAAAGATTGATAGCAGTACACTGGAAAGCCCCCAAAGCTCCTGACTGTAAATCTTGGCATTCTCTAATACTACGCTGCTCTCGCACTGAATACCAGGTACTAAAAAGACTGGCGCGAGAGGGGAGACAAAATACAGGGTGCACCACCTGGGAAACTCTGGTAATCAAACTGGAAGCCAAAAACGACGAGATGCCCCCATGAGCCAGGGAACATATACATACAACAATTGCGATATAAATCTCTTTGCATCTCCCACCACAGAAGTATAACCTGCAGAGCGGCCAGGCATAACAGAGCATACACCTCACCCCCTACTCCCTCCTGTAGTTATAGCCTACCAGCCCCCCAACGCAAGATCATCAACAACGCACAGGGCGTAGCACCACTGGAGCAGTCAGCTGCGCTCAACAACCAGAATGGAGCTTGCACCAGGCGGCCAGGAAATCTACACCCAGCAAAATAGGGCCCACACTGGTCACGAGCGAATACCTCAGAAGATAGCTAACAAACAATAAATTCTTGGCAAGTGTAGCAAGAAATGATACTGAAGGACTGGGAGTGATCCGGGTAGTGTTCATAAGGGGGGGATGCGATTGTTAAATGGTTTTAATAAAAGATAATGCTCTGGGTGATCCTGATGTTGATAATTGAACAGTTTGTATTGCATATTTAAAACATAAAATCAATAAAAAAAAAAATATGTTTTTTTAAAGTACTGGTTAGCTACTCCGACCACTTTTATGGTACGCCCCGAAAGTGGCAATTTCGGAACCTCTGCACTCCTGACTGTAGAGCGTGTAGCTCCGGTATCAACCAAGAATGAAACCTTATGACCCATTACCTTTCCCTCTACATAGGGTCCCCTTTGGTCTACCTCTAGGGATGCTGCAAGCCTGCACTCTTCACTGTCTGAACTGTCATCCGACCATTCCTCATTCATTCCATCTTCACCACGCAATGGGAATTTCTGTACTGTATTATTTTGGCCCATCACTTGACCTGTGACCTGATGAGGAAGCATCACCTGCTGCTGTCCCATTGGAACCATTGGTAGTTGCATTTGCTGTCTAGGTACCATAGGAACCTGCTGCTGTACTTGCTGCATTTGTGCTGGTTGAACACGTGGCATTTGCATTTGCTGCATGGGCTGTAACCCTTACATCTGAACCATGTTATTTTGGAAGTTCGGGTTTTGATTTCTCAGTTTTGGACCTCTCATATTTTGCAATGTACCAACATTAGTGCTTTGTTGAACGACACCATCCTGCACCACATTTGGGCATTCCCGCTTCCAATGCCCCACGCCCCCGCACGCGTGACATAGTGACATCTTTTTCATCCCTTGCGCATCATTTTGAACCATGACGGTATTCAAAACCAGGCCGCGATTCACAATACCTCGACCTCTTGGTTGTGCCTGAAAAACACCATTCCCTTGTGGTTGCTGCTGTATCATCTGCTGAATTCCATTTCCCTGTATTCCTGCCTGCGCAGCCCTTATCTGCATCACCATCACTTTCTCCTTCAACTTTTTCTGCTTCAGCTCAATCTCATCACTACAGTATTTCGCATACTGCAACACCTCATCAATCGGCTTTGCTTGCCAACAGATCAAATGATTCTTAATCATCTGGCTAACCTCTGGTTCCAACCCTTCGACAAATCTGAACACAAGATGGTTCATGTCTTTTGGCTCAATTGTCTCAGTGCCTCTGTAATGTTTGAATGCCTCCAACAACCTCTCATAGTAAGCATGTATTGATTCCTTAACCTCCTGCGAGGTCCGGTCGATTTTCTGCCAATCAGTCACTTTCGGCGACACTTTCTGCTTCAAAAACTCAATCACTTTATGATAATACTTCATCCCCTCCTCAGAGGGTGCTCCGGTCACCTTATTCCTTGCCGGCTCCTGCGTCAGCCAGTCTACCCCTCTCTTGCACTCAAGCCATAAGTCGGGCGGAACAATGATTTCAAACAAGGTATTCAGGTCTTCCCAGAGACACTTTGCAAGCTTCACAAATCTGTTTGTTGATACCACTCGATCGGTTTCTCTCTCAACCTAGGATAATCATTTGTAAAAGATAAGATGTCTCCTCTGGACCACGGTACATGAATTAAAACCCCACCAGCTGGCTCTCTCATTGTTAACATTTTTACTGATTCCGTATCTGGTATAGCTTTAGCTTTACTTGATCCTGGGCTGTCACCTTTCTCCTTGTCTCTTTTCTTAGCCCATCTGCCTTCCCACTTTTCTAATGCTCCCCAGATTGCGCACTTTGTAATATTTTTTTTTAAAGCGCTTTTATTCCGACAGACCTCATGTGCCCGAAGTCTTTTGAATCAAAGTCTAACCTGTAACTTCTTTTCAAATGTTTAGTGTTCTCAATATCAATATTGTATTTGTCTGCCAGGTTTGCTAATTTCTGATGTACCTTGCCTACTTCTTTAGTAATCTTAGGGCACAGGTATCTCAATTCTGCTTCTGTGTATGACTCTAATCTGTTAACCCCCATTGTTCCGTCCACTAATTCAGCAGCTTTCACGCCCATTCTCACAAAGTTCAGGTAATCATCTTTCTCTGACCTTTCTGGTTCCACTGTAGTTACTGTAGTCTTTTGTGATAGGTCTTCTCTAACCACTCATTTAATTGTTGTACCATAAAACCTTGCAATGAAATGTTCCCTGCATGCATCATTGGCGACTGCGAAGCATTCGTACTTATTGTTTGTGGTGTTAACACTCCTAGCCCTGCCTGTCTCATTGCTTCCAACGGGGCTTCAACTGGGCTAAGGTCTATCAAAGACCTTGGTTTTTCAACCGCTTGCTCTCCTGGGGCCATTATCTGAGGGGTTTCTATGGACCCTCCTCTTATTACATCTTGGGTCATTATTCCCTTATCACATACACCAGACTTACTTTGTGCATACAATGGCACCGGTGGACCAACAGTAATTGGCAATGATATTGCAACTGGTGTCTGACCTGGTCCCAAACCTCGTGGAGCAGCAACTTCAAAGGTCTGATCCAGTGAAGCCGGGGCAGGTATTAATGGAGGACCTGCTGCTGGATTATACCCTGGTATCAGTTGTGGTTGCGGCTGGGGCAGCAATTGCGGAGTTAACTCAATCTGCACTAACCTCGATTTTGTATATATCGGGTCTGGCGGCACTATCAGATTTGTAGTAGTCTCTAGTACTGGGACGTCTGGGTAGATTCTCTGTATCTGCGGTGGGGGTTGCAACTGTATCTGCATGTCTGGCGCAGTGGGTACACTGACACCATTCTGTATCAAAGCCGTATCACTAGTCTGTACTGTATTAGTAACTCCCTTCTCCTGCGTCTGGTTCCCAGGACCCGCGCTAGTGCTCGGGACATTGTCGCTTACCGTATAAGGTGGCAGGCAATCATGTAATATCTGATTTAGGAATTCTTCATTGTCTGAATCATCTTCCTCTTCCCAAGGTCTCTTAGTTTCTTTTGGCTTACTAGAGTCTTTGTCTGTTTTACAGGTGGCTTTCTTTCCCTGCGTCTCATCTCCCTGTGTTATAGCTGGGAACTATTTTAATCCATAAACTATTCCCGTCTCCACATTTTGCTCTCATTATCCCACCTAGCTTCCGCATAAGTCTTTTCTGCCCTTTTTATTCTTCTTTGGAATTTTTCTTGTCTCTGTTTAAGAGCCATTAGATCCCAAATCGCTAAAGCCTCATACTGAGCTGGCCTCGGAGGTGGTTTCTGTGCGCTTAACATCCACCTTAAATTTTCTAGAACTCTCGTATTGAACGTCCCGTGTTCTGGGAACGCCAAACATCCCTCTTTCTCTGTTGATTTGTTTCATCCACAAACAAGGCGTGACACCTTTTTCCTCCATGACTATATAAGCTGGAGTTCCCTCAGGCGGTGTAGGCTCCCCTTCACTCGCCATAATGTATGCGTCTCCTTTCAGAGCACTCTTAAAAGCTTTGACAAAATTCATTTTTGCATCTTTTTCTTTTGTTTGTATTTAATCAAAAAGTGACTTTAATTCCCAGGACACTCTTCACCCACCTTTCTCAACCTATTGCCTCTCACGGACGGCAGCCAATCCATGCGCGACCCCTCTCGATAACTGGCCTATCTCAGCGCGGCACCACTGACGTCACACTCACACACCGCAGCTGACAAAGTCTTGCGGCTCGTCCGCCCCTCACTGGATTCACACCAAACTAATGCAAAAATGACTGCGAGCACCTTTAGCAACAACACAAATTTGCAGGTTTACTACAGGAAGGGTAACACATTCGCTTCAGAACTTTACAGAGATTTCACTTGAAGCCTCGGCCGCTACTCTCTCATTTCTCAGTTCCCGCATACGCAAGCAGAATTCAACCCGCGAATCCTACTCCCGACTTGTCAATGGTTCGTTCTAGTGCACTTTAGAACTTGCCAAATCTCCATCGAAGGTTTCATACATACAATTTGACTCAAACTCGACTTGTCAACCACGCCCGATTGACCTACTTAAACCACACAAATTACAACATAAACCCAAGTATCTCCTAAACTTGTCAATATACTCCGGAGTCTTAGACCACGACGGGTCCGTACATGAACAACCAACCACGTGGATAATTTTGAGCACAAAGCGCCACACTCATATGAAGTACGCCGACTTCCCTACTCTCATACTGCGGAGTACGCCCACTCCTACTAAAACAACATTTACCTGGCCTAGATACACACAAACTTCACAAATCACCTGCGAAATGCATAAGCTGAGCAAGCGCAAATCCTACACCACACATGCTATGACGCCGAGAACATTCACAACTCACTTAGGCAGGCTCCGAGATCCCAGGAAAGTCATGGTGAATTTAGAAACACATCATACCTCCAATTTTCATTATTTCAGAAAAAACAGTCTAAACAATAATTCTCCGTCCTAGGGCCCCAAAGGGACAAACCGTCGCTCTGCTACCAGAACTGTTAACGCGTCCCTTTATGATAGTTTATTACACATCAGGACTCGTTTTAGGCCAATGAATCTTTTGACCCAGTTGAGAGACACCTTAGGATGAGATAGCTAATCAATATGTCAATCAATACATCAATAATGTCATCAATATTTATCATAATAATACATTGCAAAGTCATTAATCAATTCAAAACTCTACCATGAACTTGCAGCCAAGAATAACCACACCAGTTTAGTAGAATTTTATGAGTTTTATTCCCTATTAGTTACAGTCTAAGAGCAGATGCGTCAATCTCAAAACCAAGAAACATAATATCATAGTCACCATATGGCAACTTTAATAAGATTTCATTAAAGCAATAATCACAAACATCAGAATATAACACGGCGTGAACATAAATCAAGTTTAGCAGAGTGTCAATATCGCGTCAGTTCAACAAAGCATAGTTTCGGTTGTTTGTCTATTTGTGTCAGTTTTGTTGAACACCTGTCCTAACCACTGATTAGCATTAGCATGTTGGGCTTCATGCAAAACAATTTAGAACACTAATTTGGAAAACATCTAACTAAGGTCTCTGTCAAAAGTAAGCAGTTGGTACCTAGAAAGGAAAAGCGAACAGACAAATCACAATTGCATTGCCATAATTACCCTCCAAAGTATAGGTCAGCGCACAGGTTCAGTCTTCGTCCTCAGGACATCAGGAAAATAACCATCAGTCAGGACTCGGCTCCAGGGCAAAAGGGCACTTCCCTCATAAGGAGTAAAAGTGTAAATGGACAAAACTAAGGGCGAGGATGGTTTAATAAAGTAACAAGTCACCAAACAGAGTGACAGAGTTTCTGGATAAAATCAATAGCATTCCCTAACCCACCTACATGACCTCCCGTGACATGGGTTTTTATCCCTTTTCCATTATACATTCCCCCAAAATTCTATTGGACATTTGCTATACCCCACTATCTTTAACCTATCAGAAAACGTATTAGGTAATCTAACTCTTCACCCCATATTGTTTTACAAGTCTTTGATTGGTCTTCGTAATTGACGTCTTCAGAGATGGCACGTCCGGTATGATTTCATCCTTCTGTAATTCTTTTGCACATCTTTGGTCAGCAGTTCCATTGTCTTCACCGGTTTGAATGACCTTGTACATAACATTAATCTACACTGTTTCAATCTACTTTTAACATTTATTCTGCAAAGGCTGTGTGAACGGATTTAACATGGTTACATTTGTTTTCTAATTTGAAGAAAAAGAACACGCAGGGTCATGTCCCTTTGTGAGTCAGCATACTGAAAAATAGAAAAATGCATTTAATACGAGAGCCAAGGCAGCTAAGCTTCAGCTCATGCTAACTTAAGGCCTATGAGGATTTCAGTACAGATTCAATAACGCAATCATTAGTATGAACTTATTTAAACATAATATAAACATTTTGGTCATTATTATTAGTCTACGTATACATTGGTGGGCACTCCCCATGGTCACAATTCAAGTGCACGTCTAAGCAAAATGACTATCATTATAGTTTCTATGCAGCATTATCACACATTGATTCATAAACATTTCATGTTTATATTATAAAACTACACACTCTCAGTATATACAGAGCCAGCTTCCTACATGTCTCAAATTCTATGTCTCCTGTTTTCACTACATCTTTAGGCTTACCATTGTCAACTTCACTCATTTGTAGTATTATTCAATCACAGACTTCTTTAACCATATGATTGTTACTTCTTCTACGCTGTCTGCTACTCCTGCAACAAACCATAGTATGCCCCTTTTCATCACACTTGCTGCATATAGCCTTTAGTGCTGGACAATCTTTTGAGTTGGCCATGTTACTTATTTGACCTCATTGGTAACATTGACCCTTGAACTCTCCATCGGAAAGCCCCTTACCATTAGGCTGAGTCATCTTGCTAGATTCAATTTTCTTACCTTTCTCTACATTAACTGTGCCTTTGTTATCTGTAGTTTTTGTTATCTCATGAACACAATGCAGCATGTGTTCTCTTTGTTTAGACACTAGAATTACTTCATTGAGAGGTGGATCATCTTTAACCCATAACTCTTCTCTGACCCTCTCTATATTACATGCAAGTAGGAATTGGTCTCTAAAGCGTACATCTTTGAAACACCAAATTTGCACGTTGATGCTAGTTTTCTCAAAGCAGAAATAAATTCTTCAAGTGACTCACCCTTTTTCTGTGACCTTTTACTAAAATGATAGCGCTCTAATATAGTGATTATTCGAGGAATATAACGTATGCCTAATTGTTCTAAGCAAATTGCAAAAGCATTCAACCCTCTTGAATCCTCTGTGCTCAAATCTGATAACTGTTCCAAAACTTCTTGACCTTCTGCACCTAAATAATGTTGTATTAGAGTTAGTTTTCTTTCTAACCCTAAATTTGGTCTAGACTGTTGCATAGTTGTGAAATACTTTTTTCCCCACTTGTTCCATATTAGAGGAGGATCTCCTGGATCTGACAAGAGGAAAAGCAGTGGTGTTACATTTTGCATGTTCACAGCAAGTTAATACAATGTCTGTGGCTCACGGTGAAGAAGACCGCACAGTCAAATTATAAGTAGTGTGTGGACCACTGAAAAAAGTTTCCTAACCCACTGTAAGCTGAAGCAACTGTCAACTTCATGATCTCACAAGTCACAACCCATCAGCATTATGAGTTCTAGAACTCTCAGCATGGATTGTTCCAATAGTAGGGGGAATGGGGAACAGAGGATAAGGGGGAAGATCCCACAGAACCATTTTCAACACCACGTGCGGACCCTACATCAGTGAAGGCAAACTGAGGTACTGAATGGGAGGAAGAGGACCCAAAGGTTGACACTCTGGTGTGAGTAGTGGTGGACGCCGCCGTCAGACACCTTGAAGAGAGTCACAGTCCTAGAGGACTTTCGCATCCTGGGTGAATGACGGTGCCCCCGTTTAGCAGGATGTTGCAAGGTGGATGAGAGGAAGAAAAGTGTTATAATATTTGTTATTGTTTTTTGTTACCGTCCGCTATTCTGGTGTTTGTTTTGGATAAATAGCCAAGGCTATAAATTGCCTAAGCAAACCATTAAAACTAGACTGACAAGGTCACACTAATTAGAAGGGGCATTCATGTTGCTTTAAAAAAAACTCCCCGTTTTCCTTCCTCTCTAAAGCCTGATATAACTATTGAGGAAAAGAAAAGGGAACACAGTGATAAATCTAAGAGACACGGATGCTCTAAAGGCTCTCCCTATACCTCCACTGAGGGTCTCTGAAAGATAAAAGAGAGCGAACGTTAAAAACAGTTTTTTTTTTTTCAATTTTTGTTTAATACTTACCTAATTTCTAACTCTTCATTGAGGGACCAACAATGGCTGTCCTATCTTGAAGATCCAGAAGTGAAAGTAGAGTAAAGATGTAGAGAAGAATCATGGAGGTTTCAAGGCCCTAAGTATCCACCTACATCACTGTCAAGGCGCTTAGAAGACTTTATGCTTCTTCTTTCCCTTATCACTAATGAATCACCATTGGGCAGATCCTTTATCCTTAAGATCCTTAATCCATCAAGAACTAAAAAGAACATCATATGGTGATGTGGGACTGAATGTTATATAATCAAATACGGCTTTAGAAATTCATAATTTACCCAACATAGAGTCGCTGGCAAAATTAAACCAACCAGCTTGGAAAGACCTACTCTGAGGAATTTTAACCAGCAGACAGAGGGATAACGACTTGGCAAAGTCACAACAATATAAACATATGGACCTAGTTTCTGATGCCCTCATCTCACAGAGCCAAGAACATCTAGGATCATATTTGCATGGCTATGTTAAAATGAAATTCCTAAGATTTAGACGGTTTTATATCCCAATCTATAAATCTGAGGGGAAATTAAACCCTACGCTTAAAGGAAAAAACGCCTGTCGACTCCGCGGACATACAATTGAAACCCTATTGAATATTATATGTATTTGCCCCAAAACGTTTGTATTTAAGGAACATTTATTTACAACCGATTTTAACAAAGCAAAAATGAGATTGACGGTTGCTCCTGTTGGATACTGTTTTAGTGTCAGAGATAATAGAGCAATTATTAGGATGATGACATTGTTAGACGAAGTTTACAAAGTGTTGGTCTGTTGAGCTAACAACGGCTTTTATCATTGATCTTATCTTATAGATGTCTAGAATGTTCTAACCATCACCTGATATCTTTCCTGATTGTGATATTTTGTTTTTATTATAATAGTACCTGTTACTACTATTACACCATTGAGAAACCAATATGAGGGAAGTCTCCTACACATTATTTCCAACCCTGACTCCCACACCATTATTTTGCAACTGACGGGTTAACACAGTCATTCCGTCACTTCCATCTGCGGGTCCACCAGAAAGATTTAACAGAGATGTTGTACCGATCTGCTTCCTTCCCGAACAAGCAATTTAAAGTTGCATTTCGCCTACCATATATCAGAAATTACGAGTGGCCTAGCCAATATTTTTGGTGGACAAGGAGGACTCACTGATATATAGTTAGATACTAAGCTTAAAAGTCAGTGCAAAGAAGTAATTTGCAAAGCACATATATACGAAGTCCGGTGACTATCTGCTTCTCAATGTGAGGGAAGGGAGTCTACTGACATATTGAAGCACATTTAACAGGCTTGTGGTGGAAACTAGGGCCCTCATTCTGACCCTGGCGGTCGGTGATAAAGCGGCGGCCAAGCCGCCAACAGGCCGGCGTTCTAAAATATGCAATTCTGACCCTGGCGGGAACCGCCAACACAGCCCGCCAACTTAACACTCCGACCGCCACGGCGGTACAAACAAACAGCGCGGCGGTTCCCGCCAACAGCCAGGCGGCAGACAATGTACCGCCCACCCTATTACGACCCACCAATCTGCCACCTTTTCCGGGGCGGGAGCACCGCCGATAAGAACACGGCGGAAACAGACTACGAACGGGAAAACGCTCACCTCTACGCACTCCACGCGAGATTCCGGCAGTATGGAACCAGAGTTGCAGGTCATCCCGGCACTCCTATTCCTGCTCATATACCAGGAGCACGCCCGGCGGCGCGGAAGACATCGGTGAGTACTGCACCTACGACACAGGGGAGGGAAAAGATTACCGGCACACACCCACCCACCCACACCCACTACAACACACACATCAATGCATTCCCACAGATCACTGTCACAACCCACAAACCACCCCCCTCCGAAATAATGCAAAGACCAAAAGAAGAGATCATAAACGGGCAGATATATTGAAATATGTACACCAGTAATCCCAATAAATAAATAAACTATGTACAAAATATACACAGCTACTAAATGTAGTCCAACCACTGTCCGTGGATCACAGGGGTCCTGTGCAAAGGGGCAAGGCCCAGTCCCACGACAAGAACTCCACGGAGAGAACACTGCAGGGGCATCAGAAAGAAAATAGGACAGGCACCTCAGGGGGAAGGGAAGGGGGGGCACCTCAGCCACTTGAGTACACGACGCCAGATCCACGAGGGGACTCCATGACCACTGGCCCATCCTGGGGAGAGCAAAGCCACAGTCCATACAGTCCATACAGTGGGTGGCCTGCCCACTGGGCCATCCGGGGGAGAGCAAAGCCACAGTCCAAACAGTCCATACAGTGGGTGGCCTGCCCACTGGGCCATCCTGGGGAGAGCAAAGCCACAGTCCAAACAGTCCATACAGTGGGTGGCCTGCCCACTGGGCCATCCTGGGGAGAGCAAAGCCACAGTCCAAACAGTCCATACAGTGGGTGGCCTGCCCACTGGGCCATCCTGGGGAGAGCAAAGCCACAGTCCATACAGTCCATACAGTGGGTGGCCTGCCCACTGGGCCATCCTGGGGAGAGCAAAGCCACAGTCCATACAGTCCATACAGTGGGTGGCCTGCCCACTGGGCCATCCTGGGGAGAGCAAAGCCACAGTCCATACAGTCCATACAGTGGGTGGCCTGCCCACTGGGCCATCCTGGGGAGAGCAAAGCCACAGTCCAAACAGTCCATACAGTGGGTGGCCTGCCCACTGGGCCATCCTGGGGAGAGCAAAGCCACAGTCCAAACAGTCCATACAGTGGGTGGCCTGCCCACTGGGCCATCCTGGGGAGAGCAAAGCCACAGTCCATACAGTCCATACAGTGGGTGGCCTGCCCACTGGGCCATCCTGGGGAGAGCAAAGCCACAGTCCATACAGTCCATACAGTGGGTGGCCTGCCCACTGGGCCATCCTGGGGAGAGCAAAGCCACAGTCCATACAGTCCATAACAGACCCCACTGCCACTGGAGGAGGCAAGTTGGCCAGAGGACATCCTGCAGCCCTGCCCGAGATAGATCCTGCCCTGCCATGTCTGCCAAAGGGCCAGCGGTTCTTGCCTTGAAGGGCCCAGTTCAGCGGTTCTTGAGACGGCGGGGCCCAGTTCAGCGGTTCTTGAGACGGCGGGGCCCAGCGGAGCGGTGCGTGAGACGGCGGGGCCCAGCGGAGCGGTTCTTGAGACGGCGGGGCCCAGTGGAGCGGTGCTTGAGACTGCGGGGCCCAGTTCAGCGGTCCTTGCCCTGAAGGGCCCAGTTCAGCGGTTCTTGAGACGGCGGGGCCCAGTTCAGCGGTTCTTGAGACGGCGGGGCCCAGCGGAGCGGTGCGTGAGACGGCGGGGCCCAGCGGAGCGGTTCTTGAGACCGCGGGGCCCAGCGGAGCGGTGCTTGAGACTGCGGGGCCCAGTTCAGCGGTCCTTGCCCTGAAGGGCCCAGTTCAGCGGTTCTTGAGACGGCGGGGCCCAGTTCAGCGCTCCTTGCCCTGAAGGGCCCAGTTCAGCGGTTCTTGAGACGGCGGGGCCCAGTTCAGCGGTTCTTGAGACGGCGGGGCCCAGTTCAGCGGTTCTTGAGACGGCGGGGCCCAGTTCAGCGCTCCTTGCCCTGAAGGGCCCAGTTCAGCGGTTCTTGAGACGGCGGCCGGTCTATGGCCAACTGCTAATTGCCTGGTGGTGCCCTCCTGGGCAGCGGGGATGGTGCTCCTTCACTGCCCACCTGGGCTGTGGGTGGTGGGGCCCTCCTGGCCAGCTGGGCTGGGTCCTCCCTGGGCAGCGGCAATGGGGGTGGTGGGCTCTCCCGGGGCAGCTGTGCCGGTTCCTCCCGGGGCAGCGGCTATGGGGGTTGTGGGCTCCTCCTGGGCAGCAGGCCTGCTGCCTGACCTCTCCGACTTGCTGCCCTTGCCCTCCTTAGTCGTGGGCCTGTGGCCCTTTCCTCCCTTTGGAGCTGTGGCTGGTGACTGTCTCTGGGTGGTGTCCGGGGGGGATGTAGAAGGCGGGCTCCTGCGGCGCCCCTTCCGCCTTCTGCTCCTCTTCCCAGGGGGTGGGCTGGCTGTCCCCTTGCTGCTGGGCGAAGATCCAGACATGCGGGCTGGCGGGCTCCAATACCCCTGCACCCTTGTCAAGGGGGCTGCAGGGCTGGTGGTGGCTGAGGTGCTCTTCTTACCCCGACGAGAAGGAGGGGGGGGCTCAGGGTCAGGAAAGAAGTTAGTAGTGGCGAGGAAGAGCTTCTTGGGACAATGGAGAGTGGTAGGTACAGTGGGAATGGGAGTGGAGGGAGAGGATGTGGTTGTAGGTGAGTCACGTTTGCTGTCTTTGGGTGCAGGTGCAGGAGGGATAGGCTGTCGTGAGGTGGATGGCTGTTGGGTGGGTGGGTGGCTGCGTTTGTGTGGTGTGGAAGAGGGGGTGACAGACACAGTGGGAGAGGACACAGGGGATGTGTAAATGGCAGTGGGGGTGGTGACTGCACGTGTGCGGACTGGAGTGGAGGGTGTGCTGGTGATGGAAACACTGGCTGATGGTGAGGTGAATGGAGGTGTAAGTGTAGACGTCACAGGGAGGGAGGAGGGAGACGAGGAGGTGAGGGTCACAGAGGTGGTAGTGACTGTTGGCATGTCTGCATCGGAATGTTGCGTGTGTGAATGTCTGCGTGATCTGTGGTGCTTATGTTTGGATGAGCTTCTCTTGGGTGTTGAGGTGTGTGCAGGCTGGTCTGATGGTGTGGGTGGGACAGGCAGAGGAACAGGAGACTGGGAGGAGGGAGTTAGTAGAGGCAGGCAGGAGACAGGGACAATGGCTGCCGTCAGTGCTGAGGCCAGAGCCTGGAACGATCGCTGATGGGCAGCCTGACCCGAATGAATGCCCTCCAGGTACGCATTGCTGCGATGAACCTCCCTCTCCACCCCCTGGATGGCATTCAAAAGGGTAGTCTGCCCAACAATGAGCATGGGGAGGAGGTCAATGACCTCCTCACTGAGGGCAGCGGGGTAACAGGGGCAGGGCCTGAGGTGCCTGGGGCGAAGGAGATGCCCGGCTTCCTGGCAGAGCGGGCACGGGGCGAACGCTGAGGGGCTGCTGGGAGGGCGGAGATGGTGCGCTGGGTGGCGGCTGTACCTATAATGGCGGGGGGCACGGATGGTGCCACCCCCGCAAGGGAGCCCCCTTCCGAGGACGTGTCCGTGTCGCTGCAGGGTCCAGTCGTCCCCGTCGTGGAGCTCCCCTCGCCCTCCGTCTCACTGGTCCAGTCTGACTCTGTGGCATGGCCCTCCTGGGCCATGTGAGATGCAGCTCCCTCCTGCCCCGATGCCACTTCTCCTCCGCCTGATGATGCTGATGCACACAAGCACAGAAAGACAAACAAAAAGGGGGGGGGGAGAGAGAAATAAAGGGATATTGAGTACATGGATCTCCGGTACAGTTAGCGGACATGACAGACACAGATGCCCCCTGCACTAAGTTGCGCACTTGGGGTCCGCTACGCATTCCGTGGAACATGCCCTACACGCCTAGAGTTGACAACTGCACCCATGGATGACACGGCCCAGGGATGGCTGTACTGACAAACTACTGAGGGTGGTGGCTGGGGACACAGGGGCTTACGGGGGTGCCCAGCCTACAGATATCGCCCTGGCCTAGGGGGACCCCCAGCCCTCCTCCCCCACCCAGACACCTCCACTGCGCGACAACAGAGTAGATAATGCTTGTACTCACCTCCTTGTGTCTGCTGTGCTGCCCTCACGCGCCCATCCAATTCAGGGTAGGCCACCGCCAGGATCCGGAACATCAGGGGGCTCAGTTGACGGCAGGCACCCCGCCTACGTTGGGAGGCCATCCCCAGCAGAGACTCGGCGGTCTTCTTGGTCCAGCGGCGGATGTCCTCCCACCTCTTGCGGCAGTGGGTGCCCCGTCGATGGTGGACCCCCAGGGTCCGGACTTCCTTGGCGATGGCACGCCAAATCCCGATCTTCTCATGGGCGCGGACCTATGTGACACGTACAGGGAGGGAGAAATACCACGTTCAAGTTTCTCAGCATTTTCCTTTCCAGTGGCCCAACGCCCCCCATCCCCGCCAGGCCCCCCGCCATGCCCCCCGCCAGGCCCAACATGCCCCCCATCCCCGCCAGGCCCCCCGCCATGCCCCCCGCCAGGCCCAACATGCCCCCCATCCCCGCCAGGCCCCCCGCCAGGCCCCCGCCAGGCCCAACATGCCCCCCATCCCCGCCAGGCCCCCCGCCAGGCCCCCCGCCAGGCCCAACATGCCCCCCATCCCTGCCAGGCCCCCCGCCAGGCCCCCAAGCCAGCCAGTGGCCCCAAATCCATATTGAATTAAACTCACTTGTTGGTCTGGAGGACCGTAGAGTAGCGCATACTGGGGGAGGACCCCATCCACAAGTTTCTCCAACTCCTCTCCAGTGAAGGCAGGGGCCCTTTCCCCAGGCGCAGCAGCCATTGTCCCTTCCAGACCGAGGTCACAGCAACACTTGCAGTATAGGTCCTCTCCTGTGAAAGTTCAAGTCTCAAGTGGATAAGTAGATAGAAAATGGCGGTCACGTCCGCGGCGGTGCGTACCGCGGCGGTGCGTCCCGTCACCGCCGGCGCCCTTCGCCATTGGCTCCTGAAACCCATAGGCTTCAATGTTAACCAATGCGGCTTCGCGCCGCGGTCTTCGCCCGCCGCCCGCCGCGGTGTGCCACGCCAGCGCATTGACCTCACATCCCATTGTCACACTTCACAGGTCAGGCAGCCGCCATTTCCAGGGCCCACATGGCTCAATTTCAACTGCGTCACACAGGCCTAGGCCTTGCATAGCCACTCAGACACGCCATTCACTGCATAGAGAATCGTATACTGTGCTAGCTGTGAGTACGTACCTGTGTGTTGCTTGACTGTGTGCTCCATGTTGTCCTTCCTAGGCACCGTCCGCTGGGTTGGGCGAGGAGACGGATGAATCCTCCCGTGTACCGACCGCTGGTGGACCTGTCGACAATGGAAGAACGCTACATTATCCTGACCTACCGTCTTAACCGTGCCACTATCCATGAACTGTGTGCCCAGCTGGAGCCCGACCTGATGTCCCCCATCCGCCAACCCAAAGGGATTCCCCCTCTGGTGCAGGTCATGTCAGTACTCCATTTCTTGGCAAGTGGGTCATTTCAGACAACCGTGGGAATTGCTTCTGGGATATATCAGCCCATGTTTTCGAAGGTGTTATCCAGAGTGTTGTCTGCCCTGATGAAATCCGTGAGGAGCTACATCATTTTCCCTGAGGTGGGCGAATTGGCTACAGTGAAGGGTGATTTCTACGCCCTTGGACATATTCCCAACGTAATTGGTGCCATTGATGGGACCCATGTGGCTTTGGTTCCCCCAAGAGACAGGGAGCAGGTGTACAGGAACAGAAAAAATTACCATTCAATGAACATCCAGGTGGTGTGTTTGGCTGACCAGTACATCTCGCATGTAAATGCCAAATTCCCAGGGTCAGTGCATGACGCCTACATCCTCAGGAATAGCAGCATCCCTTACGTGATGGAACAGCTACAGAGACACCGTGTATGGCTAGTGGGGGACTCTGGGTACCCCAACCTGTCGTGGCTACTGACCCCAGTAAGGAATCCCCGGACCAGGGCAGAGGAACGGTACAATGAGGCCCATGGGCGTACTAGGAGGGTGATCGAACGCACCTTTGGCCTCCTAAAGGCCAGGTTTAGGTGCCTGCATATGACAGGTGGATCCCTAATGTACTCACCTAAGAAGGTGTGTCACATCATCGTGGCCTGCTGCATGCTTCACAACCTGGCTTTGCGCCGCCAGGTGCCTTTCCTGCAGGAGGATGGTCGAGACGGTGGTGTTGTGGCAGCGGTGGAACCTGAGGAGAGTGACGAGGAGGAAGACGACGGGGCTGAAACAGACAACAGGGACAGAATCATTGAAC
This sequence comes from Pleurodeles waltl, assembly GCF_031143425.1. Taxonomy (NCBI): domain Eukaryota; kingdom Metazoa; phylum Chordata; class Amphibia; order Caudata; family Salamandridae; genus Pleurodeles; species Pleurodeles waltl. The sequence goes on from NC_090439.1 coordinate 1,137,231,017, forward strand.
AGTACTTCCAATAGGACACAGGTAACATTTCAAAGATTATTTAGTAAATGTTAACTACTCTCCTGCATCTCTGCTGCCTGTCTATTTGCCCCAGTGTATGACGACTGAGTTTTGGCTTTTCCCTCCCTATTTCAGATCTGGGGTCCCCACTACGAGTCCTGTGCTTCGTTTCCCCATGGACTACAGCATTGTGGCAGCTGTTTGTTGACTTCACCATGTACAAGGACATATTTGCACTGTCATGTCAATTACAATCTATTGAAATCACAGCCAGACTCCAGATATTTTGGTGCAAAATAGGTGTTTATTGAAGTGCTCAAAATGGGATGGGTGGTTTCAAGTGGGTGGGGGCTATGGTGAAGGAATGTCCATGGCAGAGTCCAGAGTAACAGTCACACAGGTGCATTGTCCAGAGGCCTGTGGAGAGATGGAGCATGGGCAGTTCAAGGATGGACAGGGTGACAATGTGGGACAGTGGGATGACATCAGGTGGTATCCATTGCTGGCGGGGGTCTTGACATCCTACTCTGTCTTCTTGCGAGATCTCAGGGCCCTCTTGCGGGGTGGTTCTTCTCCTGCAGGAGGTGGGGGTCTGGTGGGCTGCTGCTGTGCGGGGGCCTCCTGTCCACTAGCGCCGGCGGAGGTGGTTGGCTGTTCTTGGTCCAGGCTAGTGGCAGGGGCCCTTGGGTGTTGTTGAGTGTCCGCCCTGTTGTTGACGAGGTCCTGCAGCAGCCCTACCATGGTAACCAGGGTGGTGTTGATGGCTCTGATGTCCTCCCTGTACCCCCGATAGTGTTCCTCCTGCAGTACCTGGATCTCCTGGAACCGGGCCAGTACCGTCGCCATCGTCTCCTGGGAGCGGTTGTATGCTCCCATGATGGTGGTGAGGACCTCGTGGAGAGTGGGTTCCCTGGGCCTCTCCTCCCCCCCCTGTCGCACAGCTGCCCTCCGAGTTCCCCTGTTTCCCTGGGCCTCTGCCCCCTGGCCGGTGTGCCCACTACCACTGCCCCCAGGTCCCTGTTGTTGTTGGGGTGGTGGGTTATCCTGGGTGCCCTGTAGTGGTAGACACACCGCAGATTGACGCGCCCTGGAGACAGAGGCATGGGCCCGCTGGGTGGGAGCTGTGCTGGTGTTCCCAGAGGGGTTTGGGTCTGTAGTGGCCTGGGCCTGTGTGAGGGGAACCGACTGTCCAGAGGTCCCCGATGGTCCGGGCTGGTCATCGGTGTCCAGGTCGACAGAGCTGCTGTCATCGCTGACGGCCTCTTGGGTGGGGGGTGTGGAGAATTCTGGCCCCTCCGCCGCGGTGTGTTGACGGTCGGGTCCTGCAGGGGTATAGAGGTATGGTTATAGTTTCAATGTGTGGCATATGGGTGTATCTGTGGGTTCTCGTGTCCCCAAGTGCTGGCATTCGTGTGTGGGGGCTTTGGTGAGGGTGGCTTGTGGGGGGGATGTGTTTATGCATTGGGCATGCTTTGGTGATGGGTGTCCATGCTTAGTGGACGCATGCAGGCCTAGGTTTTGGGATGTGTGGGTTGTGATGGTGAGACATTGGCGGGGAATAGGTGTGCTGGGGGTGGGGGTGAGGATGGTGGTGGGGGTGAGGATGGTGGTGGGGGTGAGGGTGGGGGTGAGGATGGGGGTGGGGGTGAGGGTGGGGTTCGAGGATGGGGGTGAGGGTTGGGGTCTGATTTGGCATGCAGGTGGGGGGGAAGCAGTATTGAAGCTTCAACTTACCAGTATCCATTCCTCCGCCGACTCCTGCGAGGCCGTCAGGATGCAGGATGTTCAAGACTTCCTCCTCCCATGATGTGAATTGTGGGGGTTGAGGTGGGGGTCCTCCGCCAGTCTTCTGCACGGCGATGTTGTGCCTGGATACCATGGAACGCACCTTCCCCCGTAGGTCGTTCCATCGCTTCCTGATGTCTTCCCGATTTCTGGGGTGCTGTCCCACTGCGTTGACCCTGTCGACAATCCTCTGCCATAGCTCCGTCCTCCGGGCAATGCTGGTGTATTGTATCTGTGTGCCGAACAGCTGGGGCTCTACCCGAACGATTTCCTCCACCATGACCCTGAGTTCTTCGTCTGTGAAGCGGGGTTGTCTTTGGGGTGCCATGGGGTGGTGTGTATGATGTGTGGGGTGGAGTATGTGTATTTAAGTGAGTTGAGTGTGGTGGTGTGTGTTATTTTGTGTGTGGATAGTGTGTGGGTGATGGTGTTGAGTGGCTGTGGCTGTTATTTTTTGGATGCTGGTGTCTCGCTCTTGCCTTCTTTACGAATTTTTTAGCGTAGGGGTTTGTGGGTGATGTGGGTGGGTGTTTTATATTGTATTGTGTGTGTGGGAGTGGTGTGTGTATGTGTATCAGGTGTGTGGGATTCAAATCGTCCAATGTGGCTGAGTTTTGTTCGTTTGTGTGTATTCTGACCGCGGCGGTGTGTCCCGCCAATGGAATACCGCGTTTGAATGACCGCCGCGTGGATTCGTGGGTCGTAATGGGATGGGCGTATTTCTGTTGGCGTGGCGATGGAGGTTTGGTCACCTCCACCTTTCCGCCGACCGCTGGTCTGGCGGTCTGTTGTGGCGGTCGGATTTTCGGAGGTTTGCCTTCTGCGGGTCAGAATGACCGTGGCGGGTTTCCGCGACCGCGGCGGGATTATGGAGGATTTCTGACCGGCGGTAGGCGCCTTTTACCGCCGAGGTCAGAATGACCACCCTAGGTGTCTAGGATGAAAAGGGCCTCCCTGTTCTATTGAGTTGAGGTCTTAGAGGTTAGCTCAAGGACATGGTTGCCCTGGTAGTGAATCTGCACAAGACTTGTTGCAAACGTATCTGTATCGTCTCGAAATAACATTGTTGGTGAGGTCGATGCAACGGTGAATGTGGTTGGCACACACAAAAGTAGTCATAGACCACAATGAGAAACGAACTAACCCATGCAAATTGGTGGCTTTTGTTGCTTGATAAGGAAGAAAGATAAAAGGGGGGAACTAAATCAGTGCTTATATTGCAGAAAGTCCTGTCATTTCATAAGGGAATGTTTGTCACATCTAACATCTCTAGAGTAGCAACCATGACCTAAGATCCTGTGGCGCAGACACTGGAAAGCGGAAGTGCTCAGCAGTGGAGGAGACCATTCTGCTAGGTGACCTCAAATTGCTGGTCTCCCATGTCTTTGGTAATAGTTATGTTCCATCTTGTATGTGCAGCTCATTCACCTTTGAATACCCAACAGGCCCACAGCTTCAACTGCAGATCTGTAGTAGGCTATATTGGCTCTCCCATCACTTCAGAAGCAAACCCCAGTAGATATCTCATGCTGAACCAAAATCAAATGTTTTAACCTTCTCAAGCGTGGTTCTCAGTCATCTTCTCACTCCACTGCACTGTGCAGTCATGTAGACATGTAGACAAGCTGTGCCTTGTGAGATTGCATATATTTTTGGGCTGTCTCCACCTTGTACTTTTCTCCGCCTCCACTCTGTGTTGCTCTTGGACACCATTCTCCTTCTCCATGCCCCCTCCCTTATGCGCTCGCCCTTGTGCTTCTCCCAATTCCCCCAGCCATCTGCTCTGTTGTGTTTGCATCCTCTCCCCACACCCTCCCCCATGCTTTTTCTGCTCCTCAGTGTGCTTCAAAAAATATGCTTTGCATGTTTTATTTTAGTTTTAGTTACCCATCCAACTCGGGTCAATAACTAAAAAGAAAATAAAAGTTCACACTTAGGGCCTCATTATGATATTGGTGGTACCGCCACGGCGATGGCTGCCAACATACCGTCGCCGTGATGACCGAAGGCAGAATTCCGCCAGAAGGCTGGTGGAATTCCGTCAACGGTCATGACAGCGGACTGCGGTAAGGTGGTGCTGCTGCTCGCAGCAGCGCCACGCCAGCAAGACACCACCTACTGTATCATGTTCCATGTTCCTGGCGGTGTTTCGCTGGCGGACACTGCTGATGGCAGCACTGCGTCCCATCTCCTGCCGGAGGACCCCCTGCAAGCAGGTAATTGGGTGCTCCGACAGGGAAGGGGGTGGGGGATGTTATGTGTGTGTGTGGGGGTGTGTGTGACTGTGTTTGTATGCGTGCATGTGGGTGTTAGGCGTGTGTAATGCGTGTATGCATGTATGGGTGTGAGTGTGTGTGTATGTTGTGTCGTGTGATTGCGTGTGTGCCTGGATGTATGTTAGTGAGTGTTGCTCTGTGTGTGTATGAATGTATGCATGCATGGGTGAATGTGGGTATGCGTGTATGTGTGTGTATGTCGGGAGTGGGGTTGGGAGGGGGAGTGTGGGGGATGACTCTGGGGAGGGGGGCAGGGGAGACCCCTATCATTGCCAGGGAAGGAATTCCCTGGCACTGATTGTGCCTACCACCAAAAACCCACAAAAACCATGGCGATATGCGGGGTTCGTGTGGTACATTGGCGGTATGGCTTCAGCCATACCGCCAATGTGATAGTATGGCAGTAAGTGCCGCCAGCCTGTTGGGGTCATAATGACCCCCTTAATTTTGTAGGCACACACGTCTGTGGTGCAAGCACCTACAGAATGACTGGGGCGACACGACAAAGAATGTTATTTTTTTAACATTAGCCATGCTGCACTGCATTGTGGATGCTGTGCAGCATGGCTAAAAAACACTGGTAAACCCAATAGGCCACAAAAACCATACCTATTTGCAGCAGAGACTTGTACCTTTTGAAAGCGGTGAGGTAAGTGAAGTGCCCCACCACTTCCCCAAAAAAATTATAATAATAAACAAAACACCCCCTCCCTCCAAAACCCCAACGTAAACCACCCCTCCCTCCAAAATCCCAAACCATAACATTAAGTACAAATCAACTCTACACTTACATGCACTACACACACATGCACTACACATTTAAAATAAAAAAGGCACTTAACCATGGGCTGTGCATCGTCCTCGGTGCTCTTCTCCGTCGATCCCAGAAGAGCTGCCCTAACCAATTCAGATGCTGCTCTCATGCTGTTACCCAGCATGAGAGAAGTGCCTGGATTGGATGGAGCGTCCTGCTGGACGCTCCTCCAGGCCCTGGAGGCCTGGGCTGGGTCTCCACCCAGCTTTTCGTAAGACAGCTGAGTGGAAAACTTCAAAGTGCGCATGTCAGTTTGGCCAGCGCGAAAACAGCCGACCAAAGTGACATGCGCACTTTCGAACATCCTGTCAGTCCTGTTCCTGTCCTCTGCTGCCAATACGCAATACTCTGGGCTGGTGCGTGCTACGTAGGTAAAAATAAAATAGCAACTAAAGCTTTTCATTGCCATTTTATTTTTGCCTGTGCGACTCGAAGCGGGCTGAGGGGCGATGCTCCCCTGCCCTCAAGAAGAAACCGCCGCTGTCTATTGGCTGGCTTTGCCAATGCTTTCCGTATAAGGTCAGGTCGCCCTTTCGCTGTTCAGAAACCCATTATGATTATAGCCATGTTTTACACACATGCATAAAGCTATTTGAGGTTTATGAAACATCTGTAAATATAGCATAAACGAGGAACAATTTTCAGTTTTATTAAGGACACAGATGCATGGATTATGCATTTTCTTTTCTGCTTTATTTACCATGGCAGCCATATAAGACATCCATAGAAATACAAGGGGTGCAGTAGTTTATAGACTACTGTACCCATAGTCCAAAGAGAAAAAAAAACTACAAGTGCCATGAAACACATCCACAAATCGCAATGCTGGCATCAATGTAAACAGTTGTAGGCTTACGTGATCTACCGCTTCTTGCTGAGAGGTAACAGTCCATATTGTGAACCAACTGAGGAAGTTACTCTTGCTCTAAAACTGGAGAAAACACAAAAATCTAAGTGACCATTCATTAACAAACTGCCAGCTCAGTAATTTTGGGACAGGCAAACAGAGACTTCAGTTATATGAAAAAGGGCAATTAAGTTTAGCACTATGGGTGGGATAGTCTTCTTCTCAGAGCCCTAAATAGAATTGAAAATTCTTGTTCAAGTATGCTATAAAATCTTCAAATCTATGCCACGATCCGAGAGTTCAGATTATGCAGGTTCAAAGCTTATCAACAATCATGGAGAACAGATCACTTACTGGTTTGTAATGGAACTCCTTATACATTGAGTTCGATGACTAATCCACCAAGCGGACGATGCCTTCCAGTCGAGATTTTTAAGCCTTTCAAGCAATAGGCACCAAACACAGACGTATTAATGCCCACTTGAGATGAAATCCATTTAGTCAAACAAGCAAGCACTAGGTAACTGTCATAAGTGTAAGAGAGGAATCTTCCAAAAGCAGCAATTCAGTCTAAGGGGGCCCATGGAACAGCAGATATGTAGAAGCATGAAGCAAAAGCCCATCACCTTAATTAGTGTGCATTGTGCATAATAAATGGTTTACGAACCTGAAGATAACAACTCTGTGATTACTCATTCTTATTTATTACACACATTTAGTGTCATCTTGTGCTCATCATCAAAGAATTGTAAACCCGGCTGACAGTCATCGCACAACAGTAATGACTGCCCAGTGCATGGACCTTTGCAGAGCATGAGTAGATGTTACTGTGTTCTGTCTGAAGTGTCTGACTCCAGCAGAGAGCAGTCATCAGTAAGAGACCAGAACAGACACCAGAGCGGGGACAACACGAATTAGTCACTGACTCTGATGAACTTGCAGCTGCCTCTCCTAGTGACTGTTCCTCAGCAGCTGAGCCTCAGGGGAGCTCTTTCAGCTGGGATCTCCCTGCATCGCCATAAGGTAGCCCTTCAATGGGCTGACTGTCAGAGACAGACACTGCTTGCAATGAAGATCTCTTCCAGCACCTGTGAAGTGCATTTGGGAGCAGTCAAGCCCTTTCAAAGTGGTGCTGTGGGAGAATGCGGAGTCCCACAGTGACTGTGTCCTGTAAGAATGTTTGAATCCCACCAGTGGTATCACCTATGAGAGCTGGCCTGTTAGAGAAGCTGAGGCTCTTATAGCCTGTGTCCTATGAGAGTGGCTGAGGTCCACAAAAGCTGTCCTGTGATACCTCCATGGGTGCTTTTGTGTCCTATGAGAGCAACCGAGGTCCACAAAAACTGTCCTGTGATACCTTCATGGGGGCTTCTATTTTCATGAATTGATTGGTGATCATAAGATGTTGCGTGCATGGTTACGCATCTTGTGTAAAAACTACTTATGTCCTATATAACACGTCTTCAATGTATCACACATAATTGCCTTTATGAATCTTGTTAATTTGCTTGTGCAGCTGAGAAAACCACAGTGGTAGCATTTTCAATTGCTATCTAAGTCCACATCCATGCATACCAAGAGCACAAATAAAGGCCCCCTCTGCCCTTCCATCAAGCCCCCCCTCCCCCCCCCCACCCCTATCTTTGAAAAGTTAGTACCATGATCAAAATGGGCTACTTTATTAACAGATCCTTATTATAGGGGCTTAATTACTTTTTCATTTCTTGTAAACAGTATCACTTCAAAATGTCACACACAAAACGATGAAGTCTGTAGTGTGGTCTGAGTGTATATGACGGACCGCTTTTGGCTCTTGAAAGACTCTGTAGGGTGATGACGTAAGTAAGAACATGGTGAAGTGAAGGTAGGTTTATAATGTTGAGTTTGCGGTTACACGCAGACAAATAATGACATGTAATACATAGCTCCATGTGTGGCATATTTATTGAAGGAGGCCCAGGTTGGAGAAGACGCTATAACTGGCGACAGGATAGAGGGTATGTAACCCGAAGTTTGACAGTGCTCTGCCAGAGAGTTTGCCAATGTCCAAACAAACTGCTCATGCGCACCATGTGTGCCTTCATCAAAGTGCAGAATCGATATTTGGCGTATGGGAAGTCAAAACGCAACTCCAGCCAGTGTGAAGCATTTTAAGATAAAGAAAGCTTCACTGAGAAGTCTATGCATCATTGGCCAAGAAACTACTAGCAATGCCATACAGAAAGTGTCTGTGCTACTACGCAATATAAAGCTAAGCAGTATACAGGGCGCTACTTCAGAAGGCAGAGACAACTAGTTTTTGAATGGGCAGTAAATAGTGACAGCAAATTTGACAATAACTCTGCAATCAGAAGCACTGCAAGGCAGAGATCAACCAGATCTCAAAAGCGTGAAAGAAAGCCTAAAAACGCAGCAATTCAGATACAAGGGAAGGTCAATTGCTTGCCAGAACTGAATCTTCATACTGCTGCTGAAGTTGGCCCCAAGAGAAGTGCCTGGGGTTGTGCTTATAGAGACATACATACCTGCAGAGACGAGAGGTGCTGTTGAAGGCCGATTTTCGAGGAGAGACCAAGAGGCCACATTTCCCACAGGCATAAAAGATGACCTGGAAGCCAGCACGTCACAGGGCGGATGGTATAAATGGAACAGATCCTGATGAATGGCTGGTGGAGCCGGAGAGAACTCCAGTAGCGGTGTCAGCTAATCCCATGAACAGTTATCCTTCTGTTTTCCTGAAACCACCACCTGTTTCCTGAAACCACCACCACCTTTCAATACCACCGAAAAACAAAATATTGGTGATAGATGGACAGCCAGGATAGAGGCATTTGATGATTTCATTGATGAGATAGAAGAAACAAATAACAAAAATATTATCAAATACCATAGAAATCTCGGCGGTGGTGGTGTAAAATAAGTCATGAAGACAATGACGCGTGCAAATGAAGTTACAAACCGTCAAATTAAAGAAGCCTTGAATCTCAAATTCAACTTAATGCCGAATGTAGATTCTGAAAGATACATCTTCAGTCAAGAACGTTAAATAGTTGGTGAAATAATAGATTAATTTGTTGAGAAACTAGATACAATATTGCAGATTCAATTAATTTATTGACGAAGAAGCCATGCGTCTCAGAACTATTCATGGATGCCTGCCAGATTCATTCAGAAGACGAATGCTGAGAGAAGCTTTTAGTCTGGAGCAAGTTTTCCTGGCTGCCAGAGCTGAAGAGCGTGCCGAAAGGCAAGCTTCTGACATGGAGGCAGAGTGAGTCAGTCATGAATGTGAAAAGAAAGCAGAAACACAAAGCTGAAAGACACAAGGTGATGTCTCCACGGAAAAAGAAGTTGTGTCTCATATGTGGATTGTCGTTCCGACATGAAGGTAAATGTCCTGCCATTGTACAGATGTGCAAAGGCTGTGGTAAAGAGAACCATTTTGTAATAGTTTGCAGGGTGAAGGAAAAAGTAAGGGCATCATGGCAAGAAGACAAAATGGATGATAGCACGTTCTAGAAGTGATGCTCAATGCAAACCCACAAGGCCAAGCAACAACATAAATTGAGATAAATCGACATCAAACTAAGTCGATTGTCATCTAAATCATCAACAAAAAGTTAATCAGTATCAAGTGAAAGTAACGAAGGCGATTATGCAATGTCGACGTTTACCTCAGAAAAATGTGCGCATGTTGGACTGGCTCTATGAAGAAAAATATCAGTCAAAGAAAAGTCGACATGAGAAAGCACAAAAGTCATTCAAACACTGTCTGAAGATTACACTAAAAATAAATGGTTGTCCCATACATTTCATCATCGACAATGGAGCGTTGATAAACATTATGCCCGAGTAGAAATGTAAGAAGCCCGCTCAGTTGCCATGACTGACACTATCAAAAACCAAAGTGCACACATAGGCTGCATCGACACCCTTGAAAAGTAAAGGTTCACTTGTAGCGACTATGAAACACAAGAAATCAAAAGTGCAAGTGCACATTCATGTACTTCAAGGTACAGTGTCAAGTGCCTGTTTATTCAATTTCAGGACAGCTGCTGATATGGGACTTATCTCAGTGAACTACAACATGAGTGCTTTCACAAAATAGCAAGTCAGTTTCCTTCATTATTTCATGGGTTAGGAAAACTTAAGACTATGCAAATACAACTGCATATTAATGAGTATGTTCGTTCTGTTGCTCAAAGACACAGAAGAATTGCATTTCACTTACAAGAAGCTTTTGAAAGGGAAATCTAATTATTACTTAAGCATGATATTATTGAGCGTTCTACTGGCCTGATGCCATGGGCTTCTACCATAGTGATAGTGCCCAAAAAGGACAGTGAAGGAGCTGTACACATCTGTGTGGATATGTGTCAAGTGAACAAGGCAATTAAAAAAGAGCGACATCCAGGTCCGCACATTGCTGACATGATAACCAAATTAAATGGTGCAAAAGTATTCTCTTGCATTGATTTAAATAAAGGATATCATCAGTTGGAACTCAAAGAGAAGGACATGTACATTCCAACCTTTTCTACACTTATTTGTCTGTTTTGATACAAAATGTATCAGCTGCAGAGGTTTTTCAAGGTGTCATTAGATGTATCATACAGCCTGTTGTGAGTGCTTTCAACTACAGTGATGACATAATAGTTTTCAGAGCTACACAAAAGGAACAACACAAAGCTCTAAGGAAAGTGTGTCATTTACTTGTTGATGCAGGTTTAATGCTAAATGGTGAGAAATGTCAATTCAATAAGACAAAGCTAAAATTATTTGGTCATATCTCTTCTGATGGGGGCATGATACTAGATCCAGCCAAAGTCCAAGCGTTGTCAACTGCCATCCCCCACAAGATGTTTCCATGTTACGTTCATTCCTTAGCATGGCCAGTTACTGTTCCAAATGCATACAAGTCTTTGCCACTGTGAATGCTCCATTGAGAGAGTTAATGAAAAAGAATGCTTCATTTCACTGGTCACATGAATGCAAGCAAAGTTTTAAGAGAATCAAACAAGCTATTGAAAACACTACTGAAATGACTTATTTCAATCCAAAGCTACATATAGAAGTTGTTGTTGACATTAGCCCAGTCCGGTTAGGCGCAATCCTTGCACAGCACAACGGATAACCAAATGCTCGAAGATGCATTGTGGCCTATGCAAGCAACATTTGTCCCAGACTGAATGCTCTTATTCACAACCTGAAAAAGAAAGTTTAGCAGTGGTGTGGGTTTGTTCACATTTCCATGTGTTCCTGTACGGAAAACGTTTTACACTGGTGACAGATCATCAAGCACTGCTGAACATTTTTGGCAATCCAAAGGCCAAGATGCCTCCTCACATTGAATCTTGGGGTCTATGATTACAAGAGTACAACTACACAATTGTGCATCATCCAGGGAAGGATCAAAATCATGCCGACTACTTCTCCAGAGTACCTATACACTGTCAAGGTACCCTGTCAAAGGCAGCTGAAGCTTACGTAAACTTCATTGCAAAATCAAATACACCAGCTGCCATTTCACTGGAACAGATTGTCACTGCCATGTGTCAAGATAGTGACATGTTAAAACTGACAGATATTATTACACATCAGTCGTGGAACCAACATATTTGACCTCTTACCAGTGACAGTGAGTACCAGAAGTATAAAAATATCAAAGATGAACTGTCCGTGGCACAAGAAGGAATTATCCCAAGGGGTTTAAGAATTGTTATTCTGGAGAGTCTGCGACAACAGATAATTGAAGTGGCCCATGAAGGACATCGTTGAATTGTTGCCACTAAACAAGCTCTCCCGGATTGAGTCTGGTTTCCTCATCTCGATGAACGAGATGATAGAGAGCTGAAGGTCACCTATGCCACTGCCTGTCATCGAAAGCCACTCAACATCCCTTAAATATGTCAGAGTTGCCAAAGCATGCATGGGAAAGAATTACTGTTGACTTTTTCTGTCCACTTTACAATGGGCAACACCTTATGGTGATCGTGGACGAGTACTCTCACTTTCCACTAATTGAAGCTCTGTAGTCAATCACTCAGGAAAGAGTCATTGAGAGATTAGACATGGGGCATTCCTACGACTTTACAATCTTACAATGGCCCGCCTTTCAATAGTCGAGAATTAGAGACTTTCTCAATCTGCTTAATGTGAAGCATCAGAAGAGCATACCTCTTTGGCCACAGCCTAATGGCCATGTTGAATGTTTCATGAGTCTGTTAAAGAAAGCTGTTCAGTGTGCTGCATTAGAAAACCTCGACCTCAAGACTATTGTTAATTCTACTCTATGAGTTTACTGTTCAGCTTCTCACTCGACCACAGGTAAAGGCCCTGCAACGTTGATGTTCGGTAGAGCAATGATAGCCAAGTTACTTCAGTGGACGAACAGAAGATCGAGAAATGGTGAAAAGACCCGTACCAAAGACTTGTATCATAAAAAGAAAATTATGGCATATGCAGACAAGAGATGGCATGCAAAGGACATGGTCGTCACAAGAAGAGATTGAATGCTCATTCGTCAACCAAGGCGTAAATCTGATGCTCCATTTGATGACAAGACACTCCAGTTGTAACCAGCAAAGGTCACATGGTGACAGTCCAATGTCCTGGGAAAAATATTACACTAGATTCCTCGCATTTCAAACATGTGGCTCAATGCTCGTCAGATACTGCTGTCAACGTAGAGACTGGTTCAGAAAATACAATTAAAGAATCTCAGACTGCTGTTGCTCCTACATCATCAATGCAGATCATGAACACTCCTGTTGCTGATTCCCAAGTTGCGAAGACACGATCGGGATGAGTCATGAAAGTGCCAAGAAGACTCAGTAAAGAACTTTGCTTGTTTATGTTTGTAAAAAATTTTGTTTTTTATTTAACAGAGGGGGAGATGTAGTGTTGTGCAAGTGTGTATGACGGAACCCTTTTGTCTCCTGAAAGACTCAGAAGAGTGATATGTGTTAGAACGTGGGGAAGTGAAGGCAAGTTTAGAATGTTGAGTTTGCGGTTGCACGCCATGGTAAGACGCTACAAAGTCCACACTTAAGCACCCTGTATATACCGAAATATCATACATAATTAAATGGAAAACTTGACAGCTACGTTTGGCTTTAGTTTGAAGGCACTCTGCTACTCATAACTCCGTTTTTGGTTTAAAACGCAATATTCGGGTATCCTGAGACATTTGAATCAATACAGTTGACCAAAAGAGGTCAGTTAAATTGGAGTATGATTTAAAGGCACTAGTGGTGCCTGACCCAATTTACGATTGTTCTTACATGGGAGTAGACGCTTCTTCCACCAAGATATATATTTTTTATTTTTACAATTTCTAGAACATGTATTTTTACTTGGCTGTTGTGGTTTAGGATGTGTAGCATGACAAATCTAGAGATATGTTTATGTTGCGTCTGTGCTAAGTTCTTCCAGTACCCCAAGAATGTAAAATTTCCTAGCTATCGTGAAGGAAAGTTTCAATTCTATTAAGGACACAGAGGCGAGGATTATGCAGATCTTTCTTCACTTGTTATTATACAGCAAGTTCAAAGTTCAGTAACAAAAAACATTAAAACCACAAATCCCATGAGTCCGTAGTCATGGCAACCATAATCCAATGAACAACGATAATGCCAACAGTATAAATGCCTCCAAGTAACGTCATCCTCCCTCGACTTCACTGCGAAGGGACATCTGAACATCAAGTAGTCGCCGTCTCCGGACCTAAGAGAGATTGTAAACAGCATCAGCCAACCCGAAAGGTAATGCCCATAAATATAACTAAAACCAGGAAAAGCATGAGGTATACAATGCAAACAATGTATAGTATAAACCCACAACCTGGTATCTGAAAACAGAGTCACATATCCACCCGTAAGCAATGTCCAACACGTAGACAGAAATCATTAGAAGCGGAGAATACACTCCGAACAAAAGCAAGTATACCACCTTGAACGTGATCCAACTGTCCTCTCCGGGTGGGAAGGAACGGATCATGTGAGGGGTGGGATAATCCTCGCCTGCGTGTCCTTAATAGAATTGAAACTTTCCTTCACGATAGCTAGGAAATTTTACATTCTATAGCAGGACCGGAGGCGAGGATTATGCAAGTTCAAAGCTTACTCACCACTAATGAGGCTGCCTCATGGATCGATTTAAAATAGAATTTCTTGAAAACCGACTCCGAGGACCAATCAGCTGCACTCATGATGTCCTCCAGCCTACCACCTACTTGTACTGCCTTAGAGGCCATGGCACCTCTAGTAGAATGGGCTCCGAAAGCCTGAATGTCCACACCAGCTTCTGACAGGATCCATCTGATCCACCTAGCGATGGTAGGCGACGAAATCGCCTTAAACGTCTTCTTCACGGAAATCAATAGCTGGTTTTCACCAGGAGGTCGAAGGGCAGCTGTCACCTCTTCGTACGCCTTTAGGCAACGAACCACGCATAATTTTGGGGCAAAAGGAAACGCCGGATAAGACACTGATCTAGCATTACATTTTGTCCTACGGGCGATCAGGAAGGTAACGCCTTCAGGAGAAAAAACCCTGGACGATAAGTCAAGAGCTCGAACATCCGACACTCTCTTGCAAGATATGAGACACAACAACATGGCCAATTTAGCCGATAACTCTTTCCTCGAGAGGAAAGAATTATCCTGCCAAGAGGATAGCAAGCGCAATACCAGGTTAACATCCCACAGTTCAGTGTATCTGGGCTGAGGAGGGCGGGACAGGCGAACGCCCTTCAGTAGTTTGCACACCCACGGATGATTTCCCACTGGGTAGCCCTCCAAAGGAGGGTGTCCGGCCGAAATAGCAGACCTAAAATAATTTACCGTGCAATACGATAGACCTGACGCTGCCAATTCCGCCAGGAAATTCAGCACATCTGTAATGTGGGTCCCCATGGGATCTGTATGTTTGTCCAGACACCAGCGAGACCATCAAGACCAGGCTGACTTTTATCTTTTGCCAGTCCCTGGAGCCCAGGCCTGAGAAATGAAGGTTTGAGCCTCCTGTGAAAGTCGGCAATCCTGCCAGCGGCTCCCAAAATCCTCCAGGCCACCAGCTGCAGGTGACCCTGGAGCACTAGTGAATGGCACTGGCCCGAGGAGTCCCGAAGGATTGAGGGGTAAGACGGGAGGCGAAGAGGAAAATCGCAGGACAGTTCCAGAAGGGTTGGAAACCACGCCTGAGAGCGCCACAGATGAGTCACCAGGATAATCGTGGCGTGTTGTTGACGTACTAGAGACAGAACTCTTGGGATCATCAGAAATGGGGAAAAGGCATATCCTAGGAAGGGGCTCCAGGTCTGTTGGAACACATCCACCGCCTCCGCCCCCGGGTCGGTACGCCAACTGAAATAGCGAGGAAGGTGCGCATTCCACCGTGAGGCAAAGAGATCCACCATGCAAGGACCCCAATGAGCCATGATTGCCTGAAAAACCACCGGATCCAGCTGCCAATCGCTGGAATCCGTCAGATACCGGGAGTTCCAGTCCGCCGTAGCGTTCTGGATGCCCAGGAGATACTCCGCCGTGACTGATATCTGGTGCGCCCGAACAGAAATGCCAAAAATCCTTCGCCAATTCGGCTAGTGCCCTTGACCGGGTGCCCCCCAGGCAGTTGATATACTGAACCGCCAAAATATTGTCCATCCGAAGAAGCACCACACAAGAGACCCTGTCCCGGGTCATGGATTTGATCGCGAATGAACCCGCTAGGAGTTCCAGGCAATTGATATGCAGGTTGAGTTCCTGGGGCGTCCAACGACCACCGAAGGAAAGATCCCCACATCGGGCTCCCCAACCGAGCAGACTGGCATCCGACTCTATGATCAGATCGGGAGAGAAACCAAAGATGGCCCTGCCGTCCTGGGCCTCCATGTGGTCCAGCCACCACAGCAACTCCGTCTTGGCCTCCGAATTGAGGGCAATCCGTTCGGAGTAAGTCAGCCGCCGAAACAGATGATGCGCCTTGAGGCGCTGGAGAGCCCTGTAATGAAGAGGGCATGGAAAAATTGCCTGAATCAATGAGGATAGTAAGCCCACTACTCTGGCTAACTGGCGAAGTGAGATCTTGTCCCGTCTCAGCACGATCCTCAGCTCCTTCTTGATTTTTGCAATCTTCTGGAGTGGGAGACTCAAAGAAGCTGCTTGGGAATCTACCAGGAAACCCAAGAAAGTCATCGATTGCGAGGGGGTCAGATCGGACTTCTGGAAGTTGGTCACAAACCCAAGATCTTGCAACAGCGCAATAGTCGTGTTCACATTGGAGAGAAGAAGAGGTTTGGACTGGTCCATCAAGAGGATGTCGTCCAGTTAGATAATGAGGCGAATTCCCCTCGAACGAAGGAATTCCACCACCGGCTTGAGGAGCTTGGTGAAGCACCAAGGGGCTGAGGAGAGGCCGAAGGGAAGAGAGGTGAACTCGAACACCTCTTGTCGCCACCGAAATTGCAGAAACCTGCGATGCGGAGGAAAAATGGGGACCGTGAGGGGACTTTGAGGTCTAGACGAACCATTCATTCCCCTCGGAGTAAAATGTCCCTCAGGAGGTGAATACCCTCCATCTTGAAGTGCCGATAAACAACCCATTCTTTGAAGGCACGCAAATTGATCACTGGACGAAAACCTTTGGATGAAGCGACGTGGGGCAAATAGCGCCCTTGCGCAGCAACTCCTGTACCTCTGCGTCTACGAGGAGGGAGTCTGCTTCCGAAAAAATCATAGGCTTGGGAATCGATTCCTGAACTGGGGTCCAGCAGAACTCTATGTGACACTGTCTGCAAGACCCATGCGTCTGAGGTGAGGAGTTCCCAGTTGTGTCTGAACCAGGGGAGTCGCCCTCCCAGTTTTTGAGGGGAAGAAGGGGTAATCCTTACCAGAGGTTCCTCCTGGGGCATTGGCTGCACCACGGGCTCCTCTACCCGCTTTTCTTCGTCCTTTACCCCTGTTGGGGAAGAAAGTTCCCTGACGACCGTCTTGCCACCCGAACTGACAGGAAGTTCCAGGGCCTTGCTGGAATTGGCGGCCGGAAGAACGACGCCTTCCTCGTCCGGCCCCTCCAAAAACTTTTCCGGGAAGATCTTCTTTATCAAAGATTGGGCCTTATCCAGGGCCGAAAAGGTGGCCACAAATTTCCCAAGTTCTTTGACGAAGGGGGGTCACCGAACAGATTCCCCTGCGCCACTGCCCCTGCCTCCGAAGATGACAGTTCCCCCTTAATTAGCAGGGAACGGCGCCTCTCTGCTGAAATAGCGCAGTTGGCATTTCCGAGAAGGCATAAAGCGCTCTGGGCCCAACCCGCAACGACTTCTGTCTGAAGAGGTGTACTTGACAATTTGGCCCGCTCGGCCAACTGGATAATTTGAGTCAGGGGTCCAACTACGTCCAGGAGCTTATCCTGGCACGCTCGCCAAGACCTATCGATCCCTTTTTTAGGATCCTTCACATACTTCCTGAAGAAGGTACACAGTTTCGGGTCTATCTCTGGGGTAGCAGCCACCCTATCAGGGAAGGTAGGACGGGGGCATTCGGCTCTGAGCCGCGCCCGCACTTCCTTATCCAGAGGTTGGCGAAGTTTACCCGCCACGTAGTCTGCCACCTTGGGATCCGGGTGCCACTCAGATGAGCTGGGGTGGTATATGCGCTCCGGCTCAAACATGTCGGAATCCGACTCTCCCGGATCCTGGGATTCCGGGAGAGAGTCTCCCGGGCGCCACGAATGACCCGTTTCCACCTCCTCCACCGAGGAAGAATCCCCCTCAGAGTCGCCAACCATGCCCACTGAAGACCCCAGAAGGAGGTCTGATTTGGGGTGACCCTTGTCACCAGTAACCCCGGGCATAGAACCCTCCTGGGAGGGTAAACGCGATTGCGGGCGCGCACCCTTATCGGGGAGAGTAGAAAAAACCTCTGCCTCCCCCGAGGTGCCCCGCATCACGCTTGCGTGGTTTCCTGGGGGAGGCCCCACGCCCGTCACGCCTGGCCCTCTAGATACCTGTGCGGCCAACTGAGCCATGCTCTCCTTAAAAGGGGCGAGAGCCTGCGCAATGGCCTGCGACAGGACGACATCCACCCCAGGGGGGAGGGCGCGGAGAAAAGGGGCCTCAGGGGACATGAGGGGAAGTGAATCCTGATCCTGGGCAGTTTGCATAACGTCTTGTGAGGGTAAAGACAGGAGACAATAGTAATGCGCCCCCCAAACGTTGTGGGGGATCCCCCTCCTGCTCCTGTCCCAGATAGAGTTTAAGCCAGCAAGAAAACACGGTACACCAAAAAACCCTTGTGACCGTGCAGGCGGGCGTAGCGCTCGCTTAGTGAAATTAACCTAGATGGTGTCCCAGGAGGGGGCAAAACACAGGCAGACAAAATTTGCCCTATTGCGTTATGAAAAAATGCAGCGCTGAGTGTTAGAAACTCGCACGCTGTAAACGCGAGGCAGAAAACCGTGACGCATGCCTTCTAGAGGGTCCGACGCGTCACCGCAATTGAAGCGCGCTCGGGCTTTAAAGCCTACCAAGCGCATGTAGAAATAGCGTTGCTACAACAGGAAACACCTGAAAGTGAAAGAAAATGCTCTGCTTGACGCGCGTGAGCCAAATTCTATCACAGGACCGGAGGCGAGGATTATGCAGATCTTTCTTCACTTTTTATTAAACAGCAAGTTCAAAGTCAAACAAAACATGAACAAAAAACTACAAGTTCCATGAGCCCGCCGCCATGGTAACGAGTATCCAATGAGGTGCACTCCTTCATGTTGGTATAAATATCCCGAAATGCGTCACACTTCCTCTTTCTTCACTGCTGCGAGTCAGATAAGTGCCTTTTTCTGCCTCCGGTTAGAAGTTTGTTTGTTGGCTCGCGTTACTGCTTCAATTGTGTTTTCCGTGTATTTAATTGTTATAGCAACGTTCGTTGCTACGAGCGGTCCGGAACAGACGTTTCCGCTCGAGCGTTTCATTTTTCTGTTTCGCCCTCGGCGTGTTTAAATACGCGTCGGACCCACCAGAGGGCGCGCGCGCTGCGTTTTTCAGCGTCAGAGAGCGTGTTACTCTCAGCTCTCGGCGCTCGCACCTCGCGTTTGTTATTTTCTTTAAGAATTGAGGGTTTTTACCTCAGTAGCACGTTTTCGTGCCTCTGGTGCAGTTTTTCCCTACCTGTGACACCCGTTTGGGTAAGGATTACCCCATTGGGAAGGCATTATTTCTTGACTTTACTTGAGTGACAGAGAGGGTAGGGATTTACCCTATATATTATATATACTTTTGTTGGGTGTATACTCTGTCCAGTCCTCATTATGCAATCCTCTCAAGTGAATGAACCTTTTACCAACATGTCCCCAGGTGAGGGTCCCTCTCACCGTACCCTTCCCCCTGGGGTGGACGGTTTATTTTCACAGGCTATTTCTCACGCTTTAGCCCCTCTTAGGGATACTGTAGCTAAACTTACTGAACAGGTGTCCAGGGGTACGGGCATGTTTGGTGTGACGGGAGCGGAGGGTGATTCCTCTACCCTTTCGGCTCCCAGGAAAATGCGCAAGCGCGACGCGGGGCACCTGGAGGATGGTGAGTTTTTATCCAACCCCAAGAGTGCGCGCGCGCATAAGCGCTTACCCTCCCGGGAGGGCCGTTTGCCCGGGGTAATGGGTGACATGCTTCACCACCTATGGAACCCTGATTTGGGATCCCCTAAAGGCTTCATGGGAGGTTCAGATGAGGACTCATCATCTTTGGATGACGACTCAGGTCGCCCTTGGCGTCCTGGTGCTACCCTACCAGATCCTTCGGATCACGGCGATTCTGACTCCGATATGTTTGAACCGGAGGGTATCTACCATCCGCGTTCCTCGGAGTGATGTCCAGACCACAAGGTAGCTGAATATGTCGCCAGCAAAATTAGGCAACCTCTGGACAAAGAGGTGCGAGCTCGTCTACGGGCGGAGTGCCCACGCCCGTCTTTATCGGATAAGGTCGCTTTTACGCCTGACATTGACCCTAAAATGTGTACGTTTTTTGCCAAGTATACCAAGGATCCCAAAAAAAGGGATTGATCGCTCCTGGAGGGCATGCCAAGATAAACTTCTTGATGTGTTAGGTCCCCTCACACAGATTATTCAATTAGCGGAGCGTGCCAAGCAAGCAAACACTCTCCTTCAGACAGACATCATAGCAGGATGGGCTCAGAGAGCTGTTTGTCTCCGGGGCAACGCGAACTGTGCCATCTCTGCAGAAAGACGCAGGTCTTTATTGATCAAAATCGACCCCAAGTTAGGGGAACTGTCTAACTCAGAGGCAGGGGCTGTTGCCCAAGGCAAATTATTTGGCGTCCCTTTTGTGAAAGAGTTAGGAAAATTTGTGGCTACTTTTTCAGCTTTGGATAAAAGCACAATCTTTAATCTTCCTAGGGTTTCTAGTGGACTCCCGATCGGCGTCTCTCAGTCTCCCGACGACGAAGATTTCCAAGATAAAGAAGGAACTGAGAAAAGTCCTTCGACAAGACCAGATTTCACTACGTCAGTTAGCCAGAGTGGTCGGCCTGCTTTCCTCTTCGATTCAGGCCATTTTTCCTGGTCCCCTACACTACAAAGCCCTGCAACGCTTGAAAGCGTTTCACCTTCGCCGAGGGGTGACGTACTCCGAGCTGATCTCCCTGTCTCAGGAGGCAAGGACGGAGTTGTTTTGGTGGCTGGACCACATGGAGGCATGGAATGGCAGGGCCATTTTTGGAGCAGCCCCGGATCTGGTGATCGAGTCAGACGCCAGTCGCCAGGGATGGGGGGCTCGTTGCGGGGACATCTCGTTCGGGGGTCGCTGTACCCCGCAGGAACTGACCTTGCATATCAACTGCCTGGAGCTCCTGGCGGGATCATTTGCGATCAAATCTCTCACGAGAGACAAAGTCTCATGTGTAGCTCTACGGATGGACAATGTATCGGCAGTACAATACATAAATCGTCTAGGGGGGACAAGATCAAGAGCCCTAGCGGAACTAGCGAAAGATTTTTGGCATTTTTGCCTTCAACACCAAATCTCAGTCACAGCAGAGTATCTTCCGGGATCCCAGAATATCTGGCCAGACTGGAATTCTCGGTTTCTCCAGGATCCCAGCGATTGGCGACTACATCACTCGGTTTTTCAGGCGATCATGGATCGTTGGGGTCCCTGCTCAGTGGATCTCTTTGCGTCTCGTTGGAATGCTCAGCTTCCCCTATACTTCAGCTGGCGTCCGGATCCGGGAGCAGCGGCAGTAGATGCGTTTCTCCAACATTGGGGGACCCTTCAGGGTTATGCTTTTCCCCCGTTTCTTCTTATCCCGTGGGTTGCTGCTCAAGTTCGCCGCCAAGAGGCGACGGTGATTCTAATAACCCCCTGGTGGAGGTCACAGGCGTGGTTCCCGACTCTGCTGGAACTCTCGTGCGAATGTCCTCTTCGCCTCCCGGATTTTCCCTCAATACTCCTGGATCCGTCGGGTTTCTGTCACCCTCTAGTCCTTCTAGGTCATCTTTCCCTCATAGCTTGGAAGATTTCCGGCATCGTTGGCAAGACAACCGACTTTCGCAGGAAGCTAATAACTTCATCGCACAGGCCTGGGCCCCTGGTACATGCAAACGATATAGATCAGCATGGAATAGATGGTCTCGTTGGTGTGTGGGCAAACACTGCGATCCCATGGGGCCAGTATTACCGACATCATCAATTTCCTTGCAGAATTAGCAAAATCCGGCTAGGCGTATCGCACGATCAATTCTTTTCGTTCGGCCATCTCCGCGGGCCACCCTCCCCTGAACAATCTCCCGATCGGGGAGCATCCCTGGATATGTAAACTTCTTAAGGGTATTAGACTCTCCAGACCTCCACAACCCAGATATTCGGAGCTCTGGGATGTGGACTTAGTTCTTAATCTTTTATCCTCTTGGCGGGACAACCAGTATTTGTCGACGAAAGAATTGTCGGCCAAATTAGCCATGCTTCTCTGCCTCATTTCCTGTAAGCGAGTGTCAGATATCAGAGCACTGGATGTTTCCGCTCGAGTCTTTACTCCAGAAGGAGTCACGTTTACTATTGCAAGGAGGACAAAGACTAATACCAGGTCGGTATCCTATCCCGCTTTTCCTGATTCCCCGAAACTATCTGTGTTTAGATGTCTCAAAGTCTATGAGGAAGTGACCAGTTCTTGTAGACCTCCAGGTGAGAATCAATTGTTGATTTCTATAATGAGACCGTTCAAGGCGGTTTCTTCTCCTTCCATTGCCAGATGGATTTGATGGATTCTCTCTGAGGCAGGAATAGATATTCAAGTTTTTGGCGCCCATTCTACTCGGGGAGCTATGGCTTCCAAAGCCATACAAGTGGGGGGCGGATTAGAGGACATCATGCATGCTGCTGATTGGTCTTCAGATTCTACTTTTAAGAAGTTTTACTTTAAAACCAATTCATGAAGCAGCCGCACTAGTGGTGAGTAAGCTTTGAACTTGCATAATCCTCGCCTCTGGTCCTGTGATAGAATACGAAATTTCCTAGCTATCGTGAAGGAAAGTTTCAATTCTATTAAGGACACGGAGGCGAGGATTATCCCACCCACATACATTACGCTGGTATGTTCCCTCCCGATTACATCTATCTGCGTAGCAAGGTAGTATACTTGCGTTTATACCTTTATTTATTGTTATTCTGCTCATATTCTAATTTACATTAGGCAGCACTTGATTCAGATGTATTTACATTTTATATTTAAATGTATGTTAAGGTTCATGACTTTATTGCCTTCGGTATGTTTCTGTGTTCTATTGGATTAGCATCTAATTATACCTCTTTTGTAGGTTTCGAAACTACAACCAATTGACTCTACCAGGATTCCTTCCGCAGTGAAGTCGAGGAAGTGTGACGCATTTCGGGATATTTATACCAACATGAAGGAGTGCACCTCATTGGATACTCGTTACCATGGCGGCGGGCTCATGGAACTTGTAGTTTTTTGTTCATGTTTTGTTTGACTTTGAACTTGTTGTTTAATAAAAAGTGAAGAAAGATCTGCATAATCCTCGCCTCCGTGTCCTTAATAGAATTGAAACTTTCCTTCACGATAGCTAGGAAATTTCGTATTCTCAAATACACACTTCGACAAAGTCAAAAGAGCGTAGAGGCAGAAAGGCACTTATCTGTCGCCGTGAGCAGTGAAGAAAGAGGATGAGGTTACTTGGAAGCATTTATACTGTCGGCATTATCGTTGTTCATTGGATTATGGTTGCCATGACTATGGACTCATGGGATTTGTGGTTTTAATGTTTTTTGTTACTGAACTTTGAACTTGCTGTATAAAAAAAGTGAAGAAAGATCTACATAATCCTCGCCTCCGGTCCTGCTATAGAATCGACAGTAACGAACGGTGCCTGTATTAAGATCTGCGAAACTGCGGTGACTAAAAGACCCAATGCAGCGGCTTCCATGGTCGCGGAAACAATAGAATTGTGGCTGAGTTTGCTGCATCGGCCTCTAAACTCAGCGCGACCTGCACCTTTCCAAGATGGCCGCCTCGCAAGAAAAATCAGTTTCCGCCAATCCCGCCGCCATCTTGGACTGGGATAGCCACTTTCAGTAGGTAACGAAGAGTCCTCCTTCCATGTCCATGACTCTGTCTCCTCCTCGGCCGCTGCACAGACATGGGACAGAGTTGGAGAGCGGCTCCGGTCAGTACCCGCCTCGTCCTTGTGTCTCCGACCCGGGCCCCTGTCCGACAGCTTCACTGGTGCGCAGGGGCTCCTCTCACCCCGGTATGAGCCGGCAGGACTAGTGTCCGACCTTACTGTAAATGACCCCCGTCCCCGACGGCCCCTGTCAGCAGTCCAGGGACCCGCCCAGGCTCAGTGCTGCTTTCAATTTTTTTTTTAAGCCCCCGTCATCTCATCATTGACCCCCCTTCAAGTCTCCGCCGTCCTCCGAGCCCCCTGCACCCTACCCCCCTCACTTCCCCTCTGCCTCACTCCCTCTCCGCCGCCTCACTTTCTCTCTCCCTGCCTCACTTTCTCCCTCCCCCATCGCAGCACCCTCTCCCCCCTCTTCTACCCTCCCCCGACCCCCTCCTCCCAATCTGCCCCCTCCACCCCCTTCCTCCCTCCCTCTCTCCCCCTTTGCAGCCCCCTCTCTCTCTTTGTAGCCCCCTCTCTCTCTTTGTAGCCCCCTCTCTCTCTTTGTAGCCCCCTCTCTCTCTCCCTTTGCAGCCCCCCTCTCTCTCCCTTTGCAGCCCCCCTCTCTCTCCCTTTGCAGCCCCCCTCCCCCCTCTGCAGTCCAACCCCTCCCCCCCTCTGCAGTCCAACCCCTCCCCCCCTCTGCAGTCCAACCTCTCCCCCCCCTGCAGTCCAACCCCTCCCCCCCCTCTGCAGTCCAACCCGTGCCCCCCCCTCTGCAGTCCAACCCCTCCCCCCCCTCTGCAGTCCAACCCCCCTCCCCTCTGCAGTCCCAGAGCTGCTCTGAGCCCCTTGCATGCCCAGGGGTGTCAATTACTTTAATCCGCCCTTTGTTGCTATTTGCAAAATGTTTAATTTTGCATCACATGCCACCTGGGAACTCTTGTTAGGTTAAACGCGCAAGCGCTTTGATCGTTTGTAAGCATTGTGGGCTTTTAACCACACCCACCTCACACCCATCACTTTTATTCATTTGTGGGCTTGCCTTTCAAAAATCACTTGATGTCATTGGTAATCGCCTTACATTCATCCCACCTTGGGATGGTTTGTTTACCGCCTTGGACACTGTCCCTGTTACAGGGATAAAATCGCACGATTGCCTATATATTTCAGCCTGGGTGAACTACTTTTTTCTTTTGCCTGCGCTCCGTGACTGCCATGGGGCTCAGAGCGCAAACTCGGTCGGCAGTATCTTTTTTACATTACATGCACTGTTATCTGCTTAGTATATGTTTTTTGCAGCAGCCATATTAACCTTCTGCGTTACCTTATGATGACCTCAAGCTTCAATTAGACAAAAGTACTTTTTCTCTCCAGAAAGATCATAAATCGCCAGAATTATTTTTACATTTATAGATTAAATGCACTTTGTGATTTGCCTAGTACACGTTCTTTGCAGCAGGCACATTAACCCTGTGTGCTCCGTTACGATGACTCCAAGCTTCAATTAGACAAAAGTACATTCTCTTGGCTGCCATGGCGCTCAGAGCGCGAACTCAATCAGCGGTATCATTTTTATATTATATGCACTCTGATCTGTTTAGTACAAGTCCTTTGCAGTAGGCCCCTGTGTGCTACCTTATGATGACACCAAGCTTCCACTTCCAGAGTTATTTTGACATTTTTAAACGGTATGCACTCTGATCTGCTTAGTACACGTTCTTTGCAGCACACATAATCATTCTGGGACTTGTAGTTTTATTTTTTATAATGTGATACAAGCTGGAAACCAGCCCTTGGAGTAGTATTCGTAGAGTTATCCAGCTCCCTAGTTCGATGCGTGAATCAGCCATTTAGTTAATGTTTCAGCTTTGCATTCTGGGACTTGTAGTTTTATTTTTATAATGTGATACAAGCTGCGAATACAAAGCAGAAAGCTGACTAGATGTTCTACACACTTTTGAGTCTGTGAAACCTAAGCTCTGTGTGTGTATTTATAAAGCTAACCTCTAGGAGAGCTTACAGTTGATTATGCTTTATAGTTGTCAGTACTTTACTTCTAATTATTTCAGTTCAAGACTGATTGAGGATCATTAATATCATGTGAGGTGGATCTCCTCAAGCGTGTGAAAAATCATAGGCATTTTGTTCGACACCACAGACTGCAGTAAAGGGACAGTGATCCAAGCACACATTCTTGGAGTACAATTATGTATTCGTTGCCCCACAGGCAATGTTGCGTGTACCAACTGCCAAGTAAATATGTTTTGCACCTGGGTTTTAAGGGCCTTGTTTAAAAAAATATTCCAGTAGACCTACTAGCCCTTTAGTTGTGTGCAGGGCCAGTGGAATTATGTGGCTGAAAGGACCAAAATATGCAGCAGAGTTGACCAATTAATGTGGCAAAAAAAGTCCAGTTATCCATTTACAGTGCCAATAGCTCCCACTCAAGTAAATGCGAGACCTGTTGCATTGAAAATGCTTGGTATCTCTTTTCAGTGCTCCCTGCTGTTCTATGCAATTATATTTGACTATGGATTGCTTTAACAGTGCACAGGTGGGTGACCTGAATTGGTTTACCGTGAGCCCTACCTGCTATCCATCAATTGTTCTCATTTACCTAATGATGCAACAAGACGTTTAACATTGGAGCTGGTTACTCTTCATCTTCCTGCCTCCTATGAATTGTCTTTAATTTGCATCTACTGGCCTACTACTTGCTGCTTCCAACTTTTCAGGATTGCTGCAACTAGTGGTGCTCTGCTCTTCATCAGTGTGTTGTTTATACCCCTCAGCAGTGCTAACTGTATCCACTCCAGCTATGTACCGTAACATTACTCCTCCTAGTTAAAATCCACTCATAGTAAATCTTTGTCCCTTAGGAATGGCTGTTATACATTCTTCCAGCTCCTATCACTACCATTGCAAACTCCTCTGTTATTCCCTCCGTTTTAGATATCCTTGATCTACTCGCCTTCCTATGGCTTGTGCCTCTAACTTAAGTAATTAATTCAACACTGGTTTCCAATCACATTACACTGTGTTAAATCCTTCCGCATCCTGACTGTAGCATCTTTTTTTACTCTCGTCTGAGACAGCTCATATGCTGTCGCTTGTGAGATCTCAGTAAAAAAAAAAAAAAAAAACCTTAAGGGCTTAGGGCCCTTCCTTTTCTTACCATTGTTTGGGTTTGATGTCACACTGATTTTTTTGCTTCTCATTGGTCTGCACCCCCCACTTTCGCTCTTTAGGGGTGAGTGCAAAGCACTCCGTCCCCTGTTGTAATCTCTCTTTGGGCTTCTATCCACACCCATGTCCCGTCAGCCACTTTCATTGGTTCATGGTCTTGCCTTTTAAAATCCGCTTGCTTTCATTAGTGAAAGGCATGCACACGTCATGCCTTTTCTGGTATTCATCCCTCCTTGAGCGCACCGACCAACTACTGAAATCATACGAGGCTCAATGTTTTCCATCTGGTTTCACTGCGAGCAAACTTTTATTTCCCTTTGTTTGTCTGCTTTGCGCAAATGGGTCCGTCGGCTCGCTTATGTGAAACTTTTACTTTTCAGTTTTGTATGGCAAGAAAAGTCTGGTTAGTTATGTCAAACTGTTTAACCCTACATTTTCAAGTTATGTGGCAAGAAACGTCCGGTTAGGAGTTTACAATGCTAATAGCTCGAAACTTGAGTAAACGCGAGACCCATTGCATTGCAAATGCTTGTTTTTCCTGTTTTTTTTTTTTTTTGCTCATGGAGCAGGGACCACGTACAACTTCCTGTCTGCGACCAGTGTCCTTCCACTGGCTGAGCATTTCTGGTGGTACATTTATTATTATTATTATTTTTTTACATTGTTGCACTCAATAAGAGTGCATGTGTTTTCAGCTGTTTTCTGCTGTGGATCTTACCCATACCCCAACCGCCCTCCTTCCTCTGTCCCTGGGGTTGCTTGATCCTCCTGCCACCATTGGTGCTTGCCCTCTTCCCCCCCCCCCACTATCCATGTTGTGGCTTTCTTGCCTCCCTATCCCTTGCGTTGCTTGCTTGCCCTGTCCTCCTCCACCTGTCTGTCCTTTTGTGTACCCTAACCCACCTATGCCACAGTGATGTTTTGAGCCTCAGGGGCTATGGTAGCCAGACTTCAAAACTGATTGACAATGGGTACAGAGAGCGATAGCGATAAGCATGTTTCCTTTCCACTATGGCTAAAGCTGTGAACATGAAAAAAAAAAACTTTGACTATAGATTCAGCGGATTTCTTGAGGGTAAATAAAAATGCACAATATGTACTCATATTGACAGCATATTTAGGAAGATCTAACATGTTGGGTCGAACACAGAGAGCAGTCACGTCCCTGCTGCGCTATTTGCAATCTCAATAAAATGGCAAAGAAGAAAACAGTTAGGAAAAAGTGACACAATCAGTTGTCACAAGACAGGCATGCGCATCGCTGTTTAAGTCCTCTTGAAAAACAAACATTCTTGTTTGCTAACCACCTTCCCTCGCTGAGGCGCAGTCTGTCTTTAAGTTATGCAGAAAAAAGTCTCTCTTTTGCACACGAACGCACTTTATTTTCCATTTACTCTTTCTCTTTTCCTCTCTCACACATTCAATCTCTCTCTCTCTCAAACAATCAAAAAAATTTTATAGAGCGCGCCACTCACCCGTGAGGGTCTCAAGGCGCTGGGAGGGGGGGAATCAGGGAGGGGGCAGGGAGGGTCACTGTTCGAACAACCATGTCTTGAGGTTCTTTCTGAAGAGCAGGAGGTCTTTGGTTTTGCGAAGGTTGGTGGGGAGGGAGTTCCAGGTTTTGGGGGCGAGGTAGGAGAAGGACCTGCCTCCTGTGGTGGTCCGTTGGATGCGGGGGACTGTGGCTAGGGGGAGGTCGGCTGATCGTAGGTTGCGTGTTGGTGTGTGGAAGTTCACTCTTTCGTTGAGGTAGGTTGGGCATGTGTTGTGGAGGGATTTGTGTGCGTGGATGAGGATCTTGAATGTGATTCTCTTGTCTATGGGGAGCCAGTGAAGGGATTTGAGGTGTGGTGAGATTCGTTCGTGGCAGGGGAGGCCAAGGATGAGGCGTGCAGCTGTGTTCTGGATTCTCTGGAGTTTGAGTTTGAGTGTGGTGCCGACGTAGAGGGTGTTACCGTAGTCTAGTCTGCTGCTGATGAGTGCATGGATGACTGTCTTCCTGGTCTCTGGGGGGATCCATTTGAAAGATTTTTTTTAGAGTGCGGAGTGTGTGGAAGCAGGAGGAGGTTAGAGCATTGATTTGCTGTGTCATGGAGAGGGAGGGGTCCAGGATGATGCCGAGGTTGCGGGGATGGGTGCGGGGCCTAGGGCTGTGGGCCACCAGGAGAAGTCCCATGTGGTTTTGTTGGGGCCAAAGATGATGATCTCGGTTTTGTTGGAGTTGAGCTTGAGGTGGTTAGTGGTCACCCAGTTGGCGGTGTCTGTCTCCTTGCAGTACTCAGCCTGCTGCCAGTTACTTCCTCTTTATCGCTTCGATGTGCAGATTTGTCTCTGAGCATCAAGAGCCTGCTCTTTCAATAACAGATGCATGGTCCAAGATCCCTCTTTGAGTTACAGGTTATCTCTTAGGAGCAGCGAGCATTCTCTATCTCTCCGTGAGATGCAAATGACAGGCTCCCTCTCTCTTCAATTGGAGCTAGTTGCTCAATGAAACAATAGGAGTTTACCAATCATTTCTATCTTCATAATTCAGAATCAAACATCTGGCCATATATGGACATTGATTTATAAAATTAGCAAATGAAGCATAGGAACAGTTTGTGACATACACTTGTGACTTTACTATTTCTCAAGACCTTGAGGCAGTGGTCTTCAAACTTTTTAATGCCACATCCCCCCAGTGGTAAAAAAATCATGCCCCCCTTCACATTTTTTACAATTTTTCTATTAAATTGTCAATGTTTAACTATGTCTAGATTTATTTAAACATTGCAGTTAAGTTCCGTTACTGTTTTAAAAATGCAATCAAATAAATGATGCTACATATACTATTCAGGGCAGGCAGGCCTTACCAACCTGTGAAAGTATCCACAGTGTGATTATTAGAAGTGAGGGTGGGGGGGTTTTGAAGGGTATTTAAAGTCCCTTATCTTTTGACACATGCTCCAAATTTGGATATAAACAAGAAAACATGTTAGTGAAGGTCCATCATAGAGAGGTTTACTGCTGCTTATTTATTTTCAGCTTAAAACAAAGTACTGTTATCAGCGCAATGCTTCTCTTGGCCAGAGCCTGGTGGCCCCCCAAGATCATTTTGAAGACCCTTGCCTTGAAGGTATAGCAACAGCACAGCAAGTTCAACTACATGCCAGCAGGCCTTCCGATGCTCTTCCGTTTCCTATTGTGTGTTACAAAATGGAACCTGAATCATAATGGATTCCACATGTCTACCAAAATATTTCTATGTACACTCTGTCACAGTGAAGAGGAATTAAAGAGACTGTGATTCACCTCCAGTGGAAAAAATTGCTTACAGATGGGGGTACCCCTTTTGCCTATGAGTCTTGCTGAAAGGCAAACCCCCTTGTCAGCAGCAATCTACATGAAGCTCCAAAGCTACTGGGCCTACCTGGACCATGAGCCCCAGTTACAGCCGCCAGCCTATCCTAAAAAAGGATGATCAGTGGCACCATCTGAGGATCGCATTGCTGTGGAAGTACGAACTCCGCCATCGAGATAGAGACCAGCTTACCATTCTCTGTCAAACACTGAGCTTTATTCACAATCCTTAGAATCACTACTTCTTCGATTCAACAACATTGGATGATACAGTTAGACAACCAAAAGAATGGCTCGATTGGAACAAGAGGCTTGTTGGACTGGTGATAACCCACCCTATACCGTGGAGCTAGCCCCACCATCAACTTTTAGACTCAACCACTTATGAAACTGAACACGTTAAAGGGCTTTCATTTTGGGGGAATCAACTTGGACTGCAGTTATTAGCTTTAGTTTTGTTGTATATTAGTGTAAGAAAGTGACTCTTTTTACATGCTCCTCCACCCCCCCAGTTTATTTTGCCTGGTTTCTGGTGTGATTTTGACTGACAGTGCATTGAGTCCCTGCTAAACAGGTCCCCAGTGCCAGATCTCTTTCCCTAAAACTACAGTCATTTTGCCCAGTTGGCAAACCTATAGTTGCCACTAAGCCCCAAGTAATGTTACCCCTGGTATCTAGGGCATGGGGTACTCAAGGAAGGCCTCTGAGGGCATAAGCACAGATTGGGCCAGCCTCTAGGACCCTCTCACCTAGGTGCACCTAGTACTGCATTTGCAGACTGCATGTCTTGGTGCAGACCCAAACTGAAAACGCAACATAGCGCACATCTTGTGTGCCCTGTCCCCTTACACTGCATGCAGTATTTGTAAGTAACCCCTGTGGCAGGACTTCCATTCCTCAAGGCAGGGTGCATTATATTACATGTGAGGGCATCCCTGCTTGAGCAGATATGCCCCTGCTATGCCTTTGTTCATTCTCAAACATAGTAAGTGAACAGTGAAGCCCTTTTAAGTACATGTGCTGGACACTGGTCCTTACGAGTCCCCCAGCTACATGATGGCTTCACTGAAGATAAGGATGTTTGGTATCATACATCTCATTAATTATCCCACACCAAATCCAGTGATAGATTTATTAATACATGCACTCTGAGGGCACTTTATAGGTGCCCCTGCAAAAGCTACGAACTCCTAACGTGGGCATTGACTGGTCA
The DNA here is from genome assembly GCF_031143425.1 of Pleurodeles waltl. NCBI lineage: Eukaryota > Metazoa > Chordata > Amphibia > Caudata > Salamandridae > Pleurodeles > Pleurodeles waltl. The sequence goes on from NC_090439.1 coordinate 1,137,262,113, forward strand.
AAACTAGTACTGCCTCCTTAGACAAAGTTCTGGCCCCCTGAAGTGAGAGCCAGTGCTCTCGAGGGCTCAGAACAAAGGCTTGCTCCGGGCAGAGGTGTGATCTTCTTTCCAGGCAAGATGGACATTCCAGGGTCGGGAGCTTCAAAGGCCTTGCTGCCTTTGAAATGCGACCCAGCCTCTCCAAATGGTGAAAGAGGCCGATCCTCATTTCCAGACCCCACTTTTTGTAGTAGGACTGGTGGGTAAAATTAAGTAAATTAGTAGGAGTGCTCACATCATGCCAGTCCCACCCCTAAGGTGGCAGAGCTGAAGTTGACACTACTTTATAAATGCCTCCATCTTGCATGAAAGGAACTAGGCTAATAGGGTTAGGGCTATGCCTCGTCCAAAAGGAAGTGGTCATAGAAAGGGTTTAGTCACCCTAAAGGTAAGTAGCCCATTGGCTACCTCCTGGCACTCCCTGTAACACTCCTAAATTCAGTATTTAGGTGGCATAGTGGACTGACTATCCTATGAAAGGGATGTCCGTTTTGTCAACTCAATGGTGTAAGCATCACAGCATTTTTCCATGTGAGGAAAAAGTATTGAAAATTAGTTAAATTCCCAAAGTTAGAACACCAGCCTTCTGTTCTTAAACTCTGTAGGTGCACAAGGTTTGTAGAGGAGTTGTGAATGATTCAAGATAATAACAAGCATTGGCAAAGCCAGTGGGTTTTGCCTTTGTCTTTTGTATTCTTATCTTACTATCTAATGGGATTATAAATATTTAAAAAAATGTTATAATGTTTGAAATTTGATAAACTATTAATATGTGTTTATGTTGCTGTTTATTATTTCAATATACATCACAAAATAAACAACTAGTAAGAGTTCATAAAATTTTAAACAAACATTATACATTTTTTCTAATATTTATAGTACAGTTAGATAGTGAGATAGAATGCAAAAGAAAAAGATAATGGCTAAACCAATTGGCTTTGCCAGTGCTTGTTTCCTAAGCAGCTCCTAATGTGCATGTGTGAAGATTGGTTTGATTTTAATGCAGGTATACTGCTGAAGTGTACCCAGGGTTTTAAGTAGTCTGGGTCCTTCCATGTCTCAGACCAAGCAGTAATTAACAATGGACATTCAAGGGGTCCCAAAAGGGCCCTATATTCATGCCCTTAACTGTAATGGCAACAACACAAGTTGATTTCTGAACAATGAATGTAAACAAAGTTAAGGTAATCAACATCAGCAATTTCGTTGATGGTTACTTTTTACGATTTACTTAATCTATTTAATTCACTAATAGTGGTCACTTTTATTTTGGTGCCTGTGCAAATTCTGTATTCCAGAGCGACGTTGACAATAGGCAGTGCACTAGCGATTCCTTAGATATTTACTGAACAGCAGGCATTTGGAGTATACCTGCTACTTGCCAAATGGGTGTTTGAACACATAACGAACTGCATGCAGAAAATTCTATGTGTTTCACTAGCATAATAAAGCAGGTTGTTGGTGTCTGATTGCTTCAGTTGGCGATTTTTAATATGTAGATTTTCACATTTTCTTTTTGTTTGCTGGACTTTTCAACATGCTGCACAACACCCACTCTGCTCTACAGCACAGCTTAAAAACATTGGGAAATCCAATAGCTCTGGCTAAACACTTATAAGGTCCCAAAAGTGAGACCTACTGGCTATTCCAGTGCTTGTTTCTTTAAGACGCAGCCTGCTAAAGCCATCTTGTGGGCTTTCATAACATTGACATAGGAATGCATTCCGCTCGTTCATTACCATTAGCTTTGTGGTTTGTAACTCACAATTTGTGGCTTTACATTTGCTGGCTTAATATGCTTTATGCTCTCCAAATTCTGTTTGTCGCTGTTGACTAAACCGTGTTTTCTGTATCCATCCATGAACTCGCTTTCTGTTAACAGGCCTTTAAATCTTGTTCTTATCTCGTCACATTTGCTGTGCATTCAAAACAAGGGCCAAAGGTCAGGCATTGTCTTCCAAGTGCGCTTGTTTACTTTTCTTTCTCTGACTTCAAAGGGAGAGGATTTATATGACATTCCTGCCGGATTCTAGAGGTAGGAAAGAGTTTTTTTTCTAGCACACAATGCCATTTAAATGAACTGTGTATCACAGAATATATCGGAATTATGAATGCGCAAATGAATACATTTTTATTTTCTTAATATTGAACTGTGTTGGAAACAAACTTTAATATGATCAAAACGAATCATTAAACTAGGTGATTGAATTTCCACACATTTTAGTCTGTGCACTGTATGGTTTTATTATTAAAACAGTATATCTGTGCAAATGTAATGGCCATTTCAATAGAAATGTGTTCTGTAATGGCACTGTCCAACTACACCATGGACTCTACGCCACTCTGCACCACTCCACTTTACAGTGCTCAATGCCACTGCACTCTAATCCACTTCACACACGTTACACCTCTCTACTCTACCCTGTACCACTCTACGCCAATGCACTCTTCACCCTCTACTCTATACAACTGCACTCTTTGCCACTCTACTCTACACCACTCCAGTCTAGGCCACACCAATCTACTCTGCACAACTCCACTCTGTGCTTCCCTGCAACACTCCACTCTACACCACTGCACTCTATGGCAGTGCACTTTACCCTGTAACACTGAACTCTTTGCCCCTGCACTCTACGCCAATCCACTGTACACCACTAATCTACCCTGCACCACTGCACTCTACGCCTCTTCCCTCTACTCCGAAACAATCTATTCTCTGCCATTCCATACCACTCTGTGCCACTGCACTCTATGCCACTCTGCTCTTAACCACTGCACTCTGCGCCAATGCACTCTACACAACTGCATTCTGTCACTTCACTCAATGCAATTGCACTGTACTCTGCATCACTGTACTCTCCACCACTGCACCCTGACACTGCTCTGCAACACTGCACTCTCCGCTACTGAACTCTATGCCACTCTGCTCTGCACTACTCCACTCTATGCCATGGCACTCTGCCACTGCACTCCTAGGCACTATACTAGACTCTCACTACTCTGCTACTCTAATTGATGCCACTGCACTCTAAGCCACTCGATTACACTCTGTGCCACTGCCATCTGCGCCACTCAGCTCTGTGCCACTGCACTCTACGATGCTGCATTGTACGCCACTGCTCTCAATGCCACTGTTCTTTGCTACACTCTACACCAATGCACTGTACACCAGTTAACTCTACTCTATGCCACTACAGTGTATGCCTCTCTACGTGACTCCACACTATGCCACTCCAGTACACGACACCCTTCGCCATTTCACTGTACGGCACATCACACAACTCTCCTTCAATGCCTTGCTGAACAGCAGCCATGCTGGTGAACAGCATAACTAAAACACATTGGCAAAGCCAATAGCTCTTGCATAGGTGAGACCTATTGACTTTTCCAATGCTTGTTATGGAATGCGCTCTGGATCTTGCGTCTAAGCTCCCTCTTATAGTGGCTTATCTGGATTGTTTGCACTATCCGCCATGCTATGGTGCCCTTTGTTACTAGTGACCTTATGCGTGACTCTGCAAATGATACAAAGAACGGACTTTCCTTTCTGACCTCCCTGGTAGTTTCTAGGTAGTACATCGCAGCCATGCATACGTGCAGCTTGTGCAGAGCTCTTTCGGCTGGTGTTTTGGATGCTAGAAGAAACCCAGAAGCTGGCTTGTCTGGCTCACGTGGAACTGTGACACCACCTTTGGAAGGAAGCGTTGGTTTGTCCACGAATATTCTGTCCTTGTGTATCTGCAGGTAGGGCTCTTGAGTGGTTAGCGCTTAAAGCTTGCTCAGTGTGTGATTGCAATGAGGACGCTAGTCTTCAAGGTCAGGAACCCTAGACCCGCCTTGTGTAGTGGTTTGAAGGGTGTTCTCATCATCTATCAATACCAGGTTGAGGTTCCACAATGGTGTCCGTGCTGATCTGGGTGGAGCTAATCTTTTTGCACCTTCTAGAAACCTTTTGATAACTGGTGCTGTTAAGAGGCATCTTCTATGTGCCCTAGACCTCTATTGCTGCCAAGTGTATCTTTAGTGAGGCATAAGTTAGACGGCTGTCTAGCTGGTACGTAAATTATCTGATCACTGTGGGATTTTCTGTTATGTTGTGGAACAGTTCCCTGTCCCTGCCCCACAGGACATACCTCTGCCATTTCGCAGTGTAGCATTTTCTTGTACTTGGTCTTTTACATTCTTTTTAGAATGTCAATAGATCTTTTTGGGAGGTTCAGGTGCCCAAACTGTGTCCCCAGGAGCTAGGCTATTCACTTACAAATAGTGAATTTTGCCTCTCTCCATGGAAAGAAGGTTGTGCTTTTTCCTTTATCCTTTTTAGATTTCCCTGTGCCACCTTCACCAGGTCTGTGAACCACGTTTGTCTTGCACATTGCAGGGCAAAAAGGATCAGTCTCATTTGTGCTGGTTTGCACTTGCTTATCACTAAAGGAATGAGGGGAATGTGTGGAAAAGCAAACAGAAATTTCCCTGACCAGTCTATCGACAGGGCATTTCCTTGGGAGTGGTGGTGTCGGGGTCTTGATGTGAAATCCTGGCATTTTGCGTTTTCTGAGGCCGCAAACAGATCAATCTCTGGAATGCCCCATTGCCAGAAGACTTCTGGGAGCACTTGTTTAGCTCCCACTAGTGATACGGCTGCATATTGTTTTTTTAGTTTTCTGTGCCTGGCAGATGTATTGTTTTCAGGGTTATTCATCTCTGAACGACCCATCTCCAGATCACTTGGGCTTTGCAACCTTGCCCCTTGCCCCTTGTTTGTTTGTTCAGCTGGAATATTACGGTCATGCGGTTTAAATGGATTTGCACTGTATTTTCCCACACTTGTGTTTGAAAGACTTCTAAGGTCAGGAATACTTTCTTTTAAGCTCCAGGAGATTCATGTGTTGGATTACTTTTTTCGCATTCCATAGCCCTCTGATCCTTAGTTTCCTTGTGTGTTCCCCAGGCAAGGAGGTGTCTGTCTGTGGTGATAATTGCAATTGGTTGTGTGAAAGGTCTGCCCACTGTTATGGTGACTTCTTTCCACATATATCATCTCATCCTACATCCTTTGCGTTACAACCATTATATCTTCCCAATTTCCTGTTGCCTGCGACCACTGGTTTTTGATCCATTCTTGTAGTGGTTTTGTGTAGTCTTGCATGCAGGATCAGTGGAATGAATGAAGCCATCATACCCATCATCGTCCCCAAGTTCTCACTGTCAGAAACGGACACCTGCAGAAGCGGCAAGCCTACTCTGTGGTTGCTTGTACCCTCTTGAGAGTAGGGAAAGCTCTCATCTCCATATTTGTGATTCTTGCGTCCAGGAAAGTCTTCTCTCTCACCAGCTTCACTGATGTTGTTTCTAGGTTGATCGTGAAACCTAGTCTGTGAAGTGTCCATGACAGCCCTGGTGTCCTTTTTTGCATTGAGTATGGCCTTGCTTTGTTTAGCCAGACATCCAGGTACAGGTATAAATGTAGTCCTTTCCTTCTTGGGTGTGCCGCCACTGAGGATAGACATTTTGTGAATAACCTTGGTTTTGTTTTTGACAACGAAGGGAAACACCCTGAATTGATAGTGTTTTTTGTTGAGTACAAACAGTAGATAACTTTTGGGCTTGCAGTTCATGGGAATGTATAAATTTGCATATTCTAGATCTATGGTTGCTATATAATCCTTTTTCCCGCAGTTGTGGGAGGAGGAAGACCTCCTGCAGTATGGTCATTTTCAATTTTGTGTTTCTAAACGTGTTTAAGAGCGAAGGTGCAGAATTGGTCTGAGACTTGTCTGTTTTGGTAACAGGGAAGTATGCTTCCTTAATTGATTTCTGTTGAGGGCACTCTCTCTCCGTTTCCCTCTTTTCAAGTTATGCCTGCATCTTGTGATGCAGGCAGTGCTTCTCCTTTTGTGGGAGTGATCTGTTTCTTGGTCTGACCCCTCCCGGTGGTCATTTTACAAGTTCTATGTAGTAACAATGTTGGCTGATGTTGTGGTTCCTATTGTCTGATGTTACTGTCTTCCACCCCTGAAGAAAGGCCTCAGCTGGTGTTAGGTGGTGGGGCGGTCGATAAACTGCGTCACTTGTTGGTGGAGCTTCCTCCCCTAGAAGGTTGTCCCCTACCTCTGGTTCTGCCCTGAAAGTGCTGACGTAGCAGTGCTGGGAACTGCCACTGCTTTGCTTCTTGATGCGGAGCTGGCTGTTGGCAGGATGGCTGTGGTGCTGGGCTTTGAAAGCCTCCTCTGCCCACAGCTCTTCTTGTTGCTTCTTGTTGCTTCCCTTTTTGGTTGACCCTGAACCTGTAACACATCGGTGGCCTTTGCAGTGTTATAACCCTTTTCTATTTACTACAGTGTGTCATCTGGAGTGGTTCCGAACAGGTTTTCTCCTGAAAAAAGATATGTTTATGATGTTTGCATGAGCCTCCTTTTGGAAATAGAACACCCACAACCAGGCATGTCTCTTCATGGATGTTTTTGTTACCAGTTGTCAACTGGCTGTTTGTGCTACATCTAATGCTTATTTTGAGCATGACTTTGCAATCAGCTTCACTTCCCATACCAGTGCATGTCCCCTCTTCTGTAAGCCTCTATTGCTCTGGGAGATATTTCAGGAGTTTTACAACCTATTCCAAGTGACTTTGGGCATAGCTGTTGAAGAGTCATTTGAGTTTGCGATCTTCCATTATGTTGCAGTTGCCCTCTCTACCTTGCAACCTTCCATCTCCACTCTCTTGCTCTACTTCATAGGGGTGGTCCAGAGGATGTTGGGACGTTTACTCTCTTCCTTGCTGTGGTCACACTGATGGAATCCGCCACTGCATTGCCCTTGATGTGAACAGCGTTTTTTGGAGATTGTTCATACTTCTTTTCAATTCTTGGTGTTACAGCCTTGCACGATGCTGCGTCCCTGAAAGCTTCCCTTCCCTGGTCCAAGATGCTTGGTAGCATGGGGAGGTATTGGTTTATGTTCTGGGATAGTAGGCGGGAACAAGCCTGTGTTCTCACCTCTTCCAGTCGAACTCTGTACCTATCGGCTGCTTCTCTTACAGCAGCATTGTACAATGCAGTGCCCTCAGGTGGCGATGGCCTCGAGAGATGCGCGTCAACCGCTTCCTCTGGTGAATTCATTTAGAGGTCCTGCCACTGTTCGTCACAGCTTTCAGTTTCTTGTAATATACCCTGGCCCTCTGTGTCCTCCTCATAGAGGAACATCTCTTGTTCTTCTTGCAGCTTGAGGGTTGCTGGTGGGTTGCGCTCACTGCTTTTCTTCCTCCCTGCTCTTCTACCATGGCAGTTTCCAGGGAATTTGGAATTTCCTAATTAAAGCCTCATAATCTTTCAATTTCTTTCAGGTTTCGCCTGCACAGTGCTTGCGATGTGCTTATGAAATCTATTGTATTTAATATAAATCTTAAAAGGGGCTTACATCCTGCCCCTTGCTTTTATTAGTTCCTGTTCTTGCCACTTACTTTTCCTCCGTTTCTGTTGGATGTAGCAATATTTTTTTTGCATTTACTAATGCTGGTTTCTCGTGTGTTTGCTGCTATCAGTATCCCGATGGCCAAGTACCGCGTGCATCCGCTTTAGTTTAGGAACTTCTTTTCTTTGTATTTGAATTGCTACATTAGACATAGTGGGAATCCCAAAGAAGGTATCGGAGCACATCACAGGCATGGAGAGATTAACTGATTTGCACAGCAACACTGGATGTTGTGTCTCCCACCAGGAGTCGAACCCTGATCGCAATGGCACTGACCAGTCCAACCCTCCCCCAAGCCAGTCCTTCCCTTTTGTTGTGGGGGCCAGCACTTGTTTTGCTAACATTAGATTGTTGGAGTGTGTAATCATTGCACAAGTAAAGGTGCTTCTCAGTTTATCTCTCAATGTTGAGTTTCGAAAATCCATACTTTGCAACCAGCTAGACATTTTTGTGCGCAGCTTCCTTTGCAAGAGTCCCAACTGCTAATAGAACATGCTGCAAGTGCAGTATAGAATGCCAGCATGTGCGCCTGTATCCGTGTTGACCTGTTACATATGATTGTGATCTGATTGAATTTAATTCCTTATTAATTTGTTGACTTGCCCGCCTCAGGACTATATAAATCATTTATCGGGATGTTCACTTACGAGTTTTCTGCTCTTCGCAGAGATCATGGGACGTAGCGTTCCTGTCATCCCTGTCACAAGGACAGCCCCTGTGATCACTGGACCGCAACAGCTCTGCCTGAGTTCCTAAAGCACTTTCTGCTTTGTGACTGACCCTGCAATGGAAATGGCGGCTATGTGCGCATGCACGCTGGTGACAGAACCTAAGAACCAAGAGAAGTCGTCACACATGGCAGTGTGCTTAACAGCTGAAGAAGAACATGTTCTGCAGCGCAGGCCCCCGATGAACAACCATCAGCAGCACAGAACACACACATTCATCAAACCCACACATTCCACGCTCCATTAACCACACAACCACATTGTCCATTCCCTATCCTAAGTTGGGCTGTGAAGAGATCAGAGCTGTACTCACTTTTCGCAACCCTTAGGCGAAACCTAATGCATTTACCAATGCTTGTTGTGGGATTGCTGCCATTTCAACTTCGAGTTTGTCTCTTCTTTCTCTCGAATTCCAGGGCTCTTCCTTCAGTGTTGAGTCTTTGCAACGCTCTTTTTCTTGAAGTTTTCGCCGTTTTTTTGTGTTGTGGTCCTTCGGCAGGCAGATGTTAGAGACCTCGTGGTTTGTCCTTTTGGGCAAACGTTTAGTGCCAGTTAGGGCAGAACCTAAAGCGTGTTTTTTCATTTCACAAGGTGGTTGTTTTTCCCCTTCTGTATATTCTCCGACCTTATGGTTGATGACTTATGTAGTCCGCTCCCTTCTCCAGTGAGCATCAGTTGCTTGTTCATTGTGTCTGGGTTGTTGACCTTTTGTTTTCTGTTCTTCTCTCTCCTTTATCCTGTTTCATTTGACGGTCCGTCGCTTTTTCTTGTGAACTTCTCACTGCATCCACAGAGCCTCTGCTTTATCTTTCAGACCCAACAGTGGAAAATAGAATCTGGAGATGGCAATCACGCACAGGGGCTTCCCTGATGGCACGGGAGGAGGGATGTAGCACCAAATGGCTACAGACGAAGCCCAGAAATTAAAAAGGAAGGCAAGAAGATTGCGGACCTAATGACTAGATGATGGAATAATGCACAGCATGCGAACCCAGAAAAGGATTCATTCTGCAAAAACAATATTATAAAATATGTTTATGCATTCGTAATGGACCTTATGGCCTTCTGTGTGTCCTACAGGGGTACTCAGAATTCCAGCCTGTGAGTTGGACGCCATGATATGTTTATGGTGATTCAACATCAAAGTTGGCCGGGTGTTTACAAATCCTAAATGCTGTGGATGGCGCAGGCTTAACCAACCCTTCAGCTGAGAGCCAGGACATCAGTCAGACTATCGCCGACACACCTCCCACCACCTACATGAAGATAACAGATATAGGGCAATGATCAGTCCGGTGAGATTAGTGAGTTCCAGAGCTCTTTCCCCGATGGATGAACACGCTCGAGTAATCCCCACTGTGTATTTTAAAGGTTTTAATGATCACGCACAGCAAGGCTCAGCAGAAAGCACAGTTAATAAAACAAGCCAGACTGAGAACCAACCTCATGTTCTGCCTAGACACTAACTTCAGTAGATAGTAAGTTGGGGTGGATGCAGCAACAGAAGAAAGTCAGACGGAGGGCTGGGCTAGGACTTCAGTTCCTACTGAATATGTCATTCATATATCTAGTTCTAAGTAACCCATCCATCCCACGCTAACTTTCTTTCAGAAGCTACATATTAGATGAACGTTACCATGACCGCTACTTACTAACACTAATAACCCTGCTTAACTGGTTATACATTAAGTACGAACCCGCCTAATCTTATGTAAGTCAACGCTTACATTGTTAGCAAGGTGGCATTGTTAGGAGGGTGGAAGTTGGCGCTATAAAGCCCAAAATAAATTGATCTCAGACGTGTGGGAGGTTGTCAGTCTTTCACCAGGCTGTGCATGAAACCTCTTACTAGTCCAGCCTAGGGTCCACGATAGTTCACATCATAGCACTAGTAAGTATTAATACTGTTGAGAGCATGATTATAACGGGCTCCACTCTGAGGAAGCTCTACTGAGTACATGACTGTGTTGGAGACTCAAGTCTGGGCGACTAGACCCACAGCGCAAATAACTTGTGCATGTAGTCAATCTGCGCAAGCCATTCAGGTGCGCCTGGGGTGACCGCCATCTTAGGTGAATCAAGACTTATATATGCTACTCTTTTGGCCCACAAACTGGTCAGAGTATTTGAACCTACATTCAATTATTGTTATCTACTTACCACAACGAACAAGCAATACTGATATCAGTCACTAACGCAGTTTGTGATTCCCCTTCATTTAGCTTCATGTCACCTGTTATCGAATTTACATTCTGATTGCAAGATACTCTGTAAAAACTTAGAAAGCAGATTACTACCTGTTTTGTCCACTTTAACATATGAGGCCCGAAATGTCTTTATCTCCTAACACATCTCCAAATATCAGACTTCTGTGTGGTATTATGGAAAAGGCTCCTAGTCTTTGGCCACACGTGGCCCGTTTGGGCTTGGACTTAGAGAAGACTTTTGACCTGCATAAGTGGCGCCATATATTTTAAAAGTACTGGCAAAGTTTTTGATAGGCAAATGATCCATTTGATCAAGATTAAGCCAACACCCAGGATTAAATCTCGGAAATCCATAATGCCATTGCATCAGGTGAGATGAGGAGCCTGGCAAAGTTGCCCGCTCGCGGAATGACCATATATGCAATTGCTTGTCCACATAAGGTGTCACAGAATTCACAATTCTTATATACAATTTAACATGTGAAAAAGAGCTTACCTCACCCAATAAAAAATGAACAAAATAAATCCAAACTCCTCTTCAGAAGGCCCTCATTGCTTGCTGTGAGATGCACCCCGGTTTCAGACACGTTGTATGGGATTGCCCATTCAACAAGCAGAGGCTTGTATTCTTCGGTTATTCCAGAGACCTAAATGGGGAAGTGGCTTTGAGATTTATTGATTAGGCATTCATCATAGGTAGGAGAGCTGTCAGCCTACTTTGAAAGACCCCCCAGACTGCTGAGACTGAGGATGCAACGTGTGGCACAACATTGGCATGAAATTTTAAAAAATTTTAAAAGTTTATTTTGAGTTTTTATTCCCGTATTAACCGTACAACTCATCGTAAAAGCATTGTACATTGGTAAGCATGCAATCAAGTAACAGGGTTACGTAAGAAGTGAATAAATATTTTGCAAAGAGACGGTAAAAACAAGTTTCCCCACACAGAATCTATTACAAATGCCGGGGCTTTTATAGTCCTAACTGAAGGACAAAAGGCAAATACAGTTCAAGTCCAGCCTGCATCGATCCAAACTCCCATGAAAAACACAAGCGAAATTGGCACCTTGACAAGTCATGTAGGCACTAATAGTACAACTGGAGTAACACAGCACTTATAAGGCACCAGCCATGTTGTGGGAGGATTCGCAATACCCCCACCCTGTGGGTTTCTCCCCCTCCTGACCTGCTAAGTAAGTCTAGTATGGGCCCATATATCTTGTATGTGTCTGTGTGCTGCAATATGCCATATCCCTGAGCCAGTCTCGCAACATTGCAAAGGGACTGCGGGCTCAGCACATTGCTGCCCTACACTTCCTAAGTATTAGGCCTATCGCTACTAGCGGTATGCTGTCGCTCTGCAATTCTTTATCATATCCTAACAGTGGCAGCAGCAGTCCTGGCTGTAATTGCTTTTCAACTATCCTGCCCAACTCGCGAAACACCTCCTGCCAGAAACTTTTCACCCCATGGCAAGACCGTGACTTGTTAAACATTTTCAAGATAATAATAACGATCCCAGGACCAGTGTGATATCCCTAATTTATAAACACACATGCTCATTAATTAAATTAAATTATGTTTATGTATTTAAAGTACGTTTGTATATGTGAACTATGTATGCTTTCTGGATAGAAAAAAGGAGAATAAATGTAATTGGATGTATATATGCTCAGTGAATATGCATAGGTCAGACTCCCGGTAATATATATGATACGTTTTGATGTGGGCCCACTCTGAGGGTAGAAAGGGGGGGGGTTGTAAAGATTTGAAGTTGTATGTTGTTTGTAGTATGAGCTTTAAAAGAAATCTGATACAGCATAGGGAAAATGTTGGATACAGTTTTAAATGTGACTGTGATTTAAGCCCCTTGCCTGCAGGAAGGTATCCAACTTAGATACAATATTGCTTATTTTGCATCTATGATGTCAATATTTTGTAATTGAAAACAAGTAAATAATTTAGAAATAAAATGTGAACCAATTTGTGAGGGCTGACACTGCCATCATCTAAAGGACACTCTTAGTATACTGTTCTTGGCCCAACCCATTCAGTGTCTCCAATCAATATACATGAAAATAGTGACAAACAACTTGGGACAAACTAAGCTGCAACAATGACCTTGAATTCTTTAAAAGTGCCTCCATCTACATCCATATATGACACGGTACGTCAGCATTTAAACATGTTTCACCCAGGAGGTGAAAACTAACACAAGTCTCAGCACTCCCGAACAAAGCTGCTATGCATACTCATACATTCCTTTAAAGAGGTTGCAGACATGAATGTTTTTGGTGCGTAAGTCAACACCAGATGCCTTTTAACCACTCATTTACAATTGTTTTTCTTCTCTTTCACAGCCTGAAAGGTCACTGTTGAACAGACCTGATGTACAATATGATGCACTAACACTACAGCACGCTCTCTGAGGCAATAGTAGTAAAAAAGAATCGTACCACAGCAAGGCGTCTGAGGAAACACTTGAAGATTGGACCTTTAAACACCTCTGGCCTGTTTTGGGGAGATCCCATGCCCACGTACAGAGTGCCAGTTAACCTTTACCACCAGCTTGAATAAGTTCACACTTTAGAGAATTATCTCTAAATATTTGTACAAGAGTGAGAGAAAACCGTCACTGATGATGGCTTTGTTATACCAAAACATCTATAATGGGGAGAAAATGCACATGGATTGCATAGAGAGTTTCACTCAAAGTTCGAATATATTTACGCACCAGAGGATTCAGGTCCCGAAGAGACTGTACCAGTGTACAGTGTGTGAGAAAAACTTCACCCATAAGTCATCATTATTAAATCATCAAAGAATCCACACTGGTGAAAAACCTTACCAGTGTATGGACTGTGGAAAAAGCTTCCCTGAAAAGTCATATCTAAGGAAGCATCAAAGAATCCATACTGGGGAGAAACCGTACCAGTGCACAGAGTGCCAGAAAAGCTTCACTTACCGAAAAGCTTTGTTATATCATCAAAGAATCCATTCTGGGGAGAAACCATACCAATGTAAGATGTGTAAGAAGAGCTTCATTGATAGCTCACTTCTTTCCAGGCATCGTAAAATCCATACTGGAGAAAAACCATACAAATGTGCAGTTTGTGAAAAAAACTTCAGTCAAAAAAGTAATCTATACTCTCATCAGAGGATTCATACAGGGGAAAAACCATATCAGTGTCCAGAGTGCCAGAAAAGCTTCTCTTTTCTGTCATCTCTGGTTCTGCATCACAGAATCCATACCGGGGAGAAACCGTTCCAATGTACTAAATGTGATAAATGCTTCAGTGATAATGCAGGCTTATTAAATCATTGGAAAATTCATACTGGGGTGAAATCACACAAGTGTACTGAGTGTGACAAAAGCTTTACTCTACTCTCTCAACTCAAGTCACATCAGAAGACTCATACTGGGGAGCAACCATACCAATGTACTGAGTGCCAAAAAAGCTTCAGTCTAAACTCTGAACTCTACACACATCAGATGATCCATATTAGGGAGAAGCATTATAATTGTTCAGAATGTGAGAGAACATTTGTTCAAAGTTCACATCTGGTTTGTCATCAGAGAATCCATACTGGGGAGAAACCGTACCAGTGTACTGAGTGCAAGAAAAGCTTCAGTCGATGCTCAAGTCTTTATAGGCATCAGAGAATCCATACTCGGGAGAAACCAGTGTAGTGGGTGCAGGAAAAGCTTCACTCACACATCAGCTCCGGTTTGTCATCAGAGAATCCATTCTGTTGAGAAACCATACCAGTGTACTGAATGCAAAAAAAACTTACGTCAATCCTCGCATCTTTACACGCATCATATGATCCATAATGTAAAAAAAAAAAAAACATACCTGTGTACAGAGTACAAGATCAGCTTCACTGGGAGGAAAGTTTTATTTAAACATCAATGCAGTCATTCTTCTGGGAATCACCCTGTTTAAAATTTGGGAAGGGCTTATGCAGTTGTCAGCACTGAGATAAGATAGGAGGATCACCAATTTTTCTCTGATACACGCCAGAAGTACACTACACCATACTATGTTTTAAAACATGGGGTAAATGGACTGTGTGAAAGCCATGTTGTGGAATTGAGCCCTAAGGAAGTTCGCATAGAACGAAACACGTTGGCTGCAGGCTACAAATCATGTATAGTTAAGATCGCTTACAAGAATCATGTCATGAAAATTCATCAAGCAATAAAAGATAATGGGGATTAAAATCTATGGATGGATGAATGTTGTTTTTTCAAAAGGAATTACAGTTCATTGTGATTTACTCTCTGAACAAAATATATTTTACACTGATGTGATGGAGTTCTGGATCAATTAGTCTTATAACTTGAAGGGAATTGCTTATAGCGGGAGCCAGTCTTTTTGTAAATTGTTCATTACACTCTCATCTGGGGATAAAGAAAAGTTGAATCAATCCTCTATACCAGTTATTCTTAACCTGTGTCCGGGGACCCCTATGTTTTGCGCAAAGCCTACTCAGTGTAGGCTGTAACTGCTTAGAAAATAATGTTCACAGATTAATCAGATGTATGCCAATGAATAAGCAAAATGTAAATTAGAAAATTTTAAAATGTTCTGCATATGTGAAGAAATGTTGAAATTGGAGGCAACCGATTAAGTTGGTATACTCAGATTGATTTGTGGGTGCAGTGCAGTACATCAAATGGATAATAGTACAGAGAGTGGATTAAATTATTTCATCATTTGTGTATTTGTTTGCGCAATGCTTGTTTATTTAATTTTGTGTTTTTTTTTTTTTTTTCCGGTTCTAATCATCAAAATTGCTTGTGCCGAGGTCCTTGGATTCAAATTGTAACTCATTGGTGGTCCCAGGTTTCCAATAATGACTGAGTGGGTGGTCCTCAAGTTCCAATAAAGATTACATGGGAGTCCACAGAGGCCAAAAGGTTAAAACCCACTGCTCTATACAGAGTAATGTAACCAAAGCATAAGTTACTTCATTGCTCTTACTGATGCTCACTATCTGATCCGACTTGCAGGAGCCTAATTCCAAATAATGCCAGATCCGCCTTCCCTTAAGCTTCTGTGTGCAAGACCCAAGGTATTTTCTGCTAGTTGTGGACTAGAGTTCACACAATTAGTTACTTAAATCTAAAGTTGCTCTCAGCCAGACTTAGACAGCCAACAGGGGAAAGCATGATCCAGTTCTACCCAGCCAACCTGGAAGATGACTGTCAAGCAATTCTGACCATCTTCTTTATATTTCAGTTCCATGTGTGAACAAGTTTACTTAGTGGTGCTGATAGTAGAGCCACTGACCATTAGTGAAAATCCTCCAACTTAATGTAACATTAGTTCTAACTCTACTTCTGAGACCAACACATCATCATTTTTAACATTCAACCTGTATAATTTCTGCTTTTGCCAAACCTTTGGCTTAAGATGCTTCATATCAGTGCTTCCCAAACCCTTTAGAACACCAGCCTAGTTTTTATGAGGCAAGCATTTTTTTTTTATGTAACTAAAGCATCATGTAGTAGCTCACTGTCATTTACAGACCACACATTTTCCATTGGAATGGACACTAAATTTGCACTGAAATTGCGTTTTACTGATAAAACTATATTGCAACCAAATCATAAGTGGAAATTGGGTTTCAGTGAGTATTGTTTGCGGATCTCCAAATAAAGTGTCTTGATTCTAATAAAATCTTTGTTTCCATCACACTTCAGAAGTACAAAAAATGTGCTTCATTTTTGCTTTTCCAACTGCGGAATGTGTACAGTTCATTTACAGGTATTTAAATTTTGTTGTGTTATCAAAAAATTCTACAGAATTCCCTTTCACACCAGCAAGATAGTCACCTAATTCACTTTTCTTTCTCTGTCTGCAAAGTGAGAGTTTGTAAACATCAATCCCCTTGGTAAAAAAAGATAAGCAGCAGTTTGTTAGAAGACGTAGCCTGACATTTGACCCCTGTCTTTGAAGGGCAGAAAATGTGACAAGATAAGTACAGAACTAAAAGCTGTCTTTATTGCTTACACTGTAACCTTCTGATAATCACCTTGTGACCCACTTTATGGGAAATGCTGTTTTAAATGAGTGTGCTATCAATTGTATGTGAATGAATGGGAAAATGAAAACTGAGAAACTACATTGGAGTAACTAAATCATGGAAAAACAATTTTAAGCAAATACTATTTTAAAGAAATACAAATAAACTGAAAATGAAATGAAACAGTTTAAAGGAAAGATAATTTTAAGGAAAATCCAAAGTGACCCTAATCTCGGGTGGAGTTTAGCAGTAGAGAGGGATGTCTGATGTTTAAGGGCGAAAACAAGTTTGTAGGGGTCAGAAATGGATGGAGTGGAGGCGTAGAAAGGGGTTTTCAGAGTTCAGGGATGGGTGAAATTCAGCAGTGGTGAGGTTTTGTTAGGGATGAGAAATGGGTAGAGTTTAGCAGTGAGGGTTTTTAGGGTTCACTAATTAGTGTAAGTTAGGGGGTAGGGTGGATTTTTAAGGTTCAGGGTGTCGCGTAGGCTCTCATTATCCTAATGAGACTACTGGATTTGGCCGGCAGAATCACTTGCAGCTTGGGAGATTGAGTCTTAGCCCACTACAGGTGACACCTGTCGGCCTAATCTGGGGTTTGTTCCGGCTAACTAGCAGTGCCTCATCTCCACCCAAGAGCAGGGATGATTGGGGAACGAAGTGCATGACACAATTGATTCCTTGGGGAAATCGTGGTCACTCAGATCCCATCCGTTTCTCTCAGTTACATTAGTCTCGCATATGCAAGGACAATCAGAGGCAGAGTATAGGTCAATAAGGTTTTATTTAAGTAACTGCATCTCAGATAATAAAGCATGTATTGCAATACCTAGGACGATGAAACATGACAGGATTAAAATTATTGTGACAAGGAGAGTGAAACAAAAATAACGCTACTGTATTGTCACTACGATTGTTAAGAATAGCTCCTACCTAGTTTATGTTAGAGCACAGCGTGTTAAGCTTTAATTCTGCCCTTCAGGTTCCCCTGGGAAGACATCATCCCTCATACCTGAGCAAGAGGCTTGTAGTCTGCATAAGCAGCTGCAGCGAAGCACTCTGCATACAGCTGTGGTCATCTGGCTGGAATCTCCCTCTAATGTACATGGGTCAAAGTAGTGTTTTTTAATAATAAAACAGCTGATGTTCCAAGAAAGGATTCCCAACGTAAGAGTGTGTTTGTTTCCGTGAACATTAGAGACGTAGCGTACCACATTTGCCGGCAACCTATCTTACTGCAGCCTTGAGAAAAGCACAGAGTGAAAGAAATGTCTTGTTTAAGAACGCAGTGCTGGCCTAGGCAAAGAACAGCTAGATAGAGAAAATAAAACAACCGCAAATGTGGCTATTGTTAAAATAATAAAAAAATGCTGAATAAAATATGTCTAAGTTAAGGTGCACAGCGGCATGCCTAGTTTGCTAAAATAACGTATATGAAGTTATAACTAAAATGGTTACACAACACCCTCTTCTTGCTGGTTGAAAGCCTAAGTATGTATAAAAGCTACTAAAATTCAACCTCAGGCATATATAAAAGAATGTCAATAAAGAGAAGTTAAAGAACACTTGAGCATGTATTAGAAGGACAGTTTAAAATATTAAGTGTGGCACCAAAAAGGCTGAATTTCAAAAGTCATAGTCATTTGGGAAGTTGGCAATTGAATCCGTGATAATTGAAGACAGGAAATCTTCCACTGCGGCAGGTGGTAAAGTAGGAAGTTCATCACCAAGGAAAACCAAGGAGCATTTGTGTTCGAAAGCATGAGCTCCAGCCAAAGCAGCAGCATTCCGTGGTGTACCCAACAATAAGTTTAGAGTTGCATCCTCCACGAAGGGCAACTCATAAGCAGCTTCTCGTAGAAAACGCACCCCCAATACGCATGTCTGGTAATGAGCCCTCAACAAGAACATCAACAGATCAGCGTCAAATGAAAGTAAGCGCCGTGTAGAAAGACAAGCTTTCAGTGCATGTTCAAACGAGCACCAGAGGCACCTAAACGTGGTCTGCACACAACGCAAAACCGGTCTGAATGACAAAGACCAGTCACACACTAATTGCTTCAGGATTGTTGCTCCAAAGTACTGCATCATGCGTTCACGACATAGCTGCGCTTGTGGAAGCGCTTTCAGTCCTTGTTGTGACGGGACAGCCATTGTGCAGAAAAAGTAGCTACAGCAAAATGCCACCTATTATAGCCAAAGTTATCGGAAATCCCCCGAAAATACTGGAGGATATTGAATGGAAGGCTGAAGGTATTAAGCCGAATATAGAGGAGAAAGTATGAACGAAACCAGAACCAACAGCCTTAAAGAAATGTGCGATTCCAGATATACTGGATGCATTAAATATTCATCCCACAAGCTCACCAAAGTGTCTCGGAAAGTTAGTACTTAAAAGGGACTGTATCTCTCCTGATGACCTCACAACCTGAAACGCATAGGTCTCGCGTGCAGATGTGAGCGCCACATGTTTTTGAAACAATAAATCTTTGAGTCTGCTCAACTTGTCAAAATTCACATTTGAAGTAGCGATATTGGGCCAAATCTCATCTACTTCCCTCTTTCGTGTAGGAGGAAAAAGTACATTCCCCCAGCATGTAACAATCTTAGAGACCAAAACGACATAAACTATTCCGGCTCGCATCCCACAACAGTTCTCACTAATGAGGAGGACATAGCTGCCATTCGAGAGCACCTGGAACGTAGGTCTAATCAAGGGGACTGGAACTCCCTTCCGATAACAAGCCAAGTTCACTTCTGAAGCGTTACACGCCTGTGCAAGGACAGCTGTTTACAAACCATCAAATGGCTGAAGAAGTCTTGCATTCTTTGCCGCTAAGAAAGACCTCTTTCATGCCACTGAGACATTTGTACAAGAAGGGTAGCACCTCATGGATGTAACTGTCTCCTAGCTTTTCATATCTGCCCACTGGAATGTGTTTTAAGCAGGACGTGAATTGAAGTGTTGAAATAGACAGATTATTTCAGCCACAGTAAAAGGCAACTTTTCTAATTTTTCAATATTTAACATGACGTAAGTCGCTTCCTTCTTAGCCATTAGTTGCTGTTGTCGTGTTAAATTAAATATGGAAAATATATCCCTCACACTAACGTTGCCAGGGAACGCGACTTGCCTTCAGTGTATGTAGTGTCCAACCTAGCTGCATAATGGACCTTGGTTGACTATGTCCATGGTTTAAAGAAGACATGTCACTTTGTATTATGTCTATTGCAGAAGAAACAATGTTGTTTAAGGTGTATATCCGTTCGGACAGGGTATTAATCCCATTATGTACAACAGCTAATGCCTTCTGTAAGTTTTCCAGATCTATCTGCCTTAACCGGGCAGCAGCTTCTTGTTGAGAAAGCTTCAAAATTTCATTATAAACTGCATATAAGAAGCGCTTTCTGCAATGTTTTCTGGAGCCTAACATGAAATCTTGTAAGTCAGTGTTACTAGACATGAGACTGAAGTGTTCTCTAACAGTGAGGAACTCTTCAACCATTGCTGGCATAGATTCCCTACACTGCATGTTGTTACTATACCCGCATGTTCAGATGACACATAGCAAAGGTCTGGCCTACTTGTTCTAAAAACCCAGTGGAGTTTATAAAACGTTTACGACACCCATTGGTATCTATTGGCTACAATAACCATCCACCAGGATGTGAAAGTGAAGCATTAAACATGCCTTTCTGGACCCATTAATCGAGCTGATCTTCAGTTGCATTTATATATGCTTTTGCCATTTATAAAATTTTGCCGGGGCAGGAATACTGGCCGCATTCAAATCCTTAATTTTTGCTAAGCCTTAAACAGCTTGTCTGTTGTAGAGTTTCATTTAAAAATATAATTTGAACAGGTATCAGGCATGCTCTAAAAAAAGCTACCTTCCCCGGCATTTGCCAATTTTTTTGGTCCCACACACCTTTTAAGTCAATCGACTTCAGCCAATATTCATAGTCTTCTATAGCCAACAGGGAAACAAAGGAATCTGAATGAATGAATTTCGTATCTGTCAATAATATGTGTACATTTTCCATTAATGGCAATTTGAAATAATATGACTCAGCATTTTTAACATTCTGCACAGAAAAACATGCACATTTTTCAGAATATGTTTTAGAGCTTCCTTGTGGTGGAGTTGGACAGTGTTCCCATTGTGTGTAATTAAAAATAGTCTTTGGGGTACATGCTCTGTGAATGAAATGGTGTCCATAATAATTATAGCAAAACATGTCACCATAATTCTCTTTGGATTGATAAACATCCTCACTTTCAAATACAGTAAAATACTGCAATTCAGTCATCATAGAATCAACTGTTTTTACATCCCAGTCATCAGAAACACCATTGGGGATTATTACATTGCTCATAGAAAGTTTAAACACATACGGTATTTGAATGACCTCTGTGGGCCGTATATATCAAATGTGACTTTATCCCAAACAATCCCATCAGGAATTGGTATAACGGAAATGTTCACGAAAGACAAGTCTCTGCGGACCTTGTGAGAAGAAAAATGGGGTTTTAGGACCTCATCCACCAGTTTAACTGTTGGTCTTTCAGGAAGGTAATGACCATCTATTTATAAAAAGAAGGTAATGACAAAGCCGATCCAAAGGAGGAAAGTTAATATAGTCAAAGAAAGCCACAGATAGTTCAGTGGGAAAATAAAGTAATTTGTTTTAAGCCAGTTTATCAGCTTACGTGTTTTGGGCAGTTCAGATGTAGAAGAGGCAAATGAGTCCAAGAAGGTGTAATTGATGTCGGCAAAGTATCCAGAAGCAGTTTGTGCAAAAGCTGGAGCCGTATTTGAAGGAGGAGAACTGGTAGGGGTTTCCCGCAGTGTTTCACAGTAAATGACGCTATCCGTCTGTGTAGAAGTTGTGTCATATCGATCAGTAATTTCTGTATTATTTGTTGTAACAGAGTTAGTGGAACTAATGCAAGATCATTTTCCACCCTCCCCAAGCTCGGAGATGTGTCAGCGTTGCTGCTCAAAACTTGTAGAGGGACGTCTCGGCCAGTAGTGAGAGGGATTCGGGAACTACTGGCTGCTCCTCTTGGTCTGCTGTGCAGGATTGGCCACATGGTGTAACTTGACATTGTCGATTGAAGCAAAGCGGTTTTATTTAGTGCCAGGCAATGGTGAATGACAGTTCTGGTACTGTGTATTCCCAAGACTAGGACTGGTGCACAATAAGAAGGACCGAACTCCTTTTTCACAGCATCTTTTTCACGTACTAGATCCCCAACCTTTGGAATCCAGCCGGTAGACGTTATTGGTACATCCTTAATTCCTGCTGAGGCAGCACTGGCAGAAGCGTTGTCATCACCGTACTGTTGTAATTCCTGCAAGACAGTGACACGTTCATTTATGTCAAAAGGTGTTTCTTCCACCTCCACCCGAGGACCATCAAGATCTAGAACATACATTTGAGTTCCAAACAGGCACTCGTATGAAATACGACCCCCCCACGGACCTTTTAGGCAGATTGTTAAGTGCTCTCTGGACTCCATACAGGTGAATAAGCCAACTACGACCCGTACCTAATACTCTGGCTGTTAAGGATTGCTTTAAATGACGGTTTCGTCGCTCCATGACACTATTTCCCTCGGGATGAAATGGAGGCGAATAAAGGAGCTGTACCCCTAACGAAGCCATGGCATCCCTGAATGCCCTTGAGGCAAAGGCAGGGCCCTGCTCCGAGTGGAAAGTCGCAACTGCATATGTGCTGAAAAAGACTTGCAAATATTTAATACCAGTCTGACAGTTGTGGCCACACCCATAGAAATCTGGAGCAAGAGTCGACAGCGACTAAGATGTATTTGTATGCTGTGTTAGGGAACCACAATGGTCCAAGTACACACATTGTAATAGTTTGTTGGAAATTAGGAGGGGTGTCTGCAGTGGGTGTTTGATAGTGGAACCGTTAATTTGTTGGCAGATATCACAGCTAAGGACATACTGCTTGGTCTGTTTGTATAGACCTGGCCACCAATAACGTGCTTGCAATAATGATATTGTAGCCGCCACACCAGCATGGGCAGAAGCACCCCCCCCATGCGCTGCTTTAATCAACTCCGGTCTTAGGTCTTTAATGGGAATTACTCAAACTCATCATGCCTGATATTTTTACTTCTGCGTCAAGGAAGCCTCTCATTCAGTAGGAATATTTAGCAGGAAATGCTTTTGGCTAGGGTGTGCCTTCAGCCGTGGCTTTCACGGCAGCCCATATGTCATCGTCCGGTTTCGTTCTAGAACGAGTTACTACAGCAACAGCAGCCGTGGCTACTGCTGATTTGGCTGCTTCTTCAGCCAGTGTATTCCCAGCAACATGTATTCTAACACGCTGGTGTCCAAGTGTATGTACAACATGGACGTTTGGTAACATTTTCTTCAGATCCGCTACTTTCCCCCACAGAAGCCTGTGTTTGATTGTGTTGCCTTTGGAATCTCTGAACCCATTCTGGTGCCAGTAATGCAAGTATTCATTGAAGGACTGGATACAATAGTACGAATTGCAAACAATTAATATTAGCTGCGCAGGATCTGTATGTTCCAGTGCCATCACCAGAGCCATTAGCTCTGCCAGTTGTGCAGTGCAATCCCCTATTGTTTGCGTGAAAGTATGTTGTAAATAAAGTTTATTACCCTCCATGTAGCCACTTACGACTGCACAAGCAGCAGAATATTGATGCTTTGTGCTTATTGCAAGTTGTGCTGTCCGAGAGAGTACCTCTGATGTCCAGGTCTGTAGGTCTGAGTGGGTTGTGGCTCTGTGTAATTGCATTCCACTGTCCTGTTTGACGAGGAGCAGATTTTTATGCCCCAGTACTGCACCCAGTGGCTGGCCCAGGGGATTGGGTATAGATGTTCCAGATGAGTCTCGTCTTGGAGCGGGGTAGCGAGAATCAGGATATGTGTTTTTTGGACATTGACTTTAAAGCTGGAAAACCTACTGAATGCTTTCAATTCCACTAGCAGGGCTGGTATGCGGGAGTGTGGTTGGGAGAGTCGCCATAACACCTTCTGCATTGAGGGCTAGTTTGTGTTTTTGACGCCCTGTAGTAATGCCAGCAATTTGTGGGTCTGTGCATTCCCCTTCGGCCAGTGGCTCCATGTAAAGAGCAAAGAGGAGTGGAGACAGAAGGCTATTGTGGTGTGTGCCTCTAGCAATTGCAAAGGCTGTCAGCATTGACTCTCGGGCATTGGGTCTAGTGTAATTACATCACACCTGCTTCCTGAAGTGAGTACCTAATTGCAGCTTGTCTAGGGTGCAGTGCAAGAACGGCCAGTGGATGTGGTTGAATGCTCTTTTTTGCATCGATTGACATTAGGAGTGTCGGGGATCGGGCGCAAGATGCCTTGTCCATTGAGAGTAACAGTTGTTTTGTATTGTCACTGCATTTCCTCTCTGGTATAAACCCTGTTTGATCTGAGTCTATAAGACCTTGCATGTATTTGTTAAGTCAGAGGCCAGTGAGCTCGTGAAGAGCTTGGCACTGACATGCTTAAATGGAGGAGGGATATGGGTCGATATGAGCAGTATAAGGTTGGGTCTTTCCCCTGTTTGGGGCTCACTGTGATCACTTCTTCGCAGGTCATTTCGGTAAGTGTGACTGAGCCCCGGAGTGAGTTGTATAGGTGACTAAGAATGGGGGCTATATGAGGGGCCTAATGATTTGTAGAAAGATGGAGCGAACCCATCAAGCCCTGGAGCTTTACTGGTTTGGAGTTTCACTGTGGCGGCAAGCACCTCGTCTCCATGGATATCTGCTTTTAGACTTCTTGTATGTGCAGGCTCATAATATTAGCTTTGGGGAGGTAGGCATTTCTCTAATCCATTTCTGCATGCTCTGCTGTATAGAGGGCAGTGTAAAAGTGTTCAAATCCCTACAGTTCAGCTTTTGTGGATTTGGGCGCTCAGGTTACATGCAAGGAGTCACCCTGCCCTGTTGCTTCCTGTGTGTAGTACCTCTGCTTAGTGCAAAGGAGTGCATATTCAGCTTTATCAAGATCCTGAGCTACAGTTCTGAAGTACCTATGTACATTTTCCAAGGCCTGCACCTACCCCTCCAATTTTACCCTTTGCTTCTTCTAGCCTTGTTGAGGCTATCACAAATAGCCAATGGAGTCCCCATGATCAACGCTTCTCACATGAGTGAGATGGGCGTATCTGTGGTTATTTTGGAGGCAATGTTGGATCACCTCAAATATCTTTCAGGGTGGTGCCATAGGTTGTTTAGTCTCCACAACCAGTCGGTTATAGGCAACCCAAGGGTTTTGAAGGAGATCAAGATGGGGGAGTGGCCAGATATTGCTGAAAGTCCTATTTTGATTTGACTAGTCGCAGTCAGAATTTAGGGGGGATGCTAGGAAGTAACACCTAGCTTAGCGTATGCCTGATGAGACACTGAGAAGAAAGTGTAATCTCTGAGTGTGGAATAGTGTATTTCAGCTATCATAGTCTGCAAGCTGAAATTGCTCCAGCTTTCCCTGTTCTTTGGGTTCATCTGTTGAGCTGTGGGGGTGGCACTAAGTTAAAGATACTCCTATAAGGATGGTTGAGAGTACCTGGCTGAGGGCTGTGATGACAAACTGCTCTTGGTGAT
Organism: Pleurodeles waltl; assembly: GCF_031143425.1. Taxonomy (NCBI): domain Eukaryota; kingdom Metazoa; phylum Chordata; class Amphibia; order Caudata; family Salamandridae; genus Pleurodeles; species Pleurodeles waltl. Next base: position 1,137,287,207 of record NC_090439.1, read on the forward strand.
CTTTAAGTGCATAGAGTGTGGCTAGGGTAAATGTGTATGGGCCCGGGGTAATTATATTGATAAGAGCATACCTTGCCCCCGGAATTTGTTAGCTATAAGGATGATCACCTCTGCTTTTTTTGGGGGGGGGGCTGGGTCCTGATGAGAAGTACTGATTGGGGAACCATTTGGCTAACAGTCGCCCCCAGTCCTTTTTAAGCAGGTTGGTTTCCTGAAGGAGACAGATATCGCAGGCAGAGTTCTGCAACATTGACAGTGTGGCTAGGAGTTTCACACAAGCGTTTAAGCCTCTCACATTTAGGCTCTGTTTTTTACACCCTGGAGCTGAGGTTGCGGGGAGACCCCGGCGGTGAGACATGTGACATCCTCAGGTTGAATAGAGTAATAGTGTGCCCTTTGATCAAGTGCTTATTGGACAGCATGCCCTTGGGCAGTGGAAGGTAACAAGCTGGAGTCAAAACAGTTAACTCAGATCCTCCCACTATGGGAACCACAACCACCATTGGAACAAGGTTTGTCAACAAGTGGGGGTGCAAGCTCCAAACAAGGCACCTGTGTTCCGACTTCTGTCATTATAGCTTGTATACAGTCGTGGCACATGATGGGTTGGTGGGTGTTCATAGAGGAGGAGGGGGAGCTGTTGATAGTTAGCAGTGTGTTGGTTCTGTCAGGTTTCCAGCTCCTATTTGGTATCTTGGCATTAAAGTTGATTGAGCAGTGCTAAGCACTCTCAGCGGCTTTTGTCTGCTAATGGTTTGCAGGGCTTTTTTCCTGGATGTTTGCCATGCCATCTACCATCGCTTTTGTGTGTGGGGGCTTCAGTGGCTGAATCGGAATCTTCAGTTGAAAGTTGAAGGCCCAGAGTAGACCGGGCTTCTATGGTGTGCACAATGCATGTTTCTTTGTCCCAAACTAAAATAAGTCAGAAAGGGTGCCCCCACATGTGTCTGGTGTTTTTCTCTCACAGTAATGCAGTGGCTTCTTTGAGGAAACACTGACTTTGAAGCATGGTGGGTGACAGATCTTGTTATAACCATACTTTTGTTCCCTCAAAAAGGATTAGGCCTTGGCTTCTTGCTGCAGACATTATGACCTCTTTCTGCCTGTAGTAGTGCACACAGGTAAAGATATCTTGGAGCATGCTGGAGGAGTTGGAAGGCCGCCACACTCTGTGTGCGGTTGAGAATTATGTCTGTTTTGGCTAAGTTTTGGAGCAGTTGTTTGAATATGCAAGTGACATAGCTCTCTATGTCGCCTTTCTCTAAATGGAGGGGGACTCTTGTAATTCTGCTGTTTGAGTGGCGTGATCTGCTCTCTAGGTCTTCCAAATAGGTATGAAGTTCAAGGCTCTACTCCTGGAGTTCTAGGAGCTTGTGTCAATTGTTATCAAGTTCTTCATCTTTGGCATCACGCTCTCTTCCAACATTGCCACTTATTGACCTATCCCTACCATGTCTTGTTTAAAGTCTGTGGCTGCTTCGTCCCTCAATGCAGCAAAATCTTCTTTGAGTTTGCTAACCAAGGATTCTATGAAAGATCTTTAGATGAGCGCATTGGCTCTTTTCTGGTCTGTTCCTTGTAATGTGGTGCCTTGTATCAGCTGGCCTCCAGGCGCTATATCTTGCATCAGCTCAGCTTTCATGGACGTTGCCTTGGAGAGCAGTTCTCTGAGCATGGGCTCTTTCCTGGATCTGTGTGCTGCCACTTTTCAACATCTGTTATTGCCCTTTAGCACTGTCTTTTGCTTTACCATTGTGATATGGGCTGGTCCCAGAGAGATGCAGGGAACAGGCAATTATCTAATCACAGATCAGCAGCATGGGTCGTTGCATTTGGTGCCAATGTGCTTTCTTCTCCCTGTCGTATCTGGGGCGGTCTCTCTATCAGAGGGCCAACTTACGGTGTGCCTCAATGTTGGTTGGGAGTTGTTAAATAGCTGATGAGTAGTTAATTATGTCTGTGGCAATGGCCCCCATTGTCCTCCCCTGTGAAATGCAGGCTTTGTGCTCTTCCTTAAGTTGTTTGACGGTCTGGGTGAGCCCCCAGTCTGTATTCTGGATTGGGGGTGTCATTTCTGCTGTGCTCCGCGTTATCACTGGGTGTCATCAGCAGTGCAGGCTGGTGCTATGCTCTTATAGCCTTTGGAGGCAGGTGTTTTGAGGTGGCAGAGGTCTGGTGTTTCTGTTCCGGGTGTGCATCTCAGGCCCTATCGCCATGGCCTTGGTGGTGCTGTGGCATGCATCCTTTCTGGGGCCCATTCGAGATGGCTGCTTTTGAGTGAGCTCCAGTGTTCTGCATGGCTCTAGGGCAGTATTTGTCGTGAGAGGCCCAGATGTGTGTGGTGGGAGTTGAACTTAATGCTCTGGGGTGATCAAGTCCATGCACTATGTTCTTCTGCTAAGTCAGGCTGAGCTTGTCAAAGTATGGTCCCCGTGGCAACTGCCAGTTAGTCAGCAGCCCCGTGATTCAGACTGCAAGGCTGATGTATTGGATGCTTGTGGATAGATGAGCGGGTGGTCTCCCGTATCTGGGAATGAACTCATGTGCACCCATGCCAAGAAAGTCATTGAGAGATCGCCTAGACTGGCAGCTGGCAGAGTCAGGCTGCAGAGTGGTACAGAGGAACTTCTACTCGGATGTCGTCTTGGTCATACCCTCTCAAACAAGATTTTAAATGGACATGAACACATTGATCAAAATAATAGGAAACAAGAGCTGAAGACTCTTTCATTTCACAGTTACCAGTAGGATTTACTATGGATGAAACCCATTCTTTGGAAAATAGGCAGTCACCCAGAACCATCCTAAGAAATGTCTTCAGTAAACACCAGTATCTGTAACTGATAATAGCAACCGGGCTACGTGACACTTTATTATGGAGGAGCTAGGCATGCTTTTTAAGGATGGTAACATTGGTAGCCAGGACCTCCCAGAATTCATGAAGTATCTTCTCTGGGCTCTTCTCCCCAGTACTAATTCCTTTATTAACTCTGGGTGCCTTAGATCTAGTCCTATTTGGTTGAAGTATTTAACAAATGTCATCAGGACTTTCAGCTCTTCAATATCATTTGACAGGGAAAGTAGAAGTCGGGGCACAGTTTAGGTTACAAAATAACCGCTCAACACTAAGGATTTAGTCAATTTCAGTAGTTTAACCGAGATATCTTTTAGGTGCTGGCAATAGTGGGTTTTGAGTAAGCTTCTCTGGTTAGTGGGAGAGAGTTTATATTTGATCCTCAATTTCCAAGGTAGGCGATTGTAGGAGGCTGGACTGGCTTGTAGTGAGTACCAAGGGGTACTTGCACCTTGCACCAGGCCCAGTTATCCCTTATTAGTGTATAGGGTGTCTAGCAGCTTAGGCTGATAGATAATGGTAGCTTAGCAGAGCAGCTCAGGCTGAACTAGGAGACGTGTGAAGCTACTACAGTACCACTTAGTGTCATATGCACAATATCATAAGAAAACACAATACACAGTTATACTAAAAATAAAGGTACTTTATTTTTATGACAATATGCCAAAGTATCTTAGAGTGTACCCTCAGTGAGAGGATAGGAAATATACACAAGATATATATACACAATAGCAAAAATATGCAGTATAGTCTTAGAAAACAGTGCAAACAATGTATAGTTACAATAGGATGCAATGGGGAAACATAGGGATAGGGGCAACACAAACCATATACTCCAGAAGTGGAATGCGAACCACGAATGGACCCTAAACCTATGTGACCTTGTAGAGGGTCGCTGGGACTATTAGAAAATAGTGGGAGTTAGAAAAATACCCCTCCCCAAGACCCTGAAAAGTGAGTGCAAAGTGCACTAAAGTTCCCCTAAGGACAAAATAGTCGTGTTAGAGGGAAAATGCAAGGAAAACACAAATCAGCAATGCAACAACGATGGATTCCTGACTGAGGGTACCTGTGGAACAAGGGGACCAAGTCCAAAAGTCACAAGCAGCTCGGAGATGGGCAGATGCCCAAGAAATGCCAGCTGTTGGTGCAAAGAAGCTCTTACTAGGCTGAAGAACTGTGAATACTGCAGGAACGACAAGGACTAGAGACTTCCCCTTTGGAGGATGGATCCCCCACGCCTTGGAGAGTCGTGCAGAAGTGTTTTCCCGCCGGATGGACGCCAACAAGCCTTGCTACACGCAAATCGTGCGTTTGGCGTTTTTGGACGCTGCTGGGGCCCAGGAGGGACCAGGAGGTCGCAAATTGGACCTGCAGAGAGAGGGGACGTCAAGCAAGACAAAGAGCCCTCACTGAAGCAGGTAGCACCCGGAGAAGTGCCAGAAACAGGCACTACGAGGATGCGTGAAACGGTGCTCGCCGAAGTTGCACAAAGGAGTCCCACGTCGCCGGAGACCAACTTAGAAAGTCGTGCAATGCAGGTTAGAGTGCCGTGGACCCAGGCTTGGCTGTGCACGAAGGATTTCCGCCGGAAGTGCACAGGGGCCGGAGTAGCTTGCAAAGTCGCGGTTCCCAGCAATGCAGCCCAGCGAGGTGAGGCAAGGACTTACCTCCACCAAACTTGGGCTGAAGAGTCACTGGACTGTGGGGGTCACTTGGACGGTGTCGCTGGATTCGAGGGACCTCGCTCGTCGGGCTGAGAGGAGACCCAAGGGACCGGTAATGCAGCTTTTTGGTGCCTGCGGTTGCAGGGGGAAGATTCCGTCGACCCACGGGAGATTTCTTCGGAGCTTCTGGTGCAGAGAGGAGGCAGACTACCCCCACAGCATGCACAAGCAGGAAAACAGTCGAGAAGGCGGCAGGATCAGCGTTACAGAGTTGCAGTAGTCGTCTTTGCTACTATGTTGCAGGTTTGCAGGCTTCCAGCGCGGTCAGCGGTCGATTCCTTATCAGAAGGTGAAGAGGGAGATGCAGAGGAACTCGGCTGAGCTCATGCATTCGTTATCTAAAGTTTCCCCAGAGACAGAGACCCTAAATAGCCAGAAAAGAGGGTTTGGCTACCTAGGAGAGAGGAAAGGCTACTAACACCTGAAGGAGCCTATCACAAGGAGTCTCTGACGTCACCTGGTGGCACTGGCCACTCAGAGCAGTCCAGTGTGCCAGCAGCACCTCTGTTTCCAAGATGGCAGAGGTCTGGAGCACACTGGAGGAGCTCTGGACACCTCCCAGGGGAGGTGCAGGTCAGGGGAGTGGTCACTCCCCTTTCCTTTGTCCAGTTTCGCGCCAGAGCAGGGGCTAAGGGGTCCCTGAACCGGTGTAGACTGGCTTATGCAGAATTGGGCACATCTGTGCCCAACAAAGCATTTCCAGAGGCTGGGGGAGGCTACTCCTCCCCTGCCTTCACACCATTTTCCAAAGGGAGAGGGTGTCACACCCTCTCTCAGAGGAAGTTCTTTGTTCTGCCATCCTGGGCCAGGCCTGGCTGGACCCCAGGAGGGCAGCTGCCTGTCTGAGGGGTTGGCAGCAGCCGCAGCTGCAGAGAAACCCCAGGAAGGGCAGTCTGGCAGTACCAGGGTCTGTGCTACAGACCACTGGGATCATGGAATTGTACCAACAATGCCAGGATGGCATAGAGGGGGCAATTCCATGATCATAGACATGTTGCATGGCCATATTCGGAGTTACCATGGTGAAGCTACATATAGGTAGTGACCTATATGTAGTGCACGCGTATAATGGTGTCCCCGCACTCACAAAGTTCAGTGAATTGGCTCTGAACAATGTGGGGGCACCTTGGCTAGTGCCAGGGTGCCCTCACACTAAGTAACTTTGCACCTAACCTTTACCAGGTAAAGGTTAGACATATAGGTGACTTATAAGTTACTTAAGTGCAGTGTAAAATGGCTGTGAAATAACGTGGACGTTATTTCACTCAGGCTGCAGTGGCAGGCCTGTGTAAGAATTGTCAGAGCTCCCTATGGGTGGCAAAAGAAATGCTGCAGCCCATAGGGATCTCCTGGAACCCCAATACCCTGGGTACCTCAGTACCATATACTAGGGAATTATAAGGGTGTTCCAGTAAGCCAATGTAAATTGGTAAAAATGGTCACTAGCCTGTCAGTGACAATTTGGAAAGAAATGAAAGAGCATAACCACTGAGGTTCTGATTAGCAGAGCCTCAGTGAGACAGTTAGTCACTACACAGGTAACACCTTCAGGCACACTTATGAGCACTGGGGCCCTGGGTTACCAGGGTCCCAGTGACACATACAACTAAAACAACATATATACAGTGAAAAATGGGGGTAACATGCCAGGCAAGATGGTACTTTCCTACACAACCCCCCCCCCAAACGAAGGACAATAAGACTAGCCATTACCTGATGAGTCTTCATTGTCTAAGTGAAAATATCTGGAGAGTCCATCTGCATTGGAGTGGCTACTCCCAGGTCTATGTTCCACTGTATAGTCCATTCCCTGTAGGGATATGGACCACCTCAACAATTTAGGATTTTCACCTTTCATTTGTTTTAGCCAAAGTAGAGGTTTGTGGTCTGTCTGAACAATGAAGTGAGTGCCAAACAGGTATGGCCTCAACTTCTTCAGAGCCCAGACCACAGCAAAGGCCTCCCTCTCAATGGCAGACCAACGCTTTTCTCTAGGGGTCAACCTCCTACTAATAAAAGCAACAGGTTGATCCTGGCCCTCAGAATTAAGTTGTGATAGGACTGCCCCTACTCCTAATTCAGATGCATCAGTTTGGACATAGAATTTTTTAGAGTAACAAGGGCTTTTCAGGACAGGTGCAGAGCACATGGCCTGCTTCAGCTCCTCAAAAGCTTTCTGACAGCTTGCTGTCCATAATACCTTTTTAGGCATTTTCTTGGATGTGAGGTCATTAAGAGGGGCTGCAATGGAGCCATAGTTCTTAATGAACCTCCTGTAATACCCAGTGAGGCCTAGGAAGGCTCTCACCTGGGTCTGAGTGGTAGGGGGAACCCAATCAATAATAGTTTGGATTTTCCCCTGAAGTGGTGCAATCTGTTCCCCACCAACAAGGTGTCCCAGATAAACCACCTTACCCTGCCCTATCTGGCACTTTGAAGCCTTGATAGTGAGGCCTGCCTTTTGCAGAGCCTCCAAAACTTTCCATAGGTGGACCAGGTGATCATCCCAGCTGGAGCTAAAGACAGCTATATCGTCCAAATATGCTACACTGAAAGCTTCCAGCCCTTGCAGGACTGTGTTCACCAACCTCTGAAAAGTGGCAGGTGCATTTTTCAAACCAAAAGGCATTACAGTAAACTGGTAATGTCCTCCAATGGTAGAAAATGCAGTCTTAGGTTTAGCATCTTCTGACAATTTGATCTGCCAATACCCTGCAGTCAAATCAAAAGTGCTTAGATACTTGGCAGATGCCAGTGTATCTATAAGCTCATCTGCCCTGGGTATAGGGTGAGCATCAGTTTTGGTTACCAAGTTGAGACCTCTATAGTCTACACAAAACCTCATTTCCTTCTTTCCATCTTTAGAATTGGGTTTTGGTACCAGTACCACAGGAGAAGCCCATGGACTGTCAGAGTGCTCAACCACTCCTAGTTCCAACATTTTCTGAACTTCTTGCTTTATGCAGTCCCTGACATGGTCAGGCTGCCTATAGATCTTACTTTTGACAGGTAAACTGTCTCCAGTATCTATAGTGTGCTCACACCAAGAAGTGGTGCCTGGCACAATGGAGAAGAGTTCTGAAAATTGTCCTAGGAGATTTATGCAATTATCTTTCTGCTCAGCAGTAAGACAATCAGCCAAAACTACACCTTCCACAAGAGCATCTTGTTCTGTGGAAGAGAAGAGATCAGGTAGAGGATCACTGTCTTCTTCCTGTCCCTCATCTGTTGCCATGAGCAGGGTGAGATCAGCCCTGTCATAGTAGGGTTTCAGGCGGTTGACATGGAGCACCCTAAGGGGACTCCTGGCAGTGCCTAAGTCAACCAAGTAGGTGACTTCACCCTTCTTTTCAACAATTGTGTGTGGACCACTCCATTTATCTTGGAGTGCTCTTGGGGCCACAGGCTCCAAGACCCACACTTTCTGCCCTGGTTGGTACTGAACCAAAACAGCCTTCTGATCATGCCATTGCTTCTGGAGCTCTTGGCTGGCCTGAAGGTTTTTACTGGCCTTTTTCATGTACTCAGCCATCCTTGATCTGAGGCCAAGTACATAATCCACAATATCCTGCTTAGGAGCTTTTAAAGGTTGTTCCCAACCCTCCTTTACAAGTGTGAGTGGACCCCTAACAGGGTGTCCAAAAAGAAGTTCAAAGGGGCTGAAGCCCACTCCTTTCTGGGGTACCTCCCTGTAGGCAAAAAGGAGGCATGGTAGAAGGATATCCCATCTCCTGCGGAGTTTATCAGGGAGTCCCATAATCATGCCTTTGAGAGTTTTATTAAATCTCTCCACCAGTCCATTTGTTTGTGGATGATAGGGTGTTGTGAACTTGTAAGTTACACCACACTCCTTCCACATGGCCTTTAAGTATGCAGACATGAAATTGCTTCCCCTGTCTGATACTACTTCCTTTGGGAAGCCCACCCTGGAAAATATTCCCAGGAGGGCCTTTGCCACTGCAGGAGCTGTAGTGGTCCTTAAAGGAATAGCTTCAGGATATCTTGTGGCATGGTCCACTACCACCAAGATAAACCTATTGCCTGAAGCAGTAGGAGGGTCAAGGGGGCCAACTATGTCAACCCCTACCCTTTCAAAGGGAACCCCAACCACAGGCAGTGGGATAAGGGGTGCCTTTGGAGTGCCACCTGTCTTGCCACTGGCTTGACAGGTTTCACAGGACTTACAAAATTCTTTTGTGTCCTCAGACATCCTAGGCCAATGAAACAATGGTACCAATCTGTCCCAAGTTTTCATTTGACCCAGGTGCCCAGCTAGGGGAATGTCATGTGCCAGTGTTAGGAGGAACTTTCTGTACTCCTGAGGAATCACTAATCTCCTGGCAGCTCCAGGTTTAGGATCCCTATGCTCAGTGTACAAGAGGTTGTCCTCCCAGTAAACTCTGTGTGAGTCACTGACATCCCCATTAGCCTGTTTGACAGCTTGCTGTCTGAGACCCTCTAATGTGGGACAGGTTTGCTGTGCCACACTCAGCTCCTCTCTGGCAGGCCCCCCTTCACCCAAAAGCTCAGCAGTGTCTGCTTCCAGCTCCTCTGGTGTAGGTTCTGCACAGGGAGGGAATTCTTCTTCCTCAGAAGTAGAATCCACTGTAGAGGGAGGGATAGTAGGAAGTGGTTTGCTTCTACTAGCCCTAGCTTTAGGGAGCACTTGGTCCATTGTTCCAGGATCCAAGCTTCCCTGTCCTTTTTGCTTTTTGGCCTGAGCCCTTGTCAAAGCAAAAATATGCCCTGGGATGCCCAGCATTGCTGCATGGGCCTCCAACTCCACATCTGACCAAGCTGATGTCTCCAAATCATTCCCTAATAGACAGTCTACAGGTAAATCTGAAGCTACCACAACTTTCTTTGGACCAGATACCCCCCCCCAGTTGAGATTTACAACAGCCATGGGGTGGCTTTGTGTTATGTTGTGAGCATCGGTTACTTGGTACTGGTGTCCAAGTATGTGTTGTTCAGGGTGCACCAGTTTCTTAATCACCATTGTGACACTGGCACCTGTGTCCCTGTAGGCCTGGACCTCAACACCATTTATTAGGGTTAGTTGCTTGTACTTCTCCAAGTTATGGGGGCAAGCAACCAAAGTGGCTAAATCAATAGCCCCTTCAGAGACTAAAGTAGCCTCTGTGGTCTCCCTAATCAGACCAACCCCAACTAAATTACCAAAAGTGAGCCCAGCTACTCCCTTGGATTGGCTATTAGTAGGTTTTCTCCCACCACCACTGCTATTAGTAGGGACACTAGGTGTAGCAGTGGGGGTTGTAGTGGTAGGAGCTGTGGTGCCTTTCTTTGGACAACTGGGATCTGTTGTCCAATGGCCTTTTATTTTACATAAATAGCACCATGGTTTCTTTTCCTTGTTCTGATTAAAGGAGGATTTGGACCCACCACCCCCACCAGAGTGTTTTTGTGGGCCTGATGAAGGCTCATTTTTAGATTTGTCCCCACCCTTGTCAGAAGACTTACCATCCTTCTTTTTGTTGCCATCTTTGTCACCCCCTGTATGAACTTTTCTGTTCACTCTTGTTCTGACCCATTTGTCTGCCTTCTTTCCCAATTCTTGGGGAGAGGTCAGATCTGAGTCCACCAAGTACTGGTGCAACAAATCAGACACACAATTATTAAGAATATGCTCTCTCAGGATCAAGTTATACAGGCTGTCATAATCAGTAACTTTACTGCCATGTAACCACCCCTCCAAGGCCTTCACTGCCTGGTCAATGAAATCAACCCAGTATTGTGAAGACTCCTTTTTGGTATCTCTGAACTTTATCATGTACTGTTCAGTGGTTAAGCCATAACCATCCAGGAGTGCATTCTTAAGAACTTGGAAATTATTAGCATCATTTTCTTTTACAGTAAGGAGCCTATCCCTACCTTTTCCAGTAAATGATAGCCATAGGATAGCAGCCCACTGCTTTTGAGGGACATCCTGTACAGCACAGGCCCTCTCAAGTGCAGCAAACCACTTGTTAATGTCATCCCCCTCCTTATAAGGGGGAACTATCTTGTGCAGATTCCTGGAATCATGCTCTTTTGCAGGATGACTATGGGGAATACTGCTGCTGCCACCATGGGTTTCTAAACCCAACTTCTGTCTTTCCCTCTCTACTTCTAAAGACTGTCTATCCAAATCCAGCTGTTGCTTCTTGAGCTTCAGTCTGGTTTGTTCCACTCTCAATCTATTGAGCTCCCTTTCTAACAATCTGTCATCAGGGTGGGTGGGAGGGACATTTCTAGATACAGAGGTATGATGGGAATGAACAGAAGGAGACCTGTCCCTTACAGAGGGCACCCTAACAGCTTGGCTACCAGTATAATGTGAGAGCACACCATTAGTATGGTGTGATTCAACCTCTGTACCAACTATGCTAGACTGTCTAGTAATGGGCAGGCTGAGAAGTTTCTTTCCTGAACCTTTTCCTGGGGGAGTCCCTGGATCAGATTGAGAACCATTAGCTACTTTTTCTACAGATTGGGCACTTATGGCCTTATCCTGTACTCTAAGCATATTAATTAACAGTTCTAAAGAAGGATTCTTCCCTACACTCAAACCTCTCTCTATGCAGAGACTCCTTGCTCCTTTCCAGCTAAGGTGATCATATGCAAGTTTGGACAGTTCAACAATTTTTCCTGTGCCAGACATTTTTTAGAGAGAGTTAAAGTGATAGAAAAAGAGAAAAAAGTTTTCAGAACTTTTTGGAAAGACAGAAAAAAACTTTTTAAACTTTTAAGAACTTTTTGAAAGTTTAGAAGTACTTTTCAGCACTTAGAAAAGAGTGAAAAGAGGAAATGCAAAACTTTTTGGCTATGTGTATATACACTGACCTTGTTTTGTATATTTTTCTCTTATGAAAAGTACAATGACAAGAGTGGTAAGTAGTCTCAAGCACTTATCCCACCACTGCACAACCAATGTAGGAGGCTGGACTGGCTTGTATTGAGTACCAAGGGGTACTTGCACCTTGCACCAGGCCCAGTTATCCCTTATTAGTGTATAGGGTGTCTAGCAGCTTAGGCTGATAGATAATGGTAGCTTAGCAGAGCAGCTCAGGCTGAACTAGGAGACGTGTGAAGCTACTACAGTACCACTTAGTGTCATATGCACAATATCATAAGAAAACACAATACACAGTTATACTAAAAATAAAGGTACTTTATTTTTATGACAATATGCCAAAGTATCTTAGAGTGTACCCTCAGTGAGAGGATAGGAAATATACACAAGATATATATACACAATAGCAAAAATATGCAGTATAGTCTTAGAAAACAGTGCAAACAATGTATAGTTACAATAGGATGCAATGGGGAAACATAGGGATAGGGGCAACACAAACCATATACTCCAGAAGTGGAATGCGAACCACGAATGGACCCCAAACCTATGTGACCTTGTAGAGGGTCGCTGGGACTATTAGAAAATAGTGGGAGTTAGAAAAATACCCCTCCCCAAGACCCTGAAAAGTGAGTGCAAAGTGCACTAAAGTTCCCCTAAGGACAAAATAGTCGTGTTAGAGGGAAAATGCAAGGAAAACACAAATCAGCAATGCAACAACGATGGATTCCTGACTGAGGGTACCTGTGGAACAAGGGGACCAAGTCCAAAAGTCACAAGCAGCTCGGAGATGGGCAGATGCCCAAGAAATGCCAGCTGTTGGTGCAAAGAAGCTCTTACTAGGCTGAAGAACTGTGAATACTGCAGGAACGACAAGGACTAGAGACTTCCCCTTTGGAGGATGGATCCCCCACGCCTTGGAGAGTCGTGCAGAAGTGTTTTCCCGCCGGATGGACGCCAACAAGCCTTGCTACACGCAAATCGTGCGTTTGGCGTTTTTGGACGCTGCTGGGGCCCAGGAGGGACCAGGAGGTAGCAAATTGGACCTGCAGAGAGAGGGGACGTCGAGCATGACAAAGAGCCCTCACTGAAGCAGGTAGCACCCGGAGAAGTGCCAGAAACAGGCACTACGAGGATGCGTGAAACGGTGCTCGCCGCAGTTGCACAAAGGAGTCCCACGTCGCCGGAGACCAACTTAGAAAGTCGTGCAATGCAGGTTAGAGTGCCGTGGACCCAGGCTTGGCTGTGCACAAAGGATTTCCGCCGGAAGTGCACAGGGGCCGGAGTAGCTTGCAAAGTCGCGGTTCCCAGCAATGCAGCCCAGCGAGGTGAGGCAAGGACTTACCTCCACCAAACTTGGGCTGAAGAGTCACTGGACTGTGGGGGTCACTTGGACGGTGTCGCTGGATTCGAGGGACCTCGCTCGTCGGGCTGAGAGGAGACCCAAGGGACCGGTAATGCAGCTTTTTGGTGCCTGCGGTTGTAGGGGGAAGATTCCGTCGACCCACGGGAGATTTCTTCGGAGCTTCTGGTGCAGAGAGGAGGCAGACTACCCCCACAGCATGCACAAGCAGGAAAACAGTCGAGAAGGCGGCAGGATCAGCGTTACAGAGTTGCAGTAGTCGTCTTTGCTACTATGTTGCAGGTTTGCAGGCTTCCAGCGCGGTCAGCGGTCGATTCCTTATCAGAAGGTGAAGAGGGAGATGCAGAGGAACTCGGCTGAGCTCATGCATTCGTTATCTAAAGTTTCCCCAGAGACAGAGACCCTAAATAGCCAGAAAAGAGGGTTTGGCTACCTAGGAGAGAGGAAAGGCTACTAACACCTGAAGGAGCCTATCACAAGGAGTCTCTGACGTCACCTGGTGGCACTGGCCACTCAGAGCAGTCCAGTGTGCCAGCAGCACCTCTGTTTCCAAGATGGCAGAGGTCTGGAGCACACTGGAGGAGCTCTGGACACCTCCCAGGGGAGGTGCAGGTCAGGGGAGTGGTCACTCCCCTTTCCTTTGTCCAGTTTCGCGCCAGAGCAGGGGCTAAGGGGTCCCTGAACCGGTGTAGACTGGCTTATGCAGAATTGGGCACATCTGTGCCCAACAAAGCATTTCCAGAGGCTGGGGGAGGCTACTCCTCCCCTGCCTTCACACCATTTTCCAAAGGGAGAGGGTGTCACACCCTCTCTCAGAGGAAGTTCTTTGTTCTGCCATCCTGGGCCAGGCCTGGCTGGACCCCAGGAGGGCAGCTGCCTGTCTGAGGGGTTGGCAGCAGCCGCAGCTGCAGAGAAACCCCAGGAAGGGCAGTCTGGCAGTACCAGGGTCTGTGCTACAGACCACTGGGATCATGGAATTGTACCAACAATGCCAGGATGGCATAGAGGGGGCAATTCCATGATCATAGACATGTTGCATGGCCATATTCGGAGTTACCATGGTGAAGCTACATATAGGTAGTGACCTATATGTAGTGCACGCGTATAATGGTGTCCCCGCACTCACAAAGTTCAGTGAATTGGCTCTGAACAATGTTGGGGCACCTTGGCTAGTGCCAGGGTGCCCTCACACTAAGTAACTTTGCACCTAACCTTTACCAGGTAAAGGTTAGACATATAGGTGACTTATAAGTTACTTAAGTGCAGTGTAAAATGGCTGTGAAATAACGTGGACGTTATTTCACTCAGGCTGCAGTGGCAGGCCTGTGTAAGAATTGTCAGAGCTCCCTATGGGTGGCAAAAGAAATGCTGCAGCCCATAGGGATCTCCTGGAACCCCAATACCCTGGGTACCTCAGTACCATATACTAGGGAATTATAAGGGTGTTCCAGTAAGCCAATGTAAATTGGTAAAAATGGTCACTAGCCTGTCAGTGACAATTTGGAAAGAAATGAGAGAGCATAACCACTGAGGTTCTGATTAGCAGAGCCTCAGTGAGACAGTTAGTCACTACACAGGTAACACCTTCAGGCACACTTATGAGCACTGGGGCCCTGGGTTACCAGGGTCCCAGTGACACATACAACTAAAACAACATATATACAGTGAAAAATGGGGGTAACATGCCAGGCAAGATGGTACTTTCCTACAGCGATGTACGTCTTTTAGGGTAGTTATTTTTCTGTCAAATACTTTTCTTTGAAGAGACCAGTTGGGCAGTTAAGTGAAACACTGTGATCTGTGAAGAGGTAATTAGGGTATGCCTGTCAGCAAGCCATTGCTGGAGTCCAGCAGCGAACTAGCAGCAGCAGAAAAGACAGACTTCAGTTTGCTTTAGGATAGAAAGTTTTTGATCTTCATTAAGTTATAGAGGAGAGTTTGCGGCATTGATGAGTATATTTATATGTGAGGAAAGAGATAGAATCCTGTCCTAGATGCAGGCTAGCTTGTCGCTGGTGTCAAGATGCACGAGAAGTCACTCCGTTTGGTCACATTTTTTTTATGCTTTGGAAAGATAAAGACGAATCTGTTTTTCTGTGAGTTTAGCATTTGTAGATTGTCATGACATTGATGAATTGTCATGAGGCAGGATTGTAATTTTCTGAGGTCTTTCATAGCAGTCTTTAAGTACAGTTACATATCCTCTGCTTAATAATTGATCATAACTTTGGAGTCTGCTAGCGATGCTCTCAGTGACCCTTGAAAATGGGATTATATTCACGCACAAAAAAAACTAGAAAAAGCTACTGACCTTTTGTTAGATATCACATTATAGTCTCGGACCTGACATTTTGCTGTTAACATTGTGACTATTGGCTCAAAAAAACCAGCAGTAAAGTGCAGTTGGGTAAAAAGCTAGGATTTGCTGAAGGTATTGTGCATAACAGTGGGACACCTTGGGGCGTGGCTTGACAGGATGGCCCTATATAAGTCCTGCACCATCCTGACTCGTACAGAAATGAAAATGCTGTTATACAATCAAGGGAAGAAAAAATACAGTACAACAATGTGATCTCAACGTTGATGACCCGCAAATGTTGTAGAAATGCAAGACGCAGTGTGGCAGGCCTGCTGGGCCGCGGAACCTGAGGAGCTGGACATGGCATCGGCCGCATGGAATGAAACCTGTCAGAGAACCACCCGAATAACATTGACAAGGGAGCACAGGTGGAGGAAGAAGGGGGAGAACAGGCACCAATTGGTCTGATGGAGACCAGTGAGACTAGAGTGCTGTCAATTGAGGCTGCTGGCAGTGTAGAGCGGTTGCATCCGCAGCTTGGCCTGCAAGCCTGGCCGTATCCTGAAGCTCTTGGGAGATGGAAGGTGCAAGCTGAGCCCACGGAAGTGCAACATTTGTGGCTTACCAATAAAGTGGTCCTGCATTCCAGGGCCATCTGATGCTCTGCGTTCGCCTATTGGGCTGAAGGGAATGCTGAGTCAGGAAGTGATATATGCTGTGTGTAGGAGGCTGGACTGGCTTGTAGTGAGTACCAAGGGGTACTTACACCTTGCACCAGGCCCAGGTATCCCTTATTAGTGTAGAGGGGTGTCTAGCAGCTTAGGCTGATAGAAAAGGTAGCTTAGCAGAGCAGCTTAGGCTGAACTAGGAGACGAGTGAAGCTCCTACAGTACCACTAGTGTCATATGCACAATATCATAAGAAAACACAATACACAGATATACTAAAAATAAAGGTACTTCATTTTTATGACAATATGCCAAAAGTATCTCAGTGAATTCCCCACAGTATGAGGATAGCAAATATACACAAGATATATGTACACAATACCAAAATATGCAGTAATAGCAATAGAAAACAGTGCAAACAATGTATAGTCACAATAGAATGCAATGGGGGCACATAGGGATAGGGGCAACACAAACCATATACTCTAGAAGTGGAATGCGAACCACGAATGGACCCCAAACCTATGTGATCTCGTAGAGGGTCGCTGGGACTGTAAGAAAACAGTGAGGGTTAGAAAAATAGCCCACCCCAAGACCCTGAAAAGTGGGTGCAAAGTGCACCTAAGTTCCCCAAAGAGCACAGAAGTCGTGATAGGGGAATTCTGCAAGGAAGACCAACACCAACAATGCAACAACAATGGATTTCCTGACGAGAGTACCTGTGGAACAAGGGGACCAAGTCCAAGAGTCACGATCAAGTCGGGAATGGGCAGATGCCCAGGAAATGCCAGCTGTGGGTGCAAAGAAGCTGCCACCGGATGGTAGAAGCTGTGGATTCTGCAAGAACGAAGAGGGCTAGAAACTTCCCCTTTGGAGGATGGATATCCCACGTCGTGAAGAGTCGTGCAGAGGTGTTTCCGTGCAGAAAGACCGCAAACAAGCCTTGCTAGCTGCAAGGGTTGCGGTTAGGATTTTTGGATGCTGCTGTGGCCCAGGAGGGACCAGGATGTCGCAAATTGCGTGAGGAGACAGAGGGGGCGTCCAGCAAGACAAAGAGCCCACTCAGAAGCAAGCAGCACCCGCAGAAGTGCCGGAACAGGCACTACGAAGTGGAGTGAACCGGAGCTCACCTGAAGTTGCACAAGAGGGTCCCACGAAGCCGGAGGACAACTCAGGAGGTCGTGCAATGCAGGTTAGAGTGCCACGGACCCAGGCTTGGCTGTGCACAAAGGAAATCCTCGGAGAGTGCACAGGAGCCGGAGTAGCTGCAAAACACGCGGTTCCCAGCAATGCAGTCTAGCGTGGGGAGGCAAGGACTTACCTCCACCAAACTTGGACTGAATAGTCACTGGACTGTGGGAGTCACTTGGACAGAGTTGCTGAGTTCAAGGGACCTCGCTCGTCGTGCTGAGAGGAGACCCAGAGGACCGGGGATACAGTTCTTTGGTGCCTGTGGTTGCAGGGCGAAGATTCCGTCGACCCACGGGAGATTTCTTCGGAGGCAGACTTTCCCCACAGCATGCACCACCAGGAAAACAGTCGAGAAGGCGGCAGGATCAGCGTTACAAGGTCGCAGTAGTCGTCTTTGCTACTTTGTTGCAGTTTTGCAGGCTTCCAGCACGGTCAGCAGTCGATTCCTTGGCAGAGAGAGATGCAGAGGAACTCTGATGAGCTCTTGCATTCGTTATCTAAGGAATTCCCCAAAGCAGAGACCCTAAATAGCCAGAAAAGGACGTTTGGCTACTTAGGAGAGAGGATAGGCTAGCAACACCTGAAGGAGCCTATCAGAAGGAGTCTCTGACATCACCTGCTGGCACTGGCCACTCAGAGCAGTCCAGTGTGCCAGCAGCACCTCTGTTTCCAAGATGGCAGAGGTCTGGAGCACACTGGAGGAGCTCTGGGCACCTCCCAGGGGAGGTGCAGGTCAGGGGAGTGGATACTCCCCTTTCCTTTGTCCAGTTTCGCGCCAGATCAGGGCTGAGGGATCCCTGAACCGGTGCAGACTGGCTTATGCAGAGATGGGCACCATCTGTGCCCATCAAAGCATTTCCAGAGGCTGGGGGAGGCTACTCTTCCCCAGCCCTGACACCTATTTCCAAAGGGAGAGGGTGTAACACCCTCTCTCTGAGGAAGTCCTTTGTTCTGCCTTTCTGGGCCAAGCCTGGCCTCTGCAGCCTTGCAGGGCGGGACATGGTGGCACACGGCTCAATAATCTATGTCTTTCTTCTCTCCCGGCACCCGGCTGAACTGGACCTCCTCGCTCTTGAGTACACCTTCTCTGTTACAGAAAAATCACTTCTTCATGTATCACCCATAATTGTCTTTGAAATCTTGTTCAGTTGCTCTTGCACTTGAGAAATCCAAAGTGCGAGCGATTTCAGGAGCTCAGTAAGTCCACATCCACACATAACAAGGGCATGAATAAAGGCATCAGTTGCCACATCCCATATCCTAAGAGGAACTCACAGACATGTAATGGATTATGACATTGCAAAGTTTCAACACATGAGCTAAAAACCTACTGTGTGGGAGCTTGTCCAGCTCATATTAGTGCTCAGAGGGCATACATGCTAACAGACCATTTCAGGCAGGAGACTCCTGGTTTTTAAAGCCAAAAATGTATTTTATTTTTGCTGTCTCCCGCCTAAAATTGCCTCTGTTTCAATATTAGTCAATGGGGAAAATACATTGCCCTAATTGTTTTTCACTATCTCCCTCTTTCATCTTCCAGAATATTGGCAAATATGCGGACATGCCATCACAACTGATTCAGGTGGGCGACACCCGACTTTTAAGCCACAAATGCCTTCATGATAGCTTTCTCCTACCTGAAATTACCCCCTTTCAATGCATGCCAATGGAGAAAATTATTCCCCCGATTTATTTTTGAAAACCCCCCTCTTTCTCATTTGCAAATGTTGGCATTTATGAGAATAAGAGTGTTAACTCTTAACCAGGTGGCCATTCGTAGCATGCCTATACTCTGTGATGCCAAGGCGGCCATGCTCATTGGCTATCTAAGTCAGTTAATTTCCTCTCACCTTGTTAGCCATTACAAATTCAAAGTTAACCCCAATACCCCTATCAAGCTCCCTTTACCTTCAGGAAGTTATTACCATGATCAAAATGAGCTGACATGTTTACATATCCTTATTAAATAGGCTTAATTGTTTTCTAGATTGAAGCCTACCAGACAGATCAGCTGACTAGCTTGCTAAAGACATCTTGGGTATTTTCAGAAAGCTTACCTAGGAATGCATTCTGCTGATACTTATCAGTGGATTTGTGGTTTGTAACTCACATTTTCGGGGTATCTTTTTGCTTGCTTTATTTGCTTTAGGCTGTCCAGCTTGAGTTCATCCCTCCCATTGCCCAAATCTTGTTTACTGTATTCTATCACACACTCGCTTTCTGTAATCAGGCCTTTAAATCTTGTTCTCATCTTGACATTTTCTGTGCATTCAAAGACAGAGACCTGGCGGCCAAAGCCTGGAACGACCTTCTCTTGCACCTCAGGAACGTTGCATCGCTCCGGGTATTCAGAAAAGGACTCAAGACATGGCTGTTCGAATTAACAAAGCACTACGAAGCAGCTAGCAACTCCAGCGCCTCGAGACCTTTCACAGCTGATTTGCCACTCTTCATAAATCCTGATTGATTGATTGATTGATTGAAATGGCAAGTGCTGTTTTCCAAAGCTTAGTGTTTACTTTTCTTTCACTGACATCAGCGTGAGAGAATTTATGTGACAATGCTACTGAGTACCAAAGTAAGAGGAGAGGGTGGAAGGTGTTTTATTTCTAGCACAATAAAAAAAATGAACTATGCTGATGTTTCAGAATATATCAGAATTAGTACAAATTAAGCACATTTGTTCTGTAATTCTGAAGTGTGATGGAAACAAATATTTGAGTACAATCAAAACACATCAATACAGTAGGTGATTGCATTTGCACACATTATCGTTTGTGTGCTGTAAGACTGTATTTCTGGCAAATGTAATGGTCATTTCAATTGAAAATGTGTTATCTGCAATAGCAGTGCGCTATCACACCATGCATATTCCACACAATGCCACTCCACTGTATGCAACTCCATTCTACGACATTCCACTCTAAAACTTGCCACTCCACTCTGTGCCCTTCCACTCTAAGACACTCTACGACACTCCATGCCACTCAGCTCCACACCACTCCAGTCTATACCACTCACTCCATGACACAACATGCTGCTCCGCTCTATGCCCCTCCACTCCACAATGCTTACCCCACTTCACTCTACCCAATCCACTCCAATCTTTCCCACTCCGCTGTACTCCAATGTATCCCAGTCTACCCAACCCCACTCACTTTGCTAGTCTGCCCCACTCCACTCCAATCTACCCTACTCCACTCCACCCTGTCTACCCCATTCCACTCCAATCGACCCCACCCTAATTTAACTATCCCACTCCATCCCACCCCAATCTACCCAACTGTAACCCAATCAACCCCATCCCACTCCAGTCTACCCAAATCCACTTCACTGTGATCCAGTCTACCCCACTCTACCCCTTTACAATTTACTCCACTCAATCTAACCTAATCAACTCCACCTCACTCCAATCTACCACGCCCCACCCCAGTCTACCGCACTTCACTCCAATCTACCCCACTCTGATCCACTCTACCCGTGTAAACCACACCACTCCAATGTACCCCAATTCACCCCACTACAGTGTACCCCAATCCAACCCACTCCAATCTACCCCACTCCTCTCTACTCCACTCAAATCTAACCCACACCACTCCAATCTACCCCACTCCACCATAATTTACCCCACTCACTCCAATCCATCCAGTCTTCCCCACTCCACTCTGTCACAAACCACTCCACTATACCCAATTTGACCTTCTTCACTTCACTCCAGTCTAACCCACTCTACCCCATTCCACCCCACTCGTCTACCCCACCTCAGTCTACCCCTCCCCAGTCGTCCCCACTCCACTCTACCCCTATCTACTCCACTCAATCTACTCCATTCCTCTTTACCCCAATCCACCTTATTTCACCCCACCCTGCTGCAATTTACCACACCCCACAAAAATCTACCCCACTCTGATCAACCCTCTTCAACCTACCCCACTCATTCCAATCTAATTCACCCAATCTACCCCAAACCACTCCACCCTAATCCACCCCTGTACTCCAATTTACCCCACTCCACTCTTCCCCAATCTATCTTACTCCACTCCAATCTATCCAACTCCACTCCACCACATTCAACCCAACCTACTCCTTTCCCATCTAACCACTCAATCCACCCAATCTATCCCACGCCATCCCAATCTACCACTCTCCGTTCCACTCTACCCCACTCTTCCCCACTCCACTTCACTCAAATCTACCCCACTCTAGTGCAATCTAAACCACCCAATCCAAATCCACCCCACTCCAATCTACTCTACCCCACTCCACCCCAAACTACCTGTCTCCAGTCTTCCCCATCAGATCCGCCCACCTCCAATCTATCCCACTCCAATCTACCCCACCCTAACTCAATCTACCCCACTCTAACCTAATCTACCCCACCTAAATCAACCCCACAGCACCCTGTCCAACTCTGCTCCAATCTACCCCACCGCAATGTACGCCACAGCACTATGTCCTCTCTGCTCCAATCTACCCCATGCGACTCCAGTCTACCCCTATCTCCCCCTCGCCGAACTACCCCATTCCTACATATTTCACTCCAATCTACCCAGTCACTCTAACCTACCCTACAATAATTCACCCAATCTATCCCACTCCAATCACCCCTATCCACTCTACCCCACTCAACCCTAATCTACCTTACTCCCCTCCAGTCTAACCCAATCCATTCACTCCACTCTTCCCCACCCCACTCCTATCTGCCCCAATATATCCCACTCAACTCTACCCTTATCTGCCCCACTCCACGCCAATCTACCCAACTCCATCCCAATCGTCTCCACCACAATTTATTCCAGTTCAATCTACCCCACTCCAATCTACCCTACTCTATTCCACTCCAATTTACCTCAATGTAATCCACCCCACAGCAATCTATACCTCCCCATCCCAATCTACATCACACCACTCTAATCTACCATACTTCCCAATCTACACCACTCCAATATACCCTGCTCCACTTTAATGTACCTGATTTCACTCCATTCTACCCGATTCCACTCTAATCTACCCCAATCCAGCCGACTCCACTCCAGTCTACGCTAATATATCCCACTGCACTCTACCACAATCTACCACAATTTACCCTACTCCTATCTACCCCACTCAAGTCTACCCCACACTCCAACTCAATGTACCCCTATTCAATCCACCATGCTAATCTACACAACTTCTCCACTCCAGTCTACGCCACTATCTTTTAGCCATGCTGAAGAGCAGGCACTCTGGTGTACAACATGGCTAAAACACATCACCAAAGCCAATGCATGTTTGTTTTTAGTATCACTCAAAAGTCACACTTTACCACACTGTACATACAAAAATGTCACACATAATTAAGTGGAAAGCTTGGCAGCTATGCCTAGGTTTAGTTTGAAAGCACTCCTTTGTTCATAACTCAGGTTTTGGTATAATACCCACTCTTGGGGTATCCTGGGATCATTTGAATCAATACAGGTGAACGCAGGAGGAGGTCAACTAAATTGGAGTGTGATTTAAAGGGTAGTAATACAGCATGAGCTAATTTATGATTGCTATTACGTGAGCTAGTCATTTCTTCGACCAAGATAGTTTTTTTTTGTTCATATAACACTTTCTACAATATTTATAGTTGAGGGTTGTGGTGAAGGATGTGAAGGAAAACGACTGTAGGCATGTATGCCTAAATCGTATCCGTACCAAACTTCATGAAGTATCCCAAGAAGCGGCTGTGACGTACGAAGCTTGCATTAACGTCTGCCAAACAGTGCCGGTGACTATAAGATTCACGCAGAGCCCCTAACGGTTACGGAAAGAGGCGCATTGTGGTTGAGCTTGGTGCGTCGGCCCGTCCTCGCCGAGTGACCTGCACCGCGCCAAGATGGCCGCCGCGGAAGAGAAATCAGTTTCCGCCGATCCAGCCGCCATATTGGAATGGGATAGTCACGTTCGTTAAAGTAACGAAGAGTCCTGTTTCTACGTCCATGACGGTTCCTCGCCGGCCGCTTCGGAGGCACTGGACACAGACCCATTTCTCGGCCGCCGGTTCGGGTCAGTATCGGCCTCTGACTCCCCGTGTGCTGCTTTGTAGACCCTGGCTTAGAGCTTTAGCGGGGCTCCGAGGACGTTGTGTTAACCTGTGCCTTTTATCGTGTGTGATAACTCTGAATCCATCGATCGTCACTCCTGCTTGCTACACACGAATTTGTATTACTTACATAATAGCGCAACAAGAGAATTGTTAACACGGTCCCTGGTCTTCATCTCGTTCCCGCCAATGAATTGTTTTGAGTTTGCATCTCCTGCGTTACGTGTTGCCGACCCGACTAGTACAGATTGCTGCAACTAGCGATGCTCTTCCTCTGTGTCCAGTCCCACCGTGTACTGTGATGTCCCCCCCACCTACACATTCATCCAGGCCCATCACTGCTCTCAAGTCCTGTGCCGGCAGCTCCCTCTCAGAGATCCTCGCTCCCGGCGTGAGCCTCTGTCCCAAACCCTCCGCTGCACACGCTGCGCCGGGTCACAGCCCTCAGCGTCCGACTGCAGCCCCTTGTTAGGCCTTGCCTGAGACCTTGCATGTGCTGACGCTTGCAAGATTTCTTGAAGGAAAAAAAGAGGCCTGGAGCCCTTCCACTTCCCATTGGTTGGCTTTGATGTCACTCTCATTCCCTTGCTTGTCTGTCATTGGTCAGTGCCTCCTGCGTCCACTTGCTCGTTTAGGCCCATATTTATACTTTTTGACGCTAAACTGCGCTAACGCAGTTTAGCGTCAAAAAATTTTGCGCCGTCTAACGCCATTCTGAAGCGCCATGCGGGCGCCGTATTTATGGAATGGCGTTAGCCGGCGCAAGCAGACCGGCGCTGCCTGGTTTGCGTGGAAAAAAGCCACGTACACCAGACAGCGCCGGCGTAGGGGGAAAATGGCGTATGGGCGTCTTAAAATGGGGCAAGTCAGGTTACGTCGAAAAAATCGTCGTAACCCGACTTGCGCCATTTTTTTTCGACGCCCATCCCCCATCAACATGACTCCTATCATTGTAAAGATAGGAGTCATGCCCCCTTGCCCAATGGCCATGTCCAGGGGACTTCTGTCCCCTGGGCATGGTCATTGGGCATAGTGGCATGTAGGGGGGCACAAATCAGGCCCCCCTATGCCACAAAAAATAAAAAAATAAAAACTTACCTGAACTTACCTTAATGTCCATGGGATGGGTCCCTCCATCCTTGGGTGTCCTCCTGGGGTGGCCAAGGGTGGCAGGGGGGGTCCCTGGGGGCAGGGGAGGGCACTCTGGGCTCATTTTGAGCCCACTTGTCCCCTAACGCCATGCCTGACCCAGGCGTTAAAAAGCGGCGCAAATGCGCCGTTTTTGGCCACGCCCACTCCCGGGCGTCATTTTTGCCCGGGAGTATAAATACCACGTAAAGGCCTGGGAGTAATTTTTTAAGACGGGAACGCCTCCCTTGCATATCATTAACGCAAGGAAGGGGTTCACGCTAAAAAAATGACGCACACTCCGGGCACTTTGGCGCCCGAAGCGTCTAACGCCATAGTATAAATATGGCGTTAGTTGGCGTTAGTTTAGCGTCGAATTTGCGTCGAAAAAAACGACGCAAATTCGGCGCAACCAGAGTATAAATACGGCCCTTAGGCCCATATTTATACTTTTTGACGCTAAACTGCGCTAACGCAGTTTAGCGTCAAAAAATTTTGCGCCGTCTAACGCCATTCTGAAGCGCCATGCGGGCGCCGTATTTATGGAATGGCGTTAGCCGGCGCAAGCAGACCGGCGCTGCCTGGTTTGCGTGGAAAAAAGCCACGTACACCAGACAACGCCGGCGTAGGGGGAAAATGGCGTATGGGCGTCTTAAAATGGGGCAAGTCAGGTTACGTCGAAAAAATCGTCGTAACCCGACTTGCGCCATTTTTTTTCGACGCCCATCCCCCATCAACATGACTCCTATCATTGTAAAGATAGGAGTCATGCCCCCTTGCCCAATGGCCATGCCCAGGGGACTTCTGTCCCCTGGGCATGGTCATTGGGCATAGTGGCATGTAGGGGGGCACAAATCAGGCCCCCCTATGCCACAAAAAATAAAAAAATAAAAACTTACCTGAACTTACCTTAATGTCCATGGGATGGGTCCCTCCATCCTTGGGTGTCCTCCTGGGGTGGCCAAGGGTGGCAGGGGGGGTCCCTGGGGGCAGGGGAGGGCACTCTGGGCTCATTTTGAGCCCACTTGTCCCCTAACGCCATGCCTGACCCAGGCGTTAAAAAGCGGCGCAAATGCGCCGTTTTTGGCCACGCCCACTCCCGGGCGTCATTTTTGCCCGGGAGTATAAATACCACGTAAAGGCCTGGGAGTCATTTTTTAAGACGGGAACGCCTCCCTTGCATATCATTAACGCAAGGAAGGGGTTCACGCTAAAAAATGACGCACACTCCGGGCACTTTGGCGCCCGAAGCGTCTAACGCCATAGTATAAATATGGCGTTAGTTGGCGTTAGTTTAGCGTCGAATTTGCGTCGAAAAAAACGACGCAAATTCGGCGCAACCAGAGTATAAATACGGCCCTTAGGCCCATATTTATACTTTTTGACGCTAAACTGCGCTAACGCAGTTTAGCGTCAAAAAATTTTGCGCCGTCTAACGCCATTCTGAAGCGCCATGCGGGCGCCGTATTTATGGAATGGCGTTAGCCGGCGCAAGCAGACCGGCGCTGCCTGGTTTGCGTGGAAAAAAGCCACGTACACCAGACAACGCCGGCGTAGGGGGAAAATGGCGTATGGGCGTCTTAAAATGGGGCAAGTCAGGTTACGTCGAAAAAATCGTCGTAACCCGACTTGCGCCATTTTTTTTCGACGCCCATCCCCCATCAACATGACTCCTATCATTGTAAAGATAGGAGTCATGCCCCCTTGCCCAATGGCCATGCCCAGGGGACTTCTGTCCCCTGGGCATGGTCATTGGGCATAGTGGCATGTAGGGGGGCACAAATCAGGCCCCCCTATGCCACAAAAAAAAAAAAAAAAAAAACTTACCTGAACTTACCTTAATGTCCATGGGATGGGTCCCTCCATCCTTGGGTGTCCTCCTGGGGTGGCCAAGGGTGGCAGGGGGGGTCCCTGGGGGCAGGGGAGGGCGCTCTGGGCTCATTTTGAGCCCACTTGTCCCCTAACGCCATGCCTGACCCAGGCGTTAAAAAGCGGCGCAAATGCGCCGTTTTTGGCCACGCCCACTCCCGGGCGTCATTTTTGCCCGGGAGTATAAATACCACGTAAAGGCCTGGGAGTCATTTTTTAAGACGGGAACGCCTCCCTTGCATATCATTAACGCAAGGAAGGGGTTCACGCAAAAAAATGACGCACACTCCGGGCACTTTGGCGCCCGAAGCGTCTAACGCCATAGTATAAATATGGCGTTAGTTGGCGTTAGTTTAGCGTCGAATTTGCGTCGAAAAAAACGACGCAAATTCGGCGCAACCAGAGTATAAATACGGCCCTTAGTGTTTGTTCCTTTCGTGCAGCTTTCTGTCTGGGGCCAGTGTCATATCATTGGCTGTGCACGTGGGGGACGCATTACTTATTTTTATGTATTATTTTCCTGGTCGCACTCAATACGGGTGTATGTGTTTGTAGCCCGCCTCTCCACCCCTGGATCCTTGCTAGCCTCATCTCTCACCCACCCAACTCCTGCTGTCCCTGGTGTTGCTTGCTGCATTCTGCCGCACCACTGCTTGTCCCACTGTCCATGCTGTTGCTTCTTCTCTCCCTCCTCCCCACCATCCGTGGTCTTGCTTGCCCGTCCCACCTCCTGTTTTGTGATGCAAACCTGCCCGGTACCAGGTTGCTGTTTAGAGCCTTGGGGGGTGTGGTAAACGTACTTCAGGGCTGGTCGGAAATCGCTCCAGAGAGCGACAGCAATAATCAGATGGCCTTTTCACTATTGCTAAAGTCGTAAAAATGTTAACAAAGGCTTTGAATATAGGCTGAATTCTGGGTATTTTCTGTGGATAAATAAATAAATGAACAATTGAGGTTTATATTTAGAAAGGTGGAATATTTTGGGTCGAACATGGAGAGCAGACGCGCCCTTGCTGCACTATTAGGGATCTCAATACAATCAATATTCTCTGATGAATTAAGCTATTGCCATACCTATTGCAATTATGTGATTCTCCTACTCCAGCATTTTACACATTAAAAATGGATTTGTTGCAATTTCCACAAATCCATCATCTCCATATGCATATTTTTCCTAAAAAATGTTAGCAGATCAGAAGTTACTGAAAACGCTGCTGCATGTTTGCCTCTTTGCAAAGGTTAACAGTCCCTTTCAGTTGTTGATTGCTGTATTTAGGTGTTAAAGTGATACTAATGAGACAAAGCCTTACCTTAGCATAGTCATTCACTCTAGCATTCATGTGAGGTCTATTGGCTTTGCCAGTGCATGTTAATGTTGGCTTTTTTGCCATCATGATGGATCCATCGATCTTAGTTTGAGATTGAGTTACAGCAGTGACTTAAAAGGTTTGCAGAGCTGTTTTTGTAGCTAAGTCAATCGCACAGTTCCCTTTAGTGTGAATTGCTTCACTTTTCTGGGCCATGGTATGTAGTACATGGGCAAAAGGAATCGTGTCACCTTCCCCAAATTCTTTTTAGTCTTTTATCTTTTTATTCACTGGACCCGTTCATAGACCAATTTGTCAAATTCACTTTGTAGCCTTGTACAGAATGCTAAATCAGACAGTTAATGTGGGAACTGATGGATAGCTTTCAGAATGGCAAGTAAGAGGCTATTAATCTGTTAGTTACACAGCATAGTTACCTACCGTTTTAGTGCGAGCTTGCAGCGATTTGAAGTAGCCATCTTCAAAATAAAATCCCTGCACTGCAAGAGCAGAGTATATTGGAGTACTAATGCTGTGTAGAGCAGTCTGTTTAGAACACACTTTTATACTCCTGTATGTGTAGTACTTGTGGAGTTTGACTGATTGTTTGCTGATATTGTGGATATTCCTGAGTCCTAAATATAGGATAATTCTAAAAATGAACGCCATTGGGCCCTTGGCCCGTGTTGAGCCTCCAGCGAAAATAAAGGGGCCAGTGGGAGGTGCTGGTCTCAGGAGAAGGCCACTAACCCAACCCCACTACCCTGAGAGGCCACTAGCAAGACCATAAAAATAATTCCCTTCCATGGGGCAATGCGAAGCAGAACAACACTCCAGCGCTCACAGGCTATGAGCTGCAAGGACACCGGTGTCAGTGGGAATTTTGTCAGTTCCACCATGCTCATTGAGGCCTACAATGTTCTCCCACCACTGGGAATCGGCAGCCAATTGTCTTACTGTTCTTACAAGCTTTGTCAGGCAGTGCAAAAGTGTTTCAACCCATAGACTCACCTGCTCACATGCCAGAACATCACATGCTACCTTCTAGAGCCAGGCCTGGAGCAGGTGGAATTTTACGCCTCCCCCAACTTCATGGAAGAAAAGTGACTGAATCATAGTGAGACCTTATTTAAGCTGCAAACCGGTGGGCTGCTTTTCAGTGGCTTTTGCGCCGTTTGCTTTGATCCATACTCACCTGCATAGCCTCCTTGCCACCTTAAAATGGCTGGAAACAGAGTAAAGGTGCCAAAAGTGTCTTCCTTCCTACGTGCCTTTAAAACATATA
The DNA here is from genome assembly GCF_031143425.1 of Pleurodeles waltl. Lineage (NCBI taxonomy): Eukaryota > Metazoa > Chordata > Amphibia > Caudata > Salamandridae > Pleurodeles > Pleurodeles waltl. The sequence goes on from NC_090439.1 coordinate 1,137,315,818, forward strand.
TTGCAAATCCTAATTTGAAGGCTCATGTCCAGGCTCAGTTTCCCCCCACTTACCCCAACCACCAGTTGACCATCCTATTCACTTGGATCTTACCACAGAGTAATGTCAGCCTACCAACAATGCAAGAACCTGACACCTGATGTGCTGACATGTGTCCCCTACTTTCAGAAGAAAGGGAAGATCCCCAGCAAAACCCCAAAACAAGTACCAATCCTTTTCAAGAGTGACGCAATCACTAAGGTTTAGGACCCAGCTCCCACTTACCTGGATTGGTCTTCCGACCAGCCTAAGGCCCTGTTGTACCCGGCTTCATTGCTTCAAGGCCACGGCTCGTTCTTGCTCTCCTTCTTCTCTCTTACTGTCTGCTCCTTCATCTCGCCCTTCACTCCCATGCCCTTTTCTTTGTCCTTTTCACACTCTCACACCTTTATCTTTGTGCCCATTCTTCATTCTCCACTCTCTTTGTGCCTGTTTTCTATCATGACCCACTTTTTTGTTCCTTTGCACTTGTTCCACTCTCTCTATGCCTCTTTTTGCCAGTTTTCCTTGTGTCTCCTTTGCGCTCGTTTTCCTCTGGTTACCCCTGCACTTTCCCACCTCCTTGTTTTCCTGCCTCCTGTGCCCCGCCTTTCCCTAGCTCCGCCCTCCTAGGACCTACTTATTGGCTTCCGCTAGCTTCCAATTACCTGGGGTCCTACGACCATCTAAAGCCCTGTCGGACTCTGCCTTTCTGTCTCGAGGCCCCTCCATTCTTGTGCTCCTCCGTTCTTGCTGTATGCTCCTTCCTCTCGTCTTTCAGTCCTGTTCCCTTCTTTTTGTCCTTTTCATTCTCACTCTTTTGCTTTCGTCCTTGTGTCCATTCTGCACTTGCCAGTCTTTCTTTGCACCTGTTTTACACTCTCTACGCTCTCTCTTTGTGCCCGGTTTTCACTCAGTACTCTCTCTTTGTGCCTTTTTGCCCATTTTCCTTGGGCCTGCTCTTCCTTTGTGCTGGTGCATTTCCGGTTCCTCCTGTGCTTTCCGACACTCCCTCTTCTCCTTACCTGCCTGCATCTCCCTCATGTGCCTTCTTCCTCCTTCTGCGCCCCGCACATCCCTAGCCCTACCATCTGCCCCTCCCCTGTCCCCTTCCAGAACCTACTTAATGGCAGCTGCTGTGCAACCACGCCAAAGGCAAATCCATTTGCGCTCGTCCGCACCTGGACCACACCCAGTGCCACGATCCCTGGTCCAGCTGACCGCCGCCACTACACAGTCTCTCTCCTTCATACACTCAACACCAGATGCAGCTACAACAGCTTCTCCTGCACCTCGCCTCGCTCCATGGTAGGACCTGTCTCATGCACTCACAGCCATTTCACCTGCACCAACGAAGGTCAGTTCTTGTCCAGTACATTGACACAGCTTGTATTGCTTAAATGTACTATTCATGTGCCAAGTACTCACGTATACTAAAGATTGCCAACACTGCAGATCAGATTAGTATCAGTTGATAAAGTTGTGCAAGAACATATAAATCATACAGGATGACTGCAGGCCAAAGATAGACATTCGGAAACTAACTTTAGTGTACTTAACTTTGTGTATCTTAATACTATATAGGAAAATTTGCAAGTAGACATTATTAATCATTCTTCATCTTAAGACAATGAGTCCTTGACAACCTGAGACAGAAAAATATTGGTTGCAACAGGTTCTGTGTAATCTTATTGAGACAAAAACGTTTAAATATGTAATGCTCAGAAGGTTTTTTTGAGAGTCCCCTGAGAAATGGCTTTTTATTGCACCTCTGCATTCAAGCACATTACTTAATAATAAATGCTTGTTTAACTTGGATGCTGTCTGAGTAGGACTCGTTTCTTTTCAGGCAGTACCCTAACAGGCGAGCATTGACAATTTCTCGTTCCGTCTGGCATGCATGCTCCTCAACACCAGATCGCTCAGCAAACACTCCACTGAGATCTGGGACACCATTGAAACGCACTTCCCGGACATCCTCTTCCTGACAGAGACCTGGCTAAACCCCATATCGGCACCCACTATCTCCACAGCCATTCCACCGGGCTACAAGATCTCCCACCAGGACAGACCAGACAAGCCAGGAGGAGGACTTGCCATCATCCACAAGGACTTCATCACCAGCACCACCTCCACTAATGAGAGCACAACCTTCATGGAACATATGCACTTCTGACTTTAGACCAGCAACCACACCACCAGCAAAGGTACCTTAGCTTACTGACCTCTCCTTCCCCCCTGAACCTCGCGCCACCTTCAGCAATCTCCTCATAGACTTCATCTCTCCCTTCAACATCAGCTTGAATGACTTCATCTTACTTGGCGATATCAGCTTCCATCTTGACGACCGAAAGATCCCAACTCCGCTGCCCTACTTAAAAGCCTCGATCCTGGGACTCACCCAGATTGTCCAAAGCCCTGCCCACAATACAAGACACCCCCTCAACCCTATGTTCAGAGCCAGCAACAAGGTCAAGTTCAACCACCTCACTGCACTCACTTTGACTGATCACTCCATCGTCCATTTCATCAACGCACCCCACAGACAAGACCACTAACAACCTCTGGTGTAGTTGGAACAAGATAAAGGACACAGACAGGACCAACTCCCTCAGTGCCCATCAACCAAACCTCATTGGCGACCTGAATGCCGGCATCAAAGTCTTCAACAGCTGGATCACTACAGGCGCATACACCCTAGCCCCCTTGAAGAACTCAAGAACCAACACACAAGCCAGCTGGTGCACCAAAGACATTAGATACTTCAAACGCCATTGCAAACAGCTGGAGATGAAATGGAGAACCAGCCGGGACACCACTGCAATAAACACAAGTCTGCACTCAGAAACTACGACACCCAACAAAGTGAGGCAATAAAAACAGCCCTATCTTTCAGACTGGAAAAGAGCTCCAACAAATGCAAAGAGCTCTTCAACATTGCCAAATAATTCTCCAACCCCCACAGCTCCAAACAACTCCATCCCCCTTCGCAAGACCTCTGCAACTTTTGCTTCAATTTCTTTCACAAGAAAATCCTCATGAGGTACTGTAACTTCGACTCCTAACGAAAAGCACAAAAACTCACCAACCAGCTGCCCACTACCACCAAATTGGACCATCAGATCACAAACTGGAAACCCCTCCCCAGAAGACACTGACAAAATCATGAGAACAGTTTACTCTAGGAGTCCCACCAACCCTTGCCCCCATCATATCTACAACATAGGAGGAACTCTGATCAGCTTCCACCTCACCACCATCATCAACACCTACATCCAGTGTGGAATCTTCCCAGACAACTGGAAACATGCAGAAAAACAGCTCTCCTGAATAAACCCACAGCAGACCCAAAACAGCTAAGCAATTACAGACCCACCTCACTCCTTCCCTTCCTATACAAAGTCATGGGGAAAGTTATCAACAAACAACTCTCCACCCATCTTGAATAACTCCACCTACTAGACATCACGCAGTCTGGATGCCGCAGCAGCTGATGACAGCCAGACCATCATGGACCATGTGGAAACTGCAGCGCTCGTACTACCCGACCTCTCCGCTTCATTTGACATAGTCTCCTACATCACACAACTCAATAACTCCGGAATGCATGGATCCGCCCTGAGATATCTGGTCTGTTTTCTCTCCGACAAAAACCAGCAAGTCAGGCTTCTGCAGTACACTTCGGAACCTAATCTTAAGAGTAACTCAAGGATCATCGCTGAACCCTACCCTCTTCAAAGTCTACATGGTTCCACTTTCCCACGTCATAAGATCTCACAGAATCAACACTGTCTGCTATGCAGATGACACTTAGCTGATACTCTTTCCTCAGACAACAACCACACCACTAAGACCAACTTTACTACCTGCATGTCAAATGTAGCAAACTGGAGAAAACAGAACTGCTTAAAACTCAACACCGATAAAACAGAAGTCCTGATTTTTGGGAAAAAGAGCTCTCCATGGGACCCCTCCTTGTGGCCTGCAGACGTACGACAACCCCCACCAACTGACCACATCAAAAAAGTCGGCTTTATCTTGTGCTACAGACTCACGATGGCCAAACAAGTGATCACCGTCACCTCCTCTTGCTTCCTCATCCTACATATGGTTCACAAAATATTCCAATTGCTTCCCACTGACCCCAGCTGCATAGTAACCCAGGCCCTCATCACCAGCAGACTAGACTACGGCAACACACTCTACGCTGGCATTACAAATAAACTCATACAAAGACTCCAGACCAGCCAGAATGCCAACGCCAGACTCATCCTTAACATTCCTCCCAGCGCACACGTCATGCCCCACCTCAGATAACTACACTGGCTACCAAACCAGAAGCTATGCCAATTCAAACTGCTCACCCACACATACAAAGCACTTCACAGCATCATATCTGCCTACCTCAACCAGCGCCTCAACTTCCACCTACCCACCAGGCAATTGCACTGAGCCACACTCCACCTCGCTCAAATATCTCACATCTGCAGGAGAAAATCTGATCAGGAGGGTGCTCCTTCTCCTACATCACAGCCAAATACTGGCAAAAACTTCCACACCACATCAGGACCTCCCCATCCCTGCTCGAGTTCCGCAAGAAACTTAAGACCTGGCTATTCACATAGAAGCCTGATTGGCCTAGTCTTCTACTCCAGTACCTGGATAGCACTTGGAGGGACGAGTGTGCTATACAAATCTTCATAATATCATAACACATTTAGATTTACTCTGTCACGACAAATGGAATTTAAAGCGATCCCGGCTCACGTCCAATGGGGAAAAGAACGCTTACAGATTTTGCCTACACTTCTCGCTGAAAGGCAAGCGCCTTGTCATCTGGGATCTACATTTAGCACAAGACCTCCTGGGTGTACGTGGCCTACGACCACCGGACAGAGCAAGAAGATGCCCCAACAAGAAGAGATGACAATCAATGGCACTAACCAAAGGCTGAAGCAATACAGAAGAAAGAACTCCATTGCCACAACTGTCAACAAGTTAAAAAGACCAGCTCACCATACTCTGACGAACACTGAACTTTACGTCTTTACGTGAGGGAGGTGCATAGATTATGAGGGGACTTGCAAGAACTAGCAATGGAAGTGGCAGCCGAGAAATTACTCTGTATTTAACACTATTATCATGAGAAGGGTGATAAAGTTGAAACGTTATTGGTGTATAACAAAATAATTCAAAACCTTAAATCATATCAACAAAATAGTCGACAGGGGGCAACAAACAAATTACGTTAGAGGGAATTCTATGGACTTTCACAACATATTACTCTATATCACCAATAAACTGCCAAAAATAAAGATGGCTACCTTTCTGAGCATACGTCCACTCTCTTGCAAGGTGAATTTGTGGAACTGAAAGGGGAAGTATCTCTAGAGGAGATCCATGAGGCAATTAAAAATATGCCTAGCCATATGGCACTATGGCCAGATGGCTTTCTGGCTTCCTTTTATAAGGCCTATACAGCTGTATTGGTGGATTCAATGAGAATCGCATTCAGTTCCTTTTTAGCGTTGAGTAGTCTCAGATTCCATGCTACTACCCACACGCCTTACTCTACCTCTCAAACCAGTCAAAGGACCCCACAGACGGGGCCTTATTGCCCGATCGCACTCCTCAGGTGGAATGTAAAACTATTCTCCTCTATCTTGGTTAGACGACTTCACATACTGTAGACCAAGACAATCTGCACCCAAAAATCAAGCTTCCTCCAAGGAAGACAAGCTGGGGACAACACAAGACTAGCTTCCCACATCATTGAGGTGGTTGAAAGAGATTAGCTACAGACAGCTCTTCTCTCTCTTGATGCGGAGAAGGGCTTTGACATAGTTGACTGGTCGTTCTTATCCAGAGTCTTGAGAAAGATTCCTATGGGTGAGTCAATAGAAACCTACCTTTTTAGCCCCTCCACTCCATAGAAGAAGTGGAGAATTCACGGATTCTATTCCCACATCCAGAGGCACTCCATCCCTGCAGATGTTTGGAGCCACAGTGCGGTAGAGCATAAACTTCCTCTTTTTACTGGGGACTTCCATGAGTTATCATAAAACCAAACATTTCACCGCATTGTTTTCAAACTGAACTAACTTGGTTGACAGGAGTTTTGGGGTTTCAAACCAAGTATACAAAATTAAGGGGCAACTGAATGGCAGAGCCACTGCATAGAACTAGGAAACAATCAACCTCCCTGCCACTTTTTATGTAGTGGAGCAAGATCTGGGCAATTTTTGCAATGGCGAAACTATCCTCTATAGGCCATGATGGTGAATACATTTGATAGGTTGTGGCTTTTGTTTATTACACACATGAAGAGGGCCCACATCTTAGGTGGGGACCGGGTAGTTATGTCCGAGCTACATGAAAGGTCCAAATTGTGTGTCCTCACCTCAGAAAGACAGCAGTGAGTCATCAACATGATCCCTAGAGATGCAATCCCCTCTGGGTTCAAGCTTGGATCACTCCAACAAACTTTGTATAGTCTCCCTCCCGCCTGAAAGATTTATCATATCATGGTAACACATGCCTGCTGTAATGTCAAGATATGTTCTATTGTAAATGTATACAGCTAGTTCCATGCATTAAAAGAAACATAAAGTTGTTTAAAAAAAAAAGTCACCTGACGACTTTTCATCTCTAACATGTCCGCTTTTAATTTGCCAAAGTTTATTCTACACCTGTGCTGAACTATCAACGTCATTATTTGGTCCACTCCATCCAGATGTTCTCTTTTAAGTCATCGTATCATCTGTACAGCAAGACAGGATTTGTAAGATTTCCCTGTTTTTTGCTGCATAGAGCCCAGGGCTATTTTATACCCTTAGGTCAATCTTGTACAAACCTTTTTGTTTTATATTTTTGTCTTTAGTCCAGTTATTTCAGCATTGTGCACTGTATTCATTCACATTTTTGTAATCCAGCAGAGTTCTAAAGGCTTCTTTACACTGAGCGTGAAGTGCCTATGGCCGAGTGACAGTAACAATGGATGGCTTTTATATCACACTTTGCGTCTGACTTCAATACATATTAAGCCTGAACCCTGTTGTTCTTTCCTTAGGACTAATCACATCTGGTACAGAGTCTTCCTTCCACCCTCATTGGTTTTCCATCTAATGGAAGAGCTTATTTCAAAGCCCACTCGTATGCCTGTCCTCCACACCCCCGAGATCCTCAGACAGTAAGGAGGATAATGCTTCCATTTTGACCTCTTGTGTGTGAGGTTGAGCATTTACAGTGACTTGAGACCATTCGTCCTCAGCCAGGGCGGTGTCATAGGCGTCTGATAAAAGCACCAGCACAAAGCCACTAATGCCGTTCCACCCCCAGAGGATATGAAGAACCATTGAAGGGACTGCGGCAAAATTACCAATGAACTTCAGACCCAAATGAACCACTGCAGTGGCTCCAGGTTCTTGTATTTGTTGTTAGTACCGTTGAAGAGGGTGCACCGCCCTCTGTAGTATATACGCTAGCTAGCACATGTTGCTGAGGTAGTATGATTCCCTATAGGTGACATCATGCCAATAGGAACACACACACAGTCAGTGTCCTGTTTTTGGTTTTTTTGCAGCGTCGTATGCACAGACCCTCTCAAATTAGTTTGTTCTGCGAGTGAATTTTGTTGCGCTTGGTGGGCACTTTGCCATTATTGCATTAGTAGTCCGTGGGCTAAATGTCACATTGGAGTAGGTGCCTGCGGGCAACAGCGTGAACCCAACATACCAGTCACTATTGTCTACAGTATGTATTGTCTAAATCTCCTCTAGCTGACCATTAATTAATTTAGTAAATGTCTTCATTCTAGACAGCAGCTAAATCTACATTTTGATGCGGAGTATAATCAATTAATATTGGCCAAATTGCTTGTGGAAGGCATGATGGGCCCATTCTGATGCGTACCATTATATTGACAAGTTCCCCCTCCAACTGCGTTTGATAATCTTGGAAACATTTAGTGATGTCTGTGGTGGTACAAGGGTCATAACCTTCTGGAATAGCAACTGCTCTGTGTGTAGTGAAGTGTGGTGTTTCTGGATCGCCTGGATGTACAAGAGCAAAATTCACCCATGGATAAAATATTTCAAAGTGGTATGCTGTGATTCCTCAAACTACAATAATTACTATTCTCCTACTGCCATCTAAGGCTACCCTCGTCCTACGATTAATGGGGAGCTCATAGGGCGAGGGAGGTAACCAAATTAGAAGAGATTGTTCTGCATTAGTAACAAACCTTGGGTTCTTGTGGATGTCCTCCGGGGGTATTCAAAACTGAAGCCCATGAGGCGGAAGCCATAATATGGTTTTGCAAATTCATCAGCAGATTCGGCTGCGTGTTTACAAATCCCAAGAAGAGCTGAACCAGTTCAGCACCAAAAGCCCCTACATGAGCTTCTGCGATGGCATCAGACGCTCATTCTTACAAGATGTTCTCCAGTCTTCTCCGGTGCGGCTTCCTATCCCGGATCAAGCTTTGCTTCTATTTCGGTATTCTGCATTGTAAGAATACAGAAAAGTGCTGATTTGTCTGCATATCGTGAGCTCTTCACTCCCTGCGATCTGAGGATGTCCCCTTTGCTGAGATTCCTATATTTTCATTGTAAATAAACTTTTCACATTAATAAGGCAGACCTTATGATATGCGATGTCAAATGCACAAATTAACATATGAGTTTTGTTGCATCCTAATTTAAACTTAAAATCTGCATAAATCAAACCACTGATATGAACAATTTGTTTTGCTATCAAAACAATATGATGATATTTGTATATTGTCAATTATAAAGTAAATATGCATTACAATGAAGGGGGAGCACACAGGAAAAATGCAGTGTGTGACAGGAGGATTGTGATGATTGTCTAAGCCAGTGATAAGCACCTGCACTTTGAGTCTTTGACCACAAGAACTTAAGATGACAAAACTTGCCGCCCTGTCTAGACTGCTCTCTTCATATGTACACATACATACCCATGTCGGTAGAAGTCCAGCATAATCTGGTCTTCAATTTTTTAGTGACTACTGCAAAATAATTGAGCTCGCACACTGCTTTGAAGAACATCTGGCAGGATGCAGTTGTGATGACTGGTGTAGGCATGCAGTCCTTCTGTTTAAATGTCATTCTAGCTCCTTCCCGCTAAATTACCGGTGCAGGTTGTCTGAGCCAGTAGTACGAACTTTAAGTATTTGACCCTAGGAAATTTAAAGCTGGAAGTCGTGCAACCCCATAACACTGATGCCTTCTGACAAGTAACAAAAGTATAAAACATTTGTATGTTGGAAAATGTTCAGAACTGGTTGCACTTGAATTTGTCAACAGATATGGCGTAAATGAGTTTTCAGTCTGCCTTGAACTACATCTACCTTGATGTGTTTGGGAGGAGCGGTGCAGGCAGGCCAAGGGTGCAACCTCTTTGTATAGATTTGTACACTGGGAGAGGTGAAGACTGAAGTTTGGTGGGTGGAGATGATTGATGTGGGGATGGTATTGTGAAAGGTAGGCTATTGGTTGGGGAAGCCATGGTAGCAGGGCAGAGGTGAGTAGAGGAGCGACATCAAACCTGTGTGAAGTGATCACAGGGGTCGGGTGGGCTGCACCACAAACACATTGGTATTGTGGCCGGAAGACGTGAGCTTTATTTGCAATAAACCGAGTTATAAGATTAGTACTTTTACCTCCACGTTGGGGCATGGCCTCTTGAGATGACCCGCTTGGAGTATGCGTCCCTCACAAGCACGATCAATCGAATTACTTTGCCCTTTTTGTGGAATTGAAATAAAAAGTGAGGGTATTGTAACGAGCTATCTGACTGGAGCATTGTAGTTTTAGCCGCATTGAAATGTTTGGAAAGCATTGGAAGCTGTGCCTAAACTGAGAGATCAGAGTGATTGCACAGGTGGTCCATTTTTCAGCAGAATAAGTAAACACTGGTCATAATCAATGTCCCACTCATTATTTTTCTTTGTTTGCGACAATAGTATGGTATTGTGCACACATTTAATGACTGTGAGTAGACCCGACAGGAATTTGCGATGATGCTAAGCGAGCTACCACATTGGAGCGGTCCTGGATGGGAGAAATAAGAGAAGGACTCAACACAGGAAGTTAAAGAGGGCCAGCAAAGATTCATATGGGAAAAAACACCAGCAGCACAGAATGAAGTATGTCCTGTGGGTCTTCCAGCAGGGTCCAGTTGTACAATTTAAACCTTCGATTTGAGCAGTTGACCTACCGCCGAACGCTGAGGTTTAATGGCGTTGCCTCAAGTTGAATTATGTATAGATATAATTAAAGTTCTATATGTATAGTGAACCCTGATCCTGAATAACAAGTCTGTGGGCCACGGTTCTTAGCTTTGTATTAACTAGCCATGTTAATTTAATATTAATCACACTGATTAAAAATAGCAACACATATGGATGAGAAAAATGAATATTAAAGTGTTTCACATAGTGTTTTTAAGTTTGTTTTAAGTGGAAGAGTTTCTAATACATGAAACACCATGCCCAATACAAGTCACATCCTAGTTGGGGACATATTGGTCTCCGCGAGCGCCCCGTCCACCCTTCTACTGTTCTGGATAATACAGTGAACACATGGTACCTTTTAGAATTTCCTGACTGATTATGAGGATTAATATGTGATAATGGTCTTGGAGGTCGGCTTTACTGCACAACATTCCCCTGACCTCATTCTTCCGCCCACTCAAATTACAACAGGTCCTGTTTGAAGGGAACTGAGATGGCACAACAGCGACTGAATCAAAATCTGCTCCAAAACCATGACTTGAAACTTACAGCAGCAATCTGATTGATTATATAATTCCTACTAGGTGCAAAAAATACTAATTTCGGATACTTAGTGTAGTTCAACACAGCTAACTAAACACAGCACTAAGGAATGTCCTTAAACGTCCTCACTAGTCACACTCCTTGGACTCTTAAGGAAACTAGTGCTACATGCGTGTTTTTTCTTTTATGTCCTTTACTAAATTTAATGTCAAAGTACACCATACAATTTTCAATGTTAAGGGATAAAAACTATGTTTCAGTTCAAAGTAAATGTAACTAACCAACAACTCCTCTTTTAATATACTAATTGATAATTCCTCTGCCGTATTAGCACCAAACATTTGTAATGCAGAGCATGGAAGAGGACCAAGTGAATAGATTTAATTTCAATTTGCTGATTAAAAAGTCTTACTTGTTTCCTCAGGCAAGACTCATGCTTATAGTAAATTAGAAGTGGTTTGACTTCATTTGTTCACATTGGAGGCAGGAGCTGCACCTCTGAATGTGTATCACGGTAAGCAGTGTTCTAGTACCACCTTACTCTTCACAGGTGCTAACCCTTCCTGGAGTGCTGCCTTCATCAACACATAAGCAGGACACCTATCCTAAAGCCTTTGATCATGCCACCTCCTACTCTCACTTTACCCTGTGTGTTAGTGGGTGCCCTTTATGTGCAGTGTCATCCTCTCTGGCCAGAACCTCTCTATACCCAGCCTCCCTGTAATACCACTAGAACTCTACCGCACCCCTTGATTTGATAGCATTTATGCTCACGTAATCCAGCACTCCAAATTGGTAATAAGGTGCAAGTTGGTGCTATGAAGCTCAAAATGAATCAGATCTCGGATATGGGGTGTGTGGTTGTCAATCTTTCACCTGGATGTGCCATGAAACCACTACCAGTTCAGGGTCCAAGACTGGTCACAGTGTAGCACTAGTAAGCACTCGGATTAAGCTCTACCGAACACACACCTGTGTTGGAGACTCCAGTCTTGGTGACTAGATGCACAGTAGTACAGAACTTAAACCTCATTACCATAAAAAGGGTAGTCACACAAAGTTATGCATGGCAGGCCAACCACCCTTAGGGGTGCATGGCGTAGTACAGCAAACTACATGGGCATAGCTTTGGTGGGGTGTTACACCCTCTGTAAAATGTATTAAATAGTAACTAGTTGGGTACAGGTGCTTTCAGTCGGGTATAGTGAGGCGTCTGTTGGTTTTCACCTGGGAATTTTACATGCCCACACTGACAAAAACATGCACACACACACTCAATTCTGTTTTGAAGAACTTAAAATGATTAGTATGAAGAATATTGTGTTTTAATTACCCCTAACAATGCCCATTGCTCACTCTTTTCACTTCACCTTAAGCCCTTCTCATAACTTGCTTCTCATATAATGTATTTTAATAAGATACCCTAGCGTGATTTTTGGAAAATCTGTAGTTCACACCCCTCCATTCTTACTGACCAAGCCACACCCTCCAGGTGCACCAAGGGTGGCAACCACCTTAGGCGAAGCAAGACTGATGGATGTTTATCTTTTGGTCCCCAAACTCATCAGAAAATTGGAAACTGCATTGGATTATGGGTAGCTATCTAGCACAATAAACAAAGCAATACTAATGTTCCTAAACTAGATACAGATCCCATTAATTTAACTTCCTGTCACCCATTACAGATTTTAAATCCTGAATACAAAATCCTCAGTAAAAGCTTAGCACACAGACTACTACCCTTTTTGCCCACTTTAATACATGAGGACCAAAATGTCTTCATCCCGCTTAACACATTTCTGAATATTAGATGCCTCTATTGTATTATGGAAAAGGCTCCTAATCTTTGGCCACACATGAACTGTGTGGCCTTGAAGAAAGCTTTTGATGTGCAAGTGGTGCTAAATGTCGTAAGTACTGGGAAAATTATTCATTGGCAAATGATCCAATGGATCAAGATCTTCCAGGCCAGGCCAACGGCCAGAGTTAAATCTGGGTGATTCATATCTGCATTGCATGAAGTCTGGAGAAGAACATGGCAGGGGAGCTCACTTTTGCTCCTGTTCGTCTCGCTACTCACTGAACAACTAGCTGTTTTTGAGGAGGAATGGGCAACTCTCCTGGGAGATGCTAATCATGCCATCTTGTTATATGCAGATGGTATGCTACTTTGTTAGGGAAGTGAAGGTGATCTCTCAACTATTTCAAATACCTTCAGCTTCTTTAAGGAAGTATCAAGCCTGGGCATTAATTGAAGCACATCCTGCATGTCCCCAAATCCCTCCCACTGCCGCAGTGTAGAGTTACTCTAGGGGGGCATCAGATGCATTGGGAAGGGGTATGTTCTGATAATTGGGGATCAGGACATATAATCTGGAGAGAGATTATTTTTTTGGCGAAAAAGTTGGGATGTGTGGTGCTTACAGTGAGATCTCTTTGTCTACTATAGGCCGTAAGTTCTATCTATCCAAAAGGAATCTGCTGCAAGGGCTTCTTCAGAATTTCAGATTCTTCCCTCCTTGCTCCTTAAACAACATTTTCGTGAACTCTTTGCTGAGTTATCTGATGTGGGGCTCTAACAGAAGACTAGTGCCTAGGTATCCCCTATTTTCTGGAATCCCAGCTCCAATGGGTAGCTTACTGGCTACCAGCGAGTCAGTTGGATGGGTATGGGTATACTCCTGCCCAATAACTGATGATCACTTTCAGACTTTTTATTGTGACTTACCTGCCAAAGGCTCTCTATCCTAGTGAGCACCATGCTGTGTTGTTTGCAGCAAAGTCTGAAGGCAACTTGTGCAGTTAAACCATATGCACCTGCGATTTCTCTTAAGAGGCTCCGTTCATAAGCTGGTATCCATCTTGTGAAGTCCACAACACAATGGGAGATGGTAGGTATCACACAAACAGGTGATCTGTACAGTGACTAGGTTTTTCTGGGCTTCCATCTATTAGAAGAGGGAAGTGTGCTGCACCGCACCATTTCTTAATGTATGGGAGAAGAAGACACTATCCTGGAGGAGCAACACACATGCATTATTACAAGCACTACACACCATTGGGAATGTCAGAATCCAGGTCTTCTTGCTCCATAAAGCAATACTGAAACATCCAGGCATACCTCTTGCGCCGCTTAGGGGCACATGAGGAACAGGCATAGAGCTTGTGTTCAGTGACGCCGAATGGCCATATATACCCTTGTCTGTCCGCATAAGGATTCACAATTCATATATACAATTTAGCATGTTAAAGAGGTCTGACCTCACCCAGCAGAAAATGAACAAGATAAATCCAAACTACTCTTTAGAAAGCCCACATTGCCATGAGATGCACACAGGCTTCACACCCATACTATAGGACTCCCCTTCTACAAGCAGAAGCTTGGGTTAGTCTGGAAACCTAAATGGGGGGAGAAGGTGGCTTTGAGATTTATTGATTTAGCATTCCTAATAGGTAAGTAAGATATCACCTTAACTTGAAAGCCACCAAGGCTCTGCCTGGCTACAGGTTGGAGGAAAATTGTGATTCATTTGGCAGATTAATTTTTACAATACTTCAAAATAATGATGATTCCAGGCCCCTTGCGATATCCATACTTTACAAACACAAATGCTCATAAATTAAAGACTTCTGTTTTTATATTTGAAGTGTTTGTATATGTAAACTATGTGTGCCAACTGCTTAGATACACAGCAGAATACATGTTAATTGGGTGTATAAATACACAGTGAATATGTATAGGTCGTTGCCCTGGGAACTGATTTAATAGGTTATTGTTATAATCTGTTAGTTGTTTTTTTTTTTACATAATTGTATTGATTTTCAGCAGATGGTAAACGGTGACATCGAGTTGGAAACAGTTACAAGAAAAATGGCTACATGGCAGACGCCAGGGTCTCAAAAGATGAACGGTACACTAGGAGACATGTTTCTATTTATATTTAAGAGTGCCAGAGGGGTACCACATTCGTTCATTCCAGGCCATAATATGCAGACCAGGGGCCCCAGATCTTACCCAATTTCTTCAGGCAACCTCAGGCCCTATTCAAGACCTTTTCGGCCGTCAGATAAAGTTCCATGACCCTCCACCAATTCTCTATCATTGGTGGCTCAGCACCCCCTCATCTGCGCGCAATATCCCTCTTGTCCACCACCAGACCCAGATTACAGAAGAGTAATTGCATTCTTGGGATTTCAATATCCATGGGAATGCTCAGCAGTACATATTTGGAGTCCGCAGGTAGGCATATGTTAAATTTACAACCTCGTTCCGTTAATATTTTCTCCCAGTATTGTTGGACCATGGGACACTCCCATAGGGCATGTAGGAATGTTCCTGGCCGTGTTTTGCATCTCAGACATTCCGGTGATGGAACTCTCCCAAATTTGTGAAGCCTGACCCAATCATGCTATGCTTTTTATGGCGACTTCTCTAGGGTGCATAAGGGCCACTTCCCATTCAGTATCATCTATGTCTCCCAGTTCCTTTCCCCATGTCTCTCTTAGCTTCTGGAGGTTGTCTGGGACATTGTTGGTTATAGTTTTATATGTGCATGATATCACTTTTTCGAGTATTTCTTCTCCGAGCAGCGTGCCCTCCCGTGGGCCATATTCCGGAATGTCTGCTGCATCAATCCTCTCTGCTCGCCACGCATGTCTCAGTTGCAAATATTTCTAATGTTGTGCGGAAGATAAGTGGTCATCTCGGTGAAGAGAGGCAAAGGGGATCAAGGCTCCATTCTCCAGAAGATCTCCCATCTTATCTATTCCTATGAGGTCCCTCGACCAAAACACTCTGTTTCCCAATTTCTCTAAGGCTCCGACTGAGCCACAGTGGGGTCTCCCGCGTAATCTTTCCCGCTCACCCCAGATGTTTACTAGTTTTGAGCCAGGCCTCAGTTACTACCTGCATCGCTCAGTTACTACCTACATCGCAGGTAGCAACGTCATCAGTCCTCGGCTGCCATATAAGTAGTGCAAGTATGGTTGTACCTGAAACTGGAAGCATTCTACTTGGTAGGTTGGGTGATCCGTGGGCATATGTCCCCACTAATTAATGATAATGAAATGATCCGCCCAGTAATATGCCCTAATGTCTGGGAGGGCTAGGACCCCCCCCCCCCCACCCCCACACACATATATTAATCTACGTATTGCTCCATTAATCTTAGTGAAATAGTCTTTGGGGATAGGATAATAACTATTCTGCAGAATGTAAAGAGAAATTTGGGTACCACTATCATTTTAAACATTGTTGACATAGTCAACTGTAAGTTTGCCCATATGCTCATATCTGTCTGACATACTGCTAGTACATGATCGAGATTTGATTCTAGATCTCTTTCTCTATCTAGGGTAACATACATACCCAAATATCTGAACCCGTCCCGTGTCATATCCAGGTGACGAGGCAAATCATCCAAAGCCATCTCTTCCCCAAATGGATATAGATGTGACTTAGCCCAATTTATATTGTATCCGCAGTGGGCCTCATAGTCATCAAACACTTGTAATAGTGCCGAAATAGTCTCCTCTGGGTGTGTGGCGTAGAGGAGGACATCATCCGCATAGAAAGAGATCCTCTCGTCCTTCCCCGGAGTGTCTCCCATACTGAAGCCTCTAATCACTTGGTGAAGTTGTTACTATTAGAAACGTAAATCTTATAAATGATATATTATGGATAGTGTATTCTGTATCACTTGGAATGTTCCCCACCTCCCCTAGTTAGTGCTAAATGACACATTCCATATGAAGCCTGATTTAGAATGTTGATGATAATGACAGTTGATGAAGCGCAGCTGAGGAGAGTGGATGGCTGAATAAAGAAGAGTCCTTTTACATCTTCTGAATCCCTTATTTCATAATTACACCACTGGCAATGAGATTAGTGCGAAGGAGGGACTGCCAGCTATCTCCCCTTTTCATACTCTTTCCTTTTTCTATACCGCATCATATTCATCTGTGGGCAATAAAACTACTTTTGCTGATGAAGAAACAGAGCCTCACCTCAAAAGATATCCCACTGCCAGCTCGCACTGTATGAGTGTTTACTCCCGACGTTTCAACTCCACCTCCCTTGGAAGGGGTTTCACGTGCGTGGTTGGAGAGGATTACAGAGCCTCTATCGTTGGTGGACCAGCATCTTCTAATATGCGCCAGGCAAGCAGAGATTTCCTTCCTTGCGACCGTGCATGATCCTGCAGTAGGCGTAAGTAATCACCAACATATGGGCCCCCAGTCTGTGGACCAGCACATTGCAGTCGGTATGCTTTACTTGATTTACGCGACCTGGACAATCTGTGTCACAAAGCAGAGAACTATCCTCGGGCACCCAGCCTTGTGCATTTCAAGGAGGACTCTTCGTGAGTATCTGCACCACAGGTGGGAGATACAATTAAAGGTAACTTCGTTTATCACCTCATGAACATAAGCTGCTGAGATACTTTGTAGCCATCATCTTAGTTAATATTGCAGTGACTATCAGCTTCTTCTCTATAATTCCCATACATATTAATCATTTCAGAGTTTTATAGACACTTGAAACAGCAAAAATTTCCTTGGTGAATTTCAATTTTTCCATTACAGTGACAAACACACACCATTATTATTGTAGTGAGTTACCAGTTGTGAAATTCATCGGTGACACACCTTTATGTGTGAACATTATATTCATAAACAAGATTCTTGCAAGTTTTAATACACTGATAGCATTTAAGAGACTGTACATTTGGTTTATATATTGTTAAATGGTACTTGAATAGTACAGCCATTAGTTAAGTGTGCATATTGATAATTAGTACTTGAATTGTACAGCCAATAGTTACGTTTGTAATTCATCCTCTTCTCTTAATATCTTTTAGGTACAATTGAATATAAAGATGGCTGCAGGGAGCATGAATCAGTCTCCTTCCTTCTTAAATGAAGTAGGAGACCCTGAGATACATTTTGAAGGATTGGGTGAAGTTATTCAAATCTCATTTGTTATCAGTAGTTGGCGAGAGGTTCAGTGCAGTGCACAAACAGCACATACTGTTGCACAATTTGGGAGTCCATAGTCGTAAAATCTATTAAACATTACCTGAAACAGATATTGAACGGGAAGGTGAACAAGAGGAATATGATGTCTACAAAGTAACTTTTATGAAACTTGAGGTTCATTTTGAAGACAAAATAAAAGTAGTCTTAAAGCGACATAAATGTTTTAATAGAATACAAGGAAAACAAGAAAAGTATTACAAATTGCATTGCAGCACTAAAATATTAGACAGAATTGTACAATTCCTGCAGCTTAACAGACTCATTGATAAGAGACCAGTTGGTAAGATGTACAAATAACCCCTATATTCAAGAAAAAGTACTTGCTAACAATTCTACACTTAGAGAAACAATAGACTTGCACAATCTGTAGACCATACCGTGAATTGTATCAAAGTGATAAAGGTACCAACTGAAATGGTTGCAGGAATTCAAGGAGAGAATCCAGAAAGTGAAATGTATAAAGTAACAAGTCAATAAGTAAATCTAGAGTGAGCAAAGAATTAATTAAATTGAAATATTTTAGATGTGGTAGTAGTAACCATTTACCTAACAACATACAGTGTCAAGCCAGTAATGTTACTTGCAAAAAAATGCAATAGGAAGGGACATTATGACATGGCGAAAATAAGCAAGTAAAAGTTGTTAAAAAGGCAGAAACAGATGAAGATCACAAAAATATATTTTTCAAGTAACTGACACAGAAGTGAATGTTCAAGTGAATTATCCTAAATGCAGAGTTTATATAAATGGTAATTCGATGGATATATATGCCGATTCATGTTTCCCCCTTCACATTGTTGAGAAAGGAAGAGTCTGATAAAATGTTGAAGAAAAACAACATTTTACTAGTTAACCAGACATAGCTCCTGAGGGATATACTAAAGAACCTCTTGTGGGCATTGTAAAGAATCATGTGTGTTTTATAGACAGGTCCACTGTTGGGAGGATTTATATTGTTGAAAGGGGCTACAATTTACTAGGATGGCAACATCAAAAAAAGTTAGGGCTAATCCTTGATCCTAATAATAAGGATCAAGTACTCCCTGTCGACAGAGCTATGGTTAGTATGGGCATTTGTGGTGAATTTCCAGGCATATTTTCAGACTAACATGGCCAAATAAAAGACTATCAACACAAAATTAGATTGAAAGAAGGAGCTAAACCCGTAGTACACAAAATCACGTCCTGTTCCCAATATGTTGAAAAAAACCTTTAAAAAAAAGAAGAATTAAACAATTTATGTGATTGATGGTGACCCACAGTTGCTTGCTAAGGAGAATCCCTGTCCCCCTGAAGTTTGAGGCAAACCTGGCATATACTACCATTTTATACCCCCAGCAGTCGAAGGCCCTGCAAGCGTTACCCATGAGGTGTGTTTCCTGTAAAAGAATAACATCAGGGGAGCAGTGTTTTATATATTGGAGAACTGCTCCCCTCTTAATCTTGTCCCCTAGGCCGTTCACGGTCCAGGACAGTAAGCAGATCTTCATCATGTTTAAAATAGTTCATGTCTCGTGTGGAATGATCTAACAATCTCTCTGTCTTGTCGGACTGTTATGGGTGATGGACTAGTTCAGGCTTCACCATGTGTATCTGGTTGTTTAATCGTGGCTAGAGTGGTGTAGATTGCCTGCTGCCATGTGTTGAGCTGAGTAAACCAACATAAACCCACTAAGGTTTTCCCTCTCCCCAACCCTCCCTTTCTCCCCCCCCCCCCATTTTCTTAACTCAAGAATAAATCGATCATTGAAACATGTGAGTCCCCCCTCCCTGCTACCCTGCACTGCGAACCTAAAACTTCAACACCCCAACTTTGCAGAGCGCCTGTCACCTCCCCCCCCACGTATTCAATCAAAGGAGTCTAGCCTTCCCTCTCGGTGGCCACCTGCACCCCCCCACACCCCTATGTAGTAGAAAATAATTTTACCAAATTTCCCGATTGATCAGAACTGTTTCTGGAACTTCTGGATCATCAGAGCGCTGTGTCTAACAGGGCCCGCCCTTCCAGTAGCCGGTCCTCTAATGTTTATGATTCTCGCCCTTTCCAGATAGGCGCAATCTTCTGCTGCCCGGCGCCCTTGTTGTTGCATTTCACTAATTGGCTCCATATTGGCCATTGCAGGTGTAAGCTGTTTGCAGAGTAGTACTATAGCTACTGGCCGGCCATCACAGAGATTCTACTCCTTCTTCATCACCCTCTCTTCTTCGGTGTCCTGTGGATGAAACAGGTCTTTGGCCCCATTTTCTTTGTTTCACCTTGGAGCTTGCATATCCCACTTTTCTCCAGCCCGAGCCATTCCCAGGTCTCTTCTAGGGTTGTGAAGAACGAGGTCTTCCCTTCTGCCTCCACTCGCAACTTCGCCGGGAAGATCATGGAATACTTAATTTCCTTGTTTCTCAGGGCTTTTTTCATTTTGGCGGAGCTGCGGCGCAGCTTTTGTACCTTAAAAGTAAAATCTGGGAAGAAGGGAATATCTGCACTGTCATAAGTCACTGTTGGGGCGCTAAGAGCTATCTGGAGCACCACGTCTAAAATTAAAGGCATGGGCAATGATCGGGCATGGGGGAGCCACAGACTTGGGTTTGCCACTGGGAACATGATGGGCACGTTCTGAATTTTGAGACTGTGGGGTTGAGGGTTGTTAAGTATGAGTTCCACATCAAATAAGTCCACTACATGTACCTCTGCTCGTTCCAGAACCCCCACAATGCATATACTGTTGTACCTAGATCGGCCTTCTTGGTCCTCCTGAGGAGCCTCTAAATATTGGCTTATGGCGCTGAGCTCTTTGACCAGGGTCTTCCGGGCCGTCTTGTCCTGTTGTAAGGCAACTTTAGAATCCTCCACTTCCTTCATCCTGTCGCTCATTTTCCTAAGGTCCGCTGTCACCAGAAAGACCTCCATGGTGACGGTGTTGATGCATGCCTCCAGGGCAGTGCACACACCTTCTATCGCTGCCATGACGTCTTGGAGCTTTGGGCCTTCCTCTTCTACGGTTGGTTTGGCGACAAGAGGTGGTGATTTTGAGGGTGCTTCACAGGTTTCAGGTCCCCTGGTGAGTGTGTTGTCGAGTTTGGTTTGGAGGGAGTTTTGTGATCCTCTGCCCCAAGTCATGGTGGGAGGTTGCCCAATTAAGGGGAAGAGAAACCTAGTAACTCCGGAGGAGGTAGGGGGACTCTCCGCCGCCTGCCTATGGGCACTCCATGGCGCTTCAAGCGGCCTGTCGGGTTTCCACTTCATGGATACTTTTCCCCTAGTGCCCTAGTGAGTCTGCAGATAGGGTCCAGCACCCCCTGCAGTGCCAGTGCACCAGTGTCCAGGTCCTTCTGCGCTATTGGCTCAAGGATTGCTGAGAAGTGAGGCAAGATAGGCCTCAGTTGGGTCCGCTTCTGCCTTTATGTGTCACCTTCTGTTTCGCTCGCGTCTTATGCTTAAGGTGCCTAGAGGGTTGTCTCAGCCCTCTGGGCTGGGCTTTGTGCTCTGTATTGAGGGCAAGACTGTGAGCCCTTTGCTATTGGTATCGTGAAGTAAGCCTCTATATTTGTAGCCTTGAGTGTGCTATCTCTCCTTCTGCATGGAATTTTGCAACTCACCTTCGGGACAGATATTTATTGGTGTTTGTTTAGTGTGACTCCATGAAGCGTGCTGCAATGGCCTGCCATGAGGGCTCTTGCGCTGCCTCGGGATTCCCACTTCTTCTGTCCCACTCAGCGACACACCGATGCGGAGGCCCATGCAAGGGCTGATGGCGGTGCTGGTCTCCCTCCCGTCTTGATTTTCACCAACTATCTCCTATAGCAGTTGCAGAGGTGGCCCGGGCTTCAGTGTCCGTCAAGCCGGGCGGAGGTTAAGTCATGTGAGAAGCGGTATGCAATATTTTCAGCCACTCCTCGTTCTTCCGTCGGGTCTTTATTGTGGCCGCTTCACTTGCCGTGCGGCTCGGGCCTTACTCGGTGCCCAGGCCACACAGTGTAGGCCCCTCCTTGTCTTTTTACCGCAGGGCCGATCGAGCTGGACATCTTGTTTCACCCTGGGCCTGCCAGCAAGGGCTCGATCATTAGGCGCAGCCAAGGCGGATGGAAGTACGGAGAGTGGGGGATTTGGTCGTCCATAGAGCCTCTTTAACAAGCAGACATTTTGGCTAGCAGTTGGCCGCTACCCCCATATTCTACCTTCTTGAATGTGTAATTCATGTCTCACCTCCCAATAGACTCTTAATTCTTCTTTGAGCTCAGATTAGTCAGAGTTGGCGGAAATACAGCAGGGAATGGGAAGGTACAATCATCAACATAGTGTCCGTCTACGTTCCTCCGGCCATGCAGAGCACTATTCTTTTTTTTCTGAGCTGGGAACTCTCTTGCTGAAGATGCCAGAGGGGGAGCTCCTTATTGAAGGGGGGGGGGGTAATATGGCACACTGCATCACTATAGACTGTTTGCCTCCGAGACCGTCACCGTCTCCTAGATCACAGTTAGCGGATTATCCTGGCAATGGGATTAGTCTGTGTGTGGCGATCCATTAGCGCTGCACTACACCTTCCACTCTGGCGCTCACAGCAGCCTTTCCCGTATAGACTACACTCTCACACTTGACCACAGAATCTCAGCCTTCTGTGCATCCAACACTTAGCTAGGGGCACTTCTGACCACTCCCCTGTGTGGTGGGGGATCTGCAACTCAGGCAAGACCTTAGAATGGAAGACCACTACAATCAACCCCTGGTATCCCAAAAATCCTGTCATCAGAGAAGGCCTTGCAAAGGCCACGGAAAATTACTTCACAGAAAACAAAGGCTCTGTGGAGTCAGCACAGACATTATGGGAGGCCTATAAAACAGTGGTCAGGGGCCAGATGCTCCCCTTAATTGTGGGACATAAGCGTGACAAGAAGGCCACAATAGAGGCGCTAGAGCAGGAGATAGTAGATCTGGAGCAGACCCCGGCGCAGGATGAGGAGGTTAAACACACCCTAGGCCTAAAACTACAGGAGCACAGGGACATAGTGTCAGATTCAGCCAGACACCGTCCAACGTAGCACCGCATTTATGAAATGGGGGATAAGGCAGGAAAGCTGATAACTTGGCTAGATAAGCGATAAAGAGCGCACCTCTGGGTGACTTCCATTTGCTTAGAAGAAGGACCTAGAGACCACTGCATACACCTTTTGTCACCTTTTATTCACGCCTTTATTCCCTCACAAGCAGATACACAAGGGAAGACTCTTGTGAGTTGCTTCTGATATACAACTCTAATCCCCCACAAGCAGATTGTAGTGATATTTGTATTCTGACCACTGACTTCGTGTCGCACCACTTTGCGCTTGGCTGTCCACCGTCACACTAGTGATTACCAGTTACAGACTCCGTTTTGTATTCAGCTTAGCCTTGGCTCCTCTGTTTCACTGCCACGTTAAGGGTACGAGTAGTTTTCCGTTCAAACATGTTATGCAATGTGTTTTCTATTCTGCGTGTTCTCTTTCTCACCGAAGAGCTAGGACATAATTGGAGTTAGTTAGTCAGCATGATAGGGATGGTACAGCAGGGAACGGTTTAGGCTTGGGAGAGACACCTTAGGAAACTGGCCAGTTCTATCCTGTTTCTTCTGACCTAAAATATCCAGCTTTTTTAAATACTTCTTGCGCAAGCAGGAGGGTTTTTTCCAGAAAGCTCCTTCCTCGGTTTTTTAAGATATAAAAGAGACCTAGATCGACAGTAGGAGATTCAGAGACCTCAATCAGGATTTTAAATGTCAATGCCTGATATATTTCCCGTGAGGGTAGCGATCTCTCTTTCTCGCAGTTGAACGGGGTCATCGGCTTGCCAGCAGGAGAAAGATGAAGCACCTGACAGGCCCAACAGTGATGCATTTTTATTAATTATTTGCTTTGCATTGTGTATGGCTATATATACATATATCAATATAAGTGTTTGTATCCTTGCATATATATATTTGAAGATTATTAATACATGGTCTTACTTCATTGTTGCATATTTAAAAAGTACACTTTTGGCTATTCAAGCCTTCCTTCATGAGCCTTGAGAAAAGCTATAATAAATGTCTTCTTTAGATTATGAAGTGCATTTCAGAGAATCTTTTCGACTCCTCTCAGTGTGTGTATTTTAGCTCAGTCAAAAGTAAAGCAAAACACAGATACACAAGGGAAGACTCTTTTGAGTTGCTTACCGATACACCACTCCCATCTGTCTCTAATGAGGACTCCACACTCATGAGGAGCGACCCCACTGTAGAAGAGGTAGCCCAGGCCATTAGGGGGCTACAATCGAGTAAAGCGATGGGCCTACCAATAGAGCAGTGGTGCCCAACCTTTTGACTTCTGTGGACTCCCACTTTATCATTACTGAAACCCAGGGACCCCCACTGAATCATTATTGGAATCCCGGGACCCCCCCACTGAGTCATTACTGGAAGCCTGGGACCCTGGCATAAACATTGTTGATGATTTGAACCGCAAAACAATACACAAAAAATACAGAACCAACACATACACAAATTATAACACATTTTATTTAATTTGCAAATGTAAAAAAAAATTTAAAATGTAAATATGACGCCCCATATCGTCCATACTATATTCTGTTTGATGCACCCGCAGTGCACCCATGAATTAATCTGTGGATATTAATTTCATTTTTAGCCTCCAACTTCAAATTCTTTGATATTTACAGTAAGTTAAAAAAATATCCACTGTACATTTAGCCACCTTATTTATATGCACTTTATTAATCAGTTAATATTATTTAATTTTCTAAGCAGCAGTGGACCCCCTCAGTTCACTTCCCAAGAAATGAAGGATTTCCTACATACCATGAGTATCAAACATGAGAGAACAGCCCTGTACTGTCCCGAAGCTAATGGCCTTGTGGAAATGGTTAAACGTATGATAAAAGAACATGCACTGTTGGCTATAGCTAATGGTGAAGATGTAGAGATATCTCATTGTGAATGCTTGTGGTCACACCACACCTCACCTAACCTAGTTATGAGAGTATCTCCTTTTGTAGCATTTAAAGGCAGAGAACCCAGTACCAAAATTATTCCTATTTGGCTGGGAGGAGACAAAATGATGAATTTAGACTCTGTCAACGTCCAAGAAAAGGTACACAAGCACCAAAATAAATACAAGAAATGGTATAACTACAAACACTGAAAAAGATAAGAATTTTGAAGTAGTTGATTGGGTTCAAGTAAGGAGGAATACCTCATCATCATCAGACCAAACACTATCCTCCTTATCAAGAAATCAAAACTTATCGTAATGTTGTACAATTGAGCAATGAACAATTTTGGAATAATTATAAATTAACTAGGCACAACCCATGTATAAAAAATGTTCCCTGTTTTCTCCTTTTCTCATTCCCTCTGGTATGACTTACACATTGAATATTTAAGGAATATATTTATATTTAATAAGGGGGGGGAGATGTGTTATAATTTGTTGGAGTTGTTATTATTATTATTAGAAATATACATCTTATAAATTATGTTGTGTATAGTGTATTCTGTACTGCCTGGAATAATCCCCACCTCTCCTAGTTAGTGCTAAATGGTACATTCCATATGAAGCTTGATTTAGAATGTTGATAACAATGGCAGTTGATGAAGCGCAGGGGAGGAGAGTGGATGGCTGAATAAAGAAGGTTCCGTTCACATCTTCTGACTCCTGTGTTATTATTTCCTAATTACAGCAGTTATTAAATATTTTGTCATGCTAATCTTGTTTAATGTGAGCCCACTCCGAGGGAGTGGGGGCTGTAAATGTTTTGAAGCTGTACACAGTTTGATCCTTTAAAAATCAGATATAGCCTTTGGAATAATCCTGGATGCAGTTTCAAATGTGACTGTGATTTAAGCCCTTGCAATCAAGAAAGTATGAGACTTATACGCAATCCTGCTTTTTTGTATCTGTGATGACAGTATTTTTTTACTTGAAAACAATGTCATATTTTACAAATAAAAGGTGAAGCAAGCCGTGAGGACTCACAGCCCCATCATATAAAGGTTACACTCAGCCCTGCACTCTCTTGGCTCAAAACAATCAATCGTCTCCCATTCATATACATGAAAATGGCAACAAACTACTTCGACAAACTGAACTGAAAGAATATCGTTTGAAATATCTAGCAGTGCCTCCATCTGCATCCATATATGACATAGTACATCAAGAGTTGTACATGTACTCATCTCTTTCCGTACCAGGAGGTGAAAACTTACATGTCTCAGCACTCCTGAACAATGCAGAAATGCATATTAATACACTGTTTTAAATAACCTGCAGAATGAATACTTTTGATGCTTAAGTGAACACCAGACCCCTTTCAACCACTCACTTACAATTGCTTTTCTTCTCTTTCACAGCCTTAACGGTTGCCCATGAAGAGACCTGCTGTACAGTATGATGCGCAAACTCTGCAGCACACCATCAACAGCAATTAAAAAAAGTATTATGCCACAACAAGGAGTGTGAGGAAACAAAGATCACACCGGTAACAACATCAGGTCTGTTATGGGGAAATCCCATGCCAGTGCACAGAGTGGCAGCTTGACCAAGTTCACACATTAAAGAATTATCTCTGAATACTTGTACCAGTGCGAGGGAAAACAGTCACTGATGATGGCTTTGTTAAACCAAAACATTTATACTGGGGACACAGCGCATATGAAGTGCACGGAGAGTTTCATTCAAAACTCAGATATACTCAAGCACCAAAGAATCCAGGTCCTGAAGAGACTATACCAGTGTAAAGAATGTGGAAAAAACTTCACCCACAAGTCATCTTTATTAAAACATCACAGAATCCATACTGGTGAGAAACCGTACCATTGTAAAGACTGTGGAAAAAGCTTCACTCAAAAGTCATATCTGGTAAAGCATCATAGAATTCATACTGGGGAGAAACCATACAAATGTACAGAGTGTGGAAAAAGCTTCAGTCAAAAGGGTAATCTATACTCTCATCAGAGGATCCATACTGGTGAAAAACCATATCAGTGTCCAGAATGCCAGAAAAGCTTCTCTTTTCTGTCATCTCTGGTACTGCATCTCAGAGTACAGGCCGGGGAGAAACCATACCAATGTACTGAGTGTGACAAATGCTTCATTGATAATTCAGGTTTATTAAATCATAGGAAAATTCATACTGGGATAAAATCACACAAGTGTACTGAGTGTGACAAAAGCTTCAGTCGATTCTCACAACTTCGATCACATCAGAAGATTCATACCAGGGAGAAACCATACCAATGTACGGAGTGCCAAAAAAGCTTCAGCCGAAACTCGGAACTCAATGCACATCAGATGAACCATATTAGGGAAAAGCCTTATCAGTGTTCTGAGTGTGAGAGAACATTTTTCAAAAGGTCACATCTGATTCGGCATCAGAGAATCCATACTGGGGAAAAACCATACCAGTGTACTGAGTGCATGAAAAGCTTCAGTTGCTGCTCAAATCTTTATAGACATCAAAGAATCCATACCAAGGAGAAACCATACCAATGTTCTGAGTGTGAAAAATGCTTCATTGATAATTCAGGTTTATT
This sequence comes from Pleurodeles waltl, assembly GCF_031143425.1. Taxonomy (NCBI): domain Eukaryota; kingdom Metazoa; phylum Chordata; class Amphibia; order Caudata; family Salamandridae; genus Pleurodeles; species Pleurodeles waltl. Next base: position 1,137,343,229 of record NC_090439.1, read on the forward strand.
AAATCATTGGAAAATTCATACTGGGGTGAAATCACACAGGTGTACTGAGTGTGATAAAAGCTTCAACCGATTCTCTCAACTTAAATCACATCAGAAGATTCATACTGGGGAGCAACCATACCAATGTACAGAGTTCCAGAAAAGCTTTAGTCGGAACTCTGAACTTAATGCACATCAGTTGATCCATATTAAGAAGCAGCCTTATCAGTGTTCAGAGTGCGAGAAAATGTTTTTTGAAAGGGCACATCTGATTCGTCATCAGAGAATCCATACTGGGGAGAAACCATACCAGTGTACTGAGTGCATGAAAAGCTTCAGTCGCAGCTCAAATCTTTATAGACATCAGAGAATCCATACTGGGGAGAAACCATACCAGTGTAGTGGGTGCGAGAAAAGATTCACTCGCTCATCAACTCTGATTTGTCATCAAAGAATCCATTCTGTGGAGAAGTCATAACAGTATACTGAATGGAAAAAAAGCTGAAGCCAGTCCCCACATCTTTACAGGCATAAAATGATCCATACTGTAGAAAAACCACACTGGTATACAGATTGCAACATAATCTTTATTAGGAAGACAATTTTATTAAAACATTGATGCATTCATACTTCTGGGATCACCCTGTTTAAAATTTAGAAAGGACTTATGCAATTGTCAGTCCTTAGATAAGATAAAAGGAGCTGGTTGGGGCACGATTCATGGTTTTTAGAGACCAGGTGCAACTTACAATTAGTCTAAGATTAGTAATGCAGAATATGAACATAGCAGGGCCCTTCGTAATAAACTGCCTCCTACCCATTAGAACATTTCTCTATAAACTTACAAGACTTGTATTCCTTTGAGGAAAATGCCGACATGATGACTGATACATTTAAAAAAACGACCTCGACATAGAACTATATCTCCTTTTTTGTGTGTGGGCAGGAGGATTGGCTCTGCTGACTTCTCAGACCAGACTAGAATAACCAATTCATTGCAACTTAACTGTATTTCCTTTTAGGTCTTATATTTCAATAAAGTTACAAAGGACACCTTAATAATAAGGAAAAGCTGAACCAGTCCTTCATACAGATAATTTAAGCAAAACATATTACTCCATTGCTCTTTATCTTGACATTCTTCCTGTAAATAACATGCATTTGAGCCTTTTCTAGGTGGTTACCAAGTTTAGCTTACAAATGCTCACTGTTTGATCTGACTTGCAGGATCCTGATTCCAAATAATTTCAGATCAGTCTTCCCTTAAACCTAGATAAGTTCAGCTACTTGTGTACTAGAGTTCAAGCAGTGAGTTGTTTAACCATCAAACTAAAGTTTGATGATACAACCAACCAACTGAGAAATAGATTGATCCAGTTCTGCAACGCACAACCAGCTGGGAATATATGTGACTAACAAGTAGTGCTGGTCATCTTCCATATATTGCAGTTCTCTGTGTGAACAGGTTTACTCATTTGGGCCACTAGAGGAGCCACTGACCATTAGTGAAGATCCTCCAACTCATTATAAGATTAATGCTAAATCTACTACTGATATCAACATTGTAACAATTTCAACATTCAGCCTATATAATTTCTGCTTATTCCAATCCTATGTCTTAAGATGCTTTAAATGACTGTTGTACAGTTAAAAAGAGCAAATGCTGTGATTGTACTGTTTAAACTCACAATAAAATGTTCTTATATAACAAAAAAGATGCTTTAAATGCTAGTGTGCTAAATTGATGTTTGTGAATAAATGGAAAAACTAAACATGAGAAACAACCTATTAGGAAACCAAATAATGGAAACCCAGTTTTAGGGAAAGGCAATTTTAAGGCAATACATATATACCGAAAATTGAATGAAGCATTTTAAAGAAAAGTTTGTTTTAACAAAAAATCCAAAATTACATTAAACGGGGGAGTCTAGGGGTAGTGCGAGGTTTTCGGTTATGGGGATGTTTAAGGGTGATCAGGTGCTTGTATGGGGTCAGTACTGGGTGAATTGGAGGCTTAGGAAGGGGTTTTCAGGGATGGGTAGAGTTTAGGGGAGGTGAAAGGTTTTTCAGGGATCAGGATGTATGGAGTTCAGGAAGCAATATGGGTCATGAATGGGTTGAATGTAGGGTAGTTGAGGGTTTTTAGGGTTTACAGATGTACGAGGTTTAGGGGTGGTGAAGGTTTTTAGGATTTAGTGATGGATAGAGTTTAGGGGCATGAAGGTTTTTTTTTAGGATTCAGAAATGCGTGGAGTTCAGGGGTAGCGAGGGGGTTTGGGGTCAGGGATCTGTGGAGTTTAGATGTAGAAATGGGTTTTTAAGGTTCAGATGTGGGTGGAGTTTAGGGGTCACCAGTGAGTGTAGTTGAGGCATGCATGGTGAGGGATTTTGAGGGATGAATGGTGTTTGGGTTTCTTAAGGGTTCAGGAATAAATGGTGCTTAGTTATCTGCAAATTAAAAGCAAGTAATTATTTGACAATGTAAAAGATATCAACTTGAAATAATGCCCCTTGAAGTAAAGCACTGAAATAAACTCCTCCAATAGAAATGTTTCTAAAAGTAAGACCTGCAACCATTGCACTTTCCTTAAAAAAGTAAGCATGCAAAGCGAATTTAAAAAAATACATTCTATAAATTGGTTTCTATGAAATGGTAAGTGCCATTCGTACTTCAAATTGCTATTACACAGTAGAGGTAAAATGGTTTCTCATTAATGGTATTCCACAAAATCGCTTTTCTATGAAATCCTAAACTACTGTGCTTCATACATACGTGCCTGTTTACCATAGAGACCCTGTGCTTCAGGCAGTTTGACCTTTTTAAAGTGCTGTTTTTTAACCGTGACTGTTTGAAATATACCTCCTAGTTTGTAGCAAAAGACTGCATAAAGCTCCCCTTCCCCTTCTTTTTTTAAGTAAAAAGGCTGCATACACCTCAGTGGCTAACCAGAGTGTGTTTAGGAGACTGCTTAATCTGTTTCTCTGATTTAAATTGTGTTTAATAACTGTCTGCATCACCTGTTTTTGCCTTGTAAAAGCCACATATCTGAGTGCATGACAAACAGTATTTCAATGTTTTTTCCATTCTCTCCCTTACCTGGAAAGTAGACTCTGCAAGCTTGGAAGTGTGGATTCAGCCTGTCTGTATCCAAGGAGATTCTGAATGGAGCAGCAGCTCCCTCTTCTCTGCAGCAGCTCCCTCTTCTCTTCCCACACGGGTTGAGGCTTCAGTTAACTTGGCCCTTATATAAGTTTCTATTGGTTGTTGCATATGGTGTTGTGATAGGTTATTGGGGTTGATCTTTCAATTGGCTTGGGGATTAGGGTTGGGTTTGTGATTAGTACTAGGGTTGAGATTCCTATTGGCTCCTGGTTTTAGGGTTGGGGTTATTATTGGTACTAGGGTCGAGATTCCTATTGGTTCCTGGTTTTTAGAGTTGGGGTTGTGATTGGTAGTAGGGTTGAGATTCCTATTGGTTCCTGCCTTTTAGGGTTGGGGTTGTGATTGGTATAAGGGTTGAGATTCCTATTGGTTCCTGGTTTTTAGGGTTGAGGTTGTGATTGATTGGTACCAGGGTTCAGATTCTTATTGGTTCCTGGTTTTTAGGGTTGAGGTTGTGATTGATACCAGGGCTGAGCTTCCTATTGGCTCCTGCTTTTTAGGGTTGGGGTTGTGATGGGTAGTAGGGTCTACATTCCTATTGAGTCCTGCTTTTTAGGGTTGGGGTTGTGATTGGTACTAGGGTTGAGATTCCTACTGGTTCCTGATTTTTAGGGTTGGGGTTGTGATGGGTAGTAGGGTTGATATTCCTACTGAGTCCTGCTTTATAGGGTTGGGGCTGTGATTGGTACTAGGGTTGAGATTCCTACTGGTTCCTGATTTTTAGGGTTGGGGTTGTGATTGGTACTAGGGTTGAGATTCCTGTTGTTTCCTGGTTTTTAGAGTTGGGGTTGTGATTGATTGGTATTGGGGTTGAGATTCCTATTGGTTTCTGTTTTTTAGGGTTGGGGTTGTGATTGATTGGTACTAAGATTCAGGGCCATATTTATACTTTTTGACGCAAAACTGCGCTAACGCAGTTTAGCGCCAAAAAAATTAGCGCCGGCTAACGCCATTCTGAAGCACCATGCGGGCGCCGTATTTATTGAATGGCGTTAGCCGGCGTTAGCCGACCGGCGCTGCCTGGTGTGCGTGAAAAAAAACCACGTACACCAGGCAGCGCCGGCGTAGGGCAAAATGGCGTTTGGGCGTCCAAAAATGGGGCAAGTCAGGCTGAGGCAAAAATATCGTCTTAACCCGATTTGCGCCATTTTTTTTTGGCGCCCAGACGCCATTAACATGACAAAGACAGGAGTCATGCCCCCTTGCCCAATGGCCATGCCCAGGGGACATTAGTCCCCTGGGCATGGTCATTGGGCATAGTGGCATGTAGGGGGGCACAAATCAGGCCCCCCTATGCCACAAAAAAAAAAAATAATAATACTTACCACAACTTACCTTTTCTTCCCTGGGATGGGTCCCTCCATCCTTGGGTGTCCTCCTGGGGTGGGCAAGGGTGGCAGGGGGCTGGGGGCTTGGGAGGGCACCTCTGGGCTCATTCTGAGCCCACAGGTCCCTTAACGCCTGCCCTGACCCAGGCGCTAAAATCCGGCGCAAATGTGGGTTTTTTAGTCCCGCCCACTCCCGGGCGTCATTTTTGCCCGGGAGTATAAATACGACGCATATGCATCGCAGTCGTTTTTTAAGACGGGAACGCCTACCTTGCATATCATTAACGCAAGGAAGGTGTTCACGCAAAAAAATGACGCTAACTCCATGAACTTTGGCGCTAGACGAGTCTAACGCTAAAGTATAAATATGGAGTTAGTTTTGTGTCGAATTTGCGTCGGAAAAAACTACGCAAATTCGGCGCAAACGGAGAATAAATATGCCCCTCAGATTCTTGTTGGTTCCAGGTTTTTAGGGTTGAGGTTGTGATTGATACTAGGGTTGAGATTCCTATTGGTTCCTGCTTTTTAGGGTTGGGGTTGTGATGGTTAGTAGGATCTAGATTCCTATTGAGTCCTGCTTTTTAGGGTTGGGGTTGTGATTGGTACTAGGGTTGAGATTCCTACTGGTTCCTGATTTTTAGTGTTGGAGATGTGATGGTTAGTAGGGTTGAGATTCCTATTGAGTCCTGCTTTTTAGGGTTGGGGTTGTGATTGGTACTAGGGTTGAGATTCCTACTGGTTCCTGAGTTTTGGGGTTGGGGTTGTGATGGGTAGTAGGGTTGAGATTCCTACTGAGTCCTGCTTTTTATGGTTTGGGCTGTGATTGGTACTAGGGTTGAGATTCCTACTGGTTCCTGAATTTTAGGGTTGGGGTTGTGATTGGTACTAGGGTTGAGATTCCTGTTGTTTCCTAGTTTTTAGAGTTGGGGTTGTGATTGATTGGTATTGGGGTTGAGATTCCTATTGGTTTCTGTTTTTTAGGGTTGGGGTTGTGATTGGTACTAGGGTTGAGATTCCTAATGGTTCCTGATTTTTAGGGTTGGATATGTGATGAGTAGTAGGGTTGAGATTCCTATTGAGTCCTGTTTTTTAGGGTTGGGGTTGTGATTGGTACTAGGGTTGAGGTTCCTACTGGTTCCTGATTTTTAGGGTTGGGGTTGTGATTGGTACTAGGGTTGAGATTCCTGTTGTTTCCTGGTTTTTAGGGTTGGGGTTGTGATTGATTGGTATTGGGGGTTGAGATTCCTATTGGTTCCTGGTTTTTAGGGTTGGGGTTGTGATTGATTGGTATTGGGGTTGAGATTCCTATTGGTTCCTGGTTTTTAGGGTTGGAGTTGTGATTGATTGGTACCAGGGTTCAGATTCCTATTGGTTCCTGGTTTTTAGGGTTGAGGTTGCGATTGATACCAGGGTTGAGATTCCTATTGGCTCCTGCTTTTTAGGTTTGGGGTTGTGATAGGTAGTATGGTCTAGATTCCTATTGAGTCCTGCTTTTTAGGGTTGGGGTTGTGATTGGTACTAGGGTTGAGATTTCTACTGGTTCCTGATTTTTAGGGTTGGGGTTGTGATGGGTAGTAGGGTTGAGATTCCTATTGAGTCCTGCTTTTTAGGGTTGGGGCTGTGATTGGTACTAGGGTTGAGATTCCTACTGGTTCCTGATTTTTAGGGTTGGGGTTGTGATTGGTACTAGGGTTGAGATTCCTGTTCTTTCCTGGTTTTTAGAGTTGGGGTTGCGATTGATTGGTATTGGGGTTGAGATTCCTATTGGTTCCTTTTTTTTTAGGGTGGGCTTGTGATTGATTGGTATTGGGGTTGAGATTCCTATTGGTTCCTGGTTTTTAGGGTTGGAGTTGTGATTGATACTACGGTTGAGATTCCTATTGGCTCCTGCTTTTTAGGGTTGGGGTTGTGATGGCTAGAAGGGTCTAGATTCCTATTGAGTCCTGATTTTTAGGGTTGGGGTTGTGATTGGTACTAGGGTTGAGATTCGTACTGGTTCCTGATTTTTAGGGTTGGGGTTGTGATGGGTAGTAGGGTTGATATTCCTACTGAGTCCTGCTTTTTAGGGTTGGGGCTGTGATTGGTACTAGGGTTGAGATTCCTACTGGTTCCTGATTTTTAGGGTTGGGGTTGTGATTGGTACTAGGGTTGAGATTCCTGTTGTTTCCTGGTTTTTAGAGTTGGGGTTGTGATTGATTGGTATTGGGGTTGAGATTCCTATTGGTTTCTGTTTTTTAGGGTTGGGGTTGTGATTGATTGGTACTAAGATTCAGGGCCATTTTTATACTTTTTGACGCATAACTGCGCTAACGCAGTTTAGCGCCAAAAAAATTAGCGCCGGCTAACGCCATTCTGAAGCGCCATGCGGGCGCCGTATTTATTGAATGGCGTTAGCCGGCGTTAGCCGACCGGCGCTGCCTGGTGTGCGTGAAAAAAAACCACGTACACCAGGCAGCGCCGGCGTAGGGCAAAATGGCGTTTGGGCGTCCAAAAATGGGGCAAGTCAGGCTGAGGCAAAAATATCGTCTTAACCCGATTTGCGCCATTTTTTTTTGGCGCCCAGACGCCATTAACATGACAAAGACAGGAGTCATGCCCCCTTGCCCAATGGTCATGCCCAGGGGACATTAGTCCCCTGGGCATGGTCATTGGGCATAGTGGCATGTAGGGGGGCACAAATCAGGCCCCCCTATGCCACAAAAAAATAAAATAATAATACTTACCACAACTTACCTTTTCTTCCCTGGGATGGGTCCCTCCATCCTTGGGTGTCCTCCTGGGGTGGGCAAGGGTGGCAGGGGGTGTCCCTGGGGGCTTGGGAGGGCACCTCTGGGCTCATTCTGAGCCCACAGGTCCCTTAACGCCTGCCCTGACCCAGGCGATAAAATCCGGCGCAAATGTGGGTTTTTTAGTCCCGCCCACTCCCGGGCGTCATTTTTGCCCGGGAGTATAAATACGACGCATATGCATCGCAGTCATTTTTTAAGACGGGAACACCTACCTTGCATATCATTAACGCAAGGAAGGTGTTCACGCAAAAAAATGACGCTAACTCCATGAACTTTGGCGCTAGACGTGTCTAACGCCAAAGTATAAATATGGAGTTAGTTTTGTGTCGAATTTGCGTCGGAAAAAACTACGCAAATTCGGCGCAAACGGAGAATAAATATGCCCCTCAGATTCTTGTTGGTTCCAGGTTTTTAGGGTTGAGGTTGTGATTGATACTAGGGTTGAGATTCCTATTGGTTCCTGCTTTTTAGGATTGGGGTTGTGATGGTTAGTAGGATCTAGATTCCTATTGAGTCCTGCTTTTTAGGGTTGAGGTTGTGATTGGTACTAGGGTTGAGATTCCTACTGGTTCCTGATTTTTAGTGTTGGAGATGTGATGGGTAGTAGGTTTGAGATTCCTACTGAGTCCTGCTTTTTATGGTTGGGGCTGTGATTGGTACTAGGGTTGAGATTCCTACTGGTTCCTGAATTTTAGGGTTGGGGTTGTGATTGGTACTAGGGTTGAGATTCCTGTTGTTTCCTAGTTTTTAGAGTTGGGGTTGTGATTGATTGGTATTGGGGTTGAGATTCCTATTGGTTTCTGTTTTTTAGGGTTGGGGTTGTGATTGGTACTAGGGTTGAGATTCCTAATGGTTCCTGATTTTTAGGGTTGGATATGTGATGAGTAGTAGGGTTGAGATTCCTATTGAGTCCTGTTTTTTAGGGTTGGGGTTGTGATTGGTACTAGGGTTGAGGTTCCTACTGGTTCCTGATTTTTAGGGTTGGGGTTGTGATTGGTACTAGGGTTGAGATTCCTGTTGTTTCCTGGTTTTTAGGGTTGGGGTTGTGATTGATTGGTATTGGGGGTTGAGATTCCTATTGGTTCCTGGTTTTTAGGGTTGGGGTTGTGATTGATTGGTATTGGGGTTGAGATTCCTATTGGTTCCTGGTTTTTAGGGTTGGAGTTGTGATTGATTGGTACCAGGGTTCAGATTCCTATTGGTTCCTGGTTTTTAGGGTTGAGGTTGCGATTGATACCAGGGTTGAGATTCCTATTGGCTCCTGCTTTTTAGGTTTGGGGTTGTGATAGGTAGTATGGTCTAGATTCCTATTGAGTCCTGCTTTTTAGGGTTGGGGTTGTGATTGGTACTAGGGTTGAGATTTCTACTGGTTCCTGATTTTTAGGGTTGGGGTTGTGATGGGTAGTAGGGTTGAGATTCCTATTGAGTCCTGCTTTTTAGGGTTGGGGCTGTGATTGGTACTAGGGTTGAGATTCCTACTGGTTCCTGATTTTTAGGGTTGGGGTTGTGATTGGTACTAGGGTTGAGATTCCTGTTCTTTCCTGGTTTTTAGAATTTGGGGTTGTGATTGATTGGTATTGGGGTTGAGATTCCTATTGGTTCCTTTTTTTTTAGGGTGGGCTTGTGATTGATTGGTATTGGGGTTGAGATTCCTATTGGTTCCTGTTTTTTAGGGTTGGAGTTGTGATTGATACTACGGTTGAGATTCCTATTGGCTCCTGCTTTTTAGGGTTGGGGTTGTGATGGCTAGAAGGGTCTAGATTCCTATTGAGTCCTGATTTTTAGGGTTGGGGTTGTGATTGGTACTAGGGTTGAGATTCCTACTGGTTCCTGAATTTTAGGGTTGGGGTTGCGATTGGTACTAGAGTTGAGATTCCTGTTGTTTCCTAGTTTTTAGAGTTGGGGTTGTGATTGATTGGTATTGGGGTTGAGATTCCTATTGGTTTCTGTTTTTTAGGCTTGGGTTTGGGATTGGTACTAGGGTTGAGATTCCTAATGGTTCCTGATTTTTAGGGTTGGAAATGTGATGGGTAGTAGGGTTGAGATTCGTATTGAGTCCTGTTTTTTAGGGTTGGGGTTGTGATTGGTACTAGGATTGAGATTCCTACTGGTTCCTGATTTTTAGTGTTGGGGTTGTGATTGGTACTAGGGTTGAGATTCCTGTTGTTTCCTGGTTTTTAGGGTTGGGGTTGTGATTGATTGGTATTGGGGGTTGAGATTCCTATTGGTTCCTGGTTTTTAGGGTTGGGGTTGTGATTGATTGGTATTGGGGTTGAGATTCCTATTGGTTCCTGGTTTTTAGGGTTGGAGTTGTGATTGATTGGTACCAGGGTTCAGATTCCTATTGGTTCCTGGTTTTTAGGGTTGAGGTTGCGATTGATGCCAGCGTTGAGATTCCTATTGGCTCCTGATTTTTAGGGTTGAGGTTATGATGGGTAGTATGGTCTAGATTCCTATTGAGTCCTGCTTTTTAGGGTTGGGGTTGTGATTGGTACTAGGGTTGAGATTTCTACTGGTTCCTGATTTTTAGGGTTGGGGTTGTGATGGGTAGTAGGGTTGAGATTCCGATTGAATCCTGCTTTTTAGGGTTGGGGCTGTGATTGGTACTAGGGTTGAGATTCCTACTGGTTCCTGATTTTTAGGGTTGGGGTTGTGATTGGTACTAGGGTTGAGATTCCTGTTGTTTCCTGGTTTTTAGGGTTGGGGTTGTGATTGATTGGTATTGGGGTTGAGATTCCTATTGGTTCCTGGTTTTTAGGGTTGGAGTTGTGATTGATTGGTACCAGGGTTCAGATTCCTATTGGTTCCTGGTTTTTAGGGTTGAGGTTGTGATTGATACCAGGGTTGAGATTCCTATTGGCTCCTGTTTTTTAGGGTTGGGGTTGTGATGGGTAGTATGGTCTAGATTCCTATTGAGTCCTGCTTTCTAGGGTTGTGGTTGTGATTGGTACTAGGGTTGAGATTCCTACTGGTTCCTGATTTTTAGGGTTGGGGTTGTGATTGGTACTAGGGACGAGATTCCTATTGGTTCCTGGATTTTGGGGTTGTGATTGATTGGTACTAGGGTCGAGATTCCTATTTGTTCCTGGTTTTTAGGGTTGGGGTTGTGATTGGTAGTAGGGTTGAGATTCCTATTCGTTCCTGCCTTTTAGGGTTGGGGTTGTGATTGGTAGTAGGGTTGAGATTCCTATTGGTTCCTGGTTTTTAGGGTTGGAGTTGTGATTGATTGGTACCAGGGTTCAGATTCCTATTGGTTCCTGGTTTTTAGGGTTGAGGTTGTGATTGATACCAGGGTTGAGATTCCTATTGGCTCCTGCTTTTTAGGGTTGGGGTTGTGATGGGTAGTAGGGTCTAGATTCCTATTGAGTCCTGCTTTTTAGGGTTGGGGTTGTGATTGGTACTAGGGTTGAGATTCCTACTGGTTCCTGATTTTTAGGGTTGGGGTTGTGATGGGTAGTAGGGTTGAGATTCCTACTGAGTCCTGCTTTTTAGGGTTGGGGCTGTGATTGGTACTAGGGTTGAGATTCCTACTGGTTCCTGATTTTTAGGGTTGGGGTTGTGATTGGTACTCGGGTTGAGATTCCTGTTGTTTCCTGGTTTTTAGAGTTGGGGTTGTGATTGATTGGTATTGGGGTTGAGATTCCTATTGGTTTCTGTTTTTTAGGGTTGGGGTTGTGATTGATTGGTACTAAGATTCAGATTCTTGTTGGTTCCAGGTTTTTAGGGTTGAGGTTGTGATTGATACTAGGGTTGAGATTCCTATTGGTTCCTGCTTTTTAGGGTTGGGGTTGTGATGGTTAGTAGGATCTAGATTCCTATTGAGTCCTGCTTTTTAGGGTTGGGGTTGTGATTGGTACTATGGTTGAGATTCCTACTGGTTCCTGATTTTTAGGGTTGGAGATGTGATGGGTAGTAGTGTTGAGATTCCTATTGAGTCCTGCTTTTTAGGGTTGGGGTTGTGATTGGTACTAGGGTTGAGATTCCTACTGGTTCCTGAGTTTTAGGGTTGTGATGGGTAGTAGAATTGAGATTCCTACTGAGTCCTGCTTTTTAGGGTTGGGGCTGTGATTGGTACTAGGGTTGAGATTCCTACTGGTTCCTGATTTTTAGGGTTGGAGATGTGATGGGTAGATGGGTTGAGATTCCTATTGAGTCCTGTTTTTTAGGGTTGGGGTTGTGATTGGTACTAGGGTTGAGATTCCTACTGCTTCCTGATTTTTAGGGTTGGAGATGTGATGGGTAGATGGGTTGGGATTCCTATTGAGTCCTGCTATTTAGGGTTGGGGTTGTGATTGGTACTAGGGTTGAGATTCCTACTGGTTCCTGATTTTTAGGGTTGGGGTTGTGATTGGTACTAGGGTTGAGATTCCTGTTGTTCCTGGTTTTTAGGGTTGGGGTTTTGATTGATTGGTATTGGGGTTGAGATTCCTATTGGTTCCTGGTTTTTAGGGTTGGGGTTGTGATTGATTGGTATTGGGGTTGAGATTCCTATTGGTTCCTGTTTTTTAGGGTTGGAGTTGTGATTGATTGGTACCAGGGTTCAGATTCCTATGGGTTCCTGGTTTTTTGGGTTGAGGTTGTGATTGATACCAGGGTTGAGATTCCTATTGGCGTCTGCTTTTTAGAGTTGGGGTTGTGATGGGTAGTATGGTCTAGATTCCTCTTGAGTCCTGCTTTCTAGGGTTGGGGTTGTGATTGGTACTAGGGTTGAGATTCCTACTGGTTCCTGATTTTTAGGGTTGGGGTTGTGATTGGTACTAGGGTTGAGATTCCTATTGGTTCCTGGATTTTAGGGTTGGGGTTGTGATTGATTGGTACTAGGGTTGAGATTCCTATTTGTTCCTGGTTTTTAGGGTTGGGGTTGTGATTGGTAGTAGGGTTGAGATTCCTATTGGTTCCTGCCTTTTAGGGTTGGGGTTGTGATTGGTAGTAGGGTTGAGATTCCTATTGGTTCCTGGTTTTTAGGGTTGGAGTTGTGATTGATTGGTACCAGGGTTCAGATTCCTATTGGTTCCTGGTTTTTAGGGTTGAGGTTGTGATTGATACTAGGGTTGAGATTCCTATTGGTTCCTGCTTTTTTGGGTTGGGGTTGTGATGGTTAGTAGGATCTAGATTCCAATTGAGTCCTGCTTTTTAGGGTTGGGGTTGTGATTGGTACTAGGGTTGAGAATCCTACTGGTTCCTGATTTTTAGGGTTGGAGATGTGATGGGTAGTAGGGTTGAGATTCCTATTGAGTCCTTCTTTTTAGGGTTGGGGTTGTGATTGGTACTAGGGTTGAGATTCCTACTGGTTCCTGAGTTTTAGGGTTGTGATGGGTAGTAGGGTTGAGATTCCTACTGAGTCCTGCTTTTTAGGGTTGGGGCTGTGATTGGTACTAGGGTTGAGATTCCTACTGGTTCCTGATTTTTAGGGTTGGGGTTGTGATTGGTACTAGGGTTGAGATTCCTGTTGTTTCCTAGTTTTTAGAATTGGGGTTGTGATTGATTGGTATTGGGGTTAAGATTCCTATTGGTTTCTGTTTTTTAGGGTTGGGGTTGTGATTGATTGGTACTAAGATTTAGGGGCATATTTATACTCCGTTTGCGCCGAATGTGCGTCAAAAATGTTGACGCACTTTCAGCGCAAACGTTGCCCCATATTTAAACCCTGACGCCCGATCCGGCGCACCAGGAAAATGGCGCTATGTGCGCCAGTTTTTGGAAGCGGCACCCCGCCCTGCATTAATGACATGCAGGGTAGGCGTTCCCGTCCAAAAACAGACGCACATAGCGGTGCGTGGTATTTATGCTGCAGGGCAAAAATCACTTCCGCGCGGCAGGCGGCGCAAAAAAATGGCACAAAGCACGAATAGCGTGAAATTTTAACGCCTGGGTCAGGGCAGGCGTTAAAATGGGGCAAACACACCTGTACTTAATCAGAACACACAGAACAAACAACAGAGCAGCAGAGCAGCAGAGCAGCAACAGGGAGACATGGAGGTGCTTTTTCTTCAACGTGCACGTAGACGCAGAGCCCTGCAGCAACAACAGCAGCCACAACAACAACAGCAGGGACCCCAAAGACAGCGCAGAAGGCAGGAGAGGATATTCCGCCCACGAACAACCCTGCATGGCCTCAGGGAACGAGACATCATCCAGAGGTACCGGTTGAACTGTCAGGCCATTCAGCAGCTGCTGACAAATATTGAACAGCAATTGGCCCCCACTTTAGTGACTCCACGCACTATCCCAACCGAAACAAAGCTGCTTGCCGTACTTCTCCTGCTGGCAAGTGGCTCGTTTCAGACAACTGGTGCCCTGGTTGGTGGAATCTCACAACCATCTTTCTCCGCATTCCTGCCTAAAGTACTGGATGCCATCATTGGACTGACACCCCGCCACATCTGCTTCCCTAACACACTGCAGAAGCAGCAGGAAACAAAACAGGGGTTCTACGCCATCAGTGGCTTTCCGCATGTCCTTGGTGCAATCGACTGCACACACGTACGCCTTGTGCCACCTGCTGCAACAGAACACCTCTACCGCAACAGGAAGCACACATATTCCATCAACGTGCAGGCCATAGTCGATCACCAAGGACTGATCAGCAACATTGTGGCTAAATATCCTGGGAGTGTACATGACGCATTCATCTTCCGTCACTGCACCATCAACCAACACTTCCAGGATGGACGGTATGGCAATGGACTACTTGTTGGTAAGGACAAAAATCTACTTATATACTCACTGCACAGAAACCCTCTAGGATAAACAACACATACACCACAATAGCAACACCTAGACAGGAACACACTGAGGTACTCACATCACTAGCCATGTGTCACAAGTCACCATTGAACCTCTCACACATTGGAATTTACTCCACAGCTTAGTGTGAAGACATTCATGACTGTGGTTGCCTAAATGTCACCTTGCAAATTGGAAGTCTCACAATAACCTGTACACTAATACAATGCATAACTTTTAAGGGATGGGATGGCCTGGCTATGTTCATATGAACGTTTCTAATACACTTTCATGTTTCAACTCTGCATGGAACTATCATCACACCCCCAGTGAGGACACACGGACACCTGTGTCACAAGTCACAATGCAAGGGAGGGCACACTGTACTTGAGAAACCGATACATCCTGCTGACAAACAGTTAGCCAACAAACACTTGCTCAGCCAAGGAAAAAAAACAATGCCAAAGTTTCCACCAACAACCATAGGTTGTCACATTAGTACACAAAATAGTCACAGACAACACAACACAACTACTGCCATCAAAGATACGTACAACAGTGCCTCCTACATCTAATTGATACCATTCTGTGTTTCTCTTTCAGCTGATCAGGGGTATGGCATCCAGCCTTGGCTAATGACACCATATGGGAACCCAAATACTGCTGCTGAGCGGGCATACAATGACGCCCACAAGAGGACACGCAGCATTGTGGAGAGGACCTTTGGGATCCTAAAGTCAAGGTTCCGCTGCCTTGACATCACTGGCGGAAGCCTACTCTATTCCCCAGAGATGGTCTGCAAAATCATACTCACTTGTGCCATATTACACAATATTTGTGTACAAAGGAACATTCCCCTCCTTGAACCGGACCCAGACATGCCTGAGGATGATGATGAGGAGGATGCTGGCCTGCAACAGGAGGGGGAACAACCTAACACCGCAGCAGGAGTGCGTAGGCGCCAACAGCTTGTGAACAATTTTTTTACTTAAGTTATTATAATCACTTGTATTCCACACTTGTAAATAAACACAGATCACAAACACCACATCATGCTTTGGCCTATTCATTTCTGACCACCTTTAGTTTGAAATAGCTGAAGATGAATGTCGTCTCATTGATCAAGAATGCCATTAAAATTCATCACACCAAAAATAAACATCGCAACTGTATGCACAGAGGGTAGTATGTGACATGTTACATTACCATACACAGAGCCCAACAAGAGTACAAATGTGACAATTACACATGCTGGATCCAAACAACTGAAACAGTCTCTCATCCAGCCCAAAATTGGAGATCATTTGAAAGTCACATTACACGTGTTCAGAGACAGGGTGGGACCATCCATGTGTACGTGAACATGTCATCAATGGCTTCTCTCAAGTGTATGATGTGAGCAATACACAATTGCAACAACATCAGGTGCCACTAACTCAGGAGGAGACCTTGAAGTTACAGTGACAACATACACACAGACAGGTCATACTGGATCCACATTCCCACACACATGTACACATATGTCATACAACCAACCTAATATTTGAAAGTAGACCATCACAGTTGTGTCCCAGTTTGAACCTAGCAGGAAGATTGTAACATGACACTAAACCAGTTTATGCAGAAAGGGACACAGACAAGCAAAACAATCTTCGCATTATCACATCGTGAACGCTGAGAGTCTTGCAAACATAGGGGGTCATTCTGACCCTGGCGGTAATTACCGCCATGGCGGAGGTCGGCGGTAGCACCGCCAACAGGCTGGCGGTGCACCGATGGGCATTCTGACCGCGGCGGTTCAGCCGCGGCCAGAAACGGGAAGTCGGCGGTGTACCGCCGACTTCCCGCTGCCCTTGAGAATCCGCCATGGCGGCGGAGCGCGCTCCGCCGCCATGGGGATTCTGACACCCCCTACCGCCATCCTGTTCCTGGCGGGTCTCCCGCCAGGAACAGGATGGCGGTAGGGGGTGCCGCGGGGCCCCTGGGGGCCCCTGCAGTGCCCATGCCAATGGCATGGGCACTGCAGGGGCCCCCGTAAGAGGGCCCCACAAAGAATTTCAGTGTCTGCTTTGCAGACACTGAAATTCGCGACGGGTGCAACTGCACCCGTCGCACCTTCCCACTCCGCCGGCTCCATTCTGAGCCGGCGTCCTCGTGGGAAGGGTGTTTCCCGCTGGGCTGGCGGGCGGACTTTTGGCTGTCGCCCGCCAGCCCAGTGGGAAAGCCAGAATGACCGCCGTGGTCTTTCGGCGGGAACCGCTTGGCGGGCGGCGACCGCCGACCGCCGCGGTCAGAATGACCCCCTTAGTCATATGAAAATGGTATGCAACTTAGCTCCAAATCATCATTACTGCAAACGTCAAATGGGCTAATGAGATGAATGAATGGTCAACAGTCATTCATACCATATGGCCTTACATTCGCCCGCTGCTGCAGGTTTGCCAGGATATGATAAAAATACTCCATGGATACAGTAGCTATTCTGGATGGTCAAATCCTAGGGTGCTGGGGGCCTAACTCCACCTCTACCACCCCCAAAACATACAAGAATCATGTACTTGTGAAATAAACACATGCATAAGGCACATGTGTGGCCTCCATGTCACAAGTCCTACACAAATATGAAACACAAAATCATTATGGGACATGGTCAGCCCCATAAAAACTGAAAGTGACTCTCCCACTCCCTGTTAGGACTACAGATAAAAGCATCCCCATCATAAAGGTGGGGACATTTTGGAGACGGAATACATAATGGTATCAAAAACATCATTTCAAAATAGCCATCAGCAATTACACCAAATATGTTGTCAAATATGGTCAATACATTAGTTAACGTATCCCAAAAATCACAGTGTGAAGGCCGTCTATACATAAAAGTACGGACATTTGTCATATACAAACACAAATGTGTCTCACATCGCACCGTTTTACCATGACAAATCACCTTTCCAAAGCTAAACACATGAAGACATTTGGATAAATTTGCTCCATATTCTACGCATACAGCATGGCCGTCATAATTTGTTCACGTACATGAGTGCACACAATGCAGAGTCAGATACAAATGTATCCAAAAGTGTCTTGATATTTCACCTTCAAATTATTATTTACATCCACAATATTTTTGACTCTGCATCATGTGCACCACTGTACGTGAAAAAAAAACGACGCCCATGATGTATGCGTGGTGAAATTGACGCTACATGCACAATATATTGGTCATTTCATGTACAGTATTAATTATTAATCTTCATATCATATTTTTTCACTCCGCATCATGTGCACCACTGTACGTGAAAATAAACGACGCCCATGATGTATGCGTGGTGAAATTGACGCTACATGCACAATATATTGGTCATTTCATGTACAGTATTAATTATTAATCTTCATATCATATTTTTTCACTCCGCATCATGTGCACCACTGTACGTGAAAAAAAAACGACGCTCATGATGTATGCGTGGTGAAATTGACGCTACATGCACAATATATTGGTCATTTCATGTACAGTATTAATTATTAATATTCATATTTTTTCACTCCGCATCATGTGCACTGTAATGCGTCATAAAAAATGGACGCACAACTGTGTATGCGTGAAAATATGACGCATAACGGGAAAATAAAAACGGCGGCCATTTTATGCAGGAAGTGATGTAATAGGATATCCTGTTTACAAAATCTGTACTGGGAGGTAACTTTCATTTTCACTTTGCAGTCTCAGATTTCTCTAGACTGTGTGGTTGTGTGAAAGGTGTTGTCCTGTGTTTTACTGCTCTAGTGTCCTGTGTGCCTTGTATTTTGTCTTAGTGTCAATCTATTATTGTTGTATCACATTGTCTCAGTCTGTTTAGTGTTATTTTGTCTATACCTGTGATAGTTTGTATTGTCTGTGGGAGTCTGTTGTGGGTAGCATAGTTTGGGGGGTTAGTTGGGCTATTTTTCCACTTCTCCTTTTTCTTTCACACCTCTACCTTTCCCCATTTCCCCCTTTATATTTTATATTTTGTTGGTACATTCTTATCCCTCTCAATATGTCAGGTAGGCCTCGCCTGTCCAGGATGGGGGAAGACAAATTGGGGGGGTTCATATGGCTCGTAAGCCATTTCCTCCCACTAATGCTGGAAGCTGGGGGCCGTGTGATACAGGGGTATCACACGGAGGCCAGGAAAATCCGGTGGGAGAAGGTGCGCCATCACCTGGTCCGGGTCTATGGGAGTCTCAGGAATGTACACCAACTCAAGCACCGCTGGGCAGATCTGATCACCAGGGAACAGGACCTGCTGGACCACCTGGGACTCCAGATTGGTGGCCACGTTGGTGAGTAAAAAACAATTACATGGGAATGACAGAAATCGGTGTGTGAACATGTGATGATTGTTAGCGAATCTGCAAAATAAGTAGCTGAGTGTGTGTAATGCCAGGGAAACCTAGGCCCATGGTTATACACATTAATCCCCATTCTTGCAACACATGTACACGCAATGACAGCTTTATAAATTCAACATCTATTTGTATTATGCTAAGTCGCCCCCTCTCTGCGTCCCAAAATGTTTTAAATGCTGCGCTACAAAGGTATACATATGTGTCCTAATGTGTATTTGTTGCAGAATGTGTATGAAGACCTATGCTACCAGTCCGATGGATCATTTTTGCAACACATACCAGATGCCTGTAGCTGCATGTAATGTAGTGTTGCCTTTGTGTCAGAAATGCAACACGTTAACGGCTCTATTTGTACTCCACTGGTCATAATGGCCAGTGAGTACGTCATGTAGAAACAACATACCTACAGATGCAGACGCCATAGCTAGACAGAAAATTGGAAACACATGATGATGCTATACATGTGTGTTGCCGTCACGTCACATGAAGTCAGTCATGTTGTTCACACATATGTCACATGTGTGTCTGGTTGCTGTCTGTTGACCTTGTCCAAATAGCCTGTTTTATTGTGAGTGGTCACGCAGTCCTCATGGAACCAGTTTTGGAATGTCTATCGGGGATGCACATGCTGAGATGTATGGATAACATTATTGTTGGGGCATACTAATGGAGGATTAACTTGGACGACACCTGACTGTCCTGACCACTGCATGAGTGTAGTAGGGTGTGACACTGGAGCAGGAGACTCATCCAATGTTAATGTTGAATACAAAGTGATCCATGCAGGATGAGCATGTGTGAAAGTCTATCATTACCATGTCATTTTCACACAGTGTCATTGTAACAGAAATCTTTTGTCCGTTCACCCAGTCTGAGTATAATCTTTGTTTCATGCTTTACAGGTGGACCAGCCCCGTACACCGTGGGAGAGGTGGCCCATTTTGACGACCCCGATACCTACAGTGAGTGTCGCCTGAGTGCTATTTACATTGTTTGGTAATGACGCATGATGGATTACTGTGTGTTCAAGAGAATTCATGATTTGATGTGCTGGCCGTTCATTTGCTTTGTTCTTTTAGTGTGATATCAAATTAGAATTATGTTTCTGCCAAGCAATACGTAGTCATCTCTCAGATTGAGGGGCTGTAGCCCATTCAATTAGGGCGGCAATTGGGAATGGTATGACTCATTTCGAATAGACTGGTCAATGTTAGATTTGGTCAGGGACTTGCCATGAACTGAGTCTGCATATCAGACTGACAGTCTCCCAGATAGCTTAGGCACATGGCATTGATGACAAGTGCTTCTTCCTAGTTGAGGATGGACTGTGTACACTGTAGGTTGGATCTTCCATGGGCATGTACTTCCACAAGGTGAACTCGAAGTGTGTGTGACTTGAGTGCAATGCCCTAGGTGTTCAGTTGAATCATGTGAATGGGTGTACTACCTCCCCTGTGTGTGTTGTTAGACATGCCTCACTAATAGTATGTTATGTTGGGCTAAGTCATAACATTTTGACATGTGTGGACCTGGGATGTGACAAGGTTGGGCTGACTACAACGTGTTGCTAGCCCTTCATAGGTGTTGTGTGTGAAGGCACATAATTGTTGCACTTTCTGTACACTCCTGGGTGTGCATTGAACATGGGATTGTTGGTTGTTCTTCCCACACAACCCACAAAGACTGGGATGTTACTGTGAAACAGGGTACCTAGGACTGTAGCAACCAGTATGTTACACGTACTTAACACCTTTTGTGACTTGAGTTCGTACCTTGGGCCAGAGTGAGAAAAATGTCTACACGTTGCAAATGGCATAAATATCTGTGTGGGATTTGCAAACATCTGTTTCCTAATCCAAAATGTCTTTGGTGGTCATGTACATATGAGTAAAATGCTTTTCAAAATTGATATAATGAAGGGTTTTACCAGACCTACTTGCAAATCACAGTGGTAGGCAATCCCATTTGCAACCGAGTACGTGGTTGCAAAGTGAGTAGCTGTTATCATCCACTTGAAGTGGATGGTAACCACCTTGCTGACTGGAAGGGGTCCTCATTGTAAAGCTTCAGCCTTTGTGAGTGGACTAAAAGAATCCTGCGCAAAAAAGCCAGTGGTCTAAGGGACCAATAATTACTGTGAAAATTTCCAAGTACAATTGTTGTGATTTGAAAAAAATTGCTGCTCATTTTTCTTTCCGGTAAACGGCCTACACTTGGGGAGAAATAACTTGCTTAATTTAAAAACAGTCACGTCTATGGAGTTCTGCTGGTCCCAGCAGGCCACCATCCCCGTGAGTGCCCATGTTGCTAAGGTGGGGCAACTTGGGGGCATATTTATACTCTGGTTGCGCCGAATTTGCGTCGTTTTTTTCGACGCAAATTCGACGCAAAACTAACGCCATATTTATACTTTGGCGCTAGACGCGTCTAGCGCCAAAGTTCCCGGAATGTGCGTCATTTTTTAGCGTGAACCCCTTCCTTGCGTTAATGATATGCAAGGGAGGCGTTCCCGTCTTAAAAAATGACTCCCAGGCCTTTACGTGGTATTTATACTCCCGGGCAAAAATGACGCCCGGGAGTGGGCGTGGCCAAAAACGGCGCATTTGCGCCGCTTTTTAACGCCTGGGTCAGGGATGGCGTTAAGGGACAAGTGGGCTCAAAATGAGCCCAGAGTGCCCTCCCCTGCCCCCAGGGACCCCCCCTGCCACCCTTGCCCACCCCAGGAGGACACCCAAGGACGGAGGGACCCATCCCATGGACATTAAGGTAAGTTCAGGTAAGTATTTTTTTTTTTTTTTTTTTGTGGCATAGGGGGGCCTGATTTGTGCCCCCCTACATGCCACTATGCCCAATGACCATGCCCAGGGGACAGAAGTCCCCTGGGCATGGCCATTGGGCAAGGGGGCTTGACTCCTATCTTTACAATGATAGGAGTCATGTTGATGGGGGATGGGCGTCGAAAATAAATGGCGCAAGTCGGGTTACGATGATTTTTTCGACGCAACCTGACTTGCCCCATTTTAAGACGCCCATGCGCCATTTTCCCCCTACGCCGGCGCTGCCTGGTGTACGTGGTTTTTCTCGCGCACACCAGGCAGCGCCGGTCTGCTTGCGCCGGCTAACGCCATTCAATAAATACGGCGCCCGCATGGCGCTTCAGAATGGCGTTAGCCGGCGCTAATTTTTTTTACGCAAAACTGCGTTAGCGCAGTTTTGCGTCAAAAAGTATAAATACGGCCCTTGGAACCCACATCATGATGTTCATGAGGTGGGTTTTATGGACCCCATAGCGACTCGCAGACGGTGTCAGAGACACCGTTCTGCTTTGCAATTTGCTAGTTGATTTTCCTAATTTCCTACATCTGACACCTAGTGTGGACACATGATTCTGGGCCAGGGGTTCAATCTTAGCACACAACTAATTAAAAATGCTATTGAGTGAGGAGTGTGAGTGTAATCACATAGAATGACATATGTACTGAAGTCAGTATGCGGAAGAGCTGGTGCCATAATGTCAAATGCCTTAGGTATGATTTGGATGAGTAGTTTAGGGTGATGTCATCCATCATGTAGAGACATGGATATGCTAGGTATGATATGACCTTAGGGATGCATGATTCACATGTACTTCCTCTGAGCATTTCCGTGAACTATGTTGTAACAATTGCTGCATACAATATATTTCTAGTAATGGACAAATGAGCCATTGTGGGATTCAACCCACTGTAAATTCAATGCTCAATATTTCCCTTTTCTCTTCACAGCTGCAAACCTGAGTGCCGCAGAGCGCAACCATTTTGAGCACAGGGCAATGAGGTACAGGCACATCCTGCAGGTGCAGTGTGGGTATCGGAGGATGGCCCGCAGATACAATTCCGATCGGGCCTCCGGGGCGTGGTATGCCACACCACAGGCTCCACCAACGGTGCCACCTACAACCACCAGGTCTGCCCAAGGGGACCCAGCGACGGACCAGCCATCTTCATCAAGACCTGGACCCAGCCGTGTGTTGGGAGCAGGGCTGTCCCGTGGCCACTCCACTCCAGCGACAATCTCCACCTCCACCGGCACGCAGACCAGCAGTGACCCTCCAACTGACCCTGCAGCCTTCCAGGCATTGTCTAGGAAACTGGACAGGTTAATTCAAAAGGTGGACAACCTGACGGAGGACATGGCGGAGGTGAAAAAGAAGGTGCGCTCCATCCGGCGCACACTTCAGAGGGCAAATCTTTAGTTCTTTTGCCCTCCTGAACTTTTACCCCTCCCCTCTCCCCTCTTTCCTCTTTTCATACTGTTAGTTGGGTTTGGGGGGTTAGTTATAGGATAAGTATAGGTATTTAGCTTAGTTAGTGTTAGGTAAGAGGGTGGGGGGTCCTTATACTTTCTATCTAATATTTTTGTGTGGGTGGGTGGGTGGGGGGCAATGTTGGGATTCCTGTTTAATAAATAAAAATAAAAAATAAAAAAAAATTATAAAAAAATAAAATAAAAATAAAAATATATGTTTGTTTAGGATAGTATAGTATGTGTGTAGGTTAGTAAGTGTTGTCCTGCATGTGTCTTGTCTCTTAATGGTGGGTGGGGGGTTGATGTTTAGATCGTTTCGTTACATGTGTAGAGTAAGTTTAGCTTAGGTTAGTTAGGGACAGTTGTGGGTTAGTAGTAGTCAGGTTAGATTAGTGTAGGTTTACCTTTCCCTTAGTTGCCTCTTTTATTACTACTTTTAAATAAAAAATTTGTTAACCCTTTACCTGATGCGTTAGGTGCTACCTTTTCATGGCCTTGACATCAGTGTAGCAGCAATGTTAAGTATGACATTTGTGTTCCATGCTCCCTATCCCCAGGCTTATGAGGTTTAACATGCCAGCTACCCGTGTGCTAACTTGGTAAGTATCCACCATGTTGGAGAGCCACCATTGGTAGTGTGCATTGATCATCAAGGTTTGGGGTTGGTATGTATCCTACTTCACAAAGAGTGCTTCCAGACTTGTTATTGTAGGTAAATAGATAGGTCGGACAGCATTGTGAAGTTCAGGGAGAGCTTTATAGATGATGATTTGTTCACACTCTTGTCTTGTTGCTATCATTGCTGACCTACATCATGGGTGTACTGATTCAGCATGACTTTCCTTCATGGAAGTATACGCCGTAAGGGTGATTGATGCAGTGTAATTTGTTTATCATTCCTTTCATTCTACAGCATAAATTCAAATTTTAGTATTGCATGGTGCCTACATTTCTCAGCCACCATTAGTTGTGTAGAATAGCTATAGATGGTGCATCATTCTGTCCAACACAGCATGATTGTGTGTGCTTAGTCCCTTCATCAGTTATTTTCCTCAGTATAGTAAAGCTATGATGCAATCCTGGCCACTGCACAGATGATTCAGTATACATGTAATCAGGACAGTAGTATAGAGAATCGACATGGTTTCCACACAGCCACTTTGGAGTTATCTACTGCACAGTTGAATTTTGAAATGACACAGACACAATAGGTGTGCAAGTGATATTTATTTATAAGTGGTGTTGTGCAAAATGTCCATTCACCATGTTTGCTGACTCCTTTCTGGTGCATTATTACATGGTGATCCTACAGAAGGGGTGTGGATGATGCTCCTGACATGCTGGGGTGATGTCACAGACAGTGCAGAGGAACATGAAATGCCAAATGGTAGGAGAGAAACATTCACTGGCAAGGTGGACAAGTCATACAGTGGATTGCCGAACAGTCATTGAGGTTAGTTGTAGTGAGACTGGCATGTGTCAAAACGTAGGACCTTGGTCAGAGTAGGGCATGGTGCAGGGACTAGGGCTTCCGGGTACTCTTGCGTGTGAATGTTATCTGTTCCATGTCTTCTTCTTCTGATGTGTGTGTTGCCTGGTGTGTCCTTGTTGTTGTTGGTTGTGAAGGGGCAACACACACCTCAGTGTTAGAAGACATGGAGGCAGACATCCCGGGGGCTGATCCCTGTTGAGTAAGGAAGGGCAGTACTGCAGCAAGGAGGGCCTGCTGGTTTTTCAGAATGGCAGCCACATCCCGATGGTAGGCAGCCAGGTCGGCCCTGAGGGGTTCTATGTTGCATTCGTGCACACGTTGAGTGGCTTGCAGTTTGAGTTGTTGTGTCAACTGGATGACAGCTGTGCCAATTTCCTTCAGTGTTTTTGAAATGTCCTCCAAGAGAAAATTTCTGGCTTGCATTGCAGCTGCCTGATCAGCAGTTGACAACATGCACGAACGCACCCCCTCAAGGCTGGCTGCCATATTTTGCATCCCCACCCGCACCTCCTTGGCCAGCTCCCGCTGGACCCCAACAACAGTTCTTTCGAAGCTGGTGCCAGTGTCGTCAGAGTCCTCAGCTGTGTTGGAGCTGGCAGGTCTTACAATTGGGGTGGCGGGTGGTTCTACTGTGGTGGCTGCTTGTTCTGTGCTCCTCCTTGTGACTGAAGGTGGGGTTTGGAGGCTTTCAAGGACCATGTCAATGGTCTCTTGTGGGAGGTTGATGGTGTCGTCATCCATGTCATCAGGGAACTCATGGACAGGCAGATCAGCAGGAGATCCGTGTTCCTCTGCAATGAAACAGGGTACAATTAGTGTGTCTGTGTTGTGACAATTTTGCAGTAAGATACAAGCCTTTGGATGCCTTAACATTGTACTCTGTGTTTGTCTAGGTATCTGCTGTCCGTCATAGGGCATTGTTGTAGGCCTATGGCCCACCTGTGTGTCACATGTTTGATATGGATCTTTCAGACATGTCTGCCAGGTCGCCTCTAGGTGTTGCTTTGTAATTATTCAGGAATAGGTGTTTTTTTCTCCAACTCCTCACTCGGTGTTTCACTATTGTTATGGAGGGACATTTTGTAGGGTGGGCTCTCATTATCCAACATGTGATTCTTGGCTTTCTAGGCAGCAGGATAGCTAATGGTGTGGGGGACTAAGTTTGACCCACTTGAAAATAACTCTGTCACCCAGATATTCAATTTAGCTAAGACTAACTAGCAGTGCCTCTGGTCTCCCACATCAAAGGAATGTTTAGACATCCGAGCGCATGACATCTTTGGAACTTCTCAGGGAAGTGGTGGTCATTCAGGTCCTACACATTTGTATCTTTTCCGGTAGGTTCCCATACACAAATGACATAGACAGTATTAGTTTGATATGAAGTTTCATTGTACAACTGACTTGTAGGAATTTAGGTGTGAGCCCCATTTACACAAACAATACACACTGTTAGAATTGAAATAGTCCGCAGGAGAGTAATACATTAGTACACAGCTTTCATGGTGCCTAACTGTTTCTACTCTCCCCCTGCATGTTCTATGTATAGCACAGCTTGTTAAGTTTGGAGGTTGCCTGTCAGAATCACAGGGGAGACATCATCCCTCATATCAGAGGAATGGGCTAGGATCTGGTTGTGCATCAGCAGCAAGGCAGGCAGCATCTAGTTGTTATTTTCTGTTTGGAAACTCCCCCATGCGTGTCTTGGGACAAGGGAGTGAATGTAAAAGACATATGTCATGGTGATGACAAAGTTTCCCTAAGCAGGAATGCCAAACCTTGACCCCTACCACATCTATCAGCAACGTACCAGACGGTATCCTTGACTGGGGCACAGAGTGAATATGTTCTGGCAAACTCCAGTGCAGAAGTAGGCAAAACAGTGTGATTTGACTAATTGACAACACCTTAGGACTGACTATTTGCTACATTAATTGATAGGAAGGGCAATGAGAATCATTTAGTGCAAATTGCTCTGAGGCACTTAGATGTGAGCAAATGAGTATAAGTACATTCAGGGTAAGATGCACAAAGGCCTCCAGCCTGAGGCTAATGCGCAAAGTATACGTTTCACTTGCCACACTACACTTTGACTGACTGTGGGTGTTGTGACTGCCCTGCCAGCACACTTGCCTCTCAGGCCCTGCCCCATACACTTTTTATTCACATTGCATGATCTGTACATGTAACGTGGCATTACCTATGCATGTCAATGTTAGGATGTGGTATGGATGTAAACATTCTTGATGTTTTGAGATGGTGTTGGGTGATGTGTTTTGAATTGGATTGGCCTGTTTATCGTATGAAGGTCCTATTTGTTTGTCCGACTTTGCAGTGTGTTTCAGTGACCAGTTGCCTGTGTCCCCTCCTCAATGTTGTTGTCTGAGCAGTATGACATTAGTGATGTAGCCTTGTTAGCCAGGCACGTGAGGGACCCTGACGTATGCAGCATGTGTGTATCGTTAGTGCTGTGTGGCTCCTATTGCTGTTTACTTAGGCTTATGTATGTGTCAGTTATGGACATTCGGCATTTGAGTGTACTGGTACCTTTGTCTTATTTCTAGGAGTAATTGCAGATGTCACCCTCACCCCCTAATTTAGGTATGTATGTTCCAGGGTGGGGTTTCTGCCATTTGGTACTATAGCTGCACAGAGATGAGAGGTGTTATTGTCAACTGTGTTTGCAGTTAAGTTACAGTTGTTGTATTTGCTACTGCATTACAGATAGGGACCTAGTTGATGGGGAATAGATTTTGCAATACAAGTGCCTGAATGTGGATTTGAGGTAGTGTCCTTCCCACCTGTCACTGCTTTCCCTTGGCTCGCTTGTTGTAATTACAGGATGTCCCCGTGGGACTGTTGTGGTTGCTGTATTTTGTCGTGCCCCAGCTTCGGTCAGTACTGGGCATGCCCCCCTGCCGTGCCCCTTTCCCCATGCCACTTCATATATGTGCTGACTTACATGCATTGTGTAGTAGGTATCCCCCCCCTGCTTACAGTCCCCATTATTGTATTATGATTCCCCATGCGACTTACCCTGCATGTGCGTAGTGTCGTGGTAGTCTGCGCTGTCCAGTCCTTGAATCCCTGTGACGATCTCCCCCGGGATGACGGCTGCGACCATCTCCTCCATGTGGTCCAGGGCCTCCTGTTGTGCTGGACTCCCCCCTCCAGTCTGCATTGCTGCCTTCCTGTTCCTGGCCATTTTCTCTTTGGTCCTACGTTTGCAGTCATGCCAGCGTTTCTTACACTCGGTGACTGTCCGGCGTTCTTCAGCCACACTGTTAATCTTGTCCACTATTTGTTTCCAGATGGCCTCTCTTCTACTGAGTGGCAATTTTGAGGAGATGAAAAGTTGGTGCTGGTGTTTCGTCACCTCTTTCACCAGGATTTCCTGCTCCTCTGCACTGAAGCAACACTTTCTTTTTTTTGTTTTAAATGTCCTGGGTCCTGTATGCTTCCTCCTGGCTGGTTCCTGGTCTGCTCTCATCCTCCTGGGGTCTGTTGGGGCATCTAGGATCCATTTTGGGTCTCCTCTCCTGAAAGGGCAGTTTTTGCGCAAAAATGTGACGCTATTGCGTGAAAATAAACGGCGTTTTCACGATTGCGCTGTCGTAAATCGACCCACAGTGATGTGCGTCGCATTTACGTTGGTTTACTTTACGACAGACGGACGCTGTGTGCGTCACGAAATAATGACTCCCACCTGTTGGTTGCGCCGCCGTACGTCAAAGTATAAATTTGACCCCCGCATGGCGCATCCAAATGGCGTTAGATGGCGCAAATTTTTTTGACGCAAAATTGCGTTAGCGCAATTTTGCGTCAAAAAGTATAAATATGCCCCTCAGATTCTTGTTGGTTCCAGGTTTTTAGGGTTGAGGTTGTGATTGATACTAGGGTTGAGATTCCTATTGGTTCCTGCTTTTTAGGGTTGGGGTTGTGATGGTTAGTAGGATCTAGATTCCTATTGAGTCCTGCTTTTTAGGGTTGGGGTTGTGATTGGTACTAGGGTTGAGATTCCTACTGGTTCCTGATTTTTAGTGTTGGAGATGTGATGGGTAGTAGGGTTGAGATTCCTATTGAGTCCTGCTTTTTAGGGTTGGGGTTGTGATTGGTACTAGGGTTGAGATTCCTACTGGTTCCTGATTTTTAGGGTTGGAGATGTGATGGGTAGATGGGTTGAGATTCCTACTGAGTCCTGCTTTTTATGGTTGGGGCTGTGATTGGTACTAGGGTTGAGATTCCTACTGGTTCCTGAATTTTAGGGTTGGGGTTGTGATTGGTACTAGGGTTGAGATTCCTGTTGTTTCCTAGTTTTTAGAGTTGGGGTTGTGATTGATTGGTATTGGGGTTGAGATTCCTATTGGTTTCTGTTTTTTAGGGTTGGGGTTGTGATTGGTACTAGGGTTGAGATTCCTAATGGTTCCTGATTTTTAGGGTTGGATATGTGATGGGTAGTAGGGTTGAGATTCCTATTGAGTCCTGTTTTTTAGGGTTGGGGTTGTGATTGGTACTAGGGTTGAGATTCCTACTGGTTCCTGATTTTTAGGGTTGGGGTTGTGATTGGTACTAGGGTTGAGATTCCTGTTGTTTCCTGGTTTTTAGGGTTGGGGTTGTGATTGATTGGTATTGGGGGTTGAGATTCCTATTGGTTCCTGGTGTTTAGGGTTGGGGTTGTGATTGATTGGTATTGGGGTTGAGATTCCTATTGGTTCCTGGTTTTTAGGGTTGGAGTTGTGATTGATTGGTACCAGGGTTCAGATTCCTATTGGTTCCTGGTTTTTAGGGTTGAGGTTGCGATTGATACCAGGATTGAGATTCCTATTGGCTCCTGCTTTTTAGGTTTGGGGTTGTGATGGGTAGTATGGTCTAGATTCCTATTGAGTCCTGCTTTTTAGGGTTGGGGTTGTGATTGGTACTAGGGTTGAGATTTCTACTGGTTCCTGATTTTTAGGGTTGGGGTTGTGATGGGTAGTAGGGTTGAGATTCCTATTGAGTCCTTCTTTTTAGGGTTGGGGCTGTGATTGGTACTAGGGTTGAGATTCCTACTGGTTCCTGATTTTTAGAGTTGGGGTTGTGATTGGTACTAGGGTTGAGATTCCTGTTCTTTCCTGGTTTTTAGAGTTGGGGTTGTGATTGATTGGTATTGGGGTTGAGATTCCTATTGGTTCCCTTTTTTTTAGGGTGGGCTTGTGATTGATTGGTATTGGGGTTGAGATTCCTATTGGTTCCTGGTTTTTAGGGTTAGAGTTGTGATTGATACTACGGTTGAGATTCCTATTGGCTCCTGCTTTTTAGGGTTGGGGTTGTGATGGCTAGAAGGGTCTAGATTCCTATTGAGTCCTGATTTTTAGGGTTGGGGTTGTGATTGGTACTAGGGTTGAGATTCCTACTGGTTCCTGAATTTTAGGGTTGGAGTTGTGATGGGTAGTAGGGTTGAGATTCCTATTGAGTCCTGCTTTTTAGGGTTGGGGTTGTGATTGGTACTAGGGTTGAGATTCCTACTGGTTCCTGATTTTTAGGGTTGGGGTTGTGATTGTTACTAGGGTTGAGATTCCTGTTGTTTCCTGGTTTTTAGGGTTGGGGTTGTGATTGATTGGTATTGGGATTGAGATTCCTATTGGTTCCTGGTTTTTAGGGTTGGGGTTGTGATTGATTGGTATTGGGGTTGAGATTCCTATTGGTTCCTGGTTTTTAGGGTTGGAGTTGTGATTGATTGGTACCAGGGTTCAGATTCCTATTGGTTCCTGGTTTTTAGGTTCGAGGTTGTGATTGATACCAGGGTTGAGATTCCTATTGGCTCCTGCTTTTTAGGGTTGGGGTTGTGATGGGTAGTATGGTCTAGATTCCTATTGAGTCCTGCTTTCTAGGGTTGGGGTTGTGATTGGTACTAGGGTGAGATTCCTACTGGTTCCTGATTTTTAGGGTTGGGGTTGTGATTGGTACTAGGGTCGAGATTCCTATTGGTTCCTGGATTTTAGGGTTGGAGTTGTGATTGATTGGTACTAGGGTTGAGATTCCTATTTGTTCCTGGTTTTTAGGGTTGGGGTTGTGATTGGTAGTAGCGTTGAGATTCTTATTGGTTCCTGCCTTTTAGGGTTGGGGTTGTGATTGGTAGTAGGGTTGAGATACCTATTGGTTCCTGGTTTTTAGGGTTGGAGTTGTGATTGATTGGTACCAGGGTTCAGATTCCTATTGGTTCCTGGTTTTTAGGGTTGATGTTGTGATTGATACCAGGGTTGAGATTCCTATTGGCTCCTGCTTTTTAGGGTTGGGGTTGTGATGGGTAGTAGTGTCTAGATTCCTATTGAGTCCTGCTTTTTAGGGTTGGGGTTGTGATTGGTACTAGGGTTGAGATTCCTACTGGTTCCTGATTTTTAGGGTTGGGGTTGTGATGGGTAGTAGGGTTGAGATTCCTACTGAGTCCTGCTTTTTATTGTTGGGGCTGTGATTGGTACTAGGGTTGAGATTCCTACTGGTTCCTGATTTTTAGGGATGGGGTTGTGATTGGTACTAGGGTTGAGATTCCTGTTGTTTCCTGGTTTTTAGAGTTGGGGTTGTGATTGATTGGTATTGGGGTTGAGATTCCTATTGGTTTCTGTTTTTTAGGGTTGGGGTTGTGATTGATTGGTATTGGGGTTGAGATTCCTATTGGTTTCTGTTTTTTAGGGTTGGGGTTGTGATTGATTGGTTCTAAGATTGAGATTCTTGTTGGTTCCAGGTTTTTAGGGTTGAGGTTGTGATTGATACTAGGGTTGAGATTCCTATTGGTTCCTGCTTTTTAGGGTTGGGGTTGTGATGGTTAGTAGGATCTAGATTCCTATTGAGTCCTGCTTTTTAGGGTTGGGTTGTGATTGGTACTAAGGTTGAGATTCCTACTGGTTCCTGATTTTTAGGGTTGGGGTTGTGATTGGTACTAGGGTTGAGATTCCTGTTGTTTCCTGGTTTTTAGAGTTCGGGTTGTGATTGATTGGTATTGGGGTTGAGATTCCTATTGGTTCTTTTTTTTTTAGGGTTGGGCTTGTGATTGATTGGTACTAAGATATAGATTCTTGTTGATTCCAGGTTTTTAGGGTTGGGGTTGTGATTGATTGGTACTAAGATTGAGATTCTTGTTGTTTCCAGGTTTTTAGGGTTGAGGTTGTGATTGATACTAGGGTTGAGATTCCTATTGGTTCCTGCTTTTTAGGGTTGGGGTTGTGATGGTTAGTAGGATCTAGATTCCTATTGAGTCCTGCTTTTTAGGGTTGGGGTTGTGATTGGTACTAGGGTTGAGATTCCTACTGGTTCCTGATTTTTAGAGTTGGAGATGTGATGGGTAGTAGGGTTGAGATTCCTATTGAGTCCTGGTTTTTAGGGTTGGGGTTGTGATTGGTACTAGGGTTGAGATTCCTACTGGTTCCTGAGTTTTAGGGTTGTGATGGGTAGTAGGGTTGATATTCCTACTGGGTCCTGCTTTTTAGGGTTGGGGCTGTGATTGGTACTAGGGTTGAGATTCCTACTTGTTCCTGAATTTTAAGGTTGGGGTTGTGATTGGTACTAGGGTTGAGATTCCTGTTGTTTCCTAGTTTTTAGAATTGGGGTTGTGATTGATTGGTATTGGGGTTGAGATTCCTATTGGTTTCTGTTTTTTAGGGTTGGGGTTGTGATTGATTGGTACTAAGATTGAGATTTTTGTTGGTTCCAGGTTTTTAGGGTTGACGTTGTGATTGATACTAGGGTTGAGATTCCTACTGGTTCCTGATTTTTAGGGTTATAGATGTGATGGGTAGATGGGTTGAGATTCCTATTGAGTCCTGCTTTTTAGGGTTGGGGTTGTGATTGGTACTAGGGTTGAGATTCCTACTGGTTCCTGATTTTTAGGGTTGGGGTTGTGATTGGTACTAGGGTTGAGATTTCTGTTGTTTCCTGGTTTTTAGGGTTGGGGTTGTGATTGATTGGTATTGGGGTTGAGATTCCTATTGGTTCCTGGTTTTTAGGGTTGGGGTTGTGATTGCTTGGTATTGGGGTTGATATTCCTATTGGTTCCTGGTTTTTAGGGTTGGAGTTGTGATTGATTGGTACCAGGGTTCAGATTCCTATTGATTCCTGGTTTTTAGGGTTGAGATTGTGATTGATACCAGGGTTGAGATTCCTATTGGCGTCTGCTTTTTAGTATTGGGGTTGTGATGGGTACTAGGTTTGAGATTCCTACTGGTTCCTGATTTTTAGGGTTATAGATGTGATGGGTAGATGGGTTGAGATTCCTATTGAGTCCTGCTTTTTAGGGTTGGGGTTGTGATTGGTACTAGGGTTGAGATTCCTACTGGTTCCTGATTTTTAGGGTTGGGGTTGTGATTGGTACTAGGGTTGAGATTCCTGTTGTTTCCTGGTTTTTAGGGTTGGGGTTGTGATTGATTGGTATTGGGGTTGAGATTCCTATTGGTTCCTGGTTTTTAGGGTTGGGGTTGTGATTGATTGGTATTGGGGTTGATATTCCTATTGGTTCCTGGTTTTAAGGGTTGGAGTTGTGATTGATTGGTACCAGGGTTCAGATTCCTATTGATTCCTGGTTTTTAGGGTTGAGGTTGAGATTGATACCAGGGTTGAGATTCCTATTGGCGTCTGCTTTTTAGGGTTGGGGTTGTGATGGGTAGTATGGTCTAGATTCCTCTTGAGTCCTGCTTTCTAGGGTTGGGGTTGTGATTGGTACTAGGGTTGAGATTCCTACTGGTTCCTGATTTTTAGGGTTGGGGTTGTGATTGGTACTAGGGTCGAGATTCCTATTGGTTCCTGGATTTTAGGGTTGGGGTTGTGATTGATTGGTACTAGGGTTGAGATTCCTATTTGTTCCTGGTTTTTAGGGTTGGGGTTGTGATTGGTAGTAGGGTTGAGATTCCTATTGGTTCCTGCCTTTTAGGGTTGGGGTTGTGATTGGTACTAGGGTTGAGATTCCTCCTGGTTCCTGATTTTTAGGGTTGGAGATGTGATGGGTAGTAGGGTTGAGATTCCTATTGAGTCCTGCTTTTTAGGGTTGGGGTTGTGATTGGTACTAGGGTTGAGATTCCTACTGGTGCCTGTTTTTTAGGGTTGTGATGGGTAGTTGGGTTGATATTCCTACTGAGTCCTGCTTTTTAGGGTTGGGGCTGTGATTGGTACTAGGGTTGAGATTCCTACTGGTTCCTGATTTTTAGGGTTGGAGTTGTGATTGGTACTAGGGTTGAGATTCCTGTTGTTTCCTAGTTTTTAGAATTGGGGTTGTGATTGATTGGTATTGGGGATGAGATTCCTATTGGTTTCTGTTTTTTAGGGTTGGGGTTGTGATTGATTGGTACTAAGATTGAGATTCTTGTTGGTTCCAGGTTTTTAGGGTTGACGTTGTGATTGATACTAGGGTTGAGATTCCTATTGGTTCCTGCTTTTTAGGGTTGGGGTTGTGATGGGTAGTAGGGTCAAGATTCCTATTGAGTCCTGCTTTTTAGGGTTGGGGTTGTGATTGGTACTAGGTTTGAGATTCCTACTGGTTCCTGATTTTTAGGGTTGGAGATGTGATGGGTAGATGGGTTGAGATTCCTATTTAGTCCTGTTTTTTAGGGTTGGGGTTGTGATTGGTACTAGGGTTGAGATTCCTACTGGTTCCTGATTTTTAGGGTTGGATATGTGATGGGTAGATGGGTTGAGATTCCTATTGAGTCCTGCTTTTTAGGGTTGGGGTTGTGATTGGTACTAGGGTGAGATTCCTACTGGTTCCTGATTTTTAGGGTTGGGGTTGTGATTGGTACTAGGGTTGAGATTCCTCTTGTTTCCTGGTTTTTAGGGTTGGGGTTGTGATTGATTGGTATTGGGGTTGAGATTCCTATTGGTTCCTGGTTTTTAGGGTTGGGGTTGTGATTGATTGGTATTGGGGTTGAGATTCCTATTGGTTCCTGGTTTTTAGGGTTGGAGTTGTGATTGATTGGTACTAGGGTTCAGATTCCTATTGGTTCCTGGTTTTTAGGGTTGACGTTGTGATTGATACTAGGGTTGAGATTCCTATTGGTTCCTGCTTTTTAGGGTTGGGGTTGTGATGGGTAGTAGTGTCAAGATTCCTCTTGAGTCCTGCTTTCTAGGGTTGGGGTTGTGATTGGTACTAGGGTTGAGATTCCTACTGGTTCCTGATTTTTAGGGTTGGGGTTGTGATTGGTACTAGGGTCCAGATTCCTATTGGTTCCTGGATTTTAGGGTTGGGGTTGTGATTGATTGGTACTAGGGTTGAGATTCCTATTTGTTCCTGCCTTTTAGGGTTGGGGTTGTGATGGGTAGTAGGGTTGAGATTCCTATTGGTTCCTGGTTTTTAGGGTTGGAGTTGTGATTGATTGGTACCAGGGTTCAGATTCCTATTGGTTCCTGGTTTTTAGGGTTGAGGTTGTGATGGGTAGTAGGGTTGATATTCCTACTGAGTCTTGCTTTTTAGGGTTGGGGCTGTGATTGGTACTAGGGTTGAGATTCCCACTGGTTACTGATATTTAGGGTTGGGGTTGTGATTGGTACTAGGGTTGAGATTCCTGTTGTTTCCTGGTTTTTAGAGTTGGGGTTGTGATTGATTGGTATTGGGGTTGAGATTCCTATTGGTTTCTGTTTTTTAGGGTTGGGGTTGTGATTGATTGGTACTAAGATTCAGATTCTTGTTGGTTCCAGGTTTTTAGGGTTGAGGTTGTGATTGATACTAGGGTTGAGATTCCTATTGGTTCCTGCTTTTTAGGGTTGGGGTTGTGATGCTTAGTAGGATCTAGATTCCTATTGAGTCCTGCTTTTTAGGGTTGAGGTTGTGATTGGTACTAGGGTTGAGATTCCTACTGGTTCCTGATTTTTAGGGTTGGAGATGTGATGGGTAGTAGGGTTGAGATTCCTATTGAGTCCTGCTTTTTAGGGTTGGGGTTGTGATTGGTACTAGGGTTGAGATTCCTACTGGTTCCTGAGTTTTAGGGTTGGGGTTGTGATGGGTAGTAGGGTTGAGATTCCTACTGAGTCCTGCTTTTTATGGTTGGGGCTGTGATTGGTACTAGGGTTGAGATTCCTACTGGTTCCTGAATTTTAGGGTTGGGGTTGTGATTGGTACTAGGGTTGAGATTCCTGTTGTTTCCTAGTTTTTACAGTTGGGGTTGTGATTGATTGGTATTGGGGTTGAGATTCCTATTGGTTTCCGTTTTTTAGGGTTGGAGTTGTGATTGGTACTAGGGTTGAGATTCCTAATGGTTCCTGATTTTTAGGGTTGGAGATGTGATGGAGAGTAGGGTTGAGATTCCTATTGAGTCCCGTTTTTTAGGGTTGGGGTTGTGATTGGTACTAGGGTTGAGATTCCTACTGGTTCCTGATTTTTAGGGTTGGGGTTGTGATTGGTGCTAGGGTTGAGATTCCTGTTGTTTCCTGGTTTTTAGGGTTGGGGTTGTGATTGATTGGTATTGGGGGTTGAGATTCCTATTGGTTCCTGGTTTTTAGGGTTGGGGTTGTGATTGATTGGTATTGGGGTTGAGATTCCTATTGGTTCCTGGTTTTTAGGGTTGGAGATGTGATTAATTGGTACCAGATTTCAGATTCCTATTGTTTCTTGGTTTTTAGGGTTGAGGTTGCGATTGATACCAGGGTTGAGATTCCTATTGGTTCCTGCTTTTTAGGGTTGGGGTTGTGATTGGTACTAGGGTTGAGATTTCTACTGGTTCCGGATTTTTAGGGTTGGGGTTGTGATGGGTAGTAGGGTTGAGATTCCTATTGAGTCCTGCTTTTTAGGGTTGGGGCTGTGATTGGTACTAGGGTTGAGATTCCTACTGGTTCCTGATTTTTAGGGTTGGGGTTGTGATTGGTACTAGGGTTGAGATTCCTATTGTTTCCTGGTTTTTAGAGTTGGGGTTGTGATTGATTGGTATTGGGGTTGAGATTCCTATTGGTTCCTTTTTTTTTAGGGTTGGGCTTGTGATTGATTAGTACTAAGATTCAGATTCTTGTTGATTCCAGGTTTTTAGGGTTGGGGTTGTGATTGATTGGTACTAAGATTGAGATTCTTGTTGGTTCCAGGTTTTTAGGGTTGAGGTTGTGATTGATACTATGGTTGAGATTCCTATTGGTTCCTGCTTTTTAGGGTTGGGGTTGTGATGGTTAGTAGGATCTAGATTCCTATTGAGTCCTGCTTTTTAGGGTTGGGGTTGTGATTGGTACTAGGGTTGAGATTACTACTGGTTCCTGATTTTTAGGGTTGGAGATGTGATGGGTAGTAGGGTTGAGATTCCTATTGAGTCCTGCTTTTTAGGGTTGGGGTTGTGATTGGTACTAGGGTTGAGATTCCTACTGGTTCCTGAGTTTTAGGGTTGTGATGGGTAGTAGGGTTGAGATTCCTACTGGGTCCTGCTTTTTAGGGTTGGGGCTGTGATTGGTACTAGGGTTGAGATTCCTACTTGTTCCTGAATTTTAAGGTTGGGGTTGTGATTGGTACTAGGGTTGAGATTCCTGTTGTTTCCTAGTTTTTAGAATTGGGGTTGTGATTGATTGGTATTGGGGTTGAGATTCCTATTGGTTTCTGTTTTTTAGGGTTGGGGTTGTGATTGATTGGTACTAAGATTGAGATTCTTGTTGGTTCCAGGTTTTTAGGGTTGACGTTGTGATTGATACTAGGGTTGAGATTCCTATTGGTTCCTGCTTTTTAGGGTTGGGGTTGTGATGGGTAGTAGTGTCAAGATTCCTATTGAGTCCTGCTTTTTAGGGTTGGGGTTGTGATTGGTACTAGGTTTGAGATTCCTACTGGTTCCTGATTTTTAGGGTTGGAGATGTGATGGGTAGATGGGTTGAGATTCCTATTTAGTCCTGTTTTTCAGGGTTGGGGTTGTGATTGGTACTAGGGTTGAGATTTCTACTGGTTCCTGATTTTTAGGGTTGGATATGTGATGGGTAGATGGGTTGAGATTGCTATTGAGTCCTGCTTTTTAGGGTTGGGGTTGTGATTGGTACTAGGGTTGAGATTCCTACTGGTTCCTGATTTTTAGGGTTGGGGTTGTGATTGGTACTAGGGTTGAGATTCCTGTTGTTTCCTGGTTTTTAGGGTTGGGGTTGTGATTGATTGGTATTGGGGTTGAGATTCCTATTGGTTCCTGGTTTTTAGGGTTGGAGTTGTGATTGATTGGTACCAGGGTTCAGATTCCTATTGGTTCCTGGTTTTTAGGGTTGAGGTTGTGATTTATACCAGGGATGAGATTCCTATTGGCGTCTGCTTTTTAGGGTTGGGGTTGTGATGGGTAGTATGGTCTAGATTCCTCTTGAGTCCTGCTTTCTAGGGTTGGGGTTGTGATTGGTACTAGGGTTGAGATTCCTACTGGTTCCTGATTTTTAGGGTTGGGGTTGTGATTGGTACTAGGGTCCAGATTCCTATTGGTTCCTGGATTTTAGGGTTGGGGTTGTGATTGATTGGTACTAGAGTTGAGATTCCTATTTGTTCCTGCCTTTTAGGGTTGGGGTTGTGATTGGTAGTAGGGTTGAGATTCCTATTGGTTCCTGGTTTTTAGGGTTGGAGATGTGATTGATTGGTAACAGGGTTCAGATTCCTATTGGTTCCTGGTTTTTAGGGTTGAGGTTGTGATGGGTAGTAGGGTTGATATTCCTAATGAGTCTTGCTTTTTAGGGTTGGGGCTGTGATTGGTACTAGGGTTGAGATTCCCACTGGTTCCTGATTTTTAGGATTGGGGTTGTGATTGGTACTAGGGTTGAGATTCCTGTTGTTTCCTGGTTTTTAGAGTTGGGGTTGTGATTGATTGGTATTGGGGTTGAGATTCCTATTGGTTTCTGTTTTTTAGGTTTGGGGTTGTGATTGATTGGTACTAAGATTCAGATTCTTGTTGGTTCCAGGTTTTTAGGGTTGAGGTTGTGATTGATACTAGGGTTGAGATTCCTATTGGTTCCTGCTTTTTAGGGTTGGGGTTGTGATGGTTAGTAGGATCTAGATTCCTATTGAGTCCTGCTTTTTCGGGTTGGGGTTGTGATTGGTACTAGGGTTGAGATTCCTACTGGTTCCTGATTTTTAGCGTTGGAGATGTGATGGGTAGTAGGGTTGAGATTCCTATTTAGTCCTGCTTTTTAGG
Source organism: Pleurodeles waltl (assembly GCF_031143425.1). Classification (NCBI taxonomy): domain Eukaryota; kingdom Metazoa; phylum Chordata; class Amphibia; order Caudata; family Salamandridae; genus Pleurodeles; species Pleurodeles waltl. The sequence goes on from NC_090439.1 coordinate 1,137,381,466, forward strand.
GTTGGGGTTGTGATTGGTACTAGGGTTGAGATTCCTACTGGTTCCTGAGTTTTAGGGTTGGGGTTGTGATGGGTAGTAGGGTTGAGATTCCTACTGAGTCCTGGTTTTTACGGTTGGGGCTGTGATTGTTACTAGGGTTGAGATTCCTACTGGTTCCTGAATTTTAGGGTTGGGGTTGTGATTGGTACTAGGGTTGAGATTCCTGTTGTTTCCTAGTTTTTACAGTTGGGGTTGTGATTGATTGGTATTGGGGTTGAGATTCCTATTGGTTTCTGTTTTTTAGGGTTGGGGTTGTGATTGGTACTAGGGTTGAGATTCCTAATGGTTCCTGATTTTTAGGGTTGGAGATGTGATGGAGAGTAGGGTTGAGATTCCTATTGAGTCCCGTTTTTTAGGGTTGGGGTTGTGATTGGTACTAGGGTTGAGATTCCTACTGGTTCCTGATTTTTAGGGTTGGGGTTGTGATTGGTACTAGGGTTGAGATTCCTGTTGTTTCCTGGTTTTTAGGGTTGGGGTTGTGATTGATTGGTATTGGGGGTTGAGATTCCTATTGGTTCCTGGTTTTTAGGGTTGGGGTTGTGATTGATTGGTATTGGGGTTGAGATTCCTATTGGTTCCTGGTTTTTAGGGTTGGAGTTGTGATTGATTGGTACCAGAGTTCAGATTCCTATTGGTTCTTGGTTTTTAGGGTTGAGGTTGCGATTGATACCAGGGTTGAGATTCCTATTAGTTCCTGCTTTTTAGGGTTGTGATTGGTACTAGGGTTGAGATTTCTACTGGTTCCTGATTTTTAGGGTTGGGGTTGTGATGGGTAGTAGGGTTGAGATTCCTATTGAGTCCTGCTTTTTAGGGTTGGGGCTGTGATTGGTACTAAGGTTGAGATTCTGACTGGTTGATGATTTTTAGGGTTGGGGTTGTGATTGGTACTAGGGTTGAGATTCCTTTTGTTTCCTAGTTTTTAGAATTGGGGTTGTGATTGATTGGTATTGGGGTTGAGATTCCTATTGGTTTCTGTTTTTTAGGGTTGGGGTTGTGATTGATTGGTACTAAGATTGAGATTCTTGTTGGTTCCAGGTTTTTAGGGTTGATGTTGTGATTGATACTAGGGTTGAGATTCCTATTGGTTCCTGCTTTTTAGGGTTGGGGTTGTGATGGGTAGTAGGGTGTAGATTCCTATTGAGTCCTGCTTTTTAGGGTTGGGGTTGTGATTGGTACTAGGGTTGAGATTCCTACTGGTTCCTGATTTTTAGGGTTGGAGATGTGATGGGTAGTAGGGTTGAGATTCCTATTGAGTCCTGCTTTTTAGGGTTGGGGTTGTGATTGGTACTAGGGTTGAGATTCCTGTTGTTTCCTAGTTTTTAGAGTTGGGGTTGTGATTGATTGGTATTGGGGTTGAGATTCCTATTGGTTTCTGTTTTTTAGGGTTGGGGTTGTGATTGGTACTAGGGTTGAGATTCCTAATGGTTCCTGATTTTTAGGGTTGGAGATGTGATGGGTAGTAGGGTTGAGATTCCTATTGAGTCCTGTTTTTTAGGGTTGGGGTTGTGAATGGTACTAGGGTTGAGATTCCTACTGGTTCCTGATTTTTAGGGTTGGGGTTGTGATTGGTACTAGGGTTGAGATTCCTGTTGTTTCCTGGTTTTTAGAGTTGGGGTTGTGATTGATTGGTATTGGGGGTTGAGATTCCTATTGGTTCCTGGTTTTTAGGGTTGGGGTTGTGATTGATTGGTATTGGGGTTGAGATTCCTATTGGTTCCTGGTTTTTAGGGTTGGAGTTGTGACTGATTGGTACCAGGGTTCAGATTCCTATTGGTTCCTGGTTTTTAGGGTTGAGGTTGCGATTGATACGAGGGTTGAGATTCCTATTGGCTCCTGCTTTTTAGGGTTGGGGTTGTGATGGGTAGTATGGTCTAGATTCCTATTGAGTCCTGCTTTTTAGGGTTGGGGTTGTGATTGGTACTAGGGTTGAGATTTCTACTGGTTCCTGATTTTTAGGGTTGGGGTTGTGATGGGTAGTAGGGTTGAGATTCCTATTGAGTCCTGCTTTTTAGGGTTGGGCTGTGATTGGTACTAGGGTTGAGATTCCTACTGGTTCCTGATTTTTAGGGTTGGGGTTGTGATTGGTACTAGGGTTGAGATTCCTGTTGTTTCCTGGTTTTTAGAGTTGGGGTTGTGATTGATTGGTATTGGGGTTGAGATTCCTATTGGTTCCTTTTTTTTTTAGGGTTGGGCTTGTGATTGATTTGTATTGGGGTTGAGATTCCTATTGGTTCCTGGTTTTTAGGGTTAGAGTTGTGATTCATACTACGGTTGAGATTCCTATTGGCTCCTGCTTTTTAGGGTGGGGGTTGTGATGGCTAGTAGGGTCTAGATTCCTATTGAGTCCTGATTTTTAGGGTTGGGGTTGTGATTGGTACTAGGGTTGAGATTTCTACTGGTTCCTGAATTTTAGGGTTGGAGTTGTGATGGTAGTAGGGTTGAGATTCCTATTGAGTCCTGCTTTTTAGGATTGGGGTTGTGATTGGTACTAGGGTTGAGTTCCTACTGGTTCCTGATTTTTAGGGTTGGGGTTGTGATTGGTACTAGGGTTGAGATTCCTGTTGTTTCCTGGTTTTTAGGGTTGGGGGTGGGATTGATTGGTATTGGGGTTGAGATTCCTATTGGTTCCTGGTTTTTAGGGTTGGCATTGTGATTGATTGGTATTGGGGTTGAGATTCCTATTGGTTCCTGGTTTTTAGGGTTGGAGTTGTGATTGATTGGTACCAGGGTTCAGATTCCTATTGGTTCCTGGTTTTTAGGGTTGAGGTTGTGATTGATACCAGGGTTGAGATTCCTATTGGCTCCTGCTTTTTAGGGTTGGGGTTGTGATGGGTAGTATGGTCTAGATTCCTATTGAGTCCTTCTTTCTAGGGTTGGGATTGTGATTGGTACTAGGGTTGAGATTCCTACTGGTTCCTGATTTTTAGCGTTGGGGTTGTGATTGGTACTAGGGTCGAGATTCCTATTGGTTCCTGGATTTTAGGGTTGGAGTTGTGATTGATTGGTACTAGGGTTGAGATTCCTATTTGTTCCTGGTTTTTAGGGTTGGGGTTGTGATTGGTAGTAGGGTTGAGATTCCTATTGGTTCCTGCCTTTTAGGGTTGGGGTTGTGATTGGTAGTAGGGTCTAGATTCCTATTGAGTCCTGCTTTTTAGGGTTGGGGTTGTGATTGGTACTAGGGTTGAGAGTCCTACTGGTTCCTGATTTTTAGGGTTGGGGTTGTGATGGGTAGTAGGGTTGAGATTCCTACTGAGTCCTGCTTTTTAGGGTTGGGGCTGTGATTGGTACTAGGGTTGAGATTCCTACTGGTTCCTGATTTTTAGGGTTGGGGTTGTGATTGGTACTAGGGTTGAGATTCCTGTTGTTTCCTGGTTTTTAGAGTTGGGGTTGTGATTGATTGGTATTGGGGTTGAGATTCCTATTGGTTTCTGTTTTTTAGGGTTGGGGTTGTGATGGATTGGTTGTAAGATTGAGATTCTTGTTGGTTCGAGGTTTTTAGGGTTGAGGTTGTGATTGATACTAGGGTTGAGATTCCTATTGGTTCCTGCTTTTTTGGGTTGGGGTTGTGATGGTTAGTAGGATCTAGATTCCTATTTAGTCCTGCTTTTTAGGGTTGGGGTTGTGATTGGTACTAGGGTTGAGATTCCTACTGGTTCCTGATTTTTAGGGTTGGGGTTGTGATTGATTGGTACTAAGATTTAGATTCTTGTTGATTCCAGGTTTTTAGGGTTGGGGTTGTGATTGATTGGTACTAAGATTGAGATTCTTGTTGGTTCCAGGTTTTTAGGGTTGAGGTTGTGATTGATACTAGGGTTGAGATTCCTATTGGTTCCTGCTTTTTAGGGTTGGGGTTGTGTAGGTTAGTAGGATCTAGATTTCTATTGAGTCCTGCTTTTTAGGGTTGGGGTTGTGATTGGTACTAGAGTTGAGATTCCTACTGGTTCCTGATTTTTAGGGTTGGAGATGTGATGGGTAGTAGGGTTGAGATTCCTATTGAGTCCTGCTTTTTAGGGTTGGGGTTGTGATTGGTACTAGGGTTGAGATTCCTACTGGTTCCTGATTTTTAGGGTTGGAGATGTGATGGGTAGATGGGTTGAGATTCCTATTGAGTCCTGTTTTTTAGGGTTGGGGTTGTGATTGGTACTAGGGTTGAGATTCCTACTGCTTCCTGATTTTTAGGGTTTGAGATGTGATGGGTAGATGGGTTGAGATTCCTATTGAGTCCTGCTTTTTAGGGTTGGGGTTGTGATTGGTACTAGGGTTGAGATTCCTACTGGTTCCTGGTTTTTAGGGTTGGGGTTGTGATTGATTGGTATTGGGGTTGAGATTCCTATTGGTTCCTGGTTTTTAGGGTTGGGGTTGTGATTGATTGGTATTGGGGTTGAGATTCCTATTGGTTCCTGGTTTTTAGGGTTGGAGTTGTGATTGATTGGTACCAGGGTTCAGATTCCAATGGGTTCCTGGTTTTTTGGGTTGAGGTTGTGATTGATACCAGGGTTGAGATTCCTATTGGCGTCTGCTTTTTAGGGTTGGGGTTGTGATGGGTAGTATGGTCTAGATTCCTCTTGAGTCCTGCTTTCTAGGGTTGGGGTTGTGATTGGTACTAGGGTTGAGATTCCTACTGGTTCCTGATTTTTAGGGTTGGGGTTGTGATTGGTACTAGGGTCGATATTCCTATTGGTTCCTGGATTTTAGGGTTGGGGTTGTGATTGATTGGTACTAGGGTTGAGATTCCTATTTGTTCCTGGTTTTTAGGGTTGGGGTTGTGATTGGCAGTAGGGTTGAGATTCCTATTGGTTCCTGCCTTTTAGGGTTGGGGTTGTGATTGGTAGTAGGTTTGAGATTCCTATTGGTTCCTGGTTTTTAGGGTTGGAGTTGTGATTGATTGGTACCAGGGTTCAGATTCCTATTGGTTCCTGTTTTTTAGGGTTGAGGTTGTGATTGATTCTAGGGTTGAGATTCCTATTGGTTCCTGCTTTTTAGGGTTGGGGTTGTGATGGTTAGTAGGATATAGATTCCAATTGAGTCCTGCTTTTTAGGGTTGGGGTTGTGATTGGTACTAGGGTTGAGATTCCTACTGGTTCCTGATTTTTAGGGTTGTGATGGGTAGTAGGGTTGAGATTCCTATTGAGTCCTGCTTTTTAGGGTTGGGGTTGTGATTGGTACTAGGGTTGAGATTCCTACTGGTTCCTGAGTTTTAGGGTTGTGATGGGTAGTAGGGTTGAGATTCCTATTGAGTCCTGCTTTTTAGGGTTGGGGCTGTGATTGGTACTAGGGTTGAGATTCCTACTGGTTCCTGATTTTTAGGGTTGGGGTTGTGATTGGTACTAGGGTTGAGATTCCTGTTGTTTCCTGGTTTTTAGAGTTGGGGTTGTGATGGGTAGTAGGGTTGAGATTCCTATTGAGTCCTGCCTTTTAGGGTTGGGCTGTGATTGGTACTAGGGTTGAGATTCCTACTGGTTCCTGATTTTTAGGGTTGGGGTTGTGATTGGTTCTAGGGTTGAGATTCCTGTTGTTTCCTGGTTTTTAGAGTTGGGGTTGTGATTGATTGGTATTGGGGTTGAGATTCCTATTGGTTCCTTTTTTTTTAGGGTTGGGCTTGTGATTGATTTGTATTGGGGTTGAGATTCCTATTGGTTCCTGGTTTTTAGGGTTAGAGTTGTGATTCATACTACGGTTGAGATTCCTATTGGCTCCTGCTTTTTAGGGTGGGGGTTGTGATGGCTATTAGGGTGTAGATTCCTATTGAGTCCTGATTTTTAGGGTTGGGGTTGTGATTGGTACTAGGGTTGAGATTCCTACTGGTTCCTGAATTTTAGGGTTGGAGTTGTGATGGGTAGTAGGGTTGAGATTCCTATTGAGTCCTGCTTTTTAGGATTGGGGTTGTGATTGGTACTAGGGTTGAGTTCCTACTGGTTCCTGATTTTTAGGGTTGGGGTTGTGATTGGTACTAGGGTTGAGATTCCTGTTGTTTCCTGGTTTTTAGGGTTGGGGTTGTGATTGATTGGTATTGGGGTTGAGATTCCTATTGGTTCCTGGTTTTTAGGGTTGGCATTGTGATTGATTGGTAATGGGGTTGAGATTCCTATTGGTTCCTGGTTTTTAGGGTTGGAGTTGTGATTGATTGGTACCAGGGTTCAGATTCCTATTGGTTCCTGGTTTTTAGGGTTGAGGTTGTGATTGATACCAGGGTTGAGATTCCTATTGGCTCCTTCTTTTTAGGGTTGGGGTTGTGATGGGTAGTATGGTCTAGATTCCTATTGAGTCCTTCTTTCTAGGGTTGGGGTTGTGATTGGTACTAGGGTTGAGATTCCTACTGGTTCCTGATTTTTAGGGTTGGGGTTGTGATTGGTACTAGGGTCGAGATTCCTATTGGTTGCTGGATTTTAGGGTTGGAGTTGTCATTGATTGGTACTAGGGTTGAGATTCCTATTTGTTCCTGGTTTTTAGGGTTGGGGTTGTGATTGGTAGTAGGGTTGAGATTCCTATTGGTTCCTGCCTTTTAGGGTTGGGGTTGTGATTGGTAGTAGGGTTGAGATTCCTATTGGTTCCTGGTTTTTAGGGTTGGAGTTGTGATTGATTGGTACCAGGGTTCAGATTCCTATTGGTTCCTGGTTTTTAGGGTTGAGGTTGTGATTGATACCAGGGTTGAGATTCCTATTGGCTCCTGCTTTTTAGGGTTGGGGTTGTGATGGGTAGTAGGGTCTAGATTCCTATTGAGTCCTGCTTTTTAGGGTTGGGGTTGTGATTGGTACTAGGGTTGAGAGTCCTACTGGTTCCTGATTTTTAGGGTTGGGGTTGTGATGGGTAGTAGGGTTGAGATTCCTACTGAGTCCTGCTTTTTAGGGTTGGGGCTGTGATTGGTACTAGGGTTGAGATTCCTACTGGTTCCTGATTTTTAGGGTTGGGGTTGTGATTGGTACTAGGGTTGAGATTCCTGTTGTTTCCTGGTTTTTAGAGTTGGGGTTGTGATTGATTGGTATTGGGGTTGAGATTCCTATTGGTTTCTGTTTTTTAGGGTTGGGGTTGTGATGGATTGGTAGTAAGATTGAGATTCTTGTTGGTTCCAGGTTTATAGGGTTGAGGTTGTGATTGATACTAGGGTTGAGATTGCTATTGGTTCCTGCTTTTTAGGGTTGGGGTTGTGATGGATAGTAGGATCTAGATTCCTATTGAGTCCTGCTTTTTAGGGTTGGGGTTGTGATTGGTACTAGGGTTGAGATTCCTACTGGTTCCTGATTTTTAGGGTTGGGGTTGTGATTGCTACTAGGGTTGAGATTCCTGTTGTTTCCTTTTTTTTTTAGGGTTGGGCTTGTGATTGATTGGTACTAAGATTTAGATTCTTGTTGATTCCAGGTTTTTAGGGTTGGGGTTGTGATTGATTGGTACTAAGATTGAGATTCTTGTTGGTTCCAGGTTTTTAGGGTTGAGGTTCTGATTGATACTAGGGTTGAGATTCCTATTGGTTCCTGCTTTTTAGGGTTGGGGTTGTGATGGTTAGTAGGATCTAGATTCCTATTGAGTCCTGCTTTTTAGGGTTGGGGTTGTGATTGGTACTAGGGTTGAGATTCCTACTGGTTCCTGATTTTTAGGGTTGGAGATGTGATGGGTAGTAGGGTTGAGATTCCTATTGAGTCCTGCTTTTTAGGGTTGGGGTTGTGATTGGTACTAGGGTTGAGATTCCTACTGGTTCCTGAGTTTTAGGGTTGTGATGGGTAGTAGGGTTGAGATTCCTACTGAGTCCTGCTTTTTAGGGTTGGGGCTGTGATTGGTACTAGGGTTGAGATTCCTACTGGTTCCTGATTTTTAAGGTTGGGGTTGTGATTGGTACTAGGGTTGAGATTCCTGTTGTTTCCTAGTTTTTAGAATTGGGGTTGTGATTGATTGGTATTGGGAGTGAGATTCCTATTGGTTTCTGTTTTTTAGGGTTGGGGTTGTGATTGATTGGTACTAAGATTGAGATTCTTGTTGGTTCCAGGTTTTTAGGGTTGACGTTGTGATTGATACTAGGTTTGAGATTCCTACTGGTTCCTGATTTTTAGGGTTGGAGATGTGATGGGTAGATGGGTTCAGATTCCTATTGAGTCCTGTTTTTTAGGGTTGGGGTTGTGATTGGTACTAGGGTTGAGATTCCTACTGCTTCCTGATTTTTAGGGTTTGAGATGTGATGGATAGATGGGTTGAGATTCCTATTGAGTCCTGCTTTTTAGGGTTGGTGTTGTGATTGGTACTAGGGTTGAGATTCCTACTGGTTCCTGGTTTTTAGGGTTGGGGTTGTGATTGATTGGTATTGGGGTTGAGATTCCTATTGGTTCCTGGTTTTTAGGGTTGGGGTTGTGATTGATTGGTATTGGGGTTGAGATTCCTATTGGTTCCTGGTTTTTAGGGTTGGAGTTGTGATTGATTGGTACCAGGGTTCAGATTCCAATGGGTTCCTGGTTTTTTGGGTTGAGGTTGTGATTGATACCAGGGTTGAGATTCCTATTGGCGTCTGCTTTTTAGGGTTGGGGTTGTGATGGGTAGTATGGTCTAGATTCCTCTTGAGTCCTGCTTTCTAGGGTTGGGGTTGTGATTGGTACTAGGGTTGAGATTCCTACTGGTTCCTGATTTTTAGGGTTGGGGTTGTGATTGGTACTAGGGTCGAGATTTCTATTGGTTCCTGGATTTTAGGGTTGGGGTTGTGATTGATTGGTACTAGGGTTGAGATTCCTATTTGTTCCTGGTTTTTAGGGTTGGGGTTGTTATTGGTAGTAGGGTTGAGATTCCTATTGGTTCCTGCCTTTTAGGGTTGGGGTTGTGATTGGTAGTAGGGTTGAGATTCCTATTGGTTCCTGGTTTTTAGGGTTGGAGTTGTGATTGATTGGTACCAGGGTTCAGATTCCTATTGGTTCTTGGTTTTTAGGGTTGAGGTTGTGATTGATACCAGGGTTGAGATTCCTATTGGCTCCTGCTTTTTAGGGTTGGGGTTGTGATGGTTAGTAGGATCTAGATTCCAATTGAGTCCTGCTTTTTAGGGTTGGGGTTGTGATTGGTACTAGGGTTGAGATTCCTACTGGTTCCTGATTTTTAGGGTTGGGGTTGTGATGGTTAGTAGGATATAGATTCCAATTGAGTCCTGCTTTTTAGGGTTGGGGTTGTGATTGGTACTAGGGTTGAGATTCCTACTGGTTCCTGATTTTTAGGGTTGTGATGGGTAGTAGGGTTGAGATTCCTATTGAGTCCTGCTTTTTAGGGTTGGGGTTGTGATTGGTACTAGGGTTGAGATTCCTACTGGTTCCTGAGTTTTAGGGTTGTGATGGGTAGTAGGGTTGAGATTCCTATTGAGTCCTGCTTTTTAGAGTTGGGGCTGTGATTGGTACTAGGGTTGAGATTCCTACTGGTTCCTGATTTTTAGGGTTGGGGTTGTGATTGGTACTAGGGTTGAGATTCCTGTTGTTTCCTGGTTTTTAGAGTTGGGGTTGTGATTGATTGGTATTGGGGTTGAGATTCCTATTGGTTTCTGTTTTTTACGGTTGGGGTTGTGATTGATTGGTACTAAGATTGAGATAATTGTGGGTTCCAGGTTTTTAGGGTTGAGGTTGTGATTGATACTAGGGTTGAGATTCTTATTGGTTCCTGCTTTTTAGGGTTGGGGTTGTAATGGTTAGTAGGATCTAGATTCCTATTGAGTCCTGCTTTTTAGGGTTGGGGTTGTGATTGGTACTAGGGTTGAGATTCCTACTGGTTCCTGATTTTTAGGGTTGGAGATGTGATGGGTAGTAGGGTTGAGATTCCTATTGAGTCCTGCTTTTTAGGGTTGGGGTTGTGATGGGTACTAGGGTTGAGATTCCTACTGGTTCCTGAGTTTTAGGGTTGGGGTTGTGATGGGTAGTAGGGTTGAGATTCCTACTGAGTCCTGCTTTTTAGGGTTGGGGCTGTGATTGGTACTAGGGTTGAGATTCCGACTGGTTCCTGATTTTTAGGGTTGGGGTTGTGATTGGTACTAGGGTTGAGATTCCTGTTGTTTCCTAGTTTTTAGAATTGGGGTTGTGATTGATTGGTATTGGGGTTGAAATTCCTATTGGTTTCTGTTTTTTAGGGTTGGGGTTGTGATTGATTGGTACTAAGATTGAGATTCTTGTTGGTTCCAGGTTCTTAGGGTTGATGTTGTGATTGATACTAGGGTTAAGATTCCTATTGGTTCCTGCTTTTTAGGGTTGGGGTTGTGATGGGTAGTAGGGTCTAGATTCCTATTGAGTCCTGCTTTTTAGGGTTGGGGTTGTGATTGGTACTAGGTTTGAGATTCCTACTGGTTCCTGATTTTTAGGGTTGGAGATGTGATGGGTAGATGGGTTGAGATTCCTATTGAGTCCTGTTTTTTAGGGTTGGGGTTGTGATTGGTACTAGGGTTGAGATTCCTACTGGTTCCTGATTTTTAGGGTTGGAGATGTGATGGGTAGATGGGTTGAGATTCCTATTGAGTCCTGTTTTTTAGGGTTGGAGTTGTGATTGGTACTAGGGTTGAGATTCCTACTGGTTCCTGGTTTTTAGGGTTGGGGTTGTGATTGATTGGTATTGGGGTTTGAGATTCCTATTGGTGCCTGGTTTTTAGGGTTGGAGTTGTGATTGCTTGGTACCGGGGCTCAGATTCCTATTGGTTCCTGGTTTTTAGGGTTGAGGTTGCGATTGATACCATGGTTGAGATTCCTATTGGCTCCTGCTTTTTAGGGTTGGGGTTGTGATGGGTAGTATGGTCTAGATTCCTATTGAGTCCTGCTTTTTAGGGTTGGGGCTGTGATTGGTACTAGGGTTGAGATTCCTACTGGTTCCTGATTTTTAGGGTTGGGGTTGTGATTGGTACTAGGGTTGAGATTCCTGTTGTTTCCTGGTTTTTAGGATTGGGGTTGAGATTCCTATTGGTTCCTGGTTTTTAGGGTTAGAGTTGTGATTTATACTACGGTTGAGATTCCTATTGGCTCCTACTTTTTAGGGTTGGGGTTTTGATGGCTAGTAGGGTCTAGATTTCTATTGAGTCCTGATTTTTAGGGTTGGGGTTGTGATTGGTACTAGGGTTGAAATTCCTACTGGTTCCTGAATTTTAGGGTTGGAGTTGTGATGGGTAGTAGGGTTAAGATTCCTGTTGTTTCCTGGTTTTTAGGGTTGGGGTTGTGATTGATTGGTATTGGGGTTGAGATTCCCATTGGTTCCTGGTTTTTAGGGTTGGGGTTGTGATTGATTGGTATTGGGGTTGAGATTCCTATTGGTTCCTGGTTTTTAGGGTTGGAGTTGTGATTGATTGGTACCAGGGTTCAGATTCCTATTGGTTCCTGGTTTCTAGGGTTGAGGTTGTGATTGATTCCAGGGTTGAGATTCCTATTGGCTCCTGCTTTTTAGGGTTGGGGTTGTGATGGGTAGTATGGTCTAGATTCCTATTGAGTCCTGCTTTCTAGGGTTGGGGTTGTGATTGGTACTAGGGTTGAGATTCCTACTGGTTCCTGATTTTTAGGGTTGGGGTTGTGATTGGTACTAGGGTCGAGATTCCTATTGGTTCCTGGATTTTAGGGTTGGAGTTGTGATTGATTGGTACTAGGGTTGAGATTCCTATTTGTTCCTGGTTTTTAGGGTTGGGGTTGTGATTTGTAGTAGGGTTGAGATTCCTATTGGTTCCTGCCTTTTAGGGTTGGTGTTGTGATTGGTAGTAGGGTTGAGATTCCTATTGGTTCCTGGTTTTTAGGGTTGGAGTTGTGATTGATTGGTACCACGGTTCATATTCCTATTGGTTCCTGGTTTTTAGGGTTGAGGTTGTGATTGATACCAGGGTTGAGATTCCTATTGGCTCCTGCTTTTTAGGGTTGGGGTTGTGATGGGTAGTAGGGTCTAGATTCCTATTGAGTCCTGCTTTTTAGGGTTGGGGTTGTGATTGGTACTAGGGTTGAGATTCCTACTCGTTCCTGATTTTTAGGGTTGGGGTTGTGATGGGTAGTAGGGTTGAGATTCCTACTGAGTACTGCTTTTTAGGGTTGGGGTTGTGATTGGTACTAGGGTTGAGATTCCTGTTGTTTCCTGGTTTTTAGAGTTGGGGTTGTGATTGATTGGTATTGGGGTTGAGATTCCTATTGGTTTCTGTTTTTTAGGGTTGGGGTTGTGATGGATTGGTAGTAAGATTGAGATTCTTGTTGGTTCCAGGTTTTTAGGGTTGAGGTTGTGATTGATACTAGGGTTGAGATTCCTATTGGTTCCTGCTTTTTAGGGTTGGGGTTGTGATGGTTAGTAGGATCTAGATTCCTATTGAGTCCTGCTTTTTAGGGTTGGGGTTGTGATTGGTACTAGGGTTGAGATTCCTACTGGTTCCTGATTTTTAGGGTTGGGGTTGTGATTGGTACTAGGGTTGAGATTCCTGTTGTTTCCTGGTTTTTAGAGTTCTGATTGTGATTGATTGGTATTGGGGTTGATATTCCTATTGGTGCCTGGTTTTTAGGGTTGGAGTTGTGATTGATTGGTACCAGGGCTCAGATTCCTATTGGTTCCTGGTTTTTAGGGTTGAGGTTGCGATTGATACCATGGTTGAGATTCCTATTGGCTCCTGCTTTTTAGGCTTGGGGTTGTGATGGTAATATGGTCTAGATTCCTATTGAGTCCTGCTTTTTAGGGTTAGGGCTGTGATTGGTACTAGGGTTGAGATTCCTACTGGTTCCTGATTTTTAGGGTTGGGGTTGTGATTGGTACTAGGGTTGAGATTCCTGTTGTTTCCTGGTTTTTAGGATTGGGGTTGAGATTCCTATTGGTTCCTTTTTTTTAGGGTTGGGGTTGTGATTGATTGGTACTAGATTTAGATTCTTGTTGATTCCAGGTTTTTAGGGTTGAGGTTGTGATTGATACTAGGGTTGAGATTCCTATTGGCTCCTGCATTTTAAGGTTGGGGTTGTGATGGCTTGTAGGGTCTAGATTCCTATTGAGTCCTGCTTTTTAGGGTTGGGGTTGTGATTGGTACTAGGGTTGAGATTCCTGTTGTTTCCTGGTTTTTAGGGATGGGGTTTTGATTGATTGGTATTGGGGTTGAGATTCCTATTGGTTCCTGGTTTTTAGGGTTGGGGTTGTGATTGATTGGTATTGGGGTTGAGATTCCTATTGGTTCCTGGTTTTTAGGGTAGGAGTTGTGATTGATTGGTACCAGGGTTCAGATTCCTATTGGTTCCTGGTTTTTAGGGTTGAGGTTGTGATTGATACCAGGGTTGAGATTCCTATTGGCTCCTGCTTTTTAGGGTTGGGGTTGTGATTGGTAGTATGGTCTAGATTCCTACTGGTTCCTGAGTTTTAGGGTTGGGGTTGTGATGGGTAGTAGGATTGAGATTCCTACTGAGTCCTGATTTTTAGGGTTGAGGCTGTGATTGGTACTAGGGTTGAGATTCCTACTGGTTCCTGATTTTTAGGGTTGGGGTTGTGATGGTACTAGGGTTGAGATTCCTGTTGTTTCCTAGTTTTTAGAATTGGGGTTGTGATTGATTGGTATTGGGGTTGAGATTCCTATTGGTTTCTGTTTTTTAGGGTTGGGGTTGTGATTGATTGGTACTAAGATTGAGATTCTTGTTGGTTCCAGGTTTTTAGGGTTGACGTTGTGATTGATACTAGGGTTGAGATTCCTATTTGTTCCTGCTTTTTAGGGTTGGGGTTGTGATGGGTAGTAGGGTCTAGATTCCTATTGAGTCCTGCTTTTTAGGGTTGGGGTTGTGATTGGTACTAGGTTTGACATTCCTACTGGTTCCTGATTTCTAGGGTTGAAGATGTGATGGGTAGATGGGTTGAGATTCCTATTGAGTCCTATTTTTTAGGGTTGGGGTTGTGATTGGTACTAGGGTTGAGATTCCTACTGCTTCCTGATTTTTAGGGTTGGAGATGTGATGGGTAGATGGGTTGAGATTCATATTGAGTCCTGCTTTTTAGGGTTGGGGTTGTGATTGGTACTAGGGTTGAGATTCCTACTGGTTCCTGATTTTTAGGGTTGGGGTTGTGATTGGTACTAGGGTTGAGATTCCTGTTGTTTCCTGGTTTTTAGGGTTGGGGTTGTGATTGATTGGTATTGGGGTTGAGATTCCTATTGGTTCTTGGTTTTTAGTGTTAAGGTTGTGATTGATTGGTATTGGGGTTGAGATTCCTATTGGTTCCTGGTTTTTAGGGTTGGAGTTGTGATTGATTGGTGCCAGGGTTCAGATTCCTATGGGTTCCTGGTTTTTTGGGTTGAGGTTGTGATTGATACCAGGGTTGAGATTCCTATTGGCGTCTGCTTTTTAGGGTTGGGGTTGTGATGGGTATTATGGTCTAGATTCCTCTTGAGTCCTGCTTTCTAGGGTTGGGGTTGTGATTGGTACTAGGGTTGAGATTCCTACTGGTTCCTGATTTTTAGGGTTGGGGTTGTGATTGGTACTAGGGTTGAGATTCCTATTGGTTCCTGCTTTTTAGGGTTGGGGTTGGGGTTGTGATGGTTAGTAGGATCTAGATTCCTATTGAGTCCTGCTTTTTAGGGTTGGGGTTGTGATTGGTACTAGGGTTGAGATTCCTACTGGTTCCTGATTTTTAGGGTTGGAGATGTGATGGGTAGTAGGGTTGAGATTCCTATTGAGTCCTGGTTTTTAGGGTTGGGGTTGTGATTGGTACTAGGGTTGAGATTCCTACTGGTTCCTGAGTTTTAGGGTTGTGATGGGTAGTAGGGTTGAGATTCCTACTGAGTCCTGCTTTTTAGGGTTGGGGCTGTGATTGGTACTAGGGTTGAGATTCCTACTGGTTCCTGATTTTTAAGGTTGGGGTTGTGATTGGTACTAGGGTTGAGATTCCTGTTGTTTCCTAGTTTTTAGAATTGGGGTTGTGATTGATTGGTATTGGGAGTGAGATTCCTATTGGTTTCTGTTTTTTAGGGTTGGGGTTGTGATTGATTGGTACTAAGATTGAGATTCTTGTTGGTTCCAGGTTTTTAGGGTTGACGTTGTGATTGATACTAGGTTTGAGATTCCTACTGGTTCCTGATTTTTAGGGTTGGAGATGTGATGGGTAGATGGGTTGAGATTCCTATTGAGTCCTGTTTTTTAGGGTTGGGGTTGTGATTGGTACTAGGGTTGAGATTCCTACTGGTTCCTGATTTTTAGGGTTGGGGTTTTGATTGGTACTAGGGTCGAGATTCCTATTGGTTCCTGGATTTTAGGGTTGGGGTTGTGATTGATTGGTACTAGGGTTGAGATTCCTATTTGTTCCTGGTTTTTAGGGTTGGGGTTGTGATTGGTAGTAGGGTTGAGATTCCTATTGGTTCCTGCCTTTTAGGGTTGGGGTTGTGATTGGTAGTAGGGTTGAGATTCCTATTGGTTCCTGGTTTTTAGGGTTGGAGTTGTGATTGATTGGTACCAGGGTTCAGATTCCTATTGGTTCCTGTTTTTTAGGGTTGAGGTTGTGATTGATACTAGGGTTGAGATTCCTATTGGTTCCTGCTTTTTAGGGTTGGGGTTGTGATGGTTAGTAGGATATAGATTCCAATTGAGTCCTGCTTTTTAGGGTTGGGGTTGTGATTGGTACTAGGGTTGAGATTCCTACTGGTTCCTGATTTTTAGGGTTGTGATGGGTAGTAGGGTTGAGATTCCTATTGAGTCCTGCTTTTTAGGGTTGGGGTTGTGATTGGTACTAGGGTTGAGATTCCTACTGGTTCCTGAGTTTTAGGGTTGTGATGGGTAGTAGGGTTGAGATTCCTATTGAGTCCTGCTTTTTAGGGTTGGGGCTGTGATTGGTACTAGGGTTGAGATTCCTACTGGTTCCTGATTTTTAGGGTTGGGGTTGTGATTGGTACTAGGGTTGAGATTCCTGTTGTTTCCTGGTTTTTAGAGTTGGGGTTGTGATGGGTAGTAGGGTTGAGATTCCTATTGAGTCCTGCTTTTTAGGGTTGGGCTGTGATTGGTACTAGGGTTGAGATTCCTACTGGTTCCTGATTTTTAGGGTTGGGGTTGTGATTGGTACTAGGGTTGAGATTCCTGTTGTTTCCTGGTTTTTAGAGTTGGGGTTGTGATTGATTGGTATTGGGGTTGAGATTCCTATTGGTTCCTTTTTTGTTAGGGTTGGGCTTGTGATTGATTTGTATTGGGGTTGAGATTCCTATTGGTTCCTGGTTTTTAGGGTTAGAGTTGTGATTCATACTACGGTTGAGATTCCTATTGGTTCCTGATTTTTAGGGTTGGGGTTGTGATTGGTACTAGGGTTGAGATTCCTATTGGTTCCTGCTTTTTAGGGTTGGGGTTGTGATGGTTAGTAGGATCTAGATTCCTATTGAGTCCTGCTTTTTAGGGTTGGGGTTGTGATTGGTACTAGGGTTGAGATTCCTATTGGTTCCTGATTTTTAGGGTTGGAGATGTGATGGGTAGTAGGGTTGAGATTCCTATTGAGTCCTGGTTTTTAGGGTTGGGGTTGTGATTGGTACTAGGGTTGAGATTCCTACTGGTTCCTGAGTTTTAGGGTTGTGATGGGTAGTAGGGTTGAGATTCCTACTGAGTCCTGCTTTTTAGGGTTGGGGCTGTGATTGGTACTAGGGTTGAGATTCCTACTGGTTCCTGATTTTTAAGGTTGGGGTTGTGATTGGTACTAGGGTTGAGATTCCTGTTGTTTCCTAGTTTTTAGAATTGGGGTTGTGATTGATTGGTATTGGGAGTGAGATTCCTATTGGTTTCTGTTTTTTAGGGTTGGGGTTGTGATTGATTGGTACTAAGATTGAGATTCTTGTTGGTTCCAGGTTTTTAGGGTTGACGTTGTGATTGATACTAGGTTTGAGATTCCTACTGGTTCCTGATTTTTAGGGTTGGAGATGTGATGGGTAGATGGGTTGAGATTCCTATTGAGTCCTGTTTTTTAGGGTTGGGGTTGTGATTGGTACTAGGGTTGAGATTCCTACTGGTTCCTGATTTTTAGGGTTGGGGTTGTGATTGGTACTAGGGTCGAGATTCCTATTGGTTCCTGGATTTTAGGGTTGGGGTTGTGATTGATTGGTACTAGGGTTGAGATTCCTATTTGTTCCTGGTTTTTAGGGTTGGGGTTTTGATTGGTAGTAGGGTTGAGATTCCTATTGGTTCCTGCCTTTTAGGGTTGGGGTTGTGATTGGTAGTAGGGTTGAGATTCCTATTGGTTCCTGGTTTTTAGGGTTGGAGTTGTGATTGATTGGTACCAGGGTTCAGATTCCTATTGGTTCCTGTTTTTTAGAGTTGAGGTTGTGATTGATACTAGGGTTGAGATTCCTATTGGTTCCTGCTTTTTAGGGTTGGGGTTGTGATGGTTAGTAGGATATAGATTCCAATTGAGTCCTGCTTTTTAGGGTTGGGGTTGTGATTGGTACTAGGGTTGAGATTCCTACTGGTTCCTGATTTTTAGGGTTGTGATGGGTAGTAGGGTTGAGATTCCTATTGAGTCCTGCTTTTTAGGGTTGGGGTTGTGATTGGTACTAGGGTTGAGATTCCTACTGGTTCCTGAGTTTTAGGGTTGTGATGGGTAGTAGGGTTGAGATTCCTATTGAGTCCTGCTTTTTAGGGTTGGGGCTGTGATTGGTACTAGGGTTGAGATTCCTACTGGTTCCTGATTTTTAGGGTTGGGGTTGTGATTGGTACTAGGGTTGAGATTCCTGTTGTTTCCTGGTTTTTAGAGTTGGGGTTGTGATGGGTAGTAGGGTTGAGATTCCTATTGGTTCCTTTTTTGTTAGGGTTGGGCTTGTGATTGATTTGTATTGGGGTTGAGATTCCTATTGGTTCCTGGTTTTTAGGGTTAGAGTTGTGATTCATACTACGGTTGAGATTCCTATTGGTTCCTGATTTTTAGGGTTGGGGTTGTGATTGGTACTAGGGTTGAGATTCCTATTGGTTCCTGCTTTTTAGGGTTGGGGTTGTGATGGTTAGTAGGATCTAGATTCCTATTGAGTCCTGCTTTTTAGGGTTGGGGTTGTGATTGGTACTAGGGTTGAGATTCCTACTGGTTCCTGATTTTTAGGGTTGGAGATGTGATGGGTAGTAGGGTTGAGATTCCTATTGAGTCCTGGTTTTTAGGGTTGGGGTTGTGATTGGTACTAGGGTTGAGATTCCTACTGGTCCTGAGTTTTAGGGTTGTGATGGGTAGTAGGGTTGAGATTCCTACTGAGTCCTGCTTTTTAGGGTTGGGGCTGTGATTGGTACTAGGGTTGAGATTCCTACTGGTTCCTGATTTTTAAGGTTGGGGTTGTGATTGGTACTAGGGTTGAGATTCCTGTTGTTTCCTAGTTTTTAGAATTGGGGTTGTGATTGATTGGTATTGGGAGTGAGATTCCTATTGGTTTCTGTTTTTTAGGGTTGGGGTTGTGATTGATTGGTACTAAGATTGAGATTCTTGTTGGTTCCAGGTTTTTAGGGTTGACGTTGTGATTGATACTAGGTTTGAGATTCCTACTGGTTCCTGATTTTTAGGGTTGGAGATGTGATGGGTAGATGGGTTGAGATTCCTATTGAGTCCTGTTTTTTAGGGTTGGGGTTGTGATTGGTACTAGGGTTGAGATTCCTACTGGTTCCTGATTTTTAGGGTTGGGGTTGTGATTGGTACTAGGGTCGAGATTCCTATTGGTTCCTGGATTTTAGGGTTGGGGTTGTGATTGATTGGTACTAGGGTTGAGATTCCTATTTGTTCCTGGTTTTTAGGGTTGGGGTTGTGATTGGTAGTAGGGTTGAGATTCCTATTGGTTCCTGCCTTTTAGGGTTGGGGTTGTGATTGGTAGTAGGGTTGAGATTCCTATTGGTTCCTGGTTTTTAGGGTTGGAGTTGTGATTGATTGGTACCAGGGTTCAGATTCCTATTGGTTCCTGTTTTTTAGAGTTGAGGTTGTGATTGATACTAGGGTTGAGATTCCTATTGGTTCCTGCTTTTTAGGGTTGGGGTTGTGATGGTTAGTAGGATATAGATTCCAATTGAGTCCTGCTTTTTAGGGTTGGGGTTGTGATTGGTACTAGGGTTGAGATTCCTACTGGTTCCTGATTTTTAGGGTTGTGATGGGTAGTAGGGTTGAGATTCCTATTGAGTCCTGCTTTTTAGGGTTGGGGTTGTGATTGGTACTAGGGTTGAGATTCCTACTGGTTCCTGAGTTTTAGGGTTGTGATGGGTAGTAGGGTTGAGATTCCTATTGAGTCCTGCTTTTTAGGGTTGGGGCTGTGATTGGTACTAGGGTTGAGATTCCTACTGGTTCCTGATTTTTAGGGTTGGGGTTGTGATTGGTACTAGGGTTGAGATTCCTGTTGTTTCCTGGTTTTTAGAGTTGGGGTTGTGATGGGTAGTAGGGTTGAGATTCCTATTGAGTCCTGCTTTTTAGGGTTGGGCTGTGATTGGTACTAGGGTTGAGATTCCTACTGGTTCCTGATTTTTAGGGTTGGGGTTGTGATTGGTACTAGGGTTGAGATTCCTGTTGTTTCCTGGTTTTTAGAGTTGGGGTTGTGATTGATTTTTTATTGGGGTTGAGATTCCTATTGGTTCCTTTTTTGTTAGGGTTGGGCTTGTGATTGATTTGCATTGGGGTTGAGATTCCTATTGGTTCCTGGTTTTTAGGGTTAGAGTTGTGATTCATACTACGGTTGAGATTCCTATTGGCTCCTGCTTTTTAGGGTGGGTGTTGTGATGGCTAGTAGGGTCTAGATTCCTATTGAGTCCTGATTTTTAGGGTTGGGGTTGTGATTGGTACTAGGGTTGAGATTCCTACTGGTTCCTGAATTTTAGGGTTGGAGTTGTGATGGGTAGTAGGGTTGAGATTCCTATTGAGTCCTGCTTTTTAGGATTGGGGTTGTGATTGGTACTAGAGTTGAGTTCCTACTGGTTCCTGATTTTTAGGGTTGGGGTTGTGATTGGTACTAGGGTTGAGATTCCTGTTGTTTCCTGGTTTTTAGGGTTGGGGTTGTGATTGATTGGTATTGGGGTTGAGATTCCTATTGGTTCCTGGTTTTTAGGGTTGGCATTGTGATTGATTGGTAATGGGGTTGAGATTCCTATTGGTTCCTGGTTTTTAGGGTTGGAGTTGTGATTGATTGGTACCAGGGTTCAGATTCCTATTGGTTCCTGGCTTTTAGGGTTGAGGTTGTGATTGATACCAGGGTTGAGATTCCTATTGGCTCCTGCTTTTTAGGGTTGGGGTTGTGATGGGTAGTATGGTCTAGATTCCTATTGAGTCCTTCTTTCTAGGGTTGGGGTTGTGATTGGTACTAGGGTTGAGATTCCTACTGGTTCCTGATTTTTAGGGTTGGGGTTGTGATTGGTACTAGGGTCGAGATTCCTATTGGTTCCTGGATTTTAGGGTTGGAGTTGTGATTGATTGGTACTAGGGTTGAGATTCCTATTTGTTCCTGGTTTTTAGGGTTGGGGTTGTGATTGGTAGTAGGGTTGAGATTCCTATTGGTTCCTGCCTTTTAGGGTTGGGGTTGTGATTGGTAGTAGGGTTGAGATTCCTATTGGTTCCTGGTTTTTAGGGTTGGAGTTGTGATTGATTGGTACCAGGGTTCAGATTCCTATTGGTTCCTGGTTTTTAGGGTTGAGGTTGTGATTGATACCAGGGTTGAGATTCCTATTGGCTCCTGCTTTTTAGGGTTGGGGTTGTGATGGGTAGTAGGGTCTAGATTCCTATTGAGTCCTGCTTTTTAGGGTTGGGGTTGTGATTGGTACTAGGGTTGAGAGTCCTACTGGTTCCTGATTTTTAGGGTTGGGGTTGTGATGGGTAGTAGGGTTGAGATTCCTACAGAGTCCTGCTTTTTAGGGTTGGGGCTGTGATTGGTACTAGGGTTGAGATTCCTACTGGTTCCTGATTTTTAGGGTTGGGGTTGTGATTGGTACTAGGGTTGAGATTCCTGTTGTTTCCTGGTTTTTAGAGTTGGGGTTGTGATTGATTGGTATTGGGGTTGAGATTCCTATTGGTTTCTGTTTTTTAGGGTTGGGGTTGTGATGGATTGGTAGTAAGATTGAGATTCTTGTTGGTTCCAGGTTTTTAGGGTTGAGGTTGTGATTGATACTAGGGTTGAGATTCCTATTGGTTCCTGCTTTTTAGGGTTGGGGTTGTGATGGTTAGTAGGATCTAGATTCCTATTGAGTCCTGCTTTTTAGGGTTGGGGTTGTGATTGGTACTAGGGTTGAGATTCCTACTGGTTCCTGATTTTTAGGGTTGGGGTTGTGATTGGTACTAGGGTTGAGATTCCTGTTGTTTCCTTTTTTTTTTAGGGTTGGGCTTGTGATTGATTGGTACTAAGATTTAGATTCTTGTTGATTCCAGGTTTTTAGGGTTGGGGTTGTGATTGATTGGTACTAAGATTGAGATTCTTGTTGGTTCCAGGTTTTTAGGGTTGAGGTTGTGATTGATACTAGGGTTGAGATTCCTATTGGTTCCTGCTTTTTAGGGTTGGGGTTGTGATGGTTAGTAAGATCTAGATTCCTATTGAGTCCTGCTTTTTAGGGTTGGGGTTGTGATTGGTACTAGGGTTGAGATTCCTACTGGTTCCTGATTTTTAGGGTTGGAGATGTGATGGGTAGTAGGGTTGAGATTCCTATTGAGTCCTGCTTTTTAGGGTTGGGGTTGTGATTGGTACTAGGGTTGAGATTCCTACTGGTTCCTGAGTTTTAGGGTTGTGATGGGTAGTAGGGTTGAGATTCCTACTGAGTCCTGCTTTTTAGGGTTGGGGCTGTGATTGGTACTAGGGTTGAGATTCCTACTGGTTCCTGATTTTTAAGGTTGGGGTTGTGATTGGTACTAGGGTTGAGATTCCTGTTGTTTCCTAGTTTTTAGAATTGGGGTTGTGATTGATTGGTATTGGGAGTGAGATTCCTATTGGTTTCTGTTTTTTAGGGTTGGGGTTGTGATTGATTGGTACTAAGATTGAGATTCTTGTTGGTTCCAGGTTTTTAGGGTTGACGTTGTGATTGATACTAGGTTTGAGATTCCTACTGGTTCCTGATTTTTAGGGTTGGAGATGTGATGGGTAGATGGGTTGAGATTCCTATTGAGTCCTGTTTTTTAGGGTTGGGGTTGTGATTGGTACTAGGGTTGAGATTCCTACTGGTTCCTGATTTTTAGGGTTGGGGTTGTGATTGGTACTAGGGTCGAGATTCCTATTGGTTCCTGGATTTTAGGGTTGGGGTTGTGATTGATTGGTACTAGGGTTGAGATTCCTATTTGTTCCTGGTTTTTAGGGTTGGGGTTGTGATTGGTAGTAGGGTTGAGATTCCTATTGGTTCCTGCCTTTTAGGGTTGGGGTTGTGATTGGTAGTAGGGTTGAGATTCCTATTGGTTCCTGGTTTTTAGGGTTGGAGTTGTGATTGATTGGTACCAGGGTTCAGATTCCTATTGGTTCCTGTTTTTTAGAGTTGAGGTTGTGATTGATACTAGGGTTGAGATTCCTATTGGTTCCTGCTTTTTAGGGTTGGGGTTGTGATGGTTAGTAGGATATAGATTCCAATTGAGTCCTGCTTTTTAGGGTTGGGGTTGTGATTGGTACTAGGGTTGAGATTCCTACTGGTTCCTGATTTTTAGGGTTGTGATGGGTAGTAGGGTTGAGATTCCTATTGAGTCCTGCTTTTTAGGGTTGGGGTTGTGATTGGTACTAGGGTTGAGATTCCTACTGGTTCCTGAGTTTTAGGGTTGTGATGGGTAGTAGGGTTGAGATTCCTATTGAGTCCTGCTTTTTAGGGTTGGGGCTGTGATTGGTACTAGGGTTGAGATTCCTACTGGTTCCTGATTTTTAGGGTTGGGGTTGTGATTGGTACTAGGGTTGAGATTCCTGTTGTTTCCTGGTTTTTAGAGTTGGGGTTGTGATGGGTAGTAGGGTTGAGATTCCTATTGAGTCCTGCTTTTTAGGGTTGGGCTGTGATTGGTACTAGGGTTGAGATTCCTACTGGTTCCTGATTTTTAGGGTTGGGGTTGTGATTGGTACTAGGGTTGAGATTCCTGTTGTTTCCTGGTTTTTAGAGTTGGGGTTGTGATTGATTTTTTATTGGGGTTGAGATTCCTATTGGTTCCTTTTTTGTTAGGGTTGGGCTTGTGATTGATTTGCATTGGGGTTGAGATTCCTATTGGTTCCTGGTTTTTAGGGTTAGAGTTGTGATTCATACTACGGTTGAGATTCCTATTGGCTCCTGCTTTTTAGGGTGGGGGTTGTGATGGCTAGTAGGGTCTAGATTCCTATTGAGTCCTGATTTTTAGGGTTGGGGTTGTGATTGGTACTAGGGTTGAGATTCCTACTGGTTCCTGAATTTTAGGGTTGGAGTTGTGATGGGTAGTAGGGTTGAGATTCCTATTGAGTCCTGCTTTTTAGGATTGGGGTTGTGATTGGTACTAGAGTTGAGTTCCTACTGGTTCCTGATTTTTAGGGTTGGGCTTGTGATTGGTACTAGGGTTGAGATTCCTGTTGTTTCCTGGTTTTTAGGGTTGGGGTTGTGATTGATTGGTATTGGGGTTGAGATTCCTATTGGTTCCTGGTTTTTAGGGTTGGCATTGTGATTGATTGGTAATGGGGTTGAGATTCCTATTGGTTCCTGGTTTTTAGGGTTGGAGTTGTGATTGATTGGTACCAGGGTTCAGATTCCTATTGGTTCCTGGTTTTTAGGGTTGAGGTTGTGATTGATACCAGGGTTGAGATTCCTATTGGCTCCTGCTTTTTAGGGTTGGGGTTGTGATGGGTAGTATGGTCTAGATTCCTATTGAGTCCTTCTTTCTAGGGTTGGGGTTGTGATTGGTACTAGGGTTGAGATTCCTACTGGTTCCTGATTTTTAGGGTTGGGGTTGTGATTGGTACTAGGGTCGAGATTCCTATTGGTTCCTGGATTTTAGGGTTGGAGTTGTGATTGATTGGTACTAGGGTTGAGATTCCTATTTGTTCCTGGTTTTTAGGGTTGGGGTTGTGATTGGTAGTAGGGTTGAGATTCCTATTGGTTCCTGCCTTTTAGGGTTGGGGTTGTGATTGGTAGTAGGGTTGAGATTCCTATTGGTTCCTGGTTTTTAGGGTTGGAGTTGTGATTGATTGGTACCAGGGTTCAGATTCCTATTGGTTCCTGGTTTTTAGGGTTGAGGTTGTGATTGATACCAGGGTTGAGATTCCTATTGGCTCCTGCTTTTTAGGGTTGGGGTTGTGATGGGTAGTAGGGTCTAGATTCCTATTGAGTCCTGCTTTTTAGGGTTGGGGTTGTGATTGGTACTAGGGTTGAGAGTCCTACTGGTTCCTGATTTTTAGGGTTGGGGTTGTGATGGGTAGTAGGGTTGAGATTCCTACAGAGTCCTGCTTTTTAGGGTTGGGGCTGTGATTGGTACTAGGGTTGAGATTCCTACTGGTTCCTGATTTTTAGGGTTGGGGTTGTGATTGGTACTAGGGTTGAGATTCCTGTTGTTTCCTGGTTTTTAGAGTTGGGGTTGTGATTGATTGGTATTGGGGTTGAGATTCCTATTGGTTTCTGTTTTTTAGGGTTGGGGTTGTGATGGATTGGTAGTAAGATTGAGATTCTTGTTGGTTCCAGGTTTTTAGGGTTGAGGTTGTGATTGATACTAGGGTTGAGATTCCTATTGGTTCCTGCTTTTTAGGGTTGGGGTTGTGATGGTTAGTAGGATCTAGATTCCTATTGAGTCCTGCTTTTTAGGGTTGGGGTTGTGATTGGTACTAGGGTTGAGATTCCTACTGGTTCCTGATTTTTAGGGTTGGGGTTGTGATTGGTACTAGGGTTGAGATTCCTGTTGTTTCCTTTTTTTTTTAGGGTTGGGCTTGTGATTGATTGGTACTAAGATTTAGATTCTTGTTGATTCCAGGTTTTTATGGTTGGGGTTGTGATTGATTGGTACTAAGATTGAGATTCTTGTTTGTTCCAGGTTTTTAGGGTTGAGGTTGTGATTGATACTAGGGTTGAGATTCCTATTGGTTCCTGCTTTTTAGGGTTGGGGTTGTGATGGTTAGTAAGATCTAGATTCCTATTGAGTCCTGCTTTTTAGGGTTGGGGTTGTGATTGGTACTAGGGTTGAGATTCCTACTGGTTCCTGATTTTTAGGGTTGGAGATGTGATGGGTAGTAGGTTTGAGATTCCTATTGAGTCCTGCTTTTTAGGGTTGGGGTTGTGATTGGTACTAGGGTTGAGATTCCTACTGGTTCCTGAGTTTTAGGGTTGTGATGGGTAGTAGGGTTGAGATTCCTACTGAGTCCTGCTTTTTAGGGTTGGGGCTGTGATTGGTACTAGGGTTGAGATTCCTACTGGTTCCTGATTTTTAAGGTTGGGGTTGTGATTGGTACTAGGGTTGAGATTCCTGTTGTTTCCTAGTTTTTAGAATTGGGGTTGTGATTGATTGGTATTGGGAGTGAGATTCCTATTGGTTTCTGTTTTTTAGGGTTGGGGTTGTGATTGATTGGTACTAAGATTGAGATTCTTGTTGGTTCCAGGTTTTTAGGGTTGACGTTGTGATTGATACTAGGTTTGAGATTCCTACTGGTTCCTGATTTTTAGGGTTGGAGATGTGATGGGTAGATGGGTTGAGATTCCTATTGAGTCCTGTTTTTTAGGGTTGGGGTTGTGATTGGTACTAGGGTTGAGATTCCTACTGCTTCCTGATTTTTAGGGTTTGAGATGTGATGGATAGATGGGTTGAGATTCCTATTGAGTCCTGCTTTTTAGGGTTGGGGTTGTGATTGGTACTAGGGTTGAGATTCCTACTGGTTCCTGGTTTTTAGGGTTGGGGTTGTGATTGATTGGTATTGGGGTTGAGATTCCTATTGGTTCCTGGTTTTTAGGGTTGGGGTTGTGATTGATTGGTATTGGGGTTGAGATTCCTATTGGTTCCTGGTTTTTAGGGTTGGAGTTGTGATTGATTGGTACCAGGGTTCAGATTCCAATGGGTTCCTGGTTTTTTGGGTTGAGGTTGTGATTGATACCAGGGTTGAGATTCCTATTCGTGTCTGCTTTTTAGGGTTGGGGTTGTGATGGGTAGTATGGTCTAGATTCCTCTTGAGTCCTGCTTTCTAGGGTTGGGGTTGTGATTGGTACTAGGGTTGAGATTCCTACTGGTTCCTGATTTTTAGGGTTGGGGTTGTGATTGGTACTAGGGTCAAGATTCCTATTGGTTCCTGGATTTTAGGGTTGGGGTTGTGATTGATTGGTACTAGGGTTGAGATTCCTATTTGTTCCTGGTTTTTAGGGTTGGGGTTGTTATTGGTAGTAGGGTTGAGATTCCTATTGGTTCCTGCCTTTTAGGGTTGGGGTTGTGATTGGTAGTAGGGTTGAGATTCCTATTGGTTCCTGGTTTTTAGGGTTGGAGTTGTGATTGATTGGTACCAGGGTTCAGATTCCTATTGGTTCTTGGTTTTTAGGTTTGAGGTTGTGATTGATACCAGGGTTGAGATTCCTATTGGCTCCTGCTTTTTAGGGTTGGGGTTGTGATGGTTAGTAGGATCTAGATTCCAATTGAGTCCTGCTTTTTAGGGTTGGGGTTGTGATTGGTACTAGGGTTGAGATTCCTACTGGTTCCTGATTTTTAGGGTTGGGGTTGTGATGGTTAGTAGGATCTAGATTCCAATTGAGTCCTGCTTTTTAGGGTTGGGGTTGTGATTGGTACTAGGGTTGAGATTCCTACTGGTTCCTGATTTTTAGGGTTGTGATGGGTAGTAGGGTTGAGATTCCTATTGAGTCCTGCTTTTTAGGGTTGGGGTTGTGATTGGTACTAGGGTTGAGATTCCTACTGGTTCCTGAGTTTTAGGGTTGTGATGGGTAGTAGGGTTGAGATTCCTATTGAGTCCTGCTTTTTAGAGTTGGGGCTGTGATTGGTACTAGGGTTGAGATTCCTACTGGTTCCTGATTTTTAGGGTTGGGGTTGTGATTGGTACTAGGGTTGAGATTCCTGTTGTTTCCTGGTTTTTAGAGTTGGGGTTGTGATTGATTGGTATTGGGGTTGAGATTCCTATTGGTTTCTGTTTTTTACGGTTGGGGTTGTGATTGATTGGTACTAAGATTGAGATTCTTATGGGTTCCAGGTTTTTAGGGTTGAGGTTGTGATTGATACTAGGGTTGAGATTCCTATTGGTTTCTGCTTTTTAGGGTTGGGGTTGTAATGGTTAGTAGGATCTAGATTCCTATTGAGTCCTGCTTTTTAGGGTTGGGGTTGTGATTGGTACTAGGGTTGAGATTCCTACTGGTTCCTGATTTTTAGGGTTAGAGATGTGATGGGTAGTAGGGTTGAGATTCCTATTGAGTCCTGCTTTTTAGTGTTGGGGTTGTGATGGGTACTAGGGTTGAGATTCCTACTGGTTCCTGAGTTTTAGGGTTGGGGTTGTGATGGGTAGTAGGGTTGAGATTCCTACTGAGTCCTGCTTTTTAGGGTTGGGGCTGTGATTGGTACTAGGGTTGAGATTCCGACTGGTTCCTGATTTTTAGGGTTGGGGTTGTGATTGGTACTAGGGTTGAGATTCCTGTTGTTTCCTAGTTTTTAGAATTGGGGTTGTGATTGATTGGTATTGGGGTTGAAATTCCTATTGGTTTCTGTTTTTTAGGGTTGGGGTTGTTATTGATTGGTACTAAGATTGAGATTCTTGTTGGTTCCAGGTTTTTAGGGTTGATGTTGTGATTGATACTAGGGTTGAGATTCCTATTGGTTCCTGCTTTTTAGGGTTGGGGTTGTGATGGGTAGTAGGGTCTAGATTCCTATTGAGTCCTGCTTTTTAGGGTTGGGGTTGTGATTGGTACTAGGTTTGAGATTCCTACTGGTTCCTGATTTTTAGGGTTGAAGATGTGATGGGTAGATGGGTTGAGATTCCTATTCAGTCCTGTTTTTTAGGGTTGGGGTTGTGATTGGTACTAGGGTTGAGATTCCTACTGGTTCCTGATTTTTAGGGTTGGAGATGTGATGGGTAGATGGGTTGAGATTCCTATTGAGTCCTGTTTTTTAGGGTTGGAGTTGTGATTGGTACTAGGGTTGAGATTCCTACTGGTTCCTGGTTTTTAGGGTTGGGGTTGTGATTGATTGATATTGGGGTTTGAGATTCCTACTGGTGCCTGGTTTTTAGGGTTGGAGTTGTGATTGATTGGTACCGGGGCTCAGATTCCTATTGGTTCCTGGTTTTTAGGGTTGAGGTTGCGATTGATACCATGGTTGAGATTCCTATTGGCTCCTGCTTTTTAGGGTTGGGGTTGTGATGGGTAGTATGGTCTAGATTCCTATTGAGTCCTGCTTTTTAGGGTTGGGGCTGTGATTGGTACTAGGGTTGAGATTCCTACTGGTTCCTGATTTTTAGGGTTGGGGTTGTGATTGGTACTAGGGTTGAGATTCCTGTTGTTTCCTGGTTTTTAGGATTGGGGTTGAGATTCCTATTGGTTCCTGGTTTTTAGGGTTAGAGTTGTGATTCATACTACGGTTGAGATTCCTATTGGCTCCTACTTTTTAGGGTTGGGGTTGTGATGGCTAGTAGGGTCTAGATTTCTCTTGAGTCCTGATTTTTAGGGTTGGGGTTGTGATTGGTACTAGGGTTGAAATTCCTACTGGTTCCTGAATTTTAGGGTTGGAGTTGTGATGGGTAGTAGGGTTAAGATTCCTGTTGTTTCCTGGATTTTAGGGTTGGGGTTGTGATTGATTGGTATTGGGGTTGAGATTCCTATTGGTTCCTGGTTTTTAGGGTTGGGGTTGTGATTGATTGGTATTGGGGTTGAGATTCCTATTGGTTCCTGTTTTTTAGGGTTGGAGTTGTGATTGATTGGTACCAGGGTTCAGATTCCTATTGGTTCCTGGTTTCTAGGGTTGAGGTTGTGATTGATTCCAGGGTTGAGATTCCTATTGGCACCTGCTTTTTAGGGTTGGGGTTGTGATGGGTAGTATGGTCTAGATTCCTATTGAGTCCTGCTTTCTAGGGTTGGGGTTGTGATTGGTACTAGGGTTGAGATTCCTACTGGTTCCTGATTTTTAGGGTTGGGGTTGTGATTGGTACTAGGGTCGAGATTCCTATTGGTTCCTGGATTTTAGGGTTGGAGTTGTGATTGATTGGTACTAGGGTTGAGATTCCTATTTGTTCCTGCTTTTTAGGGTTGGGGTTGTGATTTGTAGTAGGGTTGAGATTCCTATTGGTTCCTGCCTTTTAGGGTTGGTGTTGTGATTGGTAGTAGGGTTGAGATTCCTATTGGTTCCTGATTTTTAGGGTTGGAGTTGTGATTGATTGGTACCACGGTTCAGATTCCTATTGGTTCCTGGTTTTTAGGGTTGAGGTTGTGATTGATACCAGGGTTGAGATTCCTATTGGCTCCTGCTTTTTAGGGTTGGGGTTGTGATGGGTAGTAGGGTCTAGATTCCCATTGAGTCCTGCTTTTTAGGGTTGGGGTTGTGATTGGTACTAGGGTTGAGATTCCTACTAGTTCCTGATTTTTAGGGTTGGGGTTGTGATGGGTAGTAGGGTTGAGATTCCTACTGAGTCCTGCTTTTTAGGGTTGGGGTTGTGATTGGTACTAGGGTTGAGATTCCTGTTGTTTCCTGGTTTTTAGAGTTGGGGTTGTGATTGATTGGTATTGGGGTTGAGATTCCTATTGGTTTCTGTTTTTTAGGGTTGGGGTTGTGATTGATTGGTACTAAGATTGAGATTCTTGTTGGTTCCAGGTTTTTAGGGTTGAGGTTGTGATTGATACTAGGGTTGAGATTCCTATTGGTTCCTGCTTTTTAGGGTTGGGGTTGTGATGGTTAGTAGGATCTAGATTCCTATTGAGTCCTGCTTTTTAGGGTTGGGGTTGTGATTGGTACTAGGGTTGAGATTCCTACTGGTTCCTGATTTTTAGGGTTGGGGTTGTGATTGGTACTAGGGTTGAGATTCCTGTTGTTTCCTGGTTTTTAGAGTTCTGGTTGTGATTGATTGGTATTGGGGTTGATATTCCTATTGGTGCCTGGTTTTTAGGGTTGGAGTTGTGATTGATTGGTACCAGGGCTCAGATTCCTATTGGTTCCTGGTTTTTAGGGTTGAGGTTCCGATTGATACCATGGTTGAGATTCCTATTGGCTCCTGCTTTTTAGGGTTGGGGTTGTGATGGGTAGTATGGTCTAGATTCCTATTGAGTCCTGCTTTTTAGGGTTAGGGCTGTGATTGGTACTAGGGTTGAGATTCCTACTGGTTCCTGATTTTTAGGGTTGGGGTTGTGATTGGTACTAGGGTTGAGATTCCTGTTGTTTCCTGGTTTTTAGGATTGGGGTTGAGATTCCTATTGGTTCCTTTTTTTTAGGGTTGGGGTTGTGATTGATTGGTACTAGATTTAGATTCTTGTTGATTCCAGGTTTTTAGGGTTGAGGTTGTGATTGATACTAGGGTTGAGATTCCTATTGGCTCCTGCATTTTAAGGTTGGGGTTGTGATGGCTTGTAGGGTCTAGATTCCTATTGAGTCCTGCTTTTTAGGGTTGGGGTTGTGATTGGTACTAGGGTTGAGATTCCTACTGGTTCCTGATTTTTAGGGTTGGAGTTGTGATGGGTAGTAGGGTTGAGATTCCTACTGAGTCCTGCTTTTTAGGGTTGGGGTTGTGATTGGTACTAGGGTTGAGATTCCTGTTGTTTCCTGGTTTTTAGGGATGGGGTTTTGATTGATTGGTATTGGGGTTGAGATTCCTATTGGTTCCTGGTTTTTAGGGTTGGGGTTGTGATTGATTGGTATTGGGGTTGAGATTCCTATTGGTTCCTGGTTTTTAGGGTAGGAGTTGTGATTGATTGGTACCAGGGTTCAGATTCCTATTGGTTCCTGGTTTTTAGGGTTGAGGTTGTGATTGATACCAGGGTTGAGATTCCTATTGGCTCCTGCTTTTTAGGGTTGGGGTTATGATTGGTAGTATGGTCTAGATTCCTACTGGTTCCTGAGTTTTAGGGTTGGGGTTGTGATGGGTAGTAGGATTGAGATTCCTACTGAGTCCTGATTTTTAGGGTTGAGGCTGTGATTGGTACTAGGGTTGAGATTCCTACTGGTTCCTGATTTTTAGGGTTGGGGTTGTGATTGGTACTAGGGTTGAGATTCCTGTTGTTTCCTAGTTTTTAGAATTGGGGTTGTGATTGATTGGTATTGGGGTTGAGATTCCTATTGGTTTCTGTTTTTTAGGGTTGGGGTTGTGATTGATTGGTACTAAGATTGAGATTCTTGTTGGTTCCAGGTTTTTAGGGTTGACGTTGTGATTGATACTAGGGTTGAGATTCCTATTTGTTCCTGCTTTTTAGGGTTGGGGTTGTGATGGGTAGTAGGGTCTAGATTCCTATTGAGTCCTGCTTTTTAGGGTTGGGGTTGTTATTGGTACTAGGTTTGACATTCCTACTGGTTCCTGATTTCTAGGGTTGAAGATGTGATGGGTAGATGGGTTGAGATTCCTATTGAGTCCTGTTTTTTAGGGTTGGGGTTGTGATTGGTACTAGGGTTGAGATTCCTACTGCTTCCTGATTTTTAGGGTTGGAGATGTGATGGGTAGATGGGTTGAGATTCCTATTGAGTCCTGCTTTTTAGGGTTGGGGTTGTGATTGGTACTAGGGTTGAGATTCCTACTGGTTCCTGATTTTTCGGGTTGGGGTTGTGATTGGTACTAGGGTTGAGATTCCTGTTGTTTCCTGGTTTTTAGGGTTGGGGTTGTGATTGATTGGTATTGGGGTTGAGATTCCTATTGGTTCTTGGTTTTTAGTGTTGGGGTTGTGATTGATTGGTATTGGGGTTGAGATTCCTATTGGTTCCTGGTTTTTAGGGTTGGAGTTGTGATTGATTGGTGCCAGGGTTCAGATTCCTATGGGTTCCTGGTTTTTTGGGTTGAGGTTGTGATTGATACCAGGGTTGAGATTCCTATTGGCGTCTGCTTTTTAGGGTTGGGGTTGTGATGGGTATTATGGTCTAGATTCCTCTTGAGTCCTGCTTTCTAGGGTTGGGGTTGTGATTGGTACTAGGGTTGAGATTCCTTCTGGTTCCTGATTTTTAGGGTTGGGGTTGTGATTGGTACTAGGGTTGAGATTCCTATTGGTTCCTGGATTTTAGGGTTGGGGTTGTGATTGATTGGTACTAGGGTTGAGATTCCTATTTGTTCCTGGTTTTTAGGGTTGGGGTTGTGATTGGTAATAGGGTTGAGATTCCTATTGGTTCCTGGTTTTTAGGGTTGGAGTTGTGATTGATTGGTACCAGGGTTCAGATTCCTATTGGTTCCTGGTTTTTAGGGTTGAGGTTGTGATTGATACTAGGGTTGAGATTCCTATTGGTTCCTGCTTTTTAGGGTTGGGGTTGTGATGGTTAGTAGGATCTAGATTCCAATTGAGTCCTGCTTTTTAGGGTTGGGTTTGTGATTGGTACTAGGGTTGAGATTCCTACTGGTTCCTGATTTTTAGGGTTGGAGATGTGATGGGTAGTAGGGTTGAGATTCCTATTGAGTCCTGCTTTTTAGGGTTGGGGTTGTGATTGGTACTAGGGTTGAGATTCCTACTGGTTCCTGAGTTTTAGGGTTGTGATGGGTAGTAGGGTTGAGATTCCTACTGAGTCCTGCTTTTTAGGGTTGAGGCTGTGATTGGTACTAGGGTTGAGATTCCTGTTGTTTCCTGGTTTTTAGAGTTGGGGTTGTGATTGATTGGTATTGGGGTTGAGATTCCTATTGGTTTCTGTTTTTTAGGGTTGGGGTTGTGATTGATTGGTACTAAGATTGAGATTCTTGTTGGTTCCAGGTTTTTAGGGTTGAGGTTGTGATTGATACTAGGGTTGAGATTCCTATTGGTTCCTGCTTTTTGGGGTTGGGGTTGTGATAGTTAGTAGGATCTAGATTCCTATTGAGTCCTGCTTTTTAGGGTTGGGGTTGTGATTGGTACTAGGGTTGAGATTCCTACTGGTTCCTGATTTTTAGGGTTGGAGATGTGATGGGTAGTAGGGTTGAGATTCATATTGAGTCCTACTTTTTAGGGCTGGGGTTGTGATTGGTACTAGGGTTGAGATTCCTACTGGTTCCTGAGTTTTAAGGTTGGGGTTGTGATGGGTAGTAGGGTTGAGATTCCTACTGAGTCCTGCTTTTTAGGGTTGGGGCAGTGATTGGTACTAGGGTTGAGATTCCGTCTGATTCCTGATTTTTAGGGTTGGGGTTGTGATTGGTACTAGGGTTGAGATTCCTGTTGTTTCCTAGTTTTTAGAATTGGGGTTGTGATTGATTGGTATTGGGGTTGAAATTCCTATTGGTTTCTGTTTTTTAGGGTTGGGGTTGTGATTGATTGGTAGTAAGATTGAGATTCTTGTTGGTTCCAGGTTTTTAGGGTTGATGTTGTGATTGATACTAGGGTTGAGATTCCTATTGGTTCCTGCTTTTTAGGGTTGGGATTGTGATGGGTAGTAGGGTCTAGATTCCTATTGAGTCCTGCTTTTTAGGGTTGGGGTTGTGATTGGTACTAGGTTTGAGATTCCTACTGGTTCCTGATTTTTAGGGTTGGAGATGTGATGGGTAGATGGGTTGAGATTCCTATTGTGTCCTGTTTTTTAGGGTTGGGGTTGTGATTGGAAGTAGGGTTGAGATTCCTACTGGTTCCTGATTTTTAGGGTTGGGGTTGTGATGCGTAGTATGGTCTAGATTCCTATTGAGTCCTGCTTTTTAGGGTTGAGGTTGCGATTGATACCATGGTCGAGATTCCTATTGGCTCCTGCTTTTTAGGGTTGGGGTTGTGATGCGTAGTATGGTCTAGATTCCTATTGAGTCCTGCTTTTTAGGGTTGGGGCTGTGATTGGTACTAGGGTTGAGATTCCTACTGGTTCCTGATTTTTAGGGTTGGGGTTGTGATTGGTACTAGGGTTGAGATTCCTGTTGTTTCCTGGTTTTTAGGATTGGGGTTGAGATTCCTATTGGTTCCTTTTTTTTAGGGTTGGGGTTGTGATTGATTGGTACTAGATTTAGATACTTGTTGATTCCAGGTTTTTAGGGTTGCGGTTGTGATTGATACTAGGGTTGAGATTCCTATTGGCTCCTGCATTTTAAGGTTGGGGTTGTGATGGGTAGTAGGGTCTAGATTCCTATTGAGACCTGCTTTTTAGGGTTGGGGTTGTGATTGGTACTAGGGTTGAGATTCCTACTGGTTCCTGATTTTTAGGGTTGGGGTTGTGATTGGTACTAGGGTTGAGATTCCTGTTGTTTCCTGGTTTTTAGAGTTGGGGTTGTGATTGATTGGTATTGGGGTTTAGATTCCTATTGGTTTCTGTTTTTTACGGTTGGGGTTGTGATTAATTGGTACTAAGATTGAGATTCTTATGGGTTCCAGGTTTTTAGGGTTGAGGTTGTGATTGATACTAGGGTTGAGATTCCTATTGGTTTCTGCTTTTTAGGGTTGGGGTTGTAATGGTTAGTAGGATCTAGATTCCTATTGAGTCCTGCTTTTTAGGGTTGGGGTTGTGATTGGTACTAGGGTTGAGATTCCTACTGGTTCCTGATTTTTAGGGTTAGAGATGTGATGGGTAGTAGGGTTGAGATTCCTATTGAGTCCTGCTTTTTAGTGTTGGGGTTGTGATGGGTACTAGGGTTGAGATTCCTACTGGTTCCTGAGTTTTAGGGTTGGGGTTGTGATGGGTAGTAGGGTTGAGATTCCTACTGAGTCCTGCTTTTTAGGGTTGGGGCTGTGATTGGTACTAGGGTTGAGATTCCGACTGGTTCCTGATTTTTAGGGTTGGGGTTGTGATTGGTACTAGGGTTGAGATTCCTGTTGTTTCCTAGTTTTTAGAAATGGGGTTGTGATTGATTGGTATTGGGGTTGAAATTCCTATTGGTTTCTGTTTTTTAGGGTTGGGGTTGTGATTGATTGGTACTAAGATTGAGATTCTTGTTGGTTCCAGGTTTTTAGGGTTGATGTTGTGATTGATACTAGGGTTGAGATTCCTATTGGTTCCTGCTTTTTAGGGTTGGGGTTGTGATGGGTAGTAGGGTCTAGATTCCTATTGAGTCCTGCTTTTTAGGGTTGGGGTTGTGATTGGTACTAGGTTTGAGATTCCTACTGGTTCCTGATTTTTAGGGTTGGAGATGTGATGGGTAGATGGGTTGAGATTCCTATTCAGTCCTGTTTTTTAGGGTTGGGGTTGTGATTGGTACTAGGGTTGAGATTCCTACTGGTTCCTGATTTTTAGGGTTGGAGATGTGATGGGTAGATGTGTTGAGATTCCTATTGAGTCCTGTTTTTTAGGGTTGGAGTTGTGATTGGTACTAGGGTTGAGATTCCTACTGGTTCCTGGTTTTTAGGGTTGGGGTTGTGATTGATTGATATTGGGGTTTGAGATTCCTATTGGTGCCTGGTTTTTAGGGTAGGAGTTGTGATTGATTGGTACCGGGGCTCAGATTCCTATTGGTTCCTGGTTTTTAGGGTTGAGGTTGCGATTGATACCATGGTTGAGATTCCTATTGGCTCCTGCTTTTTAGGGTTGGGGTTGTGATGGGTAGTATGGTCTAGATTCCTATTGAGTCCTGCTTTTTAGGGTTGGGGCTGTGATTGGTACTAGGGTTGAGATTCCTACTGGTTCCTGATTTTTAGGGTTGGGGTTGTGATTGGTACTAGGGTTGAGATTCCTGTTGTTTCCTGGTTTTTAGGATTGGGGTTGAGATTCCTATTGGTTCCTGGTTTTTAGGGTTAGAGTTGTGATTCATACTACGGTTGAGATTCCTATTGGCTCCTACTTTTTAGGGTTGGGGTTGTGATGGCTAGTAGGGTCTAGATTTCTATTGAGTCCTGATTTTTAGGGTTGGGGTTGTGATTGGTACTAGGGTTGAAATTCCTACTGGTTCTGGAATTTTAGGGTTGGAGTTGTGATGGGTAGTAGGGTTAAGATTCCTGTTGTTTCCTGGTTTTTAGGGTTGGGGTTGTGATTGATTGGTATTGGGGTTGAGATTCCTATTGGTTCCTGGTTTTTAGGGTTGGGGTTGTGATTGATTGGTATTGGGGTTGAGATTCCTATTGGTTCCTGGTTTTTAGGGTTGGAGTTGTGATTGATTGGTACCAGGGTTCAGATTCCTATTGGTTCCTGGTTTCTAGGGTTGAGGTTGTGATTGATTCCAGGGTTGAGATTCCTATTGGCACCTCCTTTTTAGGGTTGGGGTTGTGATGGGTAGTATGGTCTAGATTCCTATTGAGTCCTGCTTTCTAGGGTTAGGGTTGTGATTGGTACTAGGGTTGAGATTCCTACTGGTTCCTGATTTTTAGGGTTGGGGTTGTGATTGGTACTAGGGTCGAGATTCCTATTGGTTCCTGGATTTTAGGGTTGGAGTTGTGATTGATTGGTACTAGGGTTGAGATTCCTATTTGTTCCTGGTTTTTAGGGTTGGGGTTGTGATTTGTAGTAGGGTTGAGATTCCTATTGGTTCCTGCCTTTTAGGGTTGGTGTTGTGATTGGTAGTAGGGTTGAGATTCCTATTGGTTCCTGGTTTTTAGGGTTGGTGTTGTGATTGATTGGTACCACGGTTCAGATTCCTATTGGTTCCTGGTTTTTAGGGTTGAGGTTGTGATTGATACCAGGGTTGAGATTCCTATTGGCTCCTGCTTTTTAGGGTTGGGGTTGTGATGGGTAGTAGGGTCTAGATTCCCATTGAGTCCTGCTTTTTAGGGTTGGGGTTGTGATTGGTACTAGGGTTGAGATTCCTACTAGTTCCTGATTTTTAGGGTTGGGGTTGTGATGGGTAGTAGGGTTGAGATTCCTACTGAGTCCTGCTTTTTAGGGTTGGGGTTGTGATTGGTACTAGGGTTGAGATTCCTGTTGTTTCCTGGTTTTTAGAGTTGGGGTTGTGATTGATTGGTATTGGGGTTCAGATTCCTATTGGTTTCTGTTTTTTAGGGTTGGGGTTGTGATTGATTGGTACTAAGATTGAGATTCTTGTTGGTTCCAGGTTTTTAGGGTTGAGGTTGTGATTGATACTAGGGTTGAGATTCCTATTGGTTCCTGCTTTTTAGGGTTGGGGTTGTGATGGTTAGTAGGATCTAGATTCCTATTGAGTCCTGCTTTTTAGGGTTGGGGTTGTGATTGGTACTAGGGTTGAGATTCCTACTGGTTCCTGATTTTTAGGGTTGGGGTTGTGATTGGTACTAGGGTTGAGATTCCTGTTGTTTCCTGGTTTTTAGAGTTCTGGTTGTGATTGATTGGTATTGGGGTTGATATTCCTATTGGTGCCTGGTTTTTAGGGTTGGAGTTGTGATTGATTGGTACCAGGGCTCAGATTCCTATTGGTTCCTGGTTTTTAGGGTTGAGGTTCCGATTGATACCATGGTTGAGATTCCTATTGGCTCCTGCTTTTTAGGGTTGGGGTTGTGATGGGTAGTATGGTCTAGATTCCTATTGAGTCCTGCTTTTTAGGGTTAGGGCTGTGATTGGTACTAGGGTTGAGATTCCTACTGGTTCCTGATTTTTAGGGTTGGGGTTGTGATTGGTACTAGGGTTGAGATTCCTGTTGTTTCCTGGTTTTTAGGATTGGGGTTGAGATTCCTATCGGTTCCTTTTTTTTAGGGTTGGGGTTGTGATTGATTGGTACTAGATTTAGATTCTTGTTGATTCCAGGTTTTTAGGGTTGAGGTTGTGATTGATACTAGGGTTGAGATTCCTATTGGCTCCTGCATTTTAAGGTTGGGGTTGTGATGGCTTGTAGGGTCTAGATCCCTATTGAGTCCTGCTTTTTAGGGTTGGGGTTGTGATTGGTACTAGGGTTGAGATTCCTACTGGTTCCTGATTTTTAGGGTTGGAGTTGTGATGGGTAGTAGGGTTGAGATTCCTACTGAGTCCTGCTTTTTAGGGTTGGGGTTGTGATTGGTACTAGGGTTGAGATTCCTGTTGTTTCCTGGTTTTTAGGGATGGGGTTTTGATTGATTGGTATTGGGGTTGAGATTCCTATTGGTTCCTGGTTTTTAGGGTTGGGGTTGTGATTGATTGGTATTGGGGTTGAGATTCCTATTGGTTCCTGGTTTTTAGGGTAGGAGTTGTGATTGATTGGTACCAGGGTTCAGATTCCTATTGGTTCCTGGTTTTTAGGGTTGAGGTTGTGATTGATACCAGGGTTGAGATTCCTATTGGCTCCTGCTTTTTAGGGTTGGGGTTATGATTGGTAGTATGGTCTAGATTCCTACTGGTTCCTGAGTTTTAGGGTTGGGGTTGTGATGGGTAGTAGGATTGAGATTCCTACTGAGTCCTGATTTTTAGGGTTGAGGCTGTGATTGGTACTAGGGTTGAGATTCCTACTGGTTCCTGATTTTTAGGGTTGGGGTTGTGATTGGTACTAGGGTTGAGATTCCTGTTGTTTCCTAGTTTTTAGAATTGGGGTTGTGATTGATTGGTATTGGGGTTGAGATTCCTATTGGTTTCTGTTTTTTAGGGTTGGGGTTGTGATTGATTGGTACTAAGATTGAGATTCTTGTTGGTTCCAGGTTTTTAGGGTTGACGTTGTGATTGATACTAGGGTTGAGATTCCTATTTGTTCCTGCTTTTTAGGGTTGGGGTTGTGATGGGTAGTAGGGTCTAGATTCCTATTGAGTCCTGCTTTTTAGGGTTGGGGTTGTGATTGGTACTAGGTTTGACATTCCTACTGGTTCCTGATTTCTAGGGTTGAAGATGTGATGGGTAGATGGGTTGAGATTCCTATTGAGTCCTGTTTTTTAGGGTTGGGGTTGTGATTGGTACTAGGGTTGAGATTCCTACTGCTTCCTGATTTTTAGGGTTGGAGATGTGATGGGTAGATGGGTTGAGATTCCTATTGAGTCCTGCTTTTTAGGGTTGGGGTTGTGATTGGTACTAGGGTTGAGATTCCTACTGGTTCCTGATTTTTAGGGTTGGGGTTGTGATTGGTACTAGGGTTGAGATTCCTGTTGTTTCCTGGTTTTTAGGGTTGGGGTTGTGATTGATTGGTATTGGGGTTGAGATTCCTATTGGTTCTTGGTTTTTAGTGTTGGGGTTGTGATTGATTGGTATTGGGGTTGAGATTCCTATTGGTTCCTGGTTTTTAGGGTTGGAGTTGTGATTGATTGGTGCCAGGGTTCAGATTCCTATGGGTTCCTGGTTTTTTGGGTTGAGGTTGTGATTGATACCAGGGTTGAGATTCCTATTGGCGTCTGCTTTTTAGGGTTGGGGTTGTGATGGGTATTATGGTCTAGATTCCTCTTGAGTCCTGCTTTCTAGGGTTGGGGTTGTGATTGGTACTAGGGTTGAGATTCCTACTGGTTCCTGATTTTTAGGGTTGGGGTTGTGATTGGTACTAGGGTTGAGATTCCTATTGGTTCCTGGATTTTAGGGTTGGGGTTGTGATTGATTGGTACTAGGGTTGAGATTCCTATTTGTTCCTGGTTTTTAGGGTTGGGGTTGTGATTGGTAATAGGGTTGAGATTCCTATTGGTTCCTGGTTTTTAGGGTTGGAGTTGTGATTGATTGGTACCAGGGTTCAGATTCCTATTGGTTCCTGGTTTTTAGGGTTGAGGTTGTGATTGATACTAGGGTTGAGATTCCTATTGGTTCCTGCTTTTTAGGGTTGGGGTTGTGATGGTTAGTAGGATCTAGATTCCAATTGAGTCCTGCTTTTTAGGGTTGGGTTTGTGATTGGTACTAGGGTTGAGATTCCTACTGGTTCCTGATTTTTAGGGTTGGAGATGTGATGGGTAGTAGGGTTGAGATTCCTATTGAGTCCTGCTTTTTAGGGTTGGGGTTGTGATTGGTACTAGGGTTGAGATTCCTACTGGTTCCTGAGTTTTAGGGTTGTGATGGGTAGTAGGGTTGAGATTCCTACTGAGTCCTGCTTTTTAGGGTTGGGGCTGTGATTGGTACTAGGGTTGAGATTCCTACTGGTTCCTGATTTTTAGGGTTGGGGTTGTGATTGGTACTAGGGTTGAGATTCCTTTTGTTTCCTAGTTTTTAGAATTGGGGTTGTGATTGATTGGTATTGGGGTTGAGATTCCTATGGGTTTCTGTTTTTTAGGGTTGGGGTTGTGATTGATTGGTACTAAGATTGAGATTCTTGTTGGTTCCAGGTTTTTAGGGTTGAGGTTGTGATTGATACTAGGGTTGAGATTCCTATTGGTTCCTGCTTTTTGGGGTTGGGGTTGTGATGGTTAGTAGGATCTAGATTCCTATTGAGTCCTGCTTTTTAGGGTTGGGGTTGTGATTGGTACTAGGGTTGAGATTCCTACTGGTTCCTGATTTTTAGGGTTGGAGATGTGATGGGTAGTAGGGTTGAGATTCATATTGAGTCCTACTTTTTAGGGCTGGGGTTGTGATTGGTACTAGGGTTGAGATTCCTACTGGTTCCTGAGTTTTAAGGTTGGGGTTGTGATGGGTAGTAGGGTTGAGATTCCTACTGAGTCCTGCTTTTTAGGGTTGGGGCAGTGATTGGTACTAGGGTTGAGATTCCGTCTGATTCCTGATTTTTAGGGTTGGGGTTGTGATTGGTACTAGGGTTGAGATTCCTGTTGTTTCCTAGTTTTTAGAATTGGGGTTGTGATTGATTGGTATTGGGG
This sequence comes from Pleurodeles waltl, assembly GCF_031143425.1. Lineage (NCBI taxonomy): Eukaryota > Metazoa > Chordata > Amphibia > Caudata > Salamandridae > Pleurodeles > Pleurodeles waltl. The sequence goes on from NC_090439.1 coordinate 1,137,421,920, forward strand.
TTGAAATTCCTATTGGTTTCTGTTTTTTAGGGTTGGGGTTGTGATTGATTGGTAGTAAGATTGAGATTCTTGTTGGTTCCAGGTTTTTAGGGTTGATGTTGTGATTGATACTAGGGTTGAGATTCCTATTGGTTCCTGCTTTTTAGGGTTGGGATTGTGATGGGTAGTAGGGTCTAGATTCCTATTGAGTCCTGCTTTTTAGGGTTGGGGTTGTGATTGGTACTAGGTTTGAGATTCCTACTGGTTCCTGATTTTTAGGGTTGGAGATGTGATGGGTAGATGGGTTGAGATTCCTATTGTGTCCTGTTTTTTAGGGTTGGGGTTGTGATTGGTAGTAGGGTTGAGATTCCTACTGGTTCCTGATTTTTAGGGTTGGGGTTGTGATGCGTAGTATGGTCTAGATTCCTATTGAGTCCTGCTTTTTAGGGTTGAGGTTGCGATTGATACCATGGTCGAGATTCCTATTGGCTCCTGCTTTTTAGGGTTGGGGTTGTGATGCGTAGTATGGTCTAGATTCCTATTGAGTCCTGCTTTTTAGGGTTGGGGCTGTGATTGGTACTAGGGTTGAGATTCCTACTGGTTCCTGATTTTTAGGGTTGGGGTTGTGATTGGTACTAGGGTTGAGATTCCTGTTGTTTCCTGGTTTTTAGGATTGGGGTTGAGATTCCTATTGGTTCCTTTTTTTTAGGGTTGGGGTTGTGATTGATTGGTACTAGATTTAGATACTTGTTGATTCCAGGTTTTTAGGGTTGCGGTTGTGATTGATACTAGGGTTGAGATTCCTATTGGCTCCTGCATTTTAAGGTTGGGGTTGTGATGGGTAGTAGGGTCTAGATTCCTATTGAGACCTGCTTTTTAGGGTTGGGGTTGTGATTGGTACTAGGGTTGAGATTCCTACTGGTTCCTGATTTTTAGGGTTGGAGTTGTGATGGGTAGTAGGGTTGAGATTCCTACTGAGTCCTGCTTTTTAGGGTTGGGGTTGTGATGGGTACTAGGGTTGAGATTCCTGTTGTTTCCTGGTTTTTAGGGATGGGGTTTTGATTGATTGGTATTGGGGTTGAGATTCCTATTGGTTCCTGGTTTTTAGGGTTGGGGTTGTGATTGATTGGTATTGGGGTTGAGATTCCTATTGGTTCCTGGTTTTTAGGGTTGGAGTTGTGATTGATTAGTACCAGGGTTCAGATTCCTATTGGTTCCTGGTTTTTAGGGTTGAGGTTGTGATTAATACCAGGGTTGAGATTCCTATTGGCTCCTGCTTTTTAGGGTTGGGGTTGTGATTGGTAGTATGGTCTAGATTCCTACTGGTTCCTGAGTTTTAGGGTTGGGGTTGTGATGGGTAGTAGGGTTGAGATTCCTACTGAGTCCTGCTTTTTAGGGTTGGGGCTGTGATTGGTGCTAGGGTTGAGATTCCTATTGTTTCCTGATTTTTAGGGTTGGGGTTGTGATTGGTACTAGGGTTGAGATTCCTGTTGTTTCCTAGTTTTTAGAATTGTGGTTGTGATTGATTGGTATTGGGGTTGAGATTCCTATTGGTTTCTGTTTTTTAGGGTTGGGGTTGTGATTGATTGGTACTAAGATTGAGATTCTTGTTGGTTCCAGGTTTTTAGGGTTGACGTTGTGATTGATACTAGGGTTGAGATTCCTATTGGTTCCTGCTTTTTAGGGTTGGGGTTGTGATGGGTAGTAGGGTCTAGATTCCTATTGAGTCCTGCTTTTTAGGGTTGGGGTTGTGATTGGTACTAGGTTTGAGATTCCTACTGGTTCCTGATTTTTAGGGTTGGAGATGTGATGGGTAGATGGGTTGAGATTCCTATTGAGTCCTGTTTTTTAGGGTTGGGGTTGTGATTGGTACTAGGTTTGAGATTCCTACTGGTTCCTGGTTTTTAGGGTTGGGGTTGTGATTGATTGGTATTGGGGTTTGAGATTCCTATTGGTGCCTGTTTTTTAGGGTTGGAGTTGTGATTGATTGGTACCAGGGCTCAGATTCCTATTGCTTCCTGGTTTTTAGGGATGAGGTTGCGATTGATACCATGGTCGAGATTCCTATTGGCTCCTGCTTTTTAGGGTTGGGGTTGTGATGCGTAGTATGGTCTAGATTCCTATTGAGTCCTGCTTTTTAGGGTTGGGGCTGTGATTGGTACTAGGGTTGAGATTCCTACTGGTTCCTGATTTTTAGGGTTGGGGTTGTGATTGGTACTAGGGTTGAGATTCCTGTTGTTTCCTGGTTTTTAGGATTGGGGTTGAGATTCCTATTGGTTCCTTTTTTTTAGGGTTGGGGTTGTGATTGATTGGTACTAGATTTAGATACTTGTTGATTCCAGGTTTTTAGGGTTGCGGTTGTGATTGATACTAGGGTTGAGATTCCTATTGGCTCCTGCATTTTAAGGTTGGGGTTGTGATGGGTAGTAGGGTCTAGATTCCTATTGAGACCTGCTTTTTAGGGTTGGGGTTGTGATTGGTACTAGGGTTGAGATTCCTACTGGTTCCTGATTTTTAGGGTTGGAGTTGTGATGGGTAGTAGGGTTGAGATTCCTACTGAGTCCTGCTTTTTAGGGTTGGGGTTGTGATGGGTACTAGGGTTGAGATTCCTGTTGTTTCCTGGTTTTTAGGGATGGGGTTTTGATTGATTGGTATTGGGGTTGAGATTCCTATTGGTTCCTGGTTTTTAGGGTTGGGGTTGTGATTGATTGGTATTGGGGTTGAGATTCCTATTGGTTCCTGGTTTTTAGGGTTGGAGTTGTGATTGATTAGTACCAGGGTTCAGATTCCTATTGGTTCCTGGTTTTTAGGGTTGAGGTTGTGATTAATACCAGGGTTGAGATTCCTATTGGCTCCTGCTTTTTAGGGTTGGGGTTGTGATTGGTAGTATGGTCTAGATTCCTACTGGTTCCTGAGTTTTAGGGTTGGGGTTGTGATGGGTAGTAGGGTTGAGATTCCTACTGAGTCCTGCTTTTTAGGGTTGGGGCTGTGATTGGTGCTAGGGTTGAGATTCCTATTGTTTCCTGATTTTTAGGGTTGGGGTTGTGATTGGTACTAGGGTTGAGATTCCTGTTGTTTCCTAGTTTTTAGAATTGTGGTTGTGATTGATTGGTATTGGGGTTGAGATTCCTATTGGTTTCTGTTTTTTAGGGTTGGGGTTGTGATTGATTGGTACTAAGATTGAGATTCTTGTTGGTTCCAGGTTTTTAGGGTTGACGTTGTGATTGATACTAGGGTTGAGATTCCTATTGGTTCCTGCTTTTTAGGGTTGGGGTTGTGATGGGTAGTAGGGTCTAGATTCCTATTGAGTCCTGCTTTTTAGGGTTGGGGTTGTGATTGGTACTAGGTTTGAGATTCCTACTGGTTCCTGATTTTTAGGGTTGGAGATGTGATGGGTAGATGGGTTGAGATTCCTATTGAGTCCTGTTTTTTAGGGTTGGGGTTGTGATTGGTACTAGGTTTGAGATTCCTACTGGTTCCTGGTTTTTAGGGTTGGGGTTGTGATTGATTGGTATTGGGGTTTGAGATTCCTATTGGTGCCTGTTTTTTAGGGTTGGAGTTGTGATTGATTGGTACCAGGGCTCAGATTCCTATTGCTTCCTGGTTTTTAGGGATGAGGTTGCGATTGATACCATGGTTGAGATTCCTATTGGCTCCTGCTTTTTAGTGTTGGGGTTGTGATGGGTAGTATGGTCTAGATTCCTATTGAGTCCTGCTTTTTAGGGTTGGAGTTGTGATTGGTACTAGGGTTGAGATTCCTACTGGTTCCTGATTTTTAGGGTTGGAGATGTGATGGGTAGTAGGGTTGAGATTCCTATTGAGTCCTGCTTTTTATGGTTGGGGCTGTGATTGGTACTAGGGTTGAGATTCCTACTGGTTCCTGAATTTTAGGGTTGGGGTTGTGATTGGTACTAGGGTTGAGATTCCTATTGTTTCCTAGTTTTGGAGTTGGGGTTGTGATTGATTGGTATCGGGGTTGAGATTCCTATTGGTTTCTGTTTTTTAGGCTTAGGGTTGTGATTGGTACTAGGGTTGAGATTCCTAATGGTTCCTGATTTTTAGGGTTGAGATGTGATGGGTAGTAGGGTTGAGATTCCTATTGAGTCCTGTTTTTTATGGTTGGGGTTGTGATTGGTACTAGGGTTGAGATTCCTCCTGGTTCCTTAATTTTAGGGTTGGGGTTGTGATTGGTACTAGGGTTGAGATTCCTACTGGTGCCTGAGTTTTAGGGTTGTGATGGGTAGTAGGGTTGAGATTCGTACTGAGTCCTGCTTTTTAGGGTTGGGGCTGTGATTGGTACTAGGGTTGAGATTCCTACTGGTTCCTGATTTTTAGGGTTGGGGTTGTGATTGGTTCTAGGGTTGAGATTCCTGTTGTTTCCTGGTTTTTAGAGTTGGGGTTGTGATTGATTGGTATTGGGGTTGTGATTCCTATTGGTTCCTTTTTTTAGGGTTGGGCTTGTGATTGATTGGTACTAGATTTAGATACTTGTTGATTCCAGGTTTTTAGGGTTGCGGTTGTGATTGATACTAGGGTTGAGATTCCTATTGGCTCCTGCATTTTAAGGTTGGGGTTGTGATGGGTAGTAGGGTCTAGATTCCTATTGAGACCTGCTTTTTAGGGTTGGGGTTGTGATTGGTACTAGGGTTGAGATTCCTACTGGTTCCTGATTTTTAGGGTTGGAGTTGTGATGGGTAGTAGGGTTGAGATTCCTACTGAGTCCTGCTTTTTGGGGTTGGGGTTGTGATTGGTACTAGGGTTGAGATTCCTGTTGTTTCCTGGTTTTTAGGGATGGGGTTTTGATTGATTGGTATTGGGGTTGAGATTCCTATTGGTTCCTGGTTTTTAGGGTTGGGGTTGTGATTGATTGGTATTGGGGTTGAGATTCCTATTGGTTCCTGGTTTTTAGGGTTGGAGTTGTGATTGATTAGTACCAGGGTTCAGATTCCTATTGGTTCCTGGTTTTTAGGGTTGAGGTTGTGATTAATACCAGGGTTGAGATTCCTATTGGCTCTTGCTTTTTAGGGTTGGGGTTGTGATTGGTAGTGTGGTCTAGATTCCTACTGGTTCCTGAGTTTTAGGGTTGGGGTTGTGATGGGTAGTAGGGTTGAGATTCCTACTGAGTCCTGCTTTTTAGGGTTGGGACTGTGATTGGTGCTAGGGTTGAGATTCCTATTGTTTCCTGATTTTTAGGGTTGGGGTTGTGATTGGTACTAGGGTTGAGATTCCTGTTGTTTCCTAGTTTTTAGAATTGTGGTTGTGATTGATTGGTATTGGGGTTGAGATTCCTATTGGTTTCTGTTTTTTAGGGTTGGGGTTGTGATTGATTGGTACTAAGATTGAGATTCTTGTTGGTTCCAGGTTTTTAGGGTTGACGTTGTGATTGATACTAGGGTTGAGATTCCTATTGGTTCCTGCTTTTTAGGGTTGGGTTGTGATGGGTAGTAGGGTCTAGATTCCTATTGAGTCCTGCTTTTTAGGGTTGGGGTTGTGATTGGTACTAGGTTTGAGATTCCTACTGGTTCCTGATTTTTAGGGTTGGAGATGTGATGGGTAGATGGGTTGAGATTCCTATTGAGTCCTGTTTTTTAGGGTTGGGTTGTGATTGGTACTAGGTTTGAGATTCCTACTGGTTCCTGGTTTTTAGGGTTGGGGTTGTGATTGATTGGTATTGGGGTTTGAGATTCCTATTGGTGCCTGTTTTTTAGGGTTGGAGTTGTGATTGATTGGTACCAGGGCTCAGATTCCTATTGGTTCCTGGTTTTTAGGGATGAGGTTGTGATTGATACTAGGGTTGAGATTCCTATTGGCTCCTGCATTTTAAGGTTGGGGTTGTGATGGGTAGTAGGGTCTAGATTCCTATTGAGACCTGCTTTTTAGGGTTGGGGTTGTGATTGGTACTAGGGTTGAGATTCCTACTGGTTCCTGATTTTTAGGGTTGGAGTTGTGATGGGTAGTAGGGTTGAGATTCCTACTGAGTCCTGCTTTTTGGGGTTGGGGTTGTGATTGGTACTAGGGTTGAGATTCCTGTTGTTTCCTGGTTTTTAGGGATGGGGTTTTGATTGATTGGTATTGGGGTTGAGATTCCTATTGGTTCCTGGTTTTTAGGGTTGGGGTTGTGATTGATTGGTATTGGGGTTGAGATTCCTATTGGTTCCTGGTTTTTAGGGTTGGAGTTGTGATTGATTAGTACCAGGGTTCAGATTCCTATTGGTTCCTGGTTTTTAGGGTTGAGGTTGTGATTAATACCAGGGTTGAGATTCCTATTGGCTCCTGCTTTTTAGGGTTGGGGTTGTGATTGGTAGTGTGGTCTAGATTCCTACTGGTTCCTGAGTTTTAGGGTTGGGGTTGTGATGGGTAGTAGGGTTGAGATTCCTACTGAGTCCTGCTTTTTAGGGTTGGGACTGTGATTGGTGCTAGGGTTGAGATTCCTATTGTTTCCTGATTTTTAGGGTTGGGGTTGTGATTGGTACTAGGGTTGAGATTCCTGTTGTTTCCTAGTTTTTAGAATTGTGGTTGTGATTGATTGGTATTGGGGTTGAGATTCCTATTGGTTTCTGTTTTTTAGGGTTGGGGTTGTGATTGATTGGTACTAAGATTGAGATTCTTGTTGGTTCCAGGTTTTTAGGGTTGACGTTGTGATTGATACTAGGGTTGAGATTCCTATTGGTTCCTGCTTTTTAGGGTTGGGGTTGTGATGGGTAGTAGGGTCTAGATTCCTATTGAGTCCTGCTTTTTAGGGTTGGGGTTGTGATTGGTACTAGGTTTGAGATTCCTACTGGTTCCTGATTTTTAGGGTTGGAGATGTGATGGGTAGATGGGTTGAGATTCCTATTGAGTCCTGTTTTTTAGGGTTGGGTTGTGATTGGTACTAGGTTTGAGATTCCTACTGGTTCCTGGTTTTTAGGGTTGGGGTTGTGATTGATTGGTATTGGGGTTTGAGATTCCTATTGGTGCCTGTTTTTTAGGGTTGGAGTTGTGATTGATTGGTACCAGGGCTCAGATTCCTATTGGTTCCTGGTTTTTAGGGATGAGGTTGCGATTGATACCATGGTTGAGATTCCTATTGGCTCCTGCTTTTTAGGGTTGGGGTTGTGATGGGTAGTATGGTCTAGATTCCTATTGAGTCCTGCTTTTTAGGGTTGGAGTTGTGATTGGTACTAGGGTTGAGATTCCTACTGGTTCCTGATTTTTAGGGTTGGAGATGTGATGGGTAGTAGGGTTGAGATTCCTATTGAGTCCTGCTTTTTATGGTTGGGGCTGTGATTGGTACTAGGGTTGAGATTCCTACTGGTTCCTGAATTTTAGGGTTGGGGTTGTGATTGGTACTAGGGTTGAGATTCCTATTGTTTCCTAGTTTTGGAGTTGGGGTTGTGATTGATTGGTATCGGGGTTGAGATTCCTATTGGTTTCTGTTTTTTAGGCTTAGGGTTGTGATTGGTACTAGGGTTGAGATTCCTAATGGTTCCTGATTTTTAGGGTTGAGATGTGATGGGTAGTAGGGTTGAGATTCCTATTGAGTCCTGTTTTTTAGGGTTGGGGTTGTGATTGGTACTAGGGTTGAGATTCCTCCTGGTTCCTTAATTTTAGGGTTGGGGTTGTGATTGGTACTAGGGTTGAGATTCCTACTGGTGCCTGAGTTTTAGGGTTGTGATGGGTAGTAGGGTTGAGATTCGTACTGAGTCCTGCTTTTTAGGGTTGGGGCTGTGATTGGTACTAGGGTTGAGATTTCTACTGGTTCCTGATTTTTAGGGTTGGGGTTGTGATTGGTTCTAGGGTTGAGATTCCTGTTGTTTCCTGGTTTTTAGAGTTGGGGTTGTGATTGATTGGTATTGGGGTTGTGATTCCTATTGGTTCCTTTTTTTAGGGTTGGGCTTGTGATTGATTGGTACTAAGATTTAGATTCTTGTTGATTCCAGGTTTTTAGGGTTGAGGTTGTGATTGATACTACGGTTGAGATTCCTATTGGCTCCTGCTTTTTAGGGTTGGGGTTGTGATGGCTAGTAGGGTCTAGATTCCTATTGAGTCCTGATTTTTAGGGTTGGTGTTGTGATTGGTACTAGGGTTGAGATTCCTACTGGTTCCTGAATTTTAGGGTTGGAGTTGTGATGGGTAGTAGGGTTGAGACTCCTATTGAGTCCTGCTTTTTAGGGTTGGGGTTGTGATTGGTACTAAGGTTGAGATTCCTACTGGTTCCTGATTTTTAGGGTTGGGGTTGTGATTGGTACTAGGGTTGAGATTCCTGTTGTTTCCTGGTTTTTAGGGTTGGGGTTGTGATTGATTGGTATTGGGGTTGAGATTCCTATTGGTTCCTGATTTTTAGGGTGGGGTTGTGATTGATTGGTATTGGGGTTGAGATTCCTATTGGTTCCTGGTTTTTAGGGTTGGAGTTGTGATTGATTGGTACCAGGGTTCAGATTCCTATTGGTTCCTGGTTTTTAGGGTTGAGGTTGTGATTGATACCAGGGTTGGGATTCCTATTGGCTCCTGCTTTTTAGGGTTGGGGTTGTGATGGGTAGTATGGTCTAGATTCCTATTGAGTCCTGCTTTCTAGGGTTGGGGTTGTGATTGGTACTATGGTTGAGATTCCTACTGGTTCCTGATTTTTAGGGTTGGGGTTGTGATTGGTACTAGGGTCGAGATTCCTATTGGTTCCTGGATTTTAGGGTTGGGGTTGTGATTGATTGGTACTAGGGTTGAGATTCCTATTTGTTCCTGGTTTTTAGGGTTGGGGTTGTGATTGGTAATAGGGTTGAGATTCCTATTGGTTCCTGCCTTTTAGGGTTGGGGTTGTGATTGGTAGTAGGGTTGAGATTCCTATTGGTTTCTGCTTTTTAGGGTTGGGGTTGTGATTGATTGGTACCAGGGTTCAGATTCCTATTGGTTCCTGGTTTTTAGGGTTGAGGTTGTGATTGATGCCAGGGTTGAGATTCCTATTGAGTCCTGCTATTTAGGGTTCGGGTTGTGATTGGTACTAGGGTTGAGATTCCTACTGCTTCCTGATTTTTAGGGTTGGGGTTGTGATGGGTAGTAGGGTTGAGATTCCTACTGAGTCCTGCTTTTTAGGGTTGGGGATGTGATTGGTATTAGGGTTGAGATTCCTACTGGTTCCTGATTTTTAGGGTTTGGGTTGTGATTGGTACTAGGGTTGAGATTCCTGTTGTTTCCTGGTTTTTAGAGTTGGGGTTGTGATTGATTGGTATTGGGGTTGAGATTCCTATTGGTTTTTGTTTTTTAGGGTTGGGGTTGTGATTGATTGGTACTAAGATTGAGATTCTTGTTGGTTCCAGGTTTTTAGGGTTGAGGTTGTGATTGATACTAGGGCTGAGATTCCTATTGGTTCCTGCTTTTTAGGGTTGGGGTTGTGATGGTTAGTAGGATCTAGATTCCTATTGAGTCCTGCTTTTTAGGGTTGGGGTTGTGATTGGTACTAGGGTTGAGATTCCTACTGGTTCCTGATTTTTAGGGTTGGAGATGTGATGGGTAGTAGGGTTGAGATTCCTATTGAGTCCTGCTTTTTAGGGTTGGGGTTGTGATTGGTACTAGGGTTGAGATTCCTACTGGTTCCTGAGTTTTAGGGTTGTGATGGGTAGTAGGGTTGAGATTCCTACTGAGTCCTGCTTTTTAGGGTTGGGGCTGTGATTGGTACTAGGGTTGAGATTCCTACTGGTTCCTGATTTTTAGGGTTGGGGTTGTGATTGGTACTAGGGTTGAGATTCCTTTTGTTTCCTAGTTTTTAGAATTGGGGTTGTGATTGATTGGTATTGGGGTTGAGATTCCTATTGGTTTCTGTTTTTTAGGGTTGGGGTTGTGATTGATTGGTACTAAGATTGAGATCCTTGTTGGTTCCTGCTTTTTAGGGTTGGGGTTGTGATGGGTAGTAGGGTCTAGATTCCTATTGAGTCCTGCTTTTTAGGGTTGGGGTTGTGATTGGTACTAGGGTTGAGATTCCTACTGGTTCCTGATTTTTAGGGTTGGGGTTGTGATTGGTACTAGGGTTGAGATTCCTGTTGTTTCCTGGTTTTTAGGATTGGGGTTGAAATTCCTATTGGTTCCTTTTTTTTAGGGTTGGGGTTGTGATTGATTGGTACTAGATTTAGATTCTTGTTTATTCCAGGTTTTTAGGGTTGAGGTTGTGATTGATACTAGGGTTGAGATTCCTATTGGCTCCTGCATTTTAAGGTTGGGGTTGTGATGGCTAGTAGGGTCTAGATTCCTATTGAGTCCTGCTTTTTAGGGTTGGGGTTGTGATTGGTACTAGGGTTGAGATTCCTACTGGTTCCTGATTTTTAGGGTTGGAGTTGTGATGGGTAGTAGGGTTGAGATTCCTACTGAGTCCTGCTTTTTAGGCTTGGGGTTGTGATTGGCACTAGGGTTGAGATTCCTGTTGTTTCCTGGTTTTTAGGGTTGGGGTTTTGATTGATTGGTATTGGGGTTGAGATTCCTATTGGTTCCTGGTTTTTAGGGTTGGGGTTGTCATTGATTGGTATTGGGGTTGAGATTCCTATTGGTTCCTGGTTTTTAGGGTTGGAGTTGTGATTGATTGGTACCAGGGTTCAGATTCCTATTGGTTCCTGGTTTTTAGGGTTGAGGTTGTGATTGATACCAGGGTTGAGATTCCTATTGGCTCCTCCTTTTTAGGGTTGGGGTTGTGATGGGTAGTAGGGTCTAGATTCCTATTGAGTCCTGCTTTTTAGGGTTGGGGTTGTGATTGGTACTGGGGTTGAGATTCCTACTGGTTCCTGATTTTTAGGGTTGGGGTTGTGATGGGTAGTAGGGTTGATATTCCTACTGAGTCATCCTTTTTAGGGTTGGGGCTGTGATTGGTACTAGGGTTGAGATTCCTACTGGTTCCTGATTTTTAGGGTTGGGGTTGTGATTGGTACTAGGGTTGAGAGTCCTGTTGTTTCCTGGTTTTTAGAGTTGGGGTTGTGATTGATTGGTATTGGGGTTGAGATTCCTATTGGTTTCTGTTTTTTAGGGTTGGGGTTGTGATTGATTGGTACTAAGATTCAGATTCTTGTTGGTTCCAGGTTTTTAGGGTTGAGGTTGTGATTGATACTAGGGTTGAGATTCCTATTGGTTCCTGCTTTTTAGGGTTGGGGTTGTGATGGTTAGTAGGATCTAGATTCCTATTGAGTCCTGCTTTTTAGGGTTGGGGTTGTGATTGGTACTAGGTTTGAGATTCCTACTGGTTCCTGGTTTTTAGGGTTGGAGTTGTGATTGATTGGTACCAGGGCTCAGATTCCTATTGGTTCCTGGTTTTTAGGGTTGAGGTTGCGATTGATTCCATGGTTGAGATTCCTATTGGCTCCTGCTTTTTAGGGTTGGGGTTGTGATGCGTAGTATGGTCTAGATTCCTATTGAGTCCTGCTTTTTAGGGTTGGGGCTGTGATTGGTACTAGGGTTGAGATTCCTACTGGTTCCTGATTTTTAGGGTTGGGGTTGTGATTGGTACTAGGGTTGAGATTCCTGTTGTTTCCTGGTTTTTAGGATTGGGGTTGAGATTCCTATTGGTTCCTTTTTTTTAGGGTTGGGGTTGTGATTGATTGGTACTAGATTTAGATACTTGTTGATTCCAGGTTTTTAGGGTTGCGGTTGTGATTGATACTAGGGTTGAGATTCCTATTGGCTCCTGCATTTTAAGGTTGGGGTTGTGATGGCTAGTAGGGTCTAGATTCCTATTGAGTCCTGCTTTTTAGGGTTGGGGTTGTGATTGGTACTAGGGTTGAGATTCCTACTGGTTCCTGATTTTTAGGGTTGGAGTTGTGATGGGTAGTAGGGTTGAGATTCCTACTGAGTCCTGCTTTTTAGGGTTGGGGTTGTGATTGGTACTAGGGTTGAGATTCCTGTTGTTTCCTGGTTTTTAGGGATGGGGTTTTGATTGATTGGTATAGGGGTTGAGATTCCTATTGGTTCCTGGTTTTTAGGGTTGGGGTTGTGATTGATTGGTATTGGGGTTGAGATTCCTATTGGTTCCTGGTTTTTAGGGTTGGAGTTGTGATTGATTAGTACCAGGGTTCAGATTCCTATTGGTTCCTGGTTTTTAGGGTTGAGGTTGTGATTAATACCAGGGTTGAGATTCCTATTGGCTCCTGCTTTTTAGAGTTGGGGTTGTGATTGGTAGTATGGTCTAGATTCCTACTGGTTCCTGAGTTTTAGGGTTGGGGTTGTGATGGGTAGTAGGGTTGAGATTCCTACTGAGTTCTGCTTTTTAGGGTTGGGGCTGTGATTGGTGCTAGGGTTGAGATTCCTATTGTTTCCTGATTTTTAGGGTTGGGGTTGTGATTGGTACTAGGGTTGAGATTCCTGTTGTTTCCTAGTTTTTAGAATTGTGGTTGTGATTGATTGGTATTGGGGTTGAGATTCCTATTGGTTTCTGTTTTTTAGGGTTGGGGTTGTGATTGATTGGTACTAAGATTGAGATTCTTGTTGGTTCCAGGTTTTTAGGGTTGACGTTGTGATTGATACTAGGGTTGAGATTCCTATTGGTTCCTGCTTTTTAGGGTTGGGGTTGTGATGGGTAGTAGGGTCTAGATTCATATTGAGTCCTGCTTTTTAGGGTTGGGGTTGTGATTGGTACTAGGTTTGAGATTCCTACTGGTTCCTGATTTTTAGGGTTGGAGATGTGATGGGTAGATGGGTTGAGATTCCTATTGAGTCCTGTTTTTTAGGGTTGGGTTGTGATTGGTACTAGGTTTGAGATTCCTACTGGTTCCTGGTTTTTAGGGTTGGGGTTGTGATTGATTGGTATTGGGGTTTGAGATTCCTATTGGTGCCTGTTTTTTAGGGTTGGAGTTGTGATTGATTGGTACCAGGGCTCAGATTCCTATTGGTTCCTGGTTTTTAGGGATGAGGTTGCGATTGATACCATGGTTGAGATTCCTATTGGCTCCTGCTTTTTAGGGTTGGGGTTGTGATGGGTAGTATGGTCTAGATTCCTATTGAGTCCTGCTTTTTAGGGTTGGAGTTGTGATTGGTACTAGGGTTGAGATTCCTACTGGTTCCTGATTTTTAGGGTTGGAGATGTGATGGGTAGTAGGGTTGAGATTCCTATTGAGTCCTGCTTTTTATGGTTGGGGCTGTGATTGGTACTAGGGTTGAGATTCCTACTGGTTCCTGAATTTTAGGGTTGGGGTTGTGATTGGTACTAGGGTTGAGATTCCTATTGTTTCCTAGTTTTGGAGTTGGGGTTGTGATTGATTGGTATCGGGGTTGAGATTCCTATTGGTTTCTGTTTTTTAGGCTTAGGGTTGTGATTGGTACTAGGGTTGAGATTCCTAATGGTTCCTGATTTTTAGGGTTGAGATGTGATGGGTAGTAGGGTTGAGATTCCTATTGAGTCCTGTTTTTTAGGGTTGGGGTTGTGATTGGTACTAGGGTTGAGATTCCTCCTGGTTCCTTAATTTTAGGGTTGGGGTTGTGATTGGTACTAGGGTTGAGATTCCTACTGGTGCCTGAGTTTTAGGGTTGTGATGGGTAGTAGGGTTGAGATTCGTACTGAGTCCTGCTTTTTAGGGTTGGGGCTGTGATTGGTACTAGGGTTGAGATTTCTACTGGTTCCTGATTTTTAGGGTTGGGGTTGTGATTGGTTCTAGGGTTGAGATTCCTGTTGTTTCCTGGTTTTTAGAGTTGGGGTTGTGATTGATTGGTATTGGGGTTGTGATTCCTATTGGTTCCTTTTTTTAGGGTTGGGCTTGTGATTGATTGGTACTAAGATTTAGATTCTTGTTGATTCCAGGTTTTTAGGGTTGAGGTTGTGATTGATACTACGGTTGAGATTCCTATTGGCTCCTGCTTTTTAGGGTTGGGGTTGTGATGGCTAGTAGGGTCTAGATTCCTATTGAGTCCTGATTTTTAGGGTTGGTGTTGTGATTGGTACTAGGGTTGAGATTCCTACTGGTTCCTGAATTTTAGGGTTGGAGTTGTGATGGGTAGTAGGGTTGAGACTCCTATTGAGTCCTGCTTTTTAGGGTTGGGGTTGTGATTGGTACTAAGGTTGAGATTCCTACTGGTTCCTGATTTTTAGGGTTGGGGTTGTGATTGGTACTAGGGTTGAGATTCCTGTTGTTTCCTGGTTTTTAGGGTTGGGGTTGTGATTGATTGGTATTGGGGTTGAGATTCCTATTGGTTCCTGATTTTTAGGGTGGGGTTGTGATTGATTGGTATTGGGGTTGAGATTCCTATTGGTTCCTGGTTTTTAGGGTTGGAGTTGTGATTGATTGGTACCAGGGTTCAGATTCCTATTGGTTCCTGGTTTTTAGGGTTGAGGTTGTGATTGATACCAGGGTTGGGATTCCTATTGGCTCCTGCTTTTTAGGGTTGGGGTTGTGATGGGTAGTATGGTCTAGATTCCTATTGAGTCCTGCTTTCTAGGGTTGGGGTTGTGATTGGTACTATGGTTGAGATTCCTACTGGTTCCTGATTTTTAGGGTTGGGGTTGTGATTGGTACTAGGGTCGAGATTCCTATTGGTTCCTGGATTTTAGGGTTGGGGTTGTGATTGATTGGTACTAGGGTTGAGATTCCTATTTGTTCCTGGTTTTTAGGGTTGGGGTTGTGATTGGTAATAGGGTTGAGATTCCTATTGGTTCCTGCCTTTTAGGGTTGGGGTTGTGATTGGTAGTAGGGTTGAGATTCCTATTGGTTTCTGCTTTTTAGGGTTGGGGTTGTGATTGATTGGTACCAGGGTTCAGATTCCTATTGGTTCCTGGTTTTTAGGGTTGAGGTTGTGATTGATGCCAGGGTTGAGATTCCTATTGAGTCCTGCTATTTAGGGTTCGGGTTGTGATTGGTACTAGGGTTGAGATTCCTACTGCTTCCTGATTTTTAGGGTTGGGGTTGTGATGGGTAGTAGGGTTGAGATTCCTACTGAGTCCTGCTTTTTAGGGTTGGGGATGTGATTGGTATTAGGGTTGAGATTCCTACTGGTTCCTGATTTTTAGGGTTTGGGTTGTGATTGGTACTAGGGTTGAGATTCCTGTTGTTTCCTGGTTTTTAGAGTTGGGGTTGTGATTGATTGGTATTGGGGTTGAGATTCCTATTGGTTTTTGTTTTTTAGGGTTGGGGTTGTGATTGATTGGTACTAAGATTGAGATTCTTGTTGGTTCCAGGTTTTTAGGGTTGAGGTTGTGATTGATACTAGGGCTGAGATTCCTATTGGTTCCTGCTTTTTAGGGTTGGGGTTGTGATGGTTAGTAGGATCTAGATTCCTATTGAGTCCTGCTTTTTAGGGTTGGGGTTGTGATTGGTACTAGGGTTGAGATTCCTACTGGTTCCTGATTTTTAGGGTTGGAGATGTGATGGGTAGTAGGGTTGAGATTCCTATTGAGTCCTGCTTTTTAGGGTTGGGGTTGTGATTGGTACTAGGGTTGAGATTCCTACTGGTTCCTGAGTTTTAGGGTTGTGATGGGTAGTAGGGTTGAGATTCCTACTGAGTCCTGCTTTTTAGGGTTGGGGCTGTGATTGGTACTAGGGTTGAGATTCCTACTGGTTCCTGATTTTTAGGGTTGGGGTTGTGATTGGTACTAGGGTTGAGATTCCTTTTGTTTCCTAGTTTTTAGAATTGGGGTTGTGATTGATTGGTATTGGGGTTGAGATTCCTATTGGTTTCTGTTTTTTAGGGTTGGGGTTGTGATTGATTGGTACTAAGATTGAGATCCTTGTTGGTTCCTGCTTTTTAGGGTTGGGGTTGTGATGGGTAGTAGGGTCTAGATTCCTATTGAGTCCTGCTTTTTAGGGTTGGGGTTGTGATTGGTACTAGGGTTGAGATTCCTACTGGTTCCTGATTTTTAGGGTTGGGGTTGTGATTGGTACTAGGGTTGAGATTCCTGTTGTTTCCTGGTTTTTAGGATTGGGGTTGAAATTCCTATTGGTTCCTTTTTTTTAGGGTTGGGGTTGTGATTGATTGGTACTAGATTTAGATTCTTGTTTATTCCAGGTTTTTAGGGTTGAGGTTGTGATTGATACTAGGGTTGAGATTCCTATTGGCTCCTGCATTTTAAGGTTGGGGTTGTGATGGCTAGTAGGGTCTAGATTCCTATTGAGTCCTGCTTTTTAGGGTTGGGGTTGTGATTGGTACTAGGGTTGAGATTCCTACTGGTTCCTGATTTTTAGGGTTGGAGTTGTGATGGGTAGTAGGGTTGAGATTCCTACTGAGTCCTGCTTTTTAGGCTTGGGGTTGTGATT